>NC_053391.1:568711941-569311941 GCF_905171765.1 Bufo bufo | reverse complement strand
AGTGGCTGACTCAGCACCAACTTGAGATCGGCAAAGTGGTGTGTGACAACGGAAGCAATTTGTTGGCGGCATTGAATTTGGGCAAATTGACACATGTGCCGTGCATGGCACATGTGTTGAATCTGATCGTACAACGCTTTGTGCATAAGTACCCAGGCTTACAGGACATACTTAAGCAGGCCAGGAAGGTGTGTGGCCATTTCAGGCGTTCCTACACGGCCATGGCGCACTTTTCAGATATTCAGCGGCGAAACAACATGCCAGTGAGGCGCTTGATTTGCGACAGCCCGACACATTGGAATTCAACACTACTAATGTTCGACCGCCTGCTCCAACAAGAAAAAGCCGCCAACGAGTATTTGTATGACCAGGGTGCTAGGACAGCCTCTGCGTAGCTGGGTATTTTTTGGCCGCGTTACTGAACGCTCTTGCACAATGGCTGTAGGCTCATGCGTCCTTTTGCGGAGGTGACAAACCTGGTCAGTTAAACCCAAGGCAACATCATCGACCTCATCCCATATGCGTTTTTCTGGAGCGTGACCTGCGAAGAGTGCTGGATCAGGCCGTAGATGAGCATGAAGAGGAAGAGTTGTGGTCACCATCACCACCAGAAGCAGCCTTGTCGTCGTCGATTGCTGGACCTGCGGCAACGCAGAGAGAGGAGTCTGAAGAAGAGGAGTCAGAGGAGGACGGTGGCTTTGAGGAGGTGGAAGACCAACCACAGCAGGCGTTCTAGGGGGCTTGTTGTCACCTT
The DNA here is from genome assembly GCF_905171765.1 of Bufo bufo. NCBI lineage: Eukaryota > Metazoa > Chordata > Amphibia > Anura > Bufonidae > Bufo > Bufo bufo. The sequence goes on along the minus strand of NC_053391.1, from coordinate 569,311,187 downwards.
TCGGGGACCCTTGGTGTTGTACGTGTCTGGGTGGAGGAAGAGACCTTCAATGACGTCAGTGAGGACAAGGAACGGGACATGGCTAGCTTGGTATCCAACCTTGTGCAAATGGGGAGTTTGCGCTTGTGCAAATGGACTGTTTGCGGTGCGTTAAACGGGGAGTTTGGTCTGTCACTGTGAAGCGGGCGTAACCCTTACACTACCTGATTGATTCAACATCATACCTGATGTTTTAAAGCACGTTATTCCAAACAATTTAGGAATGTTAGGTGATTTATACCCTTTATGGATTAAAACCCGACTCTGCGTCAACTACGTAATTTTCCATGGGAGTTTTGCCATGGATCCCCCTCCGGCATGCCACAGTCCAGGTGTTTGTCCCCTTGAAACAACTTTTCCATCACTATTGTGGCCAGAAAGAGTCCCTGTGGGTTTTAAAATTCGCCTGCCTATTGAAGTCTATGGTGGTTCGCCCAGTTCGCCCGTTCGCGAACATTTGCGGAAATTCGCGTTCGCCGTTCACAAACGTAAAATTTTATGTTCGCGACATCTCTATTGTTTTCTCGTCACATATTGTACTTCATGACAGTGGTAAAATTGAGTTAAAAAATTTAATTTTTATTTATAAAAAATACCAAATTTACCAAAAAAATAAAAAATTTACAAATTAGCAAATTTAAATTTCTCTACTTTTATAATAGATAGCAATAACTCCAAAAATAGTTATTACTTTACATTCACCATATGTCTACTTCATAACTTTTTAAGGACCAGTTCAGTTATGAAGTCACTTTGTGAGGCTTACATAATAGAAACTAGGGGTGGGCGATATAGACGATATAGGCGATATGCGATATAAATTTGTGCCACGATATGGATTTTGAGCATATCGCCTATATCGCCGGACCGCGATATGATCCTGAGCCAGCACAGTGGAGAAGGAGAGTCCCTCCCTCCCCACTGTGCGCGGCTGCCGCTGACCACCAATGAGAACAGAGGAGGAGGGGAGGGACTGACTGTAAATAATTGAGTTTTCACGATCTCAGTGAGCGCGTGAAAACTCAAATCCGATGGTATATTCTAACCCCCAGGCGTTCCCATGGTGACAGGGACGCTTGCCTGGGGGTTAGAACATACAGGGCCACTCCGCTGACAGTAGAACATTTAAAAACTAATCAGTAACTTTAACTTTATTAATTGGTGATCTCTTTACTGTATACCTTACTAGGTCTTAGCTCCGGTAACTAGTGATGTCCGGTTCATGAACGAATCGTTCATTTGAATCGATTCAGTTCAGTGAACCGGAGGAGTCGATTCACTTGAATGATCCGATCTGTTTGAAACGGCTCTCAGTCCCAGCACACAGACACTGCAGACAGAGACGCTCAGCTCACCTCACGCTGGCAGCAGGAGCCTGAGGGAGGGACTCGGGAGGAGTCAGTAATATGATCTTAGAGTGGAAGAGCTGCTTCTGCCAGCCCCACCCCTCCCTGCCCACCAACCAATCACCGACCAGAGCTGAGGGGGCGAGGCCAGCACAGCACAGTAGCAGCTCTGACTCGAGTCCTCGGAGTAGTGCAGGGTCAGGGAGTCTAAAGGAATCGAATGAGTCACAAGAATCTAAAGATCCGACTCAGTTAGTGACTCATTCCATTCATTGAGTTAGAAGAGCCGGGAGTCAGACTGTAGAACAGGTTACACTGAGGCTGTCGGCTCTTGTTGCAGCAGTGATAAGGAGCAGAGAGATAAGAGAAGGGACAGATGACACAGAGTTTAGATTACAGGATGAATTAAATTAACCCTTTAGAATCAAATTGGCTTCTCAGGAGATATATATGTTAAAGGCATATATAGGCAGTACTACTGAATGAGATGCCTTTAACATATATATCTCCTGAGAAGCCAATTTGATTTGTGGGATCTGTGGATGGCACCGTTTAGGGGAGGGGGGGATCTGTGGATGGCACCGTTTAGGGGAGGGGGGGGGGATCTGTGGATGGCACAGTTTAGGGGAGGGGGGGGGGGATCTGTGGATGGCACCGTTTAGGAGAGGGGGGGGATCTGTGGATGGCACCGTTTAGGGGAGGGGGGGGATCTGTGGATGGCACCGTTTAGGGGAGGGGGGGATCTGTGGATGGCACCGTTTAGGGGAGGGGGGGGATCTGTGGATGGCACCGTTTAGGGGAGGGGGGGAGGATCTGTGGATGGCACCGTTTAGGGGAGGGGGGGGTGGATCTGTGGATGGCACCGTTTAGGGGAGGGGGGGGGGGATCTGTGGATGGCACAGTTTAGGGGAGGGGGGGGGGATCTGTGGATGGCACCGTTTAGGAGAGGGGGGGGATCTGTGGATGGCACCGTTTAGGGGAGGGGGGGGGTCTGTGGATGGCACCGTTTAGGGGAGGGGGGGATCTGTGGATGGCACCGTTTAGGGGAGGGGGGGGATCTGTGGATGGCACCGTTTAGGGGAGGGGGGGAGGATCTGTGGATGGCACCGTTTAGGGGAGGGGGGGTGGATCTGTGGATGGCACCGTTTAGGGGAGGGGGGGTGGATCTGTGGATGGCACCGTTTAGGGGAGGGGGGGTGGATCTGGGGATGGCACCGTTTAGGGGAGGGGGGGTGGATCTGGGGATGGCACCGTTTAGGGGAGGGGGGGTGGATCTGGGGATGGCACCGTTTAGGGGAGGGGGGGTGGATCTGGGGATGGCACCGTTTAGGGGAGGGGGGGTGGATCTGGGGATGGCACCGTTTAGGGGAGGGGGGGGGGGTCTGGGGATGGCACCGTTTAGGGGAGGGGGATCAGCTCCCTGCTGCTGTGTGCACAAAGCACAGGGCAGCAGGGAGAGTGTAAAGTCCTATTCACCCTAATAGAGCTCTGTTAGGGTGAATATGACAAGGGTTCTACGTTCTAGCCCTTAAGGAGACTAATCGTTATTAAATAAAAAGTAAAAAAAAGTTTAAACACGCCCCCCCAAATATAGAAAACAATATATCGCAATATATATCGCATATCGCACATGCTTAAAATTATATCGCAATATAGATTTTAGGCCATATCGCCCACCCCTAATAGAAACCACCCAAAAATGACCCCATTTTAGAAACTGCACCCCTTAAAGGGAACCTGTCACCAGTTTTATGGTGTCCTAACTAAGGGCAACATAAATAAGTGATTGATTCTCTTAGCACAATGCTGGGTCACTTTCTTTAATTGACCCAGTCAATCTGCCAACATCTTGTATTGAAAAGCTCCAGCTGATAATGATGAGTCATGAATATTCATGAGCTCCTGACTCTCCCCGCCCACCTGCTGCTGAATGACAGTTTGTTTCCATATGAACCAGCAGCAGGTGGGCAGGGGAGTGGCTATAGCTCTGAATTAAATATACGCTGGACTCAATGACATCACGCTGGACTCCAATCAGCTCATTAGCATGTGGCATGCAGCATCTTTTTGTGTATATTCTGAGATAACCATCTGTCACACCAGTAAGTGAATACATCTAAGGTACTTTGTAGTAGTTAATGATTGTATATAATTAGATTATAATCAAATATCCACATGACAGGTTCCCTTTAAGGTATTCAAAACTGATTTTACAAACTTTGTTAATCCTTTAGGTGTTCCACAAGAATTAATGGAATATGAAGATGAAACAAAGCAAGGGTTAACAGCCAAACAAAACTCAATATGTATTGCCCTGATTCTGTAGTTTACAGAAACACCCCATATGTGGTCATAAACTGTTGTACGGGCACACAGCATTGCGCAGAAGGAAAGGAACGCCATATGGTTTTTGGAAAGCAGATTTCACTGGGATAATTTTAAGCTGTCATGTCACATTTGAAGACCCCCTGATGCACCCCTAGAGTAGAAAATCCCAAAAAATAACCCCATTTTGGAAACTATGGGATAAGGTGGCAGTTTTGTTGATACTATTTTAGGGTACATATGATTTTTGGTTGCTCTATATTACACTTTTTGTGAGGCAAGGTAACAAAATATAGCTGTTTTGGCACCGTTTTTATTTTTTGTTATTTACAATAATCATCTGAAAGGTTAGATCACGTGGTATTTTTATAGAGCCAGTTGTTACAGACGCGACAATACCAAATATTACAACTTTTTTGGGTTGTTTGTTTCAGTTTTACATAATAAAGCATTTTTGAAAATAAATCTTTTTTTAGTGTCTCCATATTCTGAAAGCTATATATCTAATTTTTTTTTTGGCATCTTATGTAGGGGCTAATTTTTTTCAGTATGAGATAACGGTTTGATTGGTACTATTTTAGGGTGCGTATTACTTTTTGATCGCTTGCTATTACACTTTTTGTGATGTAAGGTGACCAAAAAATTACTTTTTTGACACCGTTTTTATTTTTTACAGTGTTCCTCTGAATGGTTAGGTCATGTGATATTTTTATAGAGCAGGTCGTTACGGAAAGAAAAAAAAATCATGTTTTACTGTCTTCATAGTCTAAGCCATAGTTTTTTAATTTTTGGGCTCATTTATTGCAGGATGAGGTGATGGTTAGATTGGTACTATTTGTAGGGGGCATAAGCCTTTTTAATCACTTGGTGTTTCACTTTTATTTTTTTGACTGTGTTTACCTGAGGGGTTAGGTCATCTGATATTTTTTATAGAGCCGGTCGATACGGATGCGGCGATTCCTAATATTTTGTAACTTTATTTTGGGAAAAGGACGTTTTTGTTTTTTTTATATTTGAAACCTCACTTTTTATTACTTTTTATATTTGTTCCACTGTGACTTCACCTTTTCAGTTTTTGATTGCTGTTTCAATTCAGTACAATACATTCTGTATTGTACTGAATTGAACTGTCAGCCTCTGTAAGGCATCGGGGCTGCCATGGCAACCATCGGGTCCCCGTCACCACAGAGGGGGGACCCGATAGCTAAGGAGAGGGAGCGCAAACCTCCCATATGCCGTGGCCAGTGCTGACCCCGGCATATAAGGGGTTATTCCACCGGCATCGGTATTATCACCGATGCTGGTGAATGCAGCAGGGATTCAGCTGTCAGAAACAGTCGGATCCATGCTGCTGATCGTGGCACCGCACATGGGGGAGAAGAAGGATCGCATGACGAGAATGCTCATCCTGGGGCGCAAAGTACCGACCATTTAGGATGAGCATTCTCGTCCTGCGTCCTTAAGGTGCGTCCAAGTAGTGTCACTACTTAAACAGCACCAGGGGCACTGCTAGGGTCTCAAAAGGTCCGGGGCCAAAGCCCCAATGAATATGGCCCAGTTCTCTAAGTCTCTCCCTCCCCCCACACACTGCATTTTACTGTACTTGCTATACAGCAGCACATACCTATCACATCCAGGGCCTCCCAGGTGACGTCTTCTCTGATGCAGATCTTCTCTGTTATCTTCTCCATTCGGTCCGTACAACCTTTCAGCCACGCCTGGTCTTTGCAGAGTGTGACACACAGACATATTAGCTTCCTCACATTTCTATCATCATGCCCCAACCTGGAGTCTGTTATCCTGCTGCTTGCTGTGCTCCCCAATACCCCCAAATTCTATTCTGAAAAAAAATTGTGCACCCAATAGTAATAGTGCTCCCCAATAGTAATTCTCTTCTAGAATGCCCTCATTAGTAATACTGTCCCCTACAGTGCACCAACAGTGATAATGCTCCCCAAGAGTGCCCCCATTAGTAATACTGCCCGCTACAGTGCCCCCAACAGTGATAACGCTCCCCAAAAGCGCCCCCATTAGTAGAATAGCCCTCCAATATTAATAATACCCTCACAGAGCCCCCAGTAGAAATAAGGCCTCCCTATTGTTCCCCCAGTGGCAATAAAGCTCTCTACAGACCCCTCAGTAGAGAGCTCCTATAATGTCCCCTGGATTTATAATACCCCTACAGTGCCCCCAGTATTTATACTAACCCCTACTGTTATAATGCTCACCCTGAAGTGCCCCCAGTATTTATAATGCCCCCTGGAGTGCCCCTATACTTATATTCCTCCCTCCACCTTACAGTCCCATGTAAATAACATCCCACCATCTCTCCTGCCCCCTCCAATATAAAGTCCTATGTAATTAACATCACTCCCCTCCCTTTAGCCCCTCCAAAATATAGTCCCATGTAAATAACACTATTTCCCCTCCCTCCGCCATAGAGTCCCATGTAAATACATCACACCATCTCTGCAGCCCCCTCCAATATACAGTCCCATGTAAATAACATCACCTCCTCCCCAGCCACCTGCAACATACAGTCCCATGTAAATAATATAACCCCCTCCCCAGCCGCCTCCAACATGCAATCCCATGTAAATATCATCCCCTCAACATTCAGTCCCATGTAAATAACATCACTCCCTCCCACAGCCCCCTCCAACATACAGTCCCATGTAAATAACATCACTCCCTCCTACAGCCACCATAAACATACAGTCCCATGTAAATACCATGACCCCTTCCCCAGCCACCTCCAACACACAGTTCCATGTAAATAACATGCCTCCCTTCAGCTCTAACATACAGTCCCAGTTAAATAATCACAACTCCCAGCATTGCTCTGCCTCTCCCTTCACTTACTTCTCCTCGTGTAGCAGACATCACCACAGCTTCTTCCCCCAGTACTCCTCTTCACTGCCTGTCCTCTCCTGCACTGGTCACATGATGGTAACATCATCGCAGGTCCTTCTCAACCACTGCCTGTTTTACTGGTCACATGACCTGTGATGTCATCACAGGTCCTTCAGCTCTTCCAGTGCATTAGATTCAATGGTATTGCCTTCCTGAGAATGGCAATACAGTTGTATATAGCAGGCGGGCAGGACATTCGAGGCCTGGGACAAAACATCAGGGCCCAGGCCCCAAATGTTTTAACCTAGCAACGCCCCTGATGAGCACCTAATTCATAACTGGAACCTATCAGAAAAAAGTTTTTCTTGTCCTTATTTGCCACAAAATATATGGCCGTTAGAAAAAAATATATGGCTACTACGGTTGTCCTGAAATAATCCGGGTGTTCTGAAAGCTTTCCATTTTAGATACACAGGCAATAATGCATTGAAATACAGTCCTGCTCAAAAGTTTAAGACCACTTGAAAAATGGCAAAAAAATCTTATTTAGCATTGCTGGATCTTAACATGGTTCCAAGTAGAGCTTCAACATGCAACGCGAAGAAATAGGAGTAAGACAAAACATTTTCTGAGCATTCAATTTAATGAAAACAACGAATAAACTGAAACAGGCTGTTTTTCAGCTGATCAAAAGTTTAGGACTACACCGCCAAAAAAAAACTAAACCCCCCAAAACAGAAATCCAACTTCCAAACATGAACTCAGTAATGAGTCGCTCCACCATTATTGTTTATCACTTCAAAAATTCGTTTCGGCATGCTTGATGCAAGCATTTCCATGAGGTGAGTGGGAACATTTCTCCAAGTAGTGAAGATGGCCGCACGAAGGCCATCTACTGTCTGGAATTGTTGTCCATTTTTGTAAACTTCCCTTGCCATCCACCCCCAAATGTTCTCAATTAGATTTAGATCAGGGGAACACGCAGGATGGGCCAAAAGAGTGATGTTATTCTCCTGGAAGAAGTCCCTTGTCCTGCAGGCATTGTGTACTGTAGCATTGTCCTGTTGAAAAACCCAGTCGTTACCACACAGGCGAGGGCCCTCAGTCATGAGGAATGCTCTCTGCAACATCTGGACATAGCCAGCGGCCGTTTGACGCCCCTGCACTTCCTGAAGCTCTATTGTTCCACTGAAGGAAAAAGCACCCCAGACCATTATGGCGCCCCCTCCACTGTGGCGCGTAGAAAACATCTCAGGTGAGATCTGCTTGTCATGCCAGTAACATTGGAAACAATCAGGACCATCAAGGTTAAATTTTTTCTCAGCAGAGAATAAAACTTTCTTCCACCTTTGAATGTCCCATGTTTGGTGCTCTCTTGCAAAGTCCAAACGAGCAGTTCTGTGGCGTTCAAGGAGACGAGGTCTTTGAAGACGTTTTTTGTTTTTGAAGCCCTTTAGTCTCAGATGCCGTCTGATGGTTATGGGGTTGCAGTCAGCACCAGTAAGGGCCTTAATTTGGGTCGAGGATTGTCCAGTGTCTTGACGCATAACCAATTGGATCCTCCGGCTCAGTGCTGATGACATTTTTTGGGGTCTTCCACTTGACTTTTTTGTTCCATAACCCTAAGGATCATTTAAGAAATTCCAAATGGCTGTCTTACTGCGTCCCACCTCAGCAGCGATGGCGCGCTGTGAGAGACCCTGCTTATGCAGTTCAACAACCCGACCACGTTCAAAAAGGGAGTTTTTTTGCCTTTGGCATCACAACCTTTGACTACCTGACAGAAAATGAAAATGAACCCACATCTTTGCACAGATTTGGCCTTTTAAAGGCATGTGGTCCTAAAATTTGGATCAGCTGAAAAACAGCCTGTTTCAGTTTAATCGTTATTTTCAATTAATTGAATGCTCAAAAAATGTTTTGTCTCACTCTTATTTCTTCTTGTTGCATGTTGAAGCTCTACTTGGAACCTTGTTAAGATCCAACAATGTAAAATATGATTTTTTTGCCATTTTTCAAGTGGTCTTAAACTTTTGATCAGGACTGTATATAGTTATTGTCCTCTTCTGTGCCTTTAGTGTAACAAATCTTGTTTATTTTGCAGATTGTGACATTCTTGACCTGACACTGTCATCATCCAGCACAAAGCTGTCACTGGTGTCAGATGCCATGGAGCATGCTCTGACTGCTGTCCACCCTAAGACACGTTATTCTGCTGGATGGGATGCCAAGCTTCTTTACCTTCCTTTTTCTTACTTGCCTACTGTAATCACTGATTTCATTATTTGTGTTATAAATCCTAAACCAGCAAGGACTGCCTAAATGTCTCCCTTGTCAATAAATGTATACTTTCTATTCTAAATGTAGAACGTTACAAACAAAATAAATGTGTCCGGACACTACCTAATAAAGAATTCCACATGTACAGTTGTGCGATATCTGGTTTCCTACATACTACGCTGCTTTACTGCTTATTCACACATCCATACAAAAATCATTCATGGTGGGCCAGTGAGTTCTCTATGTTCATGAAGAACAGGAACCTGGTGTCCACTGGAGAACATTGTCTCCAAAGGTCTGCAGGTCTGTGTTACATGAGGCGTTGCCTTCTGTAGGACCTGTTCTGAGTTTCAGTGGTAGGAATAGTACCACTCACTTCTATGGCTCCATGTGTATACATTACCCATGCTCAGTTCTAGTGATGAGTGAACCATTCAAGATTTGTTTTGGGTCCGGTTCGCCAAAGTTTTGAAAAAGTTCGGTTCAGACCCAAAGTTTCTCCAATTGCCCTGAAAGTTGGTATATAACCCCCTCTAGCCTCCTAGGAATCAGAATTTTTAGGAAAACTATATCTCTCCCCCCCCCCCCCCCCCCCCCCACAAGCTCTGGAACGTAATGACAGCAATAGTAATTGATGTCTGACTGACACTGACAAGCATAGTTATGGATAAACGCAGATGGTGTTAACATACAGCATGTTTAAAAACTCCGGACGTATTACATTTTTTTCATATTTCAAAGCTTCCAAAAATTGTCCCTTATTGGGGGCAGACGATGTTTGAACACATATGGTGTTATGGGATAATTTTTTATGTTTTTTAAAGTGGCTTGTTGAGGGAACAAGTATCCAAAAATGATGCCTTTACAAGGTTGGAATACCTGCCTGTATGACATGCATAAGTGTTGATTGTCAGAAGAAAAAGTGGCTCGTTGTGAACAAGCCTAAAAAAATTCGCCCTTTTAATTGGAAGCAGCAGCAGTGCAGTGTGGAGGTAGAAAGGGTATGGTATGGATATCGTGGTATGCGGCAGCAGAAGCAGCATAGCATGGAACATACAAGGCTATCTATGGTAGTAGTAGTGACAGTGCTAGTAGTGGCAGAAGCTTAGAGTTAATGGTGGTGGCAGTAGGAGATTAGCAGTGAGGAGTGGCATAGCGAGGGGGGGCAGCCAGGGCATATGTCCCGGGCGCAGAGGCTGGATGGACGGTGCACCCACTGGTCAGTTCATTTAGATGGTGAATTAGGGAGCCGTCCGCTCCCTGCTTCACTGTTCAGCTGATCTCCGGCGCTACCCAGCAGGCTGCACATTGCGCTGTTGGCTATGTGGGAGGAGTAGTGAAAGCCTGGGAACCAGCCTCCTGCACAGCCAGCAGTGCAATGTGTGTGTGTGAGTGCATCATACTGCCGGGGAAAGCAGGATGTGCTGATCATCAGGGAAGTAGGTGAGTATATGTGTTTTTTTTATGGAGCTGGAGAGGGCACAAGGAGGAGATAACTACAGTGAGGGGGCACAAAAGTGGGCATAACTACTGTGAAGGAGCACAAAGGTGGGCATAACTACTGTGAAGGGGCACAAAAGTGGGCATAACTACAGTGAAGGTGTGCAAAAAGTGGGCATAACTACTGTGAATGGGCACAAAGTTGGGCATAACTACTGTGAAGGGGCAAAAAAGTGGGCATAATTACTGTCAAGGGGCACAAAGGTGGGCATAACTACTGTGTAGGGGGAAAAAGGTGGGCATAACTACTGTGAAGAGACCACAAGGAGGACAGAACTACTGCAAAGGGGCCACAAGGAGGACAGAACTACTGTGAAGGGGCCAATAGGAGGACATAACTACAGTGAGGGGCCACACAAGGTGAAAATAACTGCTGTGAAGGGGCACAAAGCTGGACATAACTTCTGTAAAGGGGCCACAAGGAAGACAAAACTAATGTGAAGGGACCACAAGGAGTACATAACTACAGTAAGGGGCCACAAGGAGGACATAACTACTGTGAAGGGGGCACAATGTGGATTAACTTCTGTGAAGGGGCCACAAGGTGGGCATAACTACTGTGAAGGGGGCACAATGTGGATTAACTTCTGTGAAGGGGCCACAAGGTGGGCATAACTACTGTGAAGAGGCTATAAAGAGGACATTACTGTGAGGGGACATAATCTGGGCAAAACTACTGTGAGGGGACACAATGTGGGCATAACTACTGTGAGGGGACACAATGTGGGCATACTACTGTGTGGGGGCACAATGAGGGCATAAACTACTGTGTGATAGCACCAAGGGGAAATGCCCTAGAATACTCTGTTATACATTGGGATGGCTCGGTCTTACAGGGCCAGCACAGCGCCCCCTGCTGGTGATTTCACAGGGGCAGTTACAATCTCTTCCTTATATAATTATTCTTTTTGCTCTATCACTGGGAGATCAGCAACCTTTGGCACTCCAGCTGCTGTGAAACTACAACTCCCAGGATGCAAACATGCTCAGCTCTTCTCCTAACTCCCATAGAAGTGAATGAAGCATTCTGAGAGTTGTAGATTCTGAACAGCTGGAGTGCAAGAAGTTGCTGATCCCTGCTCTATCACCACAGCGACCTTGTTCTGTTCCAGGGGACATCACGCCGACACACACTAGTGACACCCTGGATGCGGTAGCACCAGTTGGTTCTTTGAGAAGGTAGGTCCTGGGGAGAAGAGGATAATGGTAGCTTTCCTCTATACCTAAAAGTCATCTCAGCTCAGATTGTGTCTATAATAATAAACTTGGGAGTTTCCTTAATAATCTATTAAGTTTTTTTTAAAATAAACTGGAATTAGTGATGTGTGAGGAGGACTATGACATAGTAGGAATAACTGAGACATGGCTGGATGATAGCTATGACTGGGTGGTTAATGGACAGGGTTACAGTCTGTTTAGAAAGAATTGCCAAAACCAGAGAGGGGGAGGGGTCTGCCTTTATGTAAAGTCCTGTCTAAAGCCCAAGGTCCGAGAAGATATAAGTGAGGGACATGAACATATGGAGTCACTGTGGGTAGAAATACATGGAGGCAAAAACAATAATAAATTACTAATAGGAGTGTATTATAAACCACCTAATATACCAGAGTCCACAGAAATTTACTACTAAATGAGATAGACGAGGCGGCAGATCATAATGAGGTCATTATTATGGGGGACTTCAACTACCCAAATATAGACTGGGAAACTGAAACGTGTATATCTCATAAAGGAAACAGGTTCATGGCAATAACCAAAGACAATTACCTTTCCTAACTGGTTCAGAACCCGACTAGAGGGACGGCCATACTGGACTTATTATTAACCAATAGACGTGACAGAGCAACAGATGTGCAGGTTGGGGGACACCTGAGAAAGTGACCATAAAGTAATAACCTTCAAATTATCATTCAAAAGAGTGTTTCTTCAGGGAGAAACAAAAATAACAAACTTCAAAAAAGCTAAAATTTAGCCAACTAAGAGAGGCCATAGGCCTAACTAACTGGGACAAAGTCCTCAAAAATAAAAATACGGCCACAAAATTGGATATTTTTAAAAGCATCCTAAAATCTAATTGTGGAAGCAATGAAAAACTATAAGGAAAAAAATAGAATATTTAAAAAACAAATAAAAGCAGCCAAACTAGAGACCGAGAGATTAATTGCCAAAGAGAGCTAAACTAACCCTAAAATGTTCTTCAATTATATAAATGGTAAAAAGTATAAATCTGAAGGTGTTGGCCCTCTACAGAGTGATCAGGGGGGAGTTGCAGAGAGTGATGAGGAGAAAGCAAAGCTATAAAATATTTTTTTCCCCACTGTATTTACTGAAGAAAATAAACTGTCAGATGAAATACAGAATGTAAAAGTTAATTCCAAATTAAAAGTGCCCTGTCTGACCCAGGAAGAAGTACAGCAGCGTCTTAAAAAGATTAAAATAAACAAATCGCCAGGACCAGATGGCATGCACTTCCGTTTCCTAAGAGAATTAAGTAATGTCATAGCCAAATCCTTATTTCTGATATTTAAGGACTCTATACTGACAGGGAGTGTTCCACAGGATGTTTGAAGGTTTTCTAAGAGATGCTATCTTGGAGTACCTCAATGAAAATAAGCAAATAACGCCATATCAGCATGGCTTCATGAGGGATCGGTCATGTCAAACTAATTTAATCAGTTTCTATGAGGCGTTAAGTTCTAGACTTGACAGCAGCGAATCAATGGATGTCGTATTTCTGGACTTCTCTAAAGCATTTGACACTGTACCACATAAAAGGTTAGTATATAAAATGAGAATGCTTGGACTGGGAGAAAATGTCTGTATGTGGGTAAGTAACTGTCTCAGTCATGGAAAACAGAGGGTCACTCAGATTAGGTCACTGTCACTAGTGGGGTACCTCAGGGGTCAGTATTGGGACCTATTGTCTTCAATGTATTTATTAATGAAGGCTTGCACAGTAAAATATAAATTTTTGCAGATGACACTAAGGCTACTTTCACACTGTCATTTCTGGGTCCGCCTGTGAGATCCGTTTCAAGGCTCTCACAAGCGGCCCAAAACGGATCAGTTCGGTCCCAATGCCCCAGCGTTTTGATGTCTGTCTGACGAAACTGAGCCAAACGGATCCGTCCTGACTTACAATGTAAGTCAATGGGGACGGATCAGTTTTTACTGACACAATATGGTGCAATTGAAAACGGATCCGCCTCCCATTGACTTTTAATATAAGTCAAAACGGATCCGTTTGCATTATCATGAGCAACAAAAAGATATATATACACTCACCTAAAGAATTATCAGGAACACCTGTTCTATTTCTCATTAATGCAATTATCTAGTCAACCAATCACATGGCAGTTGCTTCAATGCATTTAGGGGTGTGGTCCTCGTCAAGACAATCTCCTGAACTCCAAACTGAATGTCAGAATGGGAAATAAAGGTGATTTAAGCAATTTTGAGCGTGGCATGGTTGTTGGTGCCAGACGGGTCGGTCTGAGTATTTCACAATCTGCTCAGTTACTGGGATTTTCACGCACAACCATTTCTGGGGTTTACAAAGAATGGTGTGAAAAGGGAAAAACATCCAGTATGCGGCAGTCCTCTGGGCAAAAATGTCTTGTGGATGCTAGAGGTCAGAGGAGAATGGGCCGACTGATTCAAGCTGATAGAAGAGCAACGTTGACTGAAATAACCACTCGTTACAACCGAGGTATGCAGCAAAGCATTTGTGAAGCCACAACACGCACAACCTTGAGGCGGATGGGCTACAACAGCAGAAGACCCCACCGGGTACCACTCATCTCCACTACAAATAGGAAAAAGAGGCTACAATTTGCACGAGCTCACCAAAATTGGACTGTTGAAGACTGGAAAAATGTTGCCTGGTCTGATGAGTCTCGATTTCTGTTGAGACATTCAAATGGTAGAGTCCGAATTTGGCGTAAACAGAATGAGAACATGTATCCATCCTCTGATGGCTACTTCCAGCAGGATAATGCGCCATGTCACAAAGCTCGAATCATTTCAAATTGGTTTCTTGAACATGACAATGAGTTCACTGTACTAAAATGGCCCCCACAGTCACCAGATCTCAACCCAATAGAGCATCTTTGGGATGTGGTGGAACGGGAGCTTCGTGCCCTGGATGTGCATCCCTCAAATCTCCATCAATTGCAAGATGCTATCCTATCAATATGGGCCAACATTTCTAAAGAATGCTATCAGCACCTTGTTGAATCAATGCCACTTAGAATTAAGGCAGTTCTGAAGGCAAAAGGGGGTCCAACACCGTATTAGTATGGTGTTCCTAATAATTCTTTAGGTGAATGTATATATATATTTTTTTATGGTCATGGTAATGCAAACGGATCCGTTCCGAATGGATACAAGCGTTTGCATTATAGGTGCGGATCCGTCTGTGCAGATACCAGACAGATCCGCACCTAAACGCAGGTGTGAAAGTAGCCTAAACTGTGTAAAAGTAATTGACACGGCAGAGGACAGTATACTGCTACAGAGGGATCTGGATAGATTGGAGGCTTGGGCAGAGAAGCAGCAGATGAGGTTTAACACTGACAAATGTAAGGTTATGCACATGGGAAGGAATAATGCAAGTCACCAGCATGGGTGTAGGAACCCAAAAAAATCTGGGGGGGGGCAGCATTTTTGCTCGCCGGGTGTATTCTTATTCAGTAAACTGCGAGTTGTTTATATAGTTAAATTTTAAGTGTGTGTTTGTGTGTGAACCCCTCACACTTACAGTTCTGAAGACTCAGGGGTGCTGGCTGGCTTGCCTGAGGTGCTGGCTGGCTTGGCCGGGCAGAAGGAGTGTGGGAGACTGTGAGGCCTTTTTCTCCAAGCTGCTCCAGATCAGTACTCTGGGCAGCTGGGCTCCGGGCTGGAAGTGGGCACAATAAGAAAAAAATATTTTTCATTACACCTCAAACAGAATAAACTGAAACAGGCTGTTTTTCAGCTGATCAAAAGTTTAGGACTACACCGCCAAAAAAAAACTAAACCCCCCAAAACAGAAATCCAACTTCCAAACATGAACTCAGTAATGAGTCGCTCCACCATTATTGTTTATCACTTCAAAAATTCGTTTCGGCATGCTTGATGCAAGCATTTCCATGAGGTGAGTGGGAACATTTCTCCAAGTAGTGAAGATGGCCGCACGAAGGCCATCTACTGTCTGGAATTGTTGTCCATTTTTGTAAACTTCCCTTGCCATCCACCCCCAAATGTTCTCAATTAGATTTAGATCAGGGGAACACGCAGGATGGGCCAAAAGAGTGATGTTATTCTCCTGGAAGAAGTCCCTTGTCCTGCAGGCATTGTGTACTGTAGCATTGTCCTGTTGAAAAACCCAGTCGTTACCACACAGGCGAGGGCCCTCAGTCATGAGGAATGCTCTCTGCAACATCTGGACATAGCCAGCGGCCGTTTGACGCCCCTGCACTTCCTGAAGCTCTATTGTTCCACTGAAGGAAAAAGCACCCCAGACCATTATGGCGCCCCCTCCACTGTGGCGCGTAGAAAACATCTCAGGTGAGATCTGCTTGTCATGCCAGTAACATTGGAAACCATCAGGACCATCAAGGTTAAATTTTTTCTCAGCAGAGAATAAAACTTTCTTCCACCTTTGAATGTCCCATGTTTGGTGCTCTCTTGCAAAGTCCAAACGAGCAGTTCTGTGGCGTTCAAGGAGACGAGGTCTTTGAAGACGTTTTTTGTTTTTGAAGCCCTTTAGTCTCAGATGCCGTCTGATGGTTATGGGGTTGCAGTCAGCACCAGTAAGGGCCTTAATTTGGGTCGAGGATTGTCCAGTGTCTTGACGCATAACCAATTGGATCCTCCGGCTCAGTGCTGATGACATTTTTTGGGGTCTTCCACTTGACTTTTTTGTTCCATAACCCTAAGGATCATTTAAGAAATTCCAAATGGCTGTCTTACTGCGTCCCACCTCAGCAGCGATGGCGCGCTGTGAGAGACCCTGCTTATGCAGTTCAACAACCCGACCACGTTCAAAAAGGGAGTTTTTTTGCCTTTGGCATCACAACCTTTGACTACCTGACAGAAAATGAAAATGAACCCACATCTTTGCACAGATTTGGCCTTTTAAAGGCATGTGGTCCTAAAATTTGGATCAGCTGAAAAACAGCCTGTTTCAGTTTAATCGTTATTTTCAATTAATTGAATGCTCAAAAAATGTTTTGTCTCACTCTTATTTCTTCTTGTTGCATGTTGAAGCTCTACTTGGAACCTTGTTAAGATCCAACAATGTAAAATATGATTTTTTTGCCATTTTTCAAGTGGTCTTAAACTTTTGATCAGGACTGTATATAGTTATTGTCCTCTTCTGTGCCTTTAGTGTAACAAATCTTGTTTATTTTGCAGATTGTGACATTCTTGACCTGACACTGTCATCATCCAGCACAAAGCTGTCACTGGTGTCAGATGCCATGGAGCATGCTCTGACTGCTGTCCACCCTAAGACACGTTATTCTGCTGGATGGGATGCCAAGCTTCTTTACCTTCCTTTTTCTTACTTGCCTACTGTAATCACTGATTTCATTATTTGTGTTATAAATCCTAAACCAGCAAGGACTGCCTAAATGTCTCCCTTGTCAATAAATGTATACTTTCTATTCTAAATGTAGAACGTTACAAACAAAATAAATGTGTCCGGACACTACCTAATAAAGAATTCCACATGTACAGTTGTGCGATATCTGGTTTCCTACATACTACGCTGCTTTACTGCTTATTCACACATCCATACAAAAATCATTCATGGTGGGCCAGTGAGTTCTCTATGTTCATGAAGAACAGGAACCTGGTGTCCACTGGAGAACATTGTCTCCAAAGGTCTGCAGGTCTGTGTTACATGAGGCGTTGCCTTCTGTAGGACCTGTTCTGAGTTTCAGTGGTAGGAATAGTACCACTCACTTCTATGGCTCCATGTGTATACATTACCCATGCTCAGTTCTAGTGATGAGTGAACCATTCAAGATTTGTTTTGGGTCCGGTTCGCCAAAGTTTTGAAAAAGTTCGGTTCAGACCCAAAGTTTCTCCAATTGCCCTGAAAGTTGGTATATAACCCCCTCTAGCCTCCTAGGAATCAGAATTTTTAGGAAAACTATATCTCTCCCCCCCCCCCCCCCCCCCCACAAGCTCTGGAACGTAATGACAGCAATAGTAATTGATGTCTGACTGACACTGACAAGCATAGTTATGGATAAACGCAGATGGTGTTAACATACAGCATGTTTAAAAACTCCGGACGTATTACATTTTTTTCATATTTCAAAGCTTCCAAAAATTGTCCCTTATTGGGGGCAGACGATGTTTGAACACATATGGTGTTATGGGATAATTTTTTATGTTTTTTAAAGTGGCTTGTTGAGGGAACAAGTATCCAAAAATGATGCCTTTACAAGGTTGGAATACCTGCCTGTATGACATGCATAAGTGTTGATTGTCAGAAGAAAAAGTGGCTCGTTGTGAACAAGCCTAAAAAAATTCGCCCTTTTAATTGGAAGCAGCAGCAGTGCAGTGTGGAGGTAGAAAGGGTATGGTATGGATATCGTGGTATGCGGCAGCAGAAGCAGCATAGCATGGAACATACAAGGCTATCTATGGTAGTAGTAGTGACAGTGCTAGTAGTGGCAGAAGCTTAGAGTTAATGGTGGTGGCAGTAGGAGATTAGCAGTGAGGAGTGGCATAGCGAGGGGGGGCAGCCAGGGCATATGTCCCGGGCGCAGAGGCTGGATGGACGGTGCACCCACTGGTCAGTTCATTTAGATGGTGAATTAGGGAGCCGTCCGCTCCCTGCTTCACTGTTCAGCTGATCTCCGGCGCTACCCAGCAGGCTGCACATTGCGCTGTTGGCTATGTGGGAGGAGTAGTGAAAGCCTGGGAACCAGCCTCCTGCACAGCCAGCAGTGCAATGTGTGTGTGTGAGTGCATCATACTGCCGGGGAAAGCAGGATGTGCTGATCATCAGGGAAGTAGGTGAGTATATGTGTTTTTTTTATGGAGCTGGAGAGGGCACAAGGAGGAGATAACTACAGTGAGGGGGCACAAAAGTGGGCATAACTACTGTGAAGGAGCACAAAGGTGGGCATAACTACTGTGAAGGGGCACAAAAGTGGGCATAACTACAGTGAAGGTGTGCAAAAAGTGGGCATAACTACTGTGAATGGGCACAAAGTTGGGCATAACTACTGTGAAGGGGCAAAAAAGTGGGCATAATTACTGTCAAGGGGCACAAAGGTGGGCATAACTACTGTGTAGGGGGAAAAAGGTGGGCATAACTACTGTGAAGAGACCACAAGGAGGACAGAACTACTGCAAAGGGGCCACAAGGAGGACAGAACTACTGTGAAGGGGCCAATAGGAGGACATAACTACAGTGAGGGGCCACACAAGGTGAAAATAACTGCTGTGAAGGGGCACAAAGCTGGACATAACTTCTGTAAAGGGGCCACAAGGAAGACAAAACTAATGTGAAGGGACCACAAGGAGTACATAACTACAGTAAGGGGCCACAAGGAGGACATAACTACTGTGAAGGGGGCACAATGTGGATTAACTTCTGTGAAGGGGCCACAAGGTGGGCATAACTACTGTGAAGGGGGCACAATGTGGATTAACTTCTGTGAAGGGGCCACAAGGTGGGCATAACTACTGTGAAGAGGCTATAAAGAGGACATTACTGTGAGGGGACATAATCTGGGCAAAACTACTGTGAGGGGACACAATGTGGGCATAACTACTGTGAGGGGACACAATGTGGGCATACTACTGTGTGGGGGCACAATGAGGGCATAAACTACTGTGTGATAGCACCAAGGGGAAATGCCCTAGAATACTCTGTTATACATTGGGATGGCTCGGTCTTACAGGGCCAGCACAGCGCCCCCTGCTGGTGATTTCACAGGGGCAGTTACAATCTCTTCCTTATATAATTATTCTTTTTGCTCTATCACTGGGAGATCAGCAACCTTTGGCACTCCAGCTGCTGTGAAACTACAACTCCCAGGATGCAAACATGCTCAGCTCTTCTCCTAACTCCCATAGAAGTGAATGAAGCATTCTGAGAGTTGTAGATTCTGAACAGCTGGAGTGCAAGAAGTTGCTGATCCCTGCTCTATCACCACAGCGACCTTGTTCTGTTCCAGGGGACATCACGCCGACACACACTAGTGACACCCTGGATGCGGTAGCACCAGTTGGTTCTTTGAGAAGGTAGGTCCTGGGGAGAAGAGGATAATGGTAGCTTTCCTCTATACCTAAAAGTCATCTCAGCTCAGATTGTGTCTATAATAATAAACTTGGGAGTTTCCTTAATAATCTATTAAGTTTTTTTTTAAATAAACTGGAATTAGTGATGTGTGAGGAGGACTATGACATAGTAGGAATAACTGAGACATGGCTGGATGATAGCTATGACTGGGTGGTTAATGGACAGGGTTACAGTCTGTTTAGAAAGAATTGCCAAAACCAGAGAGGGGGAGGGGTCTGCCTTTATGTAAAGTCCTGTCTAAAGCCCAAGGTCCGAGAAGATATAAGTGAGGGACATGAACATATGGAGTCACTGTGGGTAGAAATACATGGAGGCAAAAACAATAATAAATTACTAATAGGAGTGTATTATAAACCACCTAATATACCAGAGTCCACAGAAATTTACTACTAAATGAGATAGACGAGGCGGCAGATCATAATGAGGTCATTATTATGGGGGACTTCAACTACCCAAATATAGACTGGGAAACTGAAACGTGTATATCTCATAAAGGAAACAGGTTCATGGCAATAACCAAAGACAATTACCTTTCCTAACTGGTTCAGAACCCGACTAGAGGGACGGCCATACTGGACTTATTATTAACCAATAGACGTGACAGAGCAACAGATGTGCAGGTTGGGGGACACCTGAGAAAGTGACCATAAAGTAATAACCTTCAAATTATCATTCAAAAGAGTGTTTCTTCAGGGAGAAACAAAAATAACAAACTTCAAAAAAGCTAAAATTTAGCCAACTAAGAGAGGCCATAGGCCTAACTAACTGGGACAAAGTCCTCAAAAATAAAAATACGGCCACAAAATTGGATATTTTTAAAAGCATCCTAAAATCTAATTGTGGAAGCAATGAAAAACTATAAGGAAAAAAATAGAATATTTAAAAAACAAATAAAAGCAGCCAAACTAGAGACCGAGAGATTAATTGCCAAAGAGAGCTAAACTAACCCTAAAATGTTCTTCAATTATATAAATGGTAAAAAGTATAAATCTGAAGGTGTTGGCCCTCTACAGAGTGATCAGGGGGGAGTTGCAGAGAGTGATGAGGAGAAAGCAAAGCTATAAAATATTTTTTTCCCCACTGTATTTACTGAAGAAAATAAACTGTCAGATGAAATACAGAATGTAAAAGTTAATTCCAAATTAAAAGTGCCCTGTCTGACCCAGGAAGAAGTACAGCAGCGTCTTAAAAAGATTAAAATAAACAAATCGCCAGGACCAGATGGCATGCACTTCCGTTTCCTAAGAGAATTAAGTAATGTCATAGCCAAATCCTTATTTCTGATATTTAAGGACTCTATACTGACAGGGAGTGTTCCACAGGATGTTTGAAGGTTTTCTAAGAGATGCTATCTTGGAGTACCTCAATGAAAATAAGCAAATAACGCCATATCAGCATGGCTTCATGAGGGATCGGTCATGTCAAACTAATTTAATCAGTTTCTATGAGGCGTTAAGTTCTAGACTTGACAGCAGCGAATCAATGGATGTCGTATTTCTGGACTTCTCTAAAGCATTTGACACTGTACCACATAAAAGGTTAGTATATAAAATGAGAATGCTTGGACTGGGAGAAAATGTCTGTATGTGGGTAAGTAACTGTCTCAGTCATGGAAAACAGAGGGTCACTCAGATTAGGTCACTGTCACTAGTGGGGTACCTCAGGGGTCAGTATTGGGACCTATTGTCTTCAATGTATTTATTAATGAAGGCTTGCACAGTAAAATATAAATTTTTGCAGATGACACTAAGGCTACTTTCACACTGTCATTTCTGGGTCCGCCTGTGAGATCCGTTTCAAGGCTCTCACAAGCGGCCCAAAACGGATCAGTTCGGTCCCAATGCCCCAGCGTTTTGATGTCTGTCTGACGAAACTGAGCCAAACGGATCCGTCCTGACTTACAATGTAAGTCAATGGGGACGGATCAGTTTTTACTGACACAATATGGTGCAATTGAAAACGGATCCGCCTCCCATTGACTTTTAATATAAGTCAAAACGGATCCGTTTGCATTATCATGAGCAACAAAAAGATATATATACACTCACCTAAAGAATTATCAGGAACACCTGTTCTATTTCTCATTAATGCAATTATCTAGTCAACCAATCACATGGCAGTTGCTTCAATGCATTTAGGGGTGTGGTCCTCGTCAAGACAATCTCCTGAACTCCAAACTGAATGTCAGAATGGGAAATAAAGGTGATTTAAGCAATTTTGAGCGTGGCATGGTTGTTGGTGCCAGACGGGTCGGTCTGAGTATTTCACAATCTGCTCAGTTACTGGGATTTTCACGCACAACCATTTCTGGGGTTTACAAAGAATGGTGTGAAAAGGGAAAAACATCCAGTATGCGGCAGTCCTGTGGGCAAAAATGTCTTGTGGATGCTAGAGGTCAGAGGAGAATGGGCCGACTGATTCAAGCTGATAGAAGAGCAACGTTGACTGAAATAACCACTCGTTACAACCGAGGTATGCAGCAAAGCATTTGTGAAGCCACAACACGCACAACCTTGAGGCGGATGGGCTACAACAGCAGAAGACCCCACCGGGTACCACTCATCTCCACTACAAATAGGAAAAAGAGGCTACAATTTGCACGAGCTCACCAAAATTGGACTGTTGAAGACTGGAAAAATGTTGCCTGGTCTGATGAGTCTCGATTTCTGTTGAGACATTCAAATGGTAGAGTCCGAATTTGGCGTAAACAGAATGAGAACATGTATCCATCCTCTGATGGCTACTTCCAGCAGGATAATGCGCCATGTCACAAAGCTCGAATCATTTCAAATTGGTTTCTTGAACATGACAATGAGTTCACTGTACTAAAATGGCCCCCACAGTCACCAGATCTCAACCCAATAGAGCATCTTTGGGATGTGGTGGAACGGGAGCTTCGTGCCCTGGATGTGCATCCCTCAAATCTCCATCAATTGCAAGATGCTATCCTATCAATATGGGCCAACATTTCTAAAGAATGCTATCAGCACCTTGTTGAATCAATGCCACTTAGAATTAAGGCAGTTCTGAAGGCAAAAGGGGGTCCAACACCGTATTAGTATGGTGTTCCTAATAATTCTTTAGGTGAATGTATATATATATTTTTTTATGGTCATGGTAATGCAAACGGATCCGTTCCGAATGGATACAAGCGTTTGCATTATAGGTGCGGATCCGTCTGTGCAGATACCAGACAGATCCGCACCTAAACGCAGGTGTGAAAGTAGCCTAAACTGTGTAAAAGTAATTGACACGGCAGAGGACAGTATACTGCTACAGAGGGATCTGGATAGATTGGAGGCTTGGGCAGAGAAGCAGCAGATGAGGTTTAACACTGACAAATGTAAGGTTATGCACATGGGAAGGAATAATGCAAGTCACCAGCATGGGTGTAGGAACCCAAAAAAATCTGGGGGGGGGCAGCATTTTTGCTCGCCGGGTGTATTCTTATTCAGTAAACTGCGAGTTGTTTATATAGTTAAATTTTAAGTGTGTGTTTGTGTGTGAACCCCTCACACTTACAGTTCTGAAGACTCAGGGGTGCTGGCTGGCTTGCCTGAGGTGCTGGCTGGCTTGGCCGGGCAGAAGGAGTGTGGGAGACTGTGAGGCCTTTTTCTCCAAGCTGCTCCAGATCAGTACTCTGGGCAGCTGGGCTCCGGGCTGGAAGTGGGCACAATAAGAAAAAAATATTTTTCATTACACCTCAGGTCAGACCACCAATTAGACCCCCAATGTTAATCAGACCTCAGCTAACACCCCCAATAAGATCCCCAATGTTAATAAGACCTCAGATCACACCTCAGCTCAGACCCCAATATGAATGACCCTCAAACCCCAAAATCAAACCTCAGATAAGAGCCCCAGTGCCTCTCATCAGCCAGTAATAACAGCCCCCCAATCATGTGCCAGTAATAACAGCCCCCCCAATCATGTGCCAGTAATAACAGACCCCCCCAATTATGTGCCAGTAATAACAGACCCCCCCATCATGTGCCAGTAATAACAGACCCCCTCAATCATGTGCCAGTAATACCAGACCCCCCCCAATCATGTGACAGTAATAACAGACCCCCCCAATCATGTGCCAGTAATACCAGACCCCCCAATCATGTGTCAGTAATACCAGACCCCCCCAATCATGTGCCAGTAATACCAGACCCACCCAATCATGTGCCAGTAATACCAGACCCCCCCAATCATGTGCCAGTAATACCAGACCCCCCCAATCATGTTCCAGTAATACCAGACCCCCCAATCATGTGCCAGTAATACCACACACCCCAATCATGTGCCAGTAATACCAGACCCCCCCCAATCATGTGCCAGTAATACCAGACCCCCCCAAATTCCCCAATAATGTGCCAGTATAATACTGAGGACAGCGATATAAACAGAAACAGATCACCATGGAGATGAGCGCTTCGCTTCCACAATGGAAGCGCTCATCTCAGTGCCTGCCCCGCCGCCGCTGCACACTGCCTGCCCCGCCGCACACAGACACTGCCGCTGGCCTGGGTGGAGCCTGGGGGGGGATTTAACCAAACCTGTCCCCCCCGCATTATTTCCTGGGGGGGATCCGTCCCCCCCGTCCTCCCCGCTTCCTACGCCCATGGTCACCAGTACATACTAAATGGTAAAACACTGACATGGAAAAGGACCTAGGAATTTTAGTGAACAGCAAACTAAGCTGTAAAAAAACTGTGTCAGGCAGCTGCTGCCAAGGCAATAAGATAATGTGTTGCATCAAAAGGGGCATAGATGCCCATGATGAGAACATAGTCCTCCTAATTTACAAATCACTAGTCAGACCACACATGGAGTACTGTGTACAGTTCTGGGCTCCTGTGAACAAGGCATTGAAGACTGGGAGAACTCCACTAAAAGCCTTCTCTAGGGCTGCAAGGAGGAGGAGAAAGAGGAACGCTGTGATCCCTGGCTCCATGGAATGGTGTTGGACTCTAAAGTCACCTCCACATCATCCTGCTGCTACTGAGAGGAGGAGTGAGCCATCCAATCCCCAATCTCATCCTCTTTATCCTCAACAATAACCTCACGCCTTTCCGAAGCCAGCAGGGACAACTGCGGCCAACTGCTACTACTACTATGGAAAGTTGAGGCTTGACACTCAATTTCACTTTAGCACTCACAGGTAGATTGTTGTCTTACCTCGTGTATTGCTGTAGTAGTCATGTATATATGCTGGTTTAAATAAATTAAACAATCCAAAAAAATAAATATATATATATATATATATATTTGTGGTCAGGGCAACGGCCCCTGGACGTAGGAGCTAGAGCTAACCTCTGGCTGGTTAATGCCGGGAGCCCGTAACGAGGATAGGCCTAAAAGGGGGCCTACCCTTAAGGAAGAGCTAAGAAAAGGGGAGGGAGGGAGGGGTACCTGGCTGCACGTCCCGTCCCTTGAACTTCGTGGGGTTTACATAGCCAAGGGGCGTGGCCTCTGCCCCTCCCACAAATACAGGCTGCACGGCAGCCTTATCTACTTGTGGTCAGGGCGACGGCCCCTGGACGTAGAAACTAGAGCTAACCTCTGGCTGGTTAATGCCGGGAGCCCATAACGAGGATAGGCCTAAAAGGGGCCAAAAAGGAGACACAACCATACTGTCAAACACCTTATTGCACCGTTACAGGGCAAGTGAACAGAAAGCAGTACGGATATCCGATTGAGGATTTGGAACATATCAGGAAAAAACACGACGACCTCCAACGCCCCATGCACCTGATAACATGAGGAGGTATCTGGTGCCTAGACGCCGCAGAGGCCGCCCCAATAAGAAAGGAGTGACCTGAGATGGCCTTCGGGTTCTGACCTACCCCGCCACTAAAGAGCGCACGTGTGACATAAACTGGGGTGTGGACAACGGCCCTCCCTTGAAGGGAAATAGAGGACTAACAGCTGCCGCCGCCTGCAGCCCCACAGACAATTGTCGCAGCACCTTAACCGGCACCAGTCGTTGTGCGAGGGGTAAAACGTCACCAGGGTTGGAGGCCCTGTTTGAGCGGTCTTGGTAGACGGAATGCTCAGTACGAAAAGGTCGTGATGCCAGGTCAAATGCTGCTTCTGGAGATGATGGCCATTCCGGACAGAAGAGGTGAATTCCCCTGCCGAAGGACCCGTAAAACCCTAGGTAAAGGGTGGCTTTAATGATGGTGCTAACCAAGGGCCAAAAAGGATCACCATCCAGAGCCAAGGACAACTGCCTAAACAAGGAGCCGGACATGGGTTGACGGACCACCGGCCCACTTGCACCGGCTTTCTCAATGCCCCGGAGCGTGGCCTTGATGGCCTGCGATGTAAAGAAAGAGATCCGGGGCGGATTGTCCAACGTGAACTGATGTTGACCCCCGCCAAGTACAGGCGGATGGTATTGTGAGCGAGTCCGAGGTCGGCATGGCAATGCGCGATGAAAGCCACTATGAACGACACGTCATCCACGCCGCCCCGTGGATGATACTTGGCAAACTCCCCATAAAGATTCCAGCCCGTGCGACAGTTCCTGACTGTATTTTCAGACCGGCTCTGGTGCAACAGGTCCCTTGCAGTCCTGATCAATGCCGTTAATCCCACACCAGGTTGCTGTATGCTGGAATGCCTGCCCCCGTTGCATCTGCGTGTGGCATGTTCAGGGGAACCCGCCAACAGCCATGGCACCGCAGCCACGGGCGCCACCGACTGCGAAATGGTGGAGGTCCTGGACTCCAGCTCCATGACCCCGTGCCGGATGTCCACTACCGAAGCAGCCAGACTCCCCATTGAGGCGTTCAACTGAGCCAACGATGACTGAATAGTTGGTACCGCTGGTTGCTCGCTGGATGGAACCGGGCTGGATACCAGCAGCCTATAAAGTTCGGCTTTCCTGGCCGCAGCCGCGTGGCTGATGCCCCTTCTATGTAATTCCGCAACCAGCTTCGGAATTGTCCAGTTCCTCCGGGATCCATGGCCAGCCAGACCGAAAACCAGGGACCCGGAGATGGACGAGGCGTCATCAATATCTGAGGCCTGGGACATGTTGACTGCGCCGCATAACTCTACGCCCTGGTCACCACCTGAGACCAAACCTTCGTTACTCGTGAGGAGACCAAGCGTATCTTGGACATCCCGGTGCCCCCACCTGGCCCCTGCCAGTTAAGACCGAACCATCGACTATGGCCGGAGCCCAGAGGACCAGAACTGATACTCACCTGGTTATGGAATTGGATAAGACTGGAACAGATACCGTACCGGAGGACCGTAGCCACTGACGGAGGTGGAGGCCTTGTTTTAGGATGGCGAAGGCACTGAGTCCCCCCAACGTGCTGCCGTATAAACAAAGAATAATGTATGAACATCTTAATGCACTGGAAATTATAACCGACCTGGTATCAGGCCGGGCAGCCTGCCCCTAAGGGCAAACGAAACACACAGGCCTGATTGTTTCAGGCAAACAATGATGAGGACTGACGAACAGACAAACCAGGACGACATGCCCCCGTGGGTGCTGCTATGACATGCATGCTGCAATGATCGGACGTGTGACAAGATTGACGAGTAAGACCCCTTGGACGTACTTAAACAGGACACCATGCCACCGGGGCGGCAGACGTGACATTGCCTGAACGCTTCAAGCAGACGTGCAACAAGAGAGACGAGTATGACAACCTGGACGTTCCAGGCAGGACCACGTGCCACCGGCGTGGCGGACATAATATCGCCTGAACGCTTCAAGCAGACGTGCCACAAGAGAGACGAGTATGACAACCTGGACGTTCCAGGCCAGACCACGTGCCACCGGAGTGGCTGATATAACACTGCCCGAACGTTTCAAGCAGACGTGCAACAAGAGAGACGAGTATGACAACCTGGACGTTCCAGGCAGGACCACGTGCCACCGGCGTGGCGGACATAATATCGCCTGAACGCTTCAAGCAGACGTGCCACAAGAGAGACGAGTATGACAACCTGGACGTTCCAGGCCGGACCACGTGCCACCGGAGTGGCTGACATAACATTGCCTGAACGTTTCAAGCAGACGTGCAACAAGAGAGACGAGTATGACAACCTGGACGTTCCAGGCAGGACCACGTGCCACCGGCGTGGCGGACATAATATCGCCTGAACGCTTCAAGCAGACGTGCCACAAGAGAGACGAGTATGACAACCTGGACGTTCCAGGCCGGACCACGTGCCACCGGAGTGGCTGACATAACATTGCCTGAACGTTTCAAGCAGACGTGCAACAAGAGAGACGAGTATGAAAACCTGGACATTCCAGGCCAGACCACGTGCCACCGGAGTGGCTGACATAACACTGCCCGAACGTTTCAAGCAGACGTGCAA
This sequence comes from Bufo bufo, assembly GCF_905171765.1. Classification (NCBI taxonomy): domain Eukaryota; kingdom Metazoa; phylum Chordata; class Amphibia; order Anura; family Bufonidae; genus Bufo; species Bufo bufo. The sequence goes on along the minus strand of NC_053391.1, from coordinate 569,283,200 downwards.
CAAGAGAGACGAGTATGACAACCTGGACGTTCCAGGCAGGACCACGTGCCACCGGCGTGGCGGACATAATATCGCCTGAACGCTTCAAGCAGACGTGCCATAAGAGAGACGAGTATGACAACCTGGACGTTCCAGGCCGGACCACGTGCCACCGGAGTGGCTGACATAACATTGCCTGAACGTTTCAAGCAGACGTGCAACAAGAGAGACGAGTATGACAACCTGGACGTTCCAGGCAGGACCACGTGCCACCGGCGTGGCGGACATAATATCGCCTGAACGCTTCAAGCAGACGTGCCACAAGAGAGACGAGTATGACAACCTGGACGTTCCAGGCCGGACCACGTGCCACCGGAGTGGCTGACATAACATTGCCTGACCGCTTCAAGCAGACGTACAACAATAGACAAAAAATGACAACCTGGACGCTTCAAGCAGACGAGCAACGACAGAGACGAGTATGACAACCGGACCACGTGCCACCGGAGTGGCTGACATAACATTGCCTGAACGTTTCAAGCAGACGTGCAACAAGAGAGACGAGTATGACAACCTGGACGTTACAGGCAGAACCACGTTCCACCGGCGTGGCGGACATAATATCGCCTGAACGCTTCAAGCAGACGTGCCACAAGAGAGACGAGTATGACAACCTGGACGTTCCAGGCCGGACCACGTGCCACCGGAGTGGCTGACATAACATTGCCTGAACGTTTCAAGCAGACGTGCAACAAGAGAGACGAGTATGACAACCTGGACGTTCCAGGCCGGACCACGTGCCACCGGAGTGGCTGACATAACATTGCCTGAACGTTTCAAGCAGACGTGCAACAAGAGAGACGAGTATGACAACCTGGACGTTCCAGGCAGGACCACGTGCCACCGGCGTGGCGGACATAATATCGCCTGAACGCTTCAAGCAGACGTGCCACAAGAGAGACGAGTATGACAACCTGGACGTTCCAGGCCGGACCACGTGCCACCGGGGCGGCTGACAGAATATTGCCTGAACGCTTCAAGCAGACGAGCAACGACAGAGACAAGTATGACAACCTGGACGTTCCAGGCGGGACAACATGCCACTGGAGCGGCGGACGTAACATGACTTGAAAGCACCAAGCCGACGTATAACAACATTGTTGAGTATGCCAGGCCGGACCACGTGCCACAAAAAATGACAACCTGGACGTTCCAGGCAGAATCATGTGTCACCGGGGCGGCTGACAGAATATTGCCTGAACGCTTCAAGCAGACGAGCAACGACAGAGACAAGTATGACAACCTGGACGTTCCAGGCGGGACAACATGCCACTGGAGCGGCGGACGTAACATGACTTGAAAGCACCAAGCCGACGTATAACAACATTGTTGAGTATGCCAGGCCGGACCACGTGCCACAAAAAATGACAACCTGGACGTTCCAGGCAGAATCATGTGTCACCGGGGCGGCTGACAGAATATTGCCTGAACGCTTCAAGCAGACGAGCAACGACAGAGACGAGTATGACAACCTGGACGTTCCAGGCGGGACAACATGCCACTGGAGCGGCGGACGTAACATGACTTGAAAGCACCAAGCCGACGTATAACAACATTGTTGAGTATGCCACCGAAAAAACCCCGGCTGGATAACCTCCCCCGTGGGTGGAAGACGTGAGAACATGCCTGAGTGCTACCGGCCCGATACGTAGCGACCTGGACATACAAAACCCTGTGGGTACCAGGCCTGCCACCCTGCCACTGACAGCAGACTTGATGGTGAATGACCGCTGACAGCCGTGACATGAGTACTCCCGACTATGGCCCTCAAAAGATGGAATCCCCCACATAATGCCACCGTGCCGGACACCTACCTCCACCGGTGTCCCAACACCACTGTCCTCTGCCAGCCCCCGTGTGCAGCAAGGCCAAACACCACCGTGACAGTGACACACAACATACCCGCATGTAAATCAGGACGTACCACCTACTGTAAGTAAAGCCATCCTCGGAACGGTGTGAAGCATCAGAAACCCGACCAGAACGCAGCCACCAAACTATGACGATGCATAACAACAATGTAAAAGTGTGGCGAGACAAAATAACTTTAATAAAATGTATTTATTTTTTATTTTTTTTGCAGGCAACTGCCGATCCAGCATGGTGACCCCATCAACTCAACAATTTGTACGATCGTGACCTGACAACCATGGCTTCAGCTACCACGTCTGAGAATGTGTCACCTGAGACATAAGGTCATGTGGCCTTGAACACTTATATGGCGGCACATATCAAATACTTGTGGCAGCAAAAAGACCGTGCGATGCACCAGGATACAGCCACCCTGGCCAGGAACCTTATGTGTACCGAAAAATGGAGCCTGCACCTATGCCCTGCCGTGTGAATGCAGGGTTATGACCTGCCATACGGAGGCACCTGCAGCGCAGCTGTGAGTAAACAGAATGGAGGCACGGCCAAAGTGAGGGGTAACAAGAAATGGACAACTGATTCAATGCTCCCACAGAATTGCGCCTTGTGAATGCGCATTGATGCACCGTGTACGTGATGGTAACTTAATATGTGCATATGAATAGCATGACAGCGGACCCTCCGGCTGCAGGAGGGATCCCTCTGGTATGGCGCGAGCATAGCAGGGAGCGGAGCCGCCGAGCGTGCCTAGTAACCGGCACACGCGGCCGCCCCCTGAACAAGTGCCCGCACGTGACCGGCCAGCGCCGCCCGGCATGCCCCGTGGATGCGAGCAGGGCCCAAGGAACTCCCCCCCAACTGACATCCGCCCCCCCTCACACCGGGGTAAGTACATCACAGGGGGCACCCGGATCTGCCTTACTGCGGTACGGATGCTTACCACATGGCACCATGGGAACCCTTAACACATCTAGAGCAATCATACTAATTGTCAGTACAGGCAGTTGTGTACCGTTGCTAGGTCAGGGCGTTAGGGGGCGGAGCCGCCGCGTGAGCCTAGCAACCGGCCACCCGGCGGCCGCCCGCCGAACAGTGCACGTGATTGCCGCAGGCTCCCCATTGCCGGAGCGACGTGGAGAGGGGCGGAGCCGCCGTGTGTGCCTAGCAACCGGCAACACGGCGGCCAAACGCGCATACTGCGCACGTGAACGACGTGGGCGGCCCCGAGCCGTCCGGGCTGCCCCAGAATCCTGACATGCCGCGTACCCGTCCTCCGCTCCCCCTACTTCCGACATGGTGAGACCTATGATGGGCAGGGAGAGCCACCGCCACCGCTGCTGGCGCCGAAACTGGCACCGGAATCTTCATCTTACCTGAGGCCGCACCGGTATCCACGCCAGGACAGCCGCCAGAACCTACTTACCTCAGCCAGAAAACGAAGGTGCGGGACGTGCAGAGAACCAGGCATGTGTACGTGACCCGGAAGTATCTGGCTGCACGTCCCGTCCCTTGAACTTCGTGGGGTTTACATAGCCAAGGGGCGTGGCCTCTGCCCCTCCCACAAATACAGGCTGCACGGCAGCCTTACCTACATATACAAACCGGATTCCAAAAAAGTTGTGACACTAAACAAATTGTGAATAAAAACTAGAGTTGAGCGAACACCTGGATGTTCGGGTTCGAGAAGTTCGGCCGAACTTCCCGGAAATGTTCGGGTTCGGGATCCGAACCCGATCCGAACTTCGTCCCGAACCCGAACCCCATTGAAGTCAATGGGGACCCGAACTTTTCGGCACTAAAAAGGCTGTAAAACAGCCCAGGAAAGAGCTAGAGGGCTGCAAAAGGCAGCAACATGTAGGTAAATCCCCTGCAAACAAATGTGGATAGGGAAATGAATTAAAATTAAAATTAAAAAAATAAAAATGAACCAATATCAATTGGACAGAGGTCCCATAGCAGAGAATCTGGTTTCACGTCAGCAGAGAATCAGTCTCTTCATGCCATAGCAAAGAATCTGGCTTCATGTCAGCACAGAATCAGTCTCTTCATGCCATAGCAGAGAATCTGGCTTCCACTGTCACACATTTAGGCCCAGGCACCCAGGCAGAGGAGAGAGGTCCCGTAACAGAGAATCTGGCCTTATGTCAGCACAGAATCTGTCTTCATGTCATAGCAGAGAATCAGGCTTCACGTCACCCACCACTGGAACAAGCCACTGTCACATATTTAGGCCCCGGCACCCAGACAGAGGAGAGAGGTCCCGTAACAGAGAATCTGGCCTTATGTCAGCGCAGAATCTGTATTCATGTCATAGCAGAGAATCAGGCTTCACGTCACCCACCACTGGAACAGGCCACTGTCACACATTTAGGCCCAGGCACCCAGTCAGAGGAGAGAGGTCCCGTAACAGAGAATCTGGCTTGATGTCAGCACAGAATCTGTCTTCATGTCATAGCAGAGAATCAGGCTTCACGTCACCCACCACTGGAACAGGCCACTGTCACACATTTAGGCCCCGGCACCCAGACAGAGGAGAGCGGTCCCGTAACAGAGAATCTGGCCTTATGTCAGCGCAGAATCTGTCTTCATGTCATAGCAGAGAATCAAGCTTCACGTCACCCACCACTGGAACAGGCCACTGTCACACATTTAGGCCCAGGCACCCAGTCAGAGGAGAGAGGTCCCGTAACAGAGAATCTGGATTGATGTCAGCACAGAATCTGTCTTCATGTCATAGCAGAGAATCAGGCTTCATGTCACCCACCACTGGAACAGGCCACTGTCACACATTTAGGCCCAGGCACCCAGGCAGAGGAGAGAGGTCCCGTAACAGAGAATCTGGCCTTATGTCAGCGCAGAATCAGTCTTCATGTCATAGCAGAGAATCAGGCTTCACGTCACCCACCACTGGAACAGGCCACTGTCACACATTTAGGCCCCGGCACCCAGACAGAGGAGAGCGGTCCCGTAACAGAGAATCTGGCCTTATGTCAGCGCAGAATCTGTATTCATGTCATAGCAGAGAATCAGGCTTCACGTCACCCACCACTGGAACAGGCCACTGTCACACATTTAGGCCCAAGCACCCAGGCAGAGGAGAGAGGTCCCATAACAGAGAATCTGGCCTGATGTCAGCACAGAATCTGTCTTCATGTCATAACAGAGAATCAGGCTTCACGTCACCCACCACCGGAACAGGCCACTGTCACACATTTAGGCCCAGGCACCCAGTCAGAGGAGAAAGGTCCCGTAACAGAGAATCTGGCCTTATGTCAACACAGAATCTGTCTTCATGTCATAGCAGAGAATCAGGCTTCACGTCACCCACCACTGGAACAGGCCACTGTCACACATTTAGGCCCAGGCACCCAGGCAGAGGAGAGAGGTCCCGTAACAGAGAATCTGGCCTTATGTCAGCACAGAATCTGTCTTCATGTCATAGCAGAGAATCAGGCTTCACGTCACCCACCACTGGAACAAGCCACTGTCACATATTTAGGCCCCGGCACCCAGACAGAGGAGAGAGGTCCCGTAACAGAGAATCTGGCCTTATGTCAGCGCAGAATCTGTATTCATGTCATAGCAGAGAATCAGGCTTCACGTCACCCACCACTGGAACAGGCCACTGTCACACATTTAGGCCCAGGCACCCAGTCAGAGGAGAGAGGTCCCGTAACAGAGAATCTGGCTTGATGTCAGCACAGAATCTGTCTTCATGTCATAGCAGTGAATCAGGCTTCATGTCACCCACCACTGGAACAGGCCACTGTCACACATTTAGGCCCAGGCACCCAGGCAGAGGAGAGAGGTCCCGTAACAGAGAATCTGGCCTTATGTCAGCGCAGAATCAGTCTTCATGTCATAGCAGAGAATCAGGCTTCACGTCACCCACCACTGGAACAGGCCACTGTCACACATTTAGGCCCCGGCACCCAGACAGAGGAGAGCGGTCCCGTAACAGAGTATCTGGCCTTATGTCAGCGCAGAATCTGTATTCATGTCATAGCAGAGAATCAGGCTTCACGTCACCCACCACTGGAACAGGCCACTGTCACACATTTAGGCCCAGGCACCCAGGCAGAGGAGAGAGGTCCCGTAACAGAGAATCTGGCCTGATGTCAGCACAGAATCTGTCTTCATGTCATAGCAGAGAATCAGGCTTCACGTCACCCACCACTGGAACAGGCCACTGTCACACATTTAGGCCCCGGCACCCAGACAGAGGAGAGCGGTCCCGTAACAGAGAATCTGGCCTTATGTCAGCGCAGAATCTGTATTCATGTCATAGCAGAGAATCAGGCTTCACGTCACCTACCACTGGAACAGGCCACTGTCACATATTTAGGCCCAGGCACCCAGGCAGAGGAGAGAGGTCCCGTAACAGAGAATCTGGCCTTATGTCAGCGCAGAATCTGTCTTCATGTCATAGCAGAGAATTATGCTTCACGTCACCCACCACTGGAACAGGCCACTGTCACACATTTAGGCCCCGGCACCCAGACAGAGGAGAGCGGTCCCGTAACAGAGAATCTGGCCTTATGTCAGCGCAGAATCTGTATTCATGTCATAGCAGAGAATCAGGCTTCACGTCACCCACCACTGGAACAGGCCACTGTCACACATTTAGGCCCAGGCACCCAGGCAGAGGAGAGAGGTCCCGTAACAGAGAATCTGGCCTGATGTCAGCACAGAATCTGTCTTCATGTCATAGCAGAGAATCAGGCTTCACGTCACCCACCACTGGAACAGGCCACTGTCACATATTTAGGCCCAGGCACCCAGGCAGAGGAGAGAGGTCGCGTAACAGAGAATCTGGATTCATGTCAGCACAGAATAAGTCTTCATGTCATAGCAGAGAATCAGGCTTCACGTCACCCACCACTGGAACAGGCCACTGTCACACATTTAGGCCCCGGCACCCAGGCAGAGGAGAGGTTCATTCAACTTTGGGTTGCCCCGCAATATAATGGTAAAATGAAATTAAAAATAGTATTGAATGAGGAAGTGCCCTGGAGTAGAATAATATATTGTTAAGGGGAGGTAGTTAATATCTAATCTGCACAAGGGATGGACAGGTCCTGTGGGATCCATGCCTGGTTCATTTTTATGAACATCAGCTTGTCCACATTGGCTGTAGACAGGCGGCTGCGTTTGTCTGTAATGACGCCCCCTGCCGTGCTGAATACACGTTCAGACAAAACGCTGGCCGCCGGGCAGGCCAGCACCTCCAAGGCATAAAAGGCTAGCTCTGGCCACGTGGACAATTTGGAGACCCAGAAGTTGAATGGGGCCGAACCATCAGTCAGTACGTGGAGGGGTGTGCACAGGTACTGTTCCACCATGTTAGTGAAATGTTGCCTCCTGCTAACACGTTCCGTATCAGGTGGTGGTGCACTTAGCTGTGGCGTGGTGACAAAACTTTTCCACATCTCTGCCATGCTAACCCTGCCCTCAGAGGAGCTGGCCGTGACACAGCTGCGTTGGCGACCTCTTGCTCCTCCTCTGCCTTCGCCTTGGGCTTCCACTTGTTCCCCTGTGACATTTGGGAATGCTCTCAGTAGCGCGTCTACCAACGTGCGTTTGTACTCGCGCATCTTCCTATCACGCTCCAGTGTAGGAAGTAAGGTGGGCACATTGTCTTTGTACAGGGGATACAGCAAGGTGGCAACCCAGTAGTCCGCACACGTTAAAATGTGGGCAACTCTGCTGTCGTTGCGCAGGCACTGCAGCATGTAGTCGCTCATGTGTGCCAGGCTGCCCAGAGGTAAGGACAAGCTGTCCTTTGTGGGAGGCGTATCGTCATCGTCCTGTGTTTCCCCCCAGCCACGCACCAGTGATGGGCCCGAGCTGCTTTGGGTGCCACCCCGCTGTGAACATGCTTCATCCTCATCCTCCTCCACCTCCTCCTCATCCTCGTCCTCCTCGTCCTCCAGTAGTGGGCCCTGTCTGGCCACATTTGTACCTGGCCTCTGGTGTTGCAAAAAACCTCCCTCTGAGTCACTTTGAAGAGACTGGCCTGAAAGTGCTAAAAATGACCCCTCTTCCTCCTCTTCCTCCTGGGCCACCTCCTCTTCCATCATCGCCCTAAGTGTTTTCTCAAGGAGACATAGAAGTGGTATTGTAGCGCTGATAACGGCGTCATCGCCACTGGCCATGTTGGTGGAGTACTCGAAACAGCGCAACAGGGCACACAGGTCTCTCATGGAGGCCCAGTCATTGGTGGTGAAGTGTGTCTGATCCGCAGTGCGACTGACCCGTGCGTGCTGCAGCTGAAACTCCACTATGGCCTGCTGCTGCTCGCACAGTCTGTCCAGCATATGCAAGGTGGAGTTCCACCTGGTGGGTACGTCGCATATGAGGCGGTGAGCGGGAGGGCCGAAGTTACGCTGTAGCGCAGACAGGCGAGCAGCGGCAGGGTGTGAACGCCGGAAGCGCGAACAGACGGCCCGCACTTTATGCAGCAGCTCTGACATGTCGGGGTAGTTGCGAATGAACTTCTGCACCACCAAATTCAGCACATGCGCCAGGCAAGGGATGTGCGTCAAACCGGCTAGTCCCAGAGCTGCAACGAGATTTTGCCCATTATCGCACACCACCAGGCCGGGCTTGAGGCTCACCGGCAGCAACCACTCATTGGTCTGTTGTTCTATACCCCGCCACAACTCCTGTGCGGTGTGGGGCCTGTCCCCCAAAGATATGAGTTTCAGAATGGTCTGCTGACGTTTACCCCGGGCTGTGCTGAAGTTGGTGGTGAAGGTGTGTGGCTGACTGGATGAGCAGGTGGAAGAAGAGGAGGAGGAAGCTGAGTAGGAGGAGGAGGAGACAGGAGGCAAAGAATGTTGCCCTGCGATCCTTGGCGGCGGAAGGACGTGCGCCAAACAGCTCTCCGCCTGGGGCCCAGCCGCCACTACATTTACCCAGTGTGCAGTTAGGGAGATATAGCGTCCCTGGCCGTGCTTACTGGTCCACGTATCTGTGATTAGGTGGACCTTGCCACAGATGGCGTTGCGCAGTGCACACTTGATTTTATCGGACACTTGGTTGTGCAGGGAAGGCACGGCTCTCTTGGAGAAGTAGTGGCAGCTGGGAACAACATACTGTGGGAAAGCAAGTGACATGAGCTGTTTGAAGCTGTGTGTGTCCACCAGCCTAAATGACAGCATTTCATAGGCCAGTAGTTTAGAAATGCTGGCATTCAGGGCCAGGGATCGAGGGTGGCTAGGTGGGAATTTACGCTTTCTCTCAAATGTTTGTGAGATGGAGAGCTGAACGCTGCCGTGTGACATGGTTGAGATGCTTGGTGACGCAGGTGGTGGTGTTGGTGGTACATCCCATGTTTGCTGGGCGGCAGGTGCCAACGTTCCTCCAGAGGCAGAGGAAGAGGCCGAGGCGGCGGCAGCAGCAGCAGAAGAGGCCGAGGCAGCAGCAGAAGAGGCCGAGGCGGCAGCAGCAGAAGAGGCAGCAGGGGGAGCCTGAGTGACTTCCTTGTTTTTAAGGTGTTTACTCCACTGCAGTTCATGCTTTGCATGCAGGTGCCTGGTCATGCAGGTTGTGCTAAGGTTCAGAACGTTAATGCCTCGCTTCAGGCTCTGATGGCACAGCGTGCAAACCACTCGGGTCTTGTCGTCAGCACATTGTTTGAAGAAGTGCCATGCCAGGGAACTCCTTGAAGCTGCCTTTGGGGTGCTCGGTCCCAGATGGCGGCGGTCAGTAGCAGGCGAAGTCTCTTGGCGGCGGGTGTTCTGATTTTGCCCACTGCACCCTCTTTTGCTACGCTGTTGGCTCGGTCTCACCACTGCCTCTTCCTCCGAACTGTGAAAGTCAGTGGCACGACCTTCATTCCATGTGGGGTCTAGGACCTCATCGTCCCCTGCATCGTCTTCCACCCAGTCTTGACCCCTGACCTCCTGTTCAGTCTGCACACTGCAGAAAGACGCAGCAGTTGGCACCTGTGTTTCGTCATCATCAGAGATGTGCTGAGGTGGTATTCCCATGTCCTCATCATCAGGAAAAATAAGTGGTTGTGCGTTAGTGCATTCTATCTCTTCCACCCCTGGGGAAGGGCTAGGTGGATGCCCTTGGGAAACCCTGGCAGCAGAGTCTTCAAACAGCATAAGAGACTGCTGCATAACTTGAGGCTCAGACAGTTTCCCTGATATGCATGGGGGTGATGTGACAGACCGATGGGCTTGGTTTTCATGCGCCATCTGTGCGCTTTCTGCAGAAGACTGGGTGGGAGATAATGTGAACGTGCTGGATCCACTGTCGGCCACCCAATTGACTAATGCCTGTACCTGCTCAGGCCTTACCATCCTTAGAACGGCATTGGGCCCCACCAAATATCGCTGTAAATTCTGCTGGCTACTGGGACCTGAGGTAGTTGGTTCACTAGGACGTGTGGCTGTGGCAGAACGGCCACGTCCTCTCCCAGCACCAGAGGGTACACTAACACTACCACGACCATGTCCACGTCCGCGTCCCTTATTAGATGTTTTCCTCATTGTTCCCGTTCACAACAATTTTGAGAATGGCAAATTTGGGAATGCTTTTTCAACCCAGAACAAAAAGTCTGCTTTTACGGTCACTACAAATAACTTGACCAGCTAAAACTGTGCAGATTTGGTTGAATAGAGATGTGAGACCTGTATTTTTTTGCGCTGTGTGACAGTTATAGGTTTAATCACAGAATGACACTTCAATCAGCAGGCTAGCGTGTGTCTTAGGTTTTTCTGAATGACACTATCAATACCTTCAATGTAAGATTTTCTTTTTGGGATAGATTTCAAGTAGGCCTCAAATACCACAAACTAGTTATTTTCAGAATGGCAAATTTGGGAATGCTTTTTCAACCCAGAACAAAAAGTCTGCTTTTACGGTCACTACAAATAACTTGACCAGCTAAAACTGTGCAGATTTGGTTGAATAGAGATGTGAGACCTGGTTTTTTTTTGCGCTGTGTGACAGTTATAGGTTTAATCACAGAATGACACTTCTATCAGCACGCTAGCGTGTGTCTTAGGTTTTTCTGAATCACACTATCAATACCTTCAATGTAAGATTTTCTTTTTGGGATAGATTTCAAGTAGGCCTCAAATACCACAAACTAGTAATTTTGAGAATGGCAAATTTGGGAATGTTTTTTCAACCCAGAACAAAAAGTCTGCTTTTACGGTCACTACAAATAACTTGACCAGCTAAAACTGTGCAGATTTGGTTGAATAGAGATGTAAGACCTGTTTTTTTTTTTGCGCTGTGTGACAGTTATAGGTTTAATCACAGAATGACACTTCTATCAGCACGCTAGCGTGTGTCTTAGGTTTTTCTGAATCACACTATCAATACCTTTAATGTAAGATTTTCTTTTTGGGATAGATTTCAAGTAGGCCTCAAATACCACAAACTAGTTATTTTAAGAATGGCAAATTTGGGAATGCTTTTTCAACCCAGAACAAAAAGTCTGCTTTTACGGTCACTACAAATAACTTGACCAGCTAAAACTGTGCAGATTTGGTTGAATAGAGATGTGAGACCTGTTTTTTTTTTGCGCTGTGTGACAGTTATAGGTTTAATCACAGAATGACACTTCTATCAGCACGCTAGCGTGTGTCTTAGGTTTTTCTGAATCACACTATTAATACCTTCAATGTAAGATTTTCTTTTTGGGATAGATTTCAAGTAGGCCTCAAATACCACAAACTAGTAATTTTGAGAATGGCAAATTTGGGAATGCTTTTTCAACCCAGAACAAAAAGTCTGCTTTTACGGTCACTACAAATAACTTGACCAGCTAAAACTGTGCAGATTTGGTTGAATAGAGATGTAAGACCTGTTTTTTTTTTTGCGCTGTGTGACAGTTATAGGTTTAATCACAGAATGACACTTCTATCAGCACGCTAGCGTGTGTCTTAGGTTTTTCTGAATCACACTATCAATACCTTCAATGTAAGATTTTCTTTTTGGGATAGATTTCAAGTAGGCCTCAAATACCACAAACTAGTAATTTTGAGAATGGCAAATTTGGGAATGCTTTTTCAACCCAGAACAAAAAGTCTGCTTTTACGGTCACTACAAATAACTTGAGCAGCTAAAACTGTGCAGATTTTGTTGAATAGAGATGTGAGACCTGTTTTTTTTTGCGCTGTGTGACAGTTATAGGTTTAATCACAGAATGACACTTCTATCAGCAGGCTAGCGTGTGTCTTAGGTTTTTCTGAATGACACTATCAATACCTTCAATGTAAGATTTTCTTTTTGGGATAGATTTCAAGTAGGCCTCAAATACCACAAACTAGTTATTTTCAGAATGGCAAATTTGGGAATGCTTTTTCAACCCAGAACAAAAAGTCTGCTTTTACGGTCACTACAAATAACTTGACCAGCTAAAACTGTGCAGATTTGGTTGAATAGAGATGTGAGACCTGTTTTTTTTTTGCGCTGTGTGACAGTTATAGGTTTAATCACAGAATGACACTTCTATCAGCACGCTAGCGTGTGTCTTAGGTTTTTCTGAATCACACTATCAATACCTTCAATGTAAGATTTTCTTTTTGGGATAGATTTCAAGTAGGCCTCAAATACCACAAACTAGTTATTTTCAGAATGGCAAATTTGGGAATGCTTTTTCAACCCAGAACAAAAAGTCTGCTTTTACGGTCACTACAAATAACTTGACCAGCTGAAACTGTGCAGATTTGGTTGAATAGAGATGTGAGACCTGTTTTTTTTTTGCGCTGTGTGACAGTTATAGGTTTAATCACAGAATGACACTTCTATCAGCACGGTAGCGTGTGTCTTAGGTTTTTCTGAGTCACACTATCAATACCTTCAATGTAAGATTTTCTTTTTGGGATAGATTTCAAGTAGGCCTCAAATACCACAAACTAGTAATTTTGAGAATGGCAAATTTGGGAATGCTTTTTCAACCCAGAACAAAAAGTCTGCTTTTACGGTCACTACAAATAACTTGACCAGCTAAAACTGTGCAGATTTGGTTGAATAGAGATGTGAGACCTGTTTTTTTTTTGCGCTGTTTGACAGTTATAGGTTTAATCACAGAATGAAACTTCTATCAGCACGCTAGCGTGTGTCTTAGGTTTTTCTGAATCACACTATCAATACCTTCAATGTAAGATTTTCTTTTTGGGATAGATTTCAAGTAGGCCTCAAATACCACAAACTAGTTATTTTCAGAATGGCAAATTTGGGAATGCTTTTTCAACCCAGAAGAAAAAGTCTGCTTTTACGGTCACTACAAATAACTTGACCAGCTAAAACTGTGCAGATTTGGTTGAATAGAGATGTGAGACCTGTTTTTTTTTTGCGCTGTGTGACAGTTATAGGTTTAATCACAGAATGACACTTCTATCAGCACACTAGCGTGTGTCTTAGGTTTTTCTGAATCACACTATCAATACCTTCAATGTAAGATTTTCTTTTTGGGATAGATTTCAAGTAGGCCTCAAATACCACAAACTAGTAATTTTGAGAATGGCAAATTTGGGAATGCTTTTTCAACCCAGAACAAAAAGTCTGCTTTTACGGTCACTACAAATAACTTGACCAGCTAAAACTGTGCAGATTTGGTTGAATAGAGATGTGAGACCTGTTTTTTTTTGCGCTGTGTGACAGTTATAGGTTTAATCACAGAATGACACTTCTATCAGCACGCTAGCGTGTGTCTTAGGTTTTTCTGAATGACACTATCAATACCTTCAATGTAAGTTTTTCTTTTTGGGATAGATTTCAAGTAGGCCTCAAATACCACAAACAAGTTATTTTCAGAATGGCAAATTTGGGAATGCTTTTTCAACCCAGAACAAAAAGTCTGCTTTTACGGTCACTACAAATAACTTGACCAGCTAAAACTGTGCAGATTTGGTTGAATAGAAATTTCAGGTCTATTTTTTAGGCGCTGGGTGACAGGCTCAACTTGCCCCTGATGTAATATATGGCCAAAAAATAACCACACTGTTGATGGTTAAATGCACTTGGGTGACACAGGCTCAGCCTGCACCAGATGTAGTATACGGCCAAAAAATAACCAGACTGTTGATGGTTAAATGCACTTCTTTGACAAAGGCTCAGCCTGCAGCTAATGTAGCATATGGCCAAAAAATAACCAGACTGTTGATGGTTAAATGCACTTCGGTGACACAGGCTCAGCCTGCAGCTGATGTAGGATATAGCACAAAATAACCACACTATCGATGGTTAAATACACTTGGTGATAGCTCGTGCTGGCGCACCACAAGTCACAAAATGGCCGCCGATCACCCCAGAAAAAAAGTGATCTAAAAACACTCTGGGCAGCCTCAAAAAAGTGAGCAAGTCAATAATAGCACTTCAATGATCCACAGCTGCAGATCGATCACAGAATGAAGTCTTTTGGAGGAGTTAATCTGCCTAATCTCGCCCTAACGTCGCAGCTGCAACCTCTCCCTATACTGATCATAGCAGAGTGACGTGCGGCGCTACGTGACTCCAGCTTAAATAGAGGCTGGGTCACATGGTGCACTGGCCAATCACAGCCATGCCAATGGTAGGCATGGCTGTGATGGCCTCTTGGGCCAAGTAGTATGACGCTTGTTGATTGGCTGCTTTGCAGCCTTTCAAAAAGCACCAAGAAAGCGCCGAACACCGAACCCGAACCCGGACTTTTACGAAAATGTTCGGGTTCGGGTCCGTGTCACGGACACCCCAAAATTCGGTACGAACCCGAACTATACAGTTCGGGTTCGCTCATCCCTAATAAAAACTTAATGCAATGATGTGGAGATGGCAAATGTCAATATTTTATTTGTAATAGAACATAGATGACAGATCAAACGTTTACCCCGAGTAAATGTATCATTTTAAAGGAAAAATACATTGATTCTAATTTTCACGGTGTCAACAAATCCCAAAAAAGTTGGGACAAGTAGCAATAAGAGGCTGGAAAAAGTAAATTTGAGCATAAGAAGAGCTGGAAGACCAATTAACACTAATTAGGTCAATTGTCAACATGATTGGGTATAAAAAGAGCTTCTCAGTGTGGCAGTGTCTCTCAGAAGCCAAGATGGGTAGAGGATCACCAATTCCCACAATGTTGCGCAGAAAGATAGTGGAGCAATATCAGAAAGGTGTTACCCAGCGAAAAAATTGCAAAGACTTTGCATCTATCATCATCAACTGTGCATAACATCTTCCGAAGATTCAGAGAATCTGGAACAATCTCTGTGCTCAAGGGTCAAGGCCGTAAAATAAATACTGGATGCCCGTGATCTCCGGGCCCTTAAACGACACTGCACCACAAACAGGAATGCTACTGTAAAGGAAATCACAGAATGGGCTCAGGAATACTTCCAGAAACCATTGTCAGTGAACACAATCCACCGTGCCATCCGCCGTTGCCAGCTGAAACTCTACAGTGCAAAGAAGAAGCCATTTCTAAGCAAGATCCACAAGCTCAGGCGTTTTCACTGGGACAGGGATCATTTAAAATGGAGTGTGGCAAAATGGAAGACTGTTCTGTGGTCAGACGAGTCACGATTCGAAGTTCTTTTTGGAAATCTGGGACGCCATGTCATCCGGACCAAAGAGGACAAGGACAACCCAAGTTGTTATCAACGCTCAGTTCAGAAGCCTGCATCTCTGATGGTATGGGGTTGCATGAGTGCGTGTGGCATGGGCAGCTTGCATGTCTGGAAAGGCACCATCAATGCAGAAAAATATATTCAGGTTCTAGAACAACATATGCTCCCATCCAGACGTCATCTCTTTCAGGGAAGACCCTGCATTTTTCAACATCATGGCTGCGTAGGAGAAGGATCCGGGTACTGAAATGGCCAGTCTGCAGTCCAGATCTTTTACCTATAGAGAACATTTGGCGCATCATAAAGAGGAAGGTGCAACAAAGAAGGCCCAAGACGATTGAACAGTTAGAGGCCTGTATTAGGCAAGAATGGGAGAGCATTCCTATTTCTAAACTTGAGAAACTGGTCTCCTCGGTCCCCAGACGTCTGTTGAGTGTTGTAAGAAGAAGGGGAGATGCCACACAGTGGTGAAAATGGCCTTGTCCCAACTTTTTGGGGATTTGTTGACACCAATTCTGATTCAACATATTTTTCCCTTAAAATGGTACATTTTCTCAGTTTAAACTTTTGTTCCGTGATTTATGTTCTATTCTGAATAAAATATTAGAAGTTGGCACCTCCACATCATTGCATTCAGTTTTTATTCACGATTTGTATAGTGTCCCAACTTTTTTGGAATCCGGTTTTTATACAGTTGCAAGAAAAAGTATGTGAACCCTTTGCAATGATATGGATTTCTGCACAAATTGGTCATAAAATGTGATCTGATCTTCATCTAAGTCACAACAATAGACAATCACAGTCTGCTTAAACTAATAACACACAAATAATTAAATGTTACCATGTTTTTATTAAACACACCATGTAAACATTCACAGTGCAGGTGGAAAAAGTATGTGAACCCTTGGATTTAATAACTGGTTGAACCTCCTTTGGCAGCAATAACTTCAACCAAACGTTTCCTGTAGTTGCAGATCAGACGTGCACAACCGTCAGGAGTAATTCTTGACCATTCCTCTTTACAGAACTGTTTCAGTTCAGCAATATTCTTGGGATGTCTTGTGTGAATCTCTTTCTTGAGGTCATGCCACAGCATCTCAATCGGGTTGAGGTTAGGACTCTGACTAGGCCACTCCAGAAGGCGTATTTTCTTCTATTTAAGCCATTCTGTTGTTGATTTACTTCTATGCTTTGGGTCGTTGTCCTGTTGCAACACCTATCTTCTGTTGAGCTTCAGCTGGTGGACAGATGGCCTTAAGTTCTCCTGCAAAATGTCTTGATAAACTTGGAAATTCGTTTTTCCTTCGATGATAGCAATCCGTCCAGGCCCTGACTCAGCAAAGCAGCCCCAAACCATGATGCCCCCACCACCATACTTCACAGTTGGGATGAGGTTTTGATGTTGGTGTGCTGTGCCTCTTTTACTCCACACATAGTGTTGTGTGTTTCTTCCAAACAACTCAACTTTGGTTTCATTTGTCCACAGAATATTTTGCCAGTACTGCTGTGGAACATCCAGGTGCTCTTGTGCAAACTGTAAACGTGCAGCAATGTTTTTTTTGGACAGCAGTGGCTTCCTCTGTGGTATCCTCCCATGAAATCCATTCTTGTTTAGTGTTTTACTTATCGTAGATTCGCTAACAGGGATGTTAGCATTTGCCAGAGACTTTTGTAAGTCTTTAGCTGACACTCTAGGATTCTTCTTCACCTCATTGAGCAGTCTGCGCTGTGCTCTTGCAGTCATCTTTACAGGACGGCCACTCCTAGGGAGAGTAGCAGCAGTGATGAACTTTCTCCATTTATAGACAATTTGTCTTACTGGGGACTGATGAACAGCAAGGCTTTTGGAGATACTTTTATAACCCTTTCCAGCTTTATGCAAGTCAACAATTCTTAATCGTAGGTCTTCTGAGAGCTCTTTTGTGCGAGGCATCATTCACAACAGGCAATGCTTCTTGTGAAAAGCAAACCCAGAACTGGTTTGTGTTTTTTATAGGGCAGGGCAGCTGTAACCAACACCTCCAATCTCATCTCATTGATTGGACTCCAGTTGGCTGACACCTCACTCCAATTAGCTCTTGGAGAAGTCACTAGTCTAGGGGTTCACATACTTTTTCCAACTGCACTGTGAATGTTTACATGGTGTGTTCAATAAAAACATGGTAACATTTAATTCTTTGTGTGTTATTAGTTTAAGCAGACTGTGATTGTCTATTGTTGTGACTTAGATGAAGATCAGATCACATTTTATAACCAAATTGTGCCGAAATCCATATCATTGCAAAGGGTTCACATACTTTTTCTTGCAACTGTATATATATATATATATATATATATATATATATAAAATATATGGCAGCACCAATTCACAATAATAGTCACAGGTGCTATGTCACCGGGTGTAACTTCCAATAGAAAACCGTGATTTATTCAGCCACAGTGTCACAGTGAGGCAACGTTTCGGCTCGAACACAGAGCCTTTCTCAAGATTCACTGTGCCACTGTGGCTCAATAAATCACGGTTTTCTATTGGAAGTGCTGTCCGTTTCTATATACAGTACAGACCAAAAGTTTGGACACACCTTCTCATTCAAAGAGTTTTCTTTATTTTCATGACTATGAAGGCATCAAAACTATGAATTAACACATGTGGAATTATATACATAACAAACAAGTGTGAAATAACTGAAAATATGTCATATTCTAGGTTCTTCAAAGTAGCCACCTTTTGCTTTGATTACTGCTTTGCACACTCTTGGCATTCTCTTGATGAGCTTCAAGAGGTAGTCCCCTGAAATGGTCTTCCAACAGTCTTGAAGGAGTTCCCAGAGATGCTTAGCACTTGTTGGCCCTTTTGCCTTCACCCTGCGGTCCAGCTCACCCCAAACCATCTCGATTGGGTTCAGGTCCGTTGACTGTGGAGGCCAGGTCATCTGGCGCAGCACCCCATCACTCTCCTTCATGGTCAAATAGCCCTTACTTTCAAAGTTTTCCCAATTTTTCGGCTGACTGACTGACCTCCATTTCTTAAAGTAATGATAGCCACTCGTTTTTCTTTACTTAGCTGCTTTTTTCTTGCCATAATACAAATTCTAACAGTCTATTCAGTAGGACTATCAGCTGTGTATCCACCTGACTTCTCCTCAACGCAACTGATGGTCCCAACCCCATTTATAAGGCAAGAAATCCCACTTATTAAACCTGACAGGGCACACCTATGAAGTGAAAACCATTTCAGGGGACTACCTCTTGAAGCTCATCAAGAGAATGCCAAGAGTGTGCAAAGCAGTAATCAAAGCAAAAGGTGGCTACTTTGAAGAACCTAGAATATGACATATTTTCAGTGGTTTCACACTTGTTTGTTATGTATATAATTCCACATGTGTTAATTCATAGTTTTGATGCCTTCAGTGTGAATCTACAATTTTCATAGTCATGAAAATAAAGAAAACTCTTTGAATGAGAAGGTGTGTCCAAACTTTTGGTCTGTACTGTATATATACTGTATGTACACATACTTAGGCTCCATTCACACATCCGCAATTCCATTCCGCATTTTGTGGAACGGAATTGCGGACCCATACATTTCTATGGGGCCGCACGACGTGCGGCCCCGATCCGGAATTGCGGACCCACACTTCCGGGTCCGCAATTCCGATCCTGAAAAAAATAGAACATGTCCTATTCTTGTCTGCAATAGCGGACAAGAATAGGCATATACTTAGTGCCGGCAATGTGCGGTCCGCAAAATGCGGAACACACATTGCCGCTGTCCGTGTTTTGCGGATCCATGGATCCGCAAAACACACACGGATGTGTGAATGGACCCTTAGACATAAATACATACACATAGATACATATACACTGCTCAAAAAAATAAAGGGAACACAAAAATAACACATCCTAGATCTGAATTAATTAAATATTCTTCTGAAATACTTTGTTCTTTACATAGTTGAATGTGCTGACAACAAAATCACACAAAAATAAAAAAAATGGAAATCAAATTTTTCAACCCATGGAGGTCTGGATTTGGAGTCACACTCAAAATTAAAGTGGAAAAACACACTACAGGCTGATCCAACTTTGATATAATGTCCTTAAAACAAGTCAAAATGATGCTCAGTAGTGTGTGTGGCCTCCACGTGCCTGTATGACCTCCCTACAACGCCTGTGCATGCTCCTGATGAGGTGGCGGACGGTCTCCTGAGGGATCTCCTCCCAGACCTGGACTAAAGCATCTGCCAACTCCTGGACAGTCTGTGGTGCAACGTGACGTTGGTGGATAGAGCGAGAGATGATGTCCCAGATGTGCTCAATTGGATTCAGGTCTGGGGAACGGGCGGGCCAGTCCATAGCATCAATGCCTTCGTCTTGCAGGAACTGCTGACACACTCCAGCCACATGAGGTCTAGCATTGTCTTGCATTAGGAGGAACCCAGGGCCAACCGCACCAGCATATGGTCTCACAAGGGGTCTGAGGATCTCATCTCGGTACCTAATGGCAGTCAAGCTACCTCATGGAGGGCTGTGCGGTCCTCCAAAGAAATGCCACCCCACACCATTACTGACCCAATGCCAAACCGGTCATGCTGGAGGATGTTGCAGGCAGCAGAACGTTCTCCATGGCGTCTCCAGACTCTGTCACGTCTGTCACATGTGCTCAGTGTGAACCTGCTTTCATCTGTGAAGAGCACAGGGCGCCAGTGGCGAATTTGCCAATCTTGGTGTTCTCTGGCAAATGCCAAACGTCCTGCACAGTGTTGGGCTGTAAGCACAACCCCCACCTGTGGACGTCGGGCCCTCATATCACCCTCATGGAGTCTGTTTCTGACCGTTTGAGCAGACACATGCACATTTGTGGCCTGCTGGAGGTCATTTTGCAGGGCTCTGGCAGTGCTCCTCCTGTTCCTCCTTGCACAAAGGCGGAGGTAGCAGTCCTGCTGCTGGGTTGTTGCCCTCCTACAGCCTCCTCCACGTCTCCTGATGTACTGGCCTGTCTCCTGGTAGCGCCTCCATGCTCTGGACACTACGCTGACAGACACAGCAAACCTTCTTGCCACAGCTCGCATTGATGTGCCATCCTGGATAAGCTGCACTACCTGAGCCACTTGTGTGGGTTGTAGACTCCGTCTCATGCTACCACTAGAGTGAAAGCACTGCCAGCATTCAAAAGTGACCAAAACATCAGCCAGGAAGCATAGGAACTGAGAAGTGGTCTGTGGTCACCACCTGCAGAACCACTCCTTTATTGGGGGTGTCTTGCTAATTGCCTATAATTTCCACCTGTTGTCTATCCCATTTGCACAACAGCATGTGAAATTGATTGTCACTCAGTGTTGCTTCCTAAGTGGACAGTTTGATTTCACAGAAGTGTGATTGACTTGGAGTTACATTGTGTTGTTTAAGTGTTCCCTTTATTTTTTTGAGCATTGTATATATAATCCAAAAAGCAGGCAACACTCCAAGGTAAAGGTGTATGTGTATATATATATATATATATATATATATATATATATATACACACACACGCACAAAATCATAGTTCCTGGCTAGAAGTCCTGATTTCCCTGTTGGTTGCAGGGGGCGTGGCCTAACTGACCGGTGGGCGTGGCTTAGCGGATCGGCTGTGTGGTGATAGTTCAGGGGGGATGGGGATTGACTAAGTAGCTTCTGCAGTAGGGACTCGGAAGGTTTTTATCACAGCCAGCTTCTGACAGGAATCAGCTGTTTGTAGAGAGGGAACAAGCATCTGATTCCTGTCACAGTTGGAGCGGGCAGCAGGGAGCCCACCACTGACAGGAGCAGACTGCGCATGCGCATGGACGAACTTCCCCTCAAGCTCCTCCATGTCGCGTGCAGCCATGGACGAACTCAGCTGCAAGGTAGAGGAGGACTAAGGGGGAGCGGCTTATAACTGAAAGAGAAGCAGGCAGATGTGTTTAATGAAGTATATTAGGGACTTCATTTTTTCCCTGCCTGCCACACAGTAGTGGAGAGTATTTAAAGAGTGGCCAACCCCTTTAACAATATGGAATCCTTTTTTCTGTACAGAGCTGACATGCTGTACTATCTGCCTGTGAATTATTTGTCCTTTCCATCATCTGGGGAGAAGAGGGACTTCTTATCTGTGCTCTCTCACATCATAAACACTCATTAAAGCTCAATCCTTACCTCACTATTAAGAATGCGACTTAAAAAAGTGTTTATGACCTCTGAGTAGTTTAGAAATAAGGGTAATTAGATGAATGGTGCAGTCACCGGGCGCACGGCAAGGGATCCCTTAAAGTACATGTTTGTCGTGACGCCAGTTGCAGTGAAGCAACAAGGGCACAGGGCCCCTTTTACTGATACTGTGAATGGTGCCTAGGTGTAGGAATGCCATAGTGGTGTAGGGTAGCTTATCATGTCCCTTAATGTTTTGTGCACGTGTCACGGTGCTCCTACATGGATACCCTGGACCCCAGGCGTTGCCTTCCGAAAGCAGAAAAAAGGGTAGCTGAATTCGGGGATGAAGAATACATTTGAGTCCAAACCATGTATATAGCTTTACTTGAATAAACGTTCATCAAAAACTTTGTCTTGGTTCCAGCAGGTTTTGGCATCAACTGTGGCAGGCAAACTCCTCTCTGATACATCTGTTGCTCTCTGGCTCTGCTGTATGGACAGGCTGACTATACAACTCAGCTACTTCTTTATGCTGTACCTTACTTTGTAGTCTGATCTGTCTCTAGATTTGTCCAGGGAAAACTTTCTCTCCTGGCTTCTAAGGCTTCAAGCTGTGGCCTCCATGTCCAGCAGAGCTGAAGGTGCTCTAGCTGGTCCAGACAGGGCTCGTCCAACAGGGACATGCTCCTGCTTTGGTCCCCTAGCAGGGGGCACTCTCCACCCTGACCTCTAACTATAACTCCACCCTCCCTGTAGCAAGTGGTAAATGCCCCCCACCACACCACAGAGGGGGGTGTTAGAATGGAAGTGAAAGCTCCAGTCTCTGTACCTGTAGCTTGGCCATTGATGCTGCCCTCTGCTGGTGAACCAGGCATATTACAATTGAACAGTTACATAAAAAGATTATGAATGCACATTGTACAGGACCTGGAAATGAATACATAGAATGACATAACACTAGCCCATTGGAGATGTAGTAGGAGGAGTAGCAGGGTGCAGAAGTGGTAATGCACCTCTGGGGAGTTACACTGGCCTAAAGTGAAAGTGAGAGTACCAGTCACACAGTTAGAAAAACAGTTAACCCTTTGTGACTGAACAGCTCAATATTTTTAACCACTTCCCGACCGCACATTGACAATAAACGTCCTTGGGCAGCCGGTTTATGTCTGAATGGACGTTCTGGAATGTCCATTCAGAGATCGCAGCTGCACGCTAATCGTGCAGCTGCCGAGCGGGGGCCCTGCTGTCAGTGACAGCAGGGCAACCCATAGGGAAGGCAGGGACTTTTCCTGGGTGTCCCTGCCTTCTAGATCACTGTATACACAGCGCTCAATGAGCGCTGTGTATACAGATCAGGAAGTGCTATGCCTCTTCCTGTCCCGGTCTGGTGGTCATGTGATCGCCGGGGGTGGGAGTGCAGGAGCTGTCGGGTCTTCCATAGATCTCGATCAGCCCTGCACTGAGGCTGTACAGCGCAGTATTATGCTGTACAGCCTCTCTGGGGGGTGAATTTTCCCTGTAAAGCCTCATTCACACGTCAGTGTTTCACGTACGTGTTATGTACATGTTCACGGATAGCACACGTCCCCATTCATTTGAATGTGTGTATTCACACATCAGTGTTTTAGCACAGTCTGTGGGTCTGTTTTTTTTAGCATGGATGCATGTCCTATCTTGGTCTGTGTTCCTGGATCCCTCACGTCCATTATAGTCTATGGGTCCTTGTCGCATCCGTGATTAACGGATCATTAAGAAGAGATGCTTTGAAAATTATTTTTCAGCTGTTAATGATTTTTCAGCTTTAGTGTCAGTGAAACACGGATGCAACACGGACAGCAAAGAACTGACACATGGACCCAACATGGTTCCTTCACAGACAGCTTCACGGATGCATCATTGACCACCTGCTCTTGGATTTGAGCACATGGACGTGTGAATGTGGCTTAACTGGGGCTACCATGTCAGCTCCAGTTACAGGAGAAATCAATGAATGAAGTTAAATGTCCCCCAGAGGTCTTGTATGACCTTATGGGGGACACAAAGTGTAAAATAAAACATTTAAAAAAAAAAAACAATAAAGTGTTTTAAAAATAAAAAATAAAAAAGTTTCACATTTAAAAAAAAATTGAAAAAAAAATTAAATTCACAACGAACGGCTCTATAATATTATCATATGATCAGGGGAACTCCGTAAAAAAAAAAAAAATAAACATTGCTCCAAAACAGATTTTTCAGTGAGCTCACCTCCCAAAAAACATGATGTTAATCAATCAAAAAGTCGTATGTACCCGAAAAAGGTAGCAATAAAAAAGTCACCTCATCCTGCAAAAAATGAGCCCCCACACAAGACCATAGCCAGAAAAATAAAAAAAATATGGCTTTATGAAAATTGCAACACAAAAACATGATTTTTTTCTAAAAATGCTCTTATTGTGTAAAATGTAAAAAAATAAATAAAAATTAGACATATTTGGTATCGTTGCATCTGTAACAATTAGATATACAAAAATATCACATGATCTACCCCATCAAGTAAACAGTGTAAAAAAAAAACTAATAAAAATTATGCCAAAACTGTTTTTTTTAGTCACCTCACCTCACAAAAAATATAATATCAATTAATAAAAAAGTTGTATGTACGCCAAAATGGTAGCAAAAAAAACGACACCTCATCCCGTAAAAGAACAAGCCCTCACACAAGACTATAGCCAGAAAAATGAAAAAAATATGGCTCTAAGAAAATGGCAACACAAAAATAAATAAAAAAATGTACATATTTGGTATCGTTGAGTTCGTAATGACCGGATCTATAAAAATATCACATGATCTACCCCATCAAGTGAACGGTGTAAAAAAAAAAAAAATGACACCAAACAGCTTTTTTTGTGACTTCACCTCCAAAAAATGAGATAAAAAGCAACCAGACAGCCAAATGTACCCCAAAATGGTGCCAATAAAAAATACAGCTTGTCTCGCATAAAATAAGCCCTCATGCAGCTCATTCAACAAAAAATTTAAAAGTTATTGCTCTTAAAAACAATGATAGAAAATTCTATGTTAGAAAGTGCAGATGCCGCTCCTTCCCTTCTGAGCACTGGTGTATCCCCAAATAACAGTTTACGACCACAGTTGGGGTGTTAATGTATTCAGGAGAAAGTGGGCAGCAAATTGGGGGGGATAGTCTCCTGTTATCTTTTGTGAAAAAGAAAGTTTGGGCCTAAAGCACCATTTTCTTGCAAAAAAAAATGTAAAATTTTCATTTTGACACCCAAGTATTAGAAAGTCTATGAAACAGCTGTTGAGTGAAGTGCTCGCTACACCCCTTAAAAATTCCTTGGGTGGTGTAGTTTAAAAAATCTGGTTACTTTTTGGGGGTTTTCACTGTGGGGTTACCAACATGGTGCCCAAAAATCATTCCAGCAAAATCTGCCCTCCAAAAACCATATGGCGTTCCTTGCCTTCTGTGCCCTGTCATGTGCCCAAACAGTGGTATATGACCACATATGGGGTGTTTCTGCAAACTGCAGAATCAAGGTTATAAATATTGAGGTTTGTTTTGTTGTTAACCCTTGATGTGTTCCAGGAAAAAATTGAAAATCTGCAAAATAAAGTGACATTTGAAAATGTCACCTCTATTTTGCTTTAATTCCTGTGGAATACCTAAAGGGTTAACAACATTTCTAAAATCAGTTTTGAATAATTTGAGGGGTGTCATTTCTAAAATGGGGTCATTTATGGGTTGGTTTTATTATGTAAGCCCCACAAAGTGACTTCAGAACAGAACTGGTCTATAAAAAAGTTGACATTCAAAAATTGCTTCTAAAATTATAAACCTTCTAGCGTCCTAAAAAAGTAAAATTACATTACTAAAATGATGCCAACATAAAATAGACATATGGGGAATGTTTATTAATAAATATTTTTTAAAGCAAAAGGTAAAACATATTGACTCAAATTTACTATTACCATGAAGTACAATGTGTCACGAGAAAACAATCTCTGAATGGCTTGGATAAGTAAAAGCGTTCCAAAGTTATTACCACATAAAGTGACACATGATAGATTTCCAAAATTAGGAAGGAAGTAAATGGCCCGGTCTGGAAGTGGTTATTAAAGGCCAATTGAAAATATGATTTTCAGCCAAAAATAAGTTAAATGCAATCATTAAAAAAAATGACTCCAAAAGGTGTACATAGCCTTTAACTACTCACATATTATTTTGAACACATCCCTTTCAATTAATGATGAAAAGCTGCATGCATGTCCTAATTGTTGGGTCTGTTTTTATTTTATTACTCTACTACATTTATAAGGTTAATGATGTTGGACTGATATTTTCTTTAAAGGGAATGTGTCATCAGAAAATTACCTATTATTTAAATAACTTTTTCATGTTTAACATATTTTTAAAGAATTTTTGGTGATGTTACTTTAAATTTTCCATGTCAATATCTATACTTAAACATAAACCATAAAAGCCTACAGCTTTCGCACTGGCCACTAAGCATAATACTAGGCACCACTTCTTGGTCTGTACAGATCACTTTACTGCAGTTACATTTTATCTATGCACAGAGGTGATATCATTACAGCCAGGATTAGAATTACAGATAAAACAGCATCTACCATTTACAATAGGTGATTATCAAAGCTTATCTATTCTTTCCTTCTACAGTGACCTCTGCATCGGTCACAGAGCATGCCTAGAAAATTCTCCCATAGAAGTCAATGAGGTCCCCTCCTGACCATTGTGTCTATGGACCATGGGGCTGCCGTAAAGCAACTTTTTTAATGCTTTGTAAATGCTGTTAATCATGTTCATGTTAACCATAATCATGTTCAGAAAATAGAATAAAAAAATCTGCAATCAGAAAATAAAAACATATTAGAAAAAAGGATATGTGTTGCTATCTGGTTTTAACTGGCAGGTAAAAATTTTGGTAGCACATTTCCTTTAACACTACTGTAGGTAGCAGCACATTGATTCATGCGCAAAGACACATGCAAATGCTGGAAACATGGGTCAATCTGAATTGCATTACTGCTATACTTACAATACATGAAAATGTGAAGCTCTTTGCACACACTTTTTTTAATCAAAATTGTGTTTGGCCCATCTACCAATGGCAAGGTGGCTTCTGTAGATGGGAACCTAACACTATCAGACTTATGTCTCCCTTGCTCAGACCTACAAAATTCAGGGCAGTGCACCTGTACTTTATTTCAGATTCTTTAGAGGGGCTGGTCTATTTTTTTCCTATTACAATAGCAATGGAAGTTTATTTTGGAACTTATTAAGTTTGTGTTGGAGAAAAATGTTTTTCAGTACAATGGTACATTTTAACTCTGGACTGCCAGAACCGTGACAGGTGTGAAATTCCCACCCAGTTTTGAGAATAGAATAGAAATATAAATCAGTTAGAGGATTAGAGGATTTTGTAAAATATATGAACCCTAACAATTGTAACTGATGTTTAACTTCAGATTCTTGGGAGTTCATATTAGTCAGGACCTGTCATGGATAAAAAAACACAACAGAAATTACCAAAAAAGGCCTTCAGAGGCTTCATTTTCTGAGGAGTCTGAAGAAAGCACAACTCCCAAAACAGCTGCTAGTCAATTTTTACAGGTGCACCATAGAATCTGTTATCACATACTGCATTACAGTGTGGTACTCCGGCTGCTCTTCTGAGGACAAGAAGACCCTCAAGCGCATCATCAGAATGGCTGGAAGAATCACTGGTACTCAGTTACCATCACTGGATGAAATCTTCACTGCTTGCTGCAGCAACAGGGCAAAAATTATCTGCGGGGATCCAACTCACCCCGGCCACAGCCTTTTCATTCCCCTACCCTCTGGTAGACGTCTTAGAGCCCTACATGCCCGCACCACTAGGCTGAAGAACAGCTTTTACCCCAAAACAATCAGTCTCCTAAATGCTCGGAGATTATTGCCCCTTCCTAGGATAGAAACTGAAAGTGACTGCTGCATTCATGAACCCATGATGATCTCTTGTCTGCAGTGGTGTCTGATCTGTGTGTATATATACTCATAAGCACTTCCTACTTTGCTCTTGCTATATATATGCTGTGAACTGTGAATAGTAATGCTTTCTAGTGCAATGTTTAGTTTTTTTCTAGTGTAAAGCTTTAGTTTAAATGTCAGTTCTTGTTCCTCTGTCCATGGCATCTAGGATTGCTCCAAACAACATTTCATTGCATTGTACATTGTATTACATTGTATTGTACAGTATAGTAGACAATCAGTTCATTTTTTAGATTTTCCAATTTTCAAGATTAATACCTATTTGTGCACTAGGACTTTCTTCAAGGTTACAGATTGCAATAGTTATATAGAAAGGAACAGCAGTCATTTTAGGCCCTGGTTATGAAATATATGAGGTGGGCAAATGAAACGTATACAAAGGAATTGTACTTTTGTGGAAGATTTTGACCAACAATATGAAATGGTAAAAAAGAGATTACTAGAAAGAATAACATATTGATAGTTCCGTTAAAAAGGTGAGGGAATATTATGAAGCGGCAGTGTTAGATAAAGAACTTTGTTTACAATATCTCCTCCATAGTGCGCTAAAATGTATGGGCTCTGCTAAGGCCTGGAAAATCTGCAAAAAACGTAAGACTTGCTTCGTCTCGCGTCTATGGGGTTACACTTTGTTTATGTGCATATACATTATTTAAATTACTGTTTCAAAATCTCATTAACGAAGGTGAGTTCAGCTTCGAATTTTGGAACAGTAATT
Source organism: Bufo bufo (assembly GCF_905171765.1). Lineage (NCBI taxonomy): Eukaryota > Metazoa > Chordata > Amphibia > Anura > Bufonidae > Bufo > Bufo bufo. The sequence goes on along the minus strand of NC_053391.1, from coordinate 569,254,789 downwards.
TATGTACATAAACGAAGTAACGTCATAGACGCGCGACAAAGCGAGTCTTGCGGTATTTGCAGCAAGATTTTCCAGGTCCCAGTGGAGCCCATACATTTTTGCACACTACAGAGGAGATATTGTAAACAAAGTTTTCAAACTAATCAAGTTCGGATAGAGCAATACGAACCCGAATCGCTCAAGCCTATTAAGAATTTTATACAAAAGACTTGGAAGATATTACTGAATGATCTGGTTATTGGAACGCTAATACCAACCAAACTTCAGATTGTTTATTGTCAGGCAATGAGCATAAAAGATATGATAGTTCATAGTCAAGTTGGGAAGGTTGATAACAAGAAAGGTTCAGGGACAGGTTTTTATCAGTGCATTCTGTGTAAACAATATAGAATATCACATCAAAAGAGGATTCCAAAGGGTAAGAGTATGCAATCCAAGATTTTAGTATGTGTGACAATGTGTTACAGACAGTGGGTATGGACACACTGTGCCAACTAAACAGTTTGAGTTTGGGCTAAACCTAAGGGTATTATCCTTTAGTGTTGATCACGAATATTCGAATTGCAAATTTTTATCGCGAATATCGGCACTTCGAGAATTTGCGAATAATTAGAATATCGCAAAATATATTTGTAATCTCGAATATTAGATTTTTTTTTAAATACCAGTTCATGCGATTTTTTTGGGGAATTTTCGCAATCAAGGAAATAATGCCTGGAGATGATGAATTCGCGAATTCTCGAATATATGGCGAATATTCGCCCAAATATTCGTGAAATATCGTGAATTCGAATATTGCCCCTGCCGCTCATCACTATTATCCTTACTGTTCCCTGGTATTTACCCTTTAACCCCTATAGAGGAATCTGGACGTCACTGCAGGGAACCAAAGTAGTATAGTTGGCAGCTGACCCATGGGAGAGAGAGACACCAATATGAAGCACAAAGGGATCTAGCAATAGGCTTAATCTGAATACAGTCCAAAGTCAGAGCAGACTGAGTACATTTGTAATCCAATTAGCAAATCCAAGGTTGGGGCAGGTTGAGTACATGCATATTCCAAATTAATCTGAGGTCAGGGCAGGTTGAGTATGTGTCTAATTCAAATAGCAAACACGAGGTTAGGACAGGCTGCGAAGAATCTGAATTGAAAAACAGGCAGAGTTCATCCACTGGCTGACAGACAGAGTAAACTTATCTTCACTAGGGCTAGCAAACATTAGAACGCCAAAGCTGAGGCAAGAAGGTGGGACAACCTGCTCAGGTAAATAGGATGGTTGATGAGCAAGTTAGTCAGCAGCTGGGCAGAGAGCAAGAGAGAAGGATTAACTGTTGCAGCACTGAAGAGAACTTAACTGAGCAGTAGTCCCAATACCCACAGGGTGAGTGGAGTGACGTCATTGCCTGTCTGAGAAAGCAGAACAGTGGTGGACACAGGCCACTAGCATTATTCACCCCCCCCCCCCCCCCCCCACACACACACACCTTACACCCCTTCTTCTTTGGTCTGGATTGTACCGGGAATTTTTGGGAATAACTGGAGCATTGATGTTCTCTGCAGGCTTCCAAGACCTATTCTCAGGGCCAAAACCCTTCCAATCCACAAGATAAAAGGTGTTGCCCCTGACTTTCTTCATAACCAAAATATTGCTGACTTCAAATTCATCTTCAACACCAACAGCAAAAGCTACGAATACTTGGCGTAATGTTTAACACCAAAAGTCTAAGAAGTAATACATAAAAGAAATTGGGAATGTGGAGAGAAGGTGGAAATCAATGGTTGTAACAGACAGCATTGACTTAAGAAATAACTTCAAAGGGTATTAAAACCAAGAAGCTAATTTAAAAGGTGGCAACATTAGAAAAATATTTCATGAAGAGAACCAGACCTTGTCACCCGGAGAAAACTGTGGGGGAATTCTGTTTCTTTTCCACACCCCTCTTCATGGATATTGAGGCCCAAGAAAGAGAAGCTTTGGTCTCCTGCCAGACTTGAAAAAACTCCTGGGTCTGACATCCGCGGCTATCTTACCGTCAGTAGCTCATGAGGTATAGGGACTAGAGTTGAGCGAACACCTGGATGTTCGGGTTCTAGAAGTTCGGCCGAACTTCCCGGAAATGTTCGGGTTCGGGATCCGAACCCGACCCGAACTTCGTCCCGAACCCGAACCCCATTGAAGTCAATGGGGACCCGAACTTTTGGGCACTAAAAAGGCTGTAAAACAGCCCAGGAAAGAGCTAGAGGGCTGCAAAAGGCAGCAACATGTAGGTAAATCCCCTGCAAACAAATGTGGATAGGGAAATGAATTAAAATAAAAATAAAAAAAATAAAAATGACCCAATATCAATTGGACAGAGGTCCCATAGCAGAGAATCTGGCTTCACGTCAGCAGAGAATCAGTCTCTTCATGCCATAGCAAAGAATCTGGCTTCATGTCAGCACAGAATCAGTCTCTTCATGCCATAGCAGAGAATCTGGCTTCATGTCAGCACAGAATCAGTCTTCATGTCATAGCAGAGAATCAGGCTTCACGTCACCCACCACTGGAACAGGCCACTGTCACACATTTAGGCCCCGGCACCAAGACAGAGGAGAGCGGTCCCGTAACAGAGAATCTGGCCTTATGTCAGCGCAGAATCTGTCTTCATGTCATAGCAGAGAATCAGGCATCACGTCACCCACCACTGGAACAGGCCACTGTCACACATTTAGGCCCCGGCACCCAGACAGAGGAGAGAGGTCCTGTAACAGAGAATCTGGCCTTATGTCAGCACAGAATCTGTCTTCATGTCATAGCAGAGAATCAGGCATCACGTCATCCACCACTGGAACAGGCCACTGTCACACATTTAGGCCCAGGCACCCAGGCAGAGGAGAAAGGTCCCGTAACAGAGAATCTGGCCTTATGTCAGCGCAGAATCAGTCTTCATGTCATAGCAGAGAATCAGGCTTCACGTCACCCACAACTGGAACAGGCCACTGTCACACATTTAGGCCCAGGCAGAGGAGAGAGGTCCCGTAACAGAGAATCTGGCCTTATGTCAGCACAGAATCTGTCTTCATGTCATAGCAGAGAATCAGGCATCATGTCACCCACCACTGGAACAGGCCACTGTCACACATTTAGGCCCCGGCACCCAGACAGAGGAGAGAGGTCCTGTAACAGAGAATCTGGCCTTATGTCAGCACAGAATCTGTCTTCATGTCATAGCAGAGAATCAGGCATCACGTCACCCACCACTGGAACAGGCCACTGTCACATATTTAGGCCCAGGCACCCAGGCAGAGGAGAGAGGTCGCGTAAAAGAGAATCTGGCTTCATGTCAGCACAGAATAAGTCTTCATGTCATAGCAGAGAATCAGGCATCACGTCACCCACCACTGGAACAGACCACTGTCACACATTTAGGCCCCGGCACCCAGACAGAGGAGAGAGGTCCCGTAACAGAGAATCTGGCCTTATGTCAGCACAGAATCTGTCTTCATGTCATAGCAGAGAATCAGGCATCACGTCACCCACCACTGGAACAGGCCACTGTCACACATTTAGGCCCCGGCACCCAGACAGAGGAGAGAGGTCCTGTAACAGAGAATCTGGCCTTATGTCAGCACAGAATCTGTCTTCATGTCATAGCAGAGAATCAGGCATCACGTCATCCACCACTGGAACAGGCCACTGTCACACATTTAGGCCCAGTCACCCAGGCAGAGGAGAGAGGTCCCGTAACAGAGAATCTGGCCTTATGTCAGCGCAGAATCAGTCTTCATGTCATAGCAGAGAATCAGGCTTCACGTCACCCACCACTGGAACAGGCCACTGTCACACATTTAGGCCCAGGCAGAGGAGAGAGGTCCCGTAACAGAGAATCTGGCCTTATGTCAGCACAGAATCTGTCTTCATGTCATAGCAGAGAATCAGGCATCACGTCACCCACCACTGGAACAGGCCACTGTCACATATTTAGGCCCAGGCACCCAGGCAGAGGAGAGAGGTCGCGTAAAAGAGAATCTGGCTTCATGTCAGCACAGAATAAGTCTTCATGTCATAGCAGAGAATCAGGCATCACGTCACCCACCACTGGAACAGGCCACTGTCACACATTTAGGCCCCGGCACCCAGACAGAGGAGAGAGGTCCTGTAACAGAGAATCTGGCCTTATGTCAGCACAGAATCTGTCTTCATGTCATAGCAGAGAATCACGCTTCACGTCACCCACCACTGGAACAGGCCACTGTCACACATTTAGGCCCAGGCACCCAGGCAGAGGAGAGAGGTCCCGTAACAGAGAATCTGGCCTTATGTCAGCACAGAATCTGTCTTCATGTCATAGCAGAGAATCAGGCATCACGTCACCCACCACTGGAACAGGCCACTGTCACATATTTAGGCCCAGGCACCAAGTCAGTGGTGTAGTACAGTCGATATGAACCACATGAAGTTTCACCAAATATCCAGTCTGCAGGTTTGCAATAGGGTCATACCAATATACAGGAGCTGCAGCAATGATCACTTGTTAAATATAGTTCCATATATTCATAAGCTGTTAGCAGAGAGTCAGGACATGCTAAATAAACCTCTTCAAATGTGCTATTAGATAACTGAGGAAAGTTTTAACAGACAGAGTCTTTACAGTGGACTCTTCCAGAAATCCCCCTGTGTATTCTGCTACTTGGTTTGGTCTCCTCAGTGCAGACATTTACTGTGAAGGAGGTAGGATCTCTGTCTAAGTTCTCTAAAGCTAAAGTTCATTTAACTATTGTAAAAAGTTATAATATATACCCATAATAGTTCTGTAGAATGTAAAGAGGTGACTGTATGTTTTTTAGCAGCCTTTAAACCCTGCAGCACATGCTAGGCTGAGTAGATGATGTACAGTTAGAGAGCCATGTGTTCTTCCTAAAATGGCTGCAAGACATGCTGTATTCCAGGTCACCCTGCTGCAATATCTTTGTAAATGATTTTCTCTTGTTCATTTTTCTGTATGCTTTGTTATATCCTGTAACATGTATGTGGGAATGTAATATAATGACTGCCTGTTATGATATAGGTGGGCTGGTGACCTGGCTGTATACCACATAGTGGCAGTGTTTCCCTGTTGTATTACAGGCTCCAGCCAAGTGCACTCCACCTCAATAAAGCTTTAAACCACAGAAGACCTGAGTGTCGTCCCTTAGAGTCCACTTAGAGTTTATGCCTGGAGGAGCTGGTGACCGAGTGAGTGTGAAAGCTGGAGGTGTCGCAGATGGTGCAAGGAAAAGAGGGTTACATTTGGTGCCGTGACTCGAATGTCATCATTCTGCTCAAAGTGACCAGTGAAGATACCTAAAGTCACCAGTGTGCGAGTTCTGAGGTGATTGTGCCACGGCGGAGCTGCTAGGCGGCAGATTGACCTTATTAGCTGTTTATATCCTCTCAGGAATAGAAGATGAGTGGACGAGCCAGAGCCCGCGGAAGAGCACGTGCCAGGGGGCAGCCCAGCCAAGGACAGCCTGGACAGGAGCAAGAGGCTCAAGAACCTATACGCATTGAAAGACCCCAGCAGCCACCAGCCGAGCCTTTGCTTGTGGGAAGAGGGCACCAGAGAGGCCCGCCAGTAGTGGAGAGACCTCCGACTGATGTTCTGCAGCTTTCAGCTGGATTTCAGGACATATCCATCGGAGAACGGGGTGGCCGCAGGCGTGACTTCCATGACCTTGGAGTGAACACCCGGCAGACCATTGAATAGAAATGTGAGACCTGTTTTTTTTTGCACTGTGTGACAGGTTAAGGTTTAATCTCAGAATCAGACTTCTATCTGCACGGTAGCGTGTGTCTTAGGTTTTTCTGAATGACACTATCAGTACCTTCAATGTAAGATATCCTTTTTGGGATAGATTTCAAGTAGGCCTCAAATACCAGAAACTAGTTATTTTGAGAATGGCAAATTTGGGAATAGTTTTTCAACCCAGAAAAAAAAGTGTGTTTTTACGGTCGCTACAAATAACTTGACCAGATTAAAACAGTACAGATTGGCTTGAATAGAAATGTGAGACCTGTTTTTTTTTGCACTGTGTGACAGGTTAAGGTTTAATCTCAGAATCAGACTTCTATCTGCACGGTAGCGTGTGTCTTAGGTTTTTCTGAATGACACTATCAGTACCTTCAATGTAAGATACCCTTTTTGGGATAGATTTCAAGTAGGCCTCAAATACCAGAAACTAGTTATTTTGAGAATGGCAAATTTGGGAATAGTATTTCAACCCAGAAAAAAAAGTGTGCTTTTACGGTCACTACAAATAACTTGACCAGCTAAAACAGTACAGATTTGCTTGAATAGAAATGTGAGACCTGTTTTTTTTTGCACTGTGTGACAGGTTAAGGTTTAATCTCAGAATCAGACTTCTATCTGCACGGTAGCGTGTGTCTTAGGTTTTTCTGAATGACACTATCAGTACCTTCAATGTAAGATATCCTTTTTGGGATAGATTTCAAGTAGGCCTCAAATACCAGAAACTAGTTATTTGGAGAATGGCAAATTTGGGAATAGTTTTTCAACCCAGAAAAAAAAGTGTGCTTTTACGGTCGCTACAAATAACTTGACCAGTTAAAACAGTACAGATTTGCTTGAATAGAAATGTGAGACCTGTTTTTTTTTGCACTGTGTGACAGGTTAAGGTTTAATCTCAGAATCAGACTTCTATCTGCACAGTAGCGTGTGTCTTAGGTTTTTCTGAATGACACTATCAGTACCTTCAATGTAAGATATCCTTTTTGGGATAGATTTCAAGTAGGCCTCAAATACCAGAAACTAGTTATTTGGAGAATGGCAAATTTGGGAATAGTTTTTCAACCCAGAAAAAAAAGTGTGCTTTTACGGTCACTACAAATAACTTGAGCAGCTAAAACAGTACAGATTTGCTTGAATAGAAATGTGAGACCTGTTTTTTTTTGCACTGTGTGACAGGTTAAGGTTTAATCTCAGAATCAGACTTCTATCTGCACGGTAGCGTGTGTCTTAGGTTTTTCTGAATGACACTATCAGTACCTTCAATGTAAGATATCCTTTTTGGGATAGATTTCAAGTAGGCCTCAAATACCAGAAACTAGTTATTTGGAGAATGGCAAATTTGGGAATAGTTTTTCAACCCAGAAAAAAAAGTGTGCTTTTACGGTCACTACAAATAACTTGACCAGCTAAAACAGTACAGATTTGGTTGAATAGAAATGTCAGGTCTATTTTTTGGTTAGGATCAAGGAAGGGGATGAATGGAAGATGGCTTGTAATACGCCTGAGGGGCACTTTGAGAACCTGATAATGCCTTTTGGGTTGACAAATGCTCCTGCGGTTTTCCAGCATTTTGTGAATGACATTTTTCATCACCTTGTGGGCAGGTTTGTAGTCGTATATTTGGATGACATTCTAATTTATTCTCCAGACGTGGAGATACATCAGGATCACGTTAGACAGGTGTTATAGATCCTAAGAGATAATAAAGTGTGTTTTTGCTGTACACGAGGTGCAGTTTTTGGGCTACCCGCTGTCATCTTCAGGTTTTCGAAAGGATCCAGAGACAGTCCATGCTGTATTGGACTGGGATTGACCCGAAAATCTGAAGGCTCTTAGGGTCCATTCACACGTCCGTAGTGTATTGTGGATCCGCAATACACCGGGCCGGCACCCCTATAGAAATGCCTATTCTTGTCCGCTATTTCGGACAAGAATAGGACATGTTCTATTTTTTTGGGGAACCGTGGACCAGAAATGCAGATGTGGACAGCACAATGTGTGCTGTACACATCCTTTCCGTCCCCATTGAGAACGAATGGGTCCGCACCTGTTCCCCAGAATTGCGGAACGGATGCGGACCCATTCTATGGACGTGTGAATGGACCCTTATGCGGTTTTTGGGGTTCACAAACTATTACTGAAAATGTATTCAGAACCTTAACTGACATGACTAAGAAAGGGACAGATGTTTCAGTGTGGTCTGATTCGGCGTTACTTTTCTGCGATTAAGCAATGCTTCTCTTCCGCCTCTATATTGGTGCAGCCGGATGTATCACAATTTTTCATTGTGGAAGTGGACGTGTCTGAGGTGGGGGTAGTCGCAGTTTTATCGCAGGGCCCGTCATCTGGTAAATGGCGTCCATGTGCCTTTTTCTCTAAAAACCTCTTCCGCAGCGAGAAATTAAGTTGCTTTTTGCAACGTGCCAGTCCGCAGGGGTAGAATACGTGAGGTGCACGGTGGGCCGGAATGTACATATAGTTCATCGGTTACTCACGGTTTAGCAGACGCCTCCCTGGGCCAGCAGTGCAGTGAAGGGGAGAACAGCACTGGATTCTCCAGGGCACACTCGGTTTCAGGGGACACCGGCTAGGTGGTGATTGAGGTGTCCTTGATGGTGGATGATTGCTGAGTGCTTGGGCGGCTGGGCCCCTGGTTTAAATAATGTTGTGACGCCAGCACCTTGATGGTTCAAAATGTTGAGAGTGGTAGTGTTAGTGGTATGGAGTTAGAGTAATGAGGCAGGTTTAAATCCAACGCTAAACTTTACTATAACCAGGTTCTTGATAACAATTTACATCCAGCAATAAAACAGTCTCTGAAACACATGCAAGTAGGATGTGATAAATCCTAGTAACAGACTGTGCTGATGTTACTGTGTCAGGCTAGGGTGGTAAGTTATGTACTCACTGGGAAAACAACTCTTGGCCTTCCTTCAGTCTTAGTTGAGGCAGTCCCAATCTTGATCTTCTACACAAGTGATATGACAAAATCCTTATCTGTCTTAGGAATAACGGTGAGGCTGCCAGAAGCTTTTAAGTCCTTTACCAAATTACAAAGGCGCCTAGAGCCTATAACAATGGCTTTGTCCTTCCTTTGTCTTGATCCACTAAATACCAGAAATTCACTTGTTGCTCCTGAAGAATAAAGGTAGACTTCCCTCCGCCTGTCTTCCTGGCTTAGATCCTGAGGTGTATGATGGCTTCTCTGGGCCGTGAAGCTCCAGAGAGCTGGGAGGAGAGGGGACCTCTCCTTCTCCCTGTAGCTCCTCACTCCATCTCCTTAGAGAGAACCTACAAACTCCACTAACTAGGCCTGAACTACACTATTTATACTGTGGAAAAGGATTTAGGAAAATCTGGCAACTAAAATTTAATGTTGCTAAGTGCAAGATAATGCACCTTGGGCGTAAAAACCCAAGAGCAGAATATAAAATCAGTGATACAGTCCTAACCTCAGTATCTGAGGAAAGGGATTTAGGGATCATTATTTCAGAAGACTTAAAGGTAGGCAGACAGTGTCATAGAGCAGCAGGAAATGCTAGCAGAATGCTTGGGTGTATAGGAAGAGGCATTACCAGTAGAAAGTGGGAGGTGCTCATGCCGCTCTACAGAGCACTAGCGAGACCTCATTTAGAGTATTGTGCTCAGTACTGGAGACCATAGCTCCAGAAGGATACTGATACTTTGGAGAGAGTTCAGAGAAGAGCTACTAAACTGGTACATGGATTGCAGGATAAAACTTACCAGGAAAGATTAAAGGACCTTAACATGTATAGCTTGGAAGAAAGACGAGAGAGAGGGGATATGATAGAAACTTTTAAATACTTAAAGGGAATCAACAAGGTAAAAGAGGAGAGAATATTTAAAGAGGACCTTTCACCAGAATAAAACATCTAAACTAACTAAACAGACATGTAGAGCGGCGCCCAGGTTTTTTTTTCTCTCAGGGTATGAGCTGAGTGCTGCAATTGGCCAGCGCTACAGCATGGGAGAATGAGACGCCATCAGGTTCCCCTGGGTGGAGCCTAACTATGAAGCTACCGGAGCCTATACCGGGCAAACGGAGTGGCGCCCAGGTATAACAGTAAGTGCAGGGGGATCCCTGGGTGCCGCTCTACATGTCTGTATAGTTAGTTTAGATGTTTTATTCTGGTGAAAGGTCCTCTTTAAAAGAAGAAAAACTGCTACAAGAGGACATAGTTTTAAATTAGAAGGGCAAAGGTTTAAAAGTAATATCAGGAAGTATTACTTTACTGAGAGAGTAGTGGATGCATGGAATAGCCTTCCTGCAGGCAGAAATGGTAGCTGCAAATACAGTGAAGGAGTTCAAGCATGCATGGGATAGGCATAAGGCCATCCTTCAAATAAGATAGGGCCAAGGGCTATTCATAGTATTCAGTAAATTGGGCAGACTAGATGGGCCAAATGGTTCTTATCTGCTGACACATTCTATGTTTCTATGTTTCTATGGTGCTACCCCCATCTAGTGGTGGATGTATGTAGTGCACCTGACAGCCTGGTAAATAAGAATATCACAGGATGACACAATACAGCATTATATACAGATGATAACAAAAAGGCTTTTGCAGTTCCCACATAAGCTAGTGGGACGCTGCATTTTGAGGAATGGCGTCATTGCTCGGAAGGGGCGATTGATCCGATCACGGTGTTCACAGATCACAAAAACCTGGCTTACCTGGAGTCGGCTAAACAACTGAACCCGAGGCAGGCCAGATGTTTTTTGTTTTCACCAGATTCAATTTCACTGTCACCTATCGTCCTCGGGTGAAGAATGTCAAGGCAGATGCCTTGTCAAGTAGTTTTCCTGGAGATCGTGATTATGAAAATCCAAGTCCTATACTGTCGGAAGGGGTGGTGATATCCGCTCTTTACCCTGACCTAGAGGTGAAGGTGACAATGGATGAAATTCAATTGTGATCGAGCGGAAATGTGGGAGAAGCTATTAAAATGGAAGAATTGAAGGAAAGGAGGGGGCGCGTGGCAATTACCCACTCCCGACTCGGGGAGGTAGTGACGATAAATAACAATACAGGACTCTTAAGATGCCCTGTTATTGGAATGATTAATAAAAATTTATAGGGAATGTCACTGGGGTATTTAGGATTTGGAAACGTTAGACAGGAGAGGCCCTGCTGCCGCTTTGTTGACTCTAGATAACTTCTGCCTGATCGTACGTCCCTGTGACGTCCATGATCCATTTGGATATCTTCTCTATCAACTTTTGATGTTCTTTTCTGAGCCTACCATGTTGATCACGGTTATCGGCGAATCAGGGTTCCGCGCCGGAGAGGGAGCGTGAGAAAGGGATACCACATCCAAGGGAGGTCAATGGCTGCAATGTCATCGACCTGCAATGTGGGACAAGTTATTAAAGCGGAAGTATCAAATGAAAGGGCCAATTAAAGACAAATTTTACAAATTTAATTCCCTGTCACCTATGCAGAGCAGGGGTTTATTCACAGCAAAACTGGTAAAATGTCACCCAAGAATGTAACACAAAAATTTGTGAAATTTATTAACCTGTCTACTAGGTAGAGCGGGGGTATATCACAGCCAAAAATTTGTGAATTTCCCCCGAGAATGAAACAGACAAATTAGTGAAATGTTTTTACCTGTCTACTAGGTACAGCTGGGGTATATCACACCCAAAAAATTGTGAATTTCACCTGAATATGTAACAGACAAATTAGTGAAATGTTACCTGTCTACTAGGTAGAGCAGGGGTATATCACACCCAAAAATTTGTGAATTTCACCCGAATATGTAACAGACAAATTAATGTGTTTTTTTTTTACCTGTCTACTAGGTATAGCAGTGGTATATCACAGCCAAAAACTGGTGAATTTCACCTGAAAATGTAACAGACAAATTAGTGAAATGACATGAAATAAAATACGTACAAATAAAAATAAAATAAACTTGATTTATGAGGTGGAGGTTCATATGCAGGGCCGGCCTTTGGGGTGTGCGAGCTGTGAGGCCGCACAGGGCGCCATGGCAACAGGGGCGCCTGGTGGCTGACACAGCCACTGGCGGATCCAGGGGGGGCAATTGCACCCCCCCAGCTGGCGGCGCGGTAGGGGCCGGCGGCGGGGGGGCACAGGGAGATGAACGCTTCCAGCGTTCATCTCCATAGTCATCTGTATCGCCGTCCTCCAGACAGCGATACAGATGGCTGTGCTGAGGCAGGGGAGGGAGAGGCGTGTCCCTTTCCCTTCCTCTGATAGGCTGCAGGCACTAGGCCGGCAGCCAATCAGAGGCCAGCGCAGGCGGCGCAATGACGTCATCGCGCCGCTTGAGCCATACAGCGCGGGACACAGGCCGGAAGAGGCCTGCATCACATCGCTGACACAGGTAAGTATAAGTGTTTTTTTTGTTTTTTTATATATATGCAATACTTTTACTGGCACATTGGGGGGCTGTTATTACTGGCACATTGGGGGGCTGTTATTACTGGCACATTGGGGGGCTGTTATTACTGGCACATTGGGGGGCTGTTATTACTGGCACATTGGGGGGCTGTTATTACTGGCACATTGGGGGGGCTGTTATTACTGACACATTGGGGGGCTGTTATTACTGACACATTGGGGGAGGCTGTTATTACTGGCACATTGGGGGGCTTTTATTACTGGCACATTGGGGGGGCTTTTATTACTGGCACATTGGTGGAGGGCTGTTATTACTGGCACATTGGGGGAGCTGTTATTACTGGCACATGATGGGGGGGCTGTTATTACTGGCACGATGGAGGGGCTGTTATTACTGGCACATTGGGGGGGCTGTTATTACTGGCACATTGGGGGGGCTGCCATTACTGGCACATTGGGGGAGGGCTGTTATTACTGGCACATTGGGGGGCTGTTATTACTGGCACATTGGGGGGGCTTTTATTACTGGCACATTGTGGGGGCTGTTATTACTGGCACATTGGGGGAGCTGTTATTACTGGCACATTGGGGGGGCTGTTATTACTGGCACATTGGGGGGGCTATTACTGGCACATTGGGGGGGCTGTTATTACTGGCAAATTGGGGGGGCTCTTATTACTGGTACATGATGGGGGGCTCTTATTACTGGCACATGATGGGGGGGCTCTTATTACTGGCACATGATGAGGGGCTGTTATTACTGGCACATGATTCGGGTGGTTGCTCTTGTTACTGGCACATTATTGGGGGCACTATAGGGGCATCTACTGAGGCCACAAAGAAGGGGTATTTTATATGGGGGCTCTGTACAGTAGAATTTTATACTGGGACACATTATGGTGGGCACTATGGGGAAGGGGGGAGAGGAGTACTATGGGGTCATCTACAGGGGGCACTAAGAAGGGTATTTTATACTTGCAAATTAAGGGGGACACTGAGGGCATCTACTGGGGCATTTTATACTGGTACATTATGGGGGCACTAGAAGGAAGGGGGGAGAGGAGCACTATGGGGGCACTGTATAGGGGTATTTTATACTGCCACATTATGGGGGCACTATGGGGACATTAGCTCAACTGGGGGCATTACAAGGGGGTCACATTATAAGGAAAATAATTTCTATTGGGGGCATTATGGTGGGCTTTATTACTCCCCCATGGTATGACCCCCTAGTAGCAGCACCAGCCTCTCTCTGCTCTGCTATCCCTCTGCTCCTTCGCCAAATCCTTATTATGAAATCTTTCTCATTAGGATAAAACACATCAGCTCCACCGAGCCCCCCAGCCAAAGTGTTGAAGTGGTGTCCGAGATCCCCAAGGGCCAAGCCAAGTAATTGTAAGTTTTCATATAAAAATATGTTTATGTGTCACGGCTGAGGATGGGGAAAACCCTCAGCCGTGCGATGCCACGAGATGTTAGTCGCTGCTCGGCCAGGACCACAGAATTAGGGAGCAGGTCACCTCCTATCGCATCCCTAATCTGACCCTGACTCCTAGCTGCATGAGCCAACCTTGATGGTAGGAGGGCTCATGCTCAGGAACCTCGGATCCCTACTCACCCTCCGCCGATCCCTGAACTAGGACCTGGGTAGACCACCTGGATGCAGAGAAACAGGAGTCTAAAACTGGCCGAGCTGCAAGGGGATATAAACATAAACAGACTATGGATATGGCAGGAGAGTGAAAGACTTCCACCCCTACCTGCCACAGACACACTGACTGGATCCCTGGACACAAGTGCTGAAGTCCACACACAAAGAAGGGAATTAACCCTTCTCACACCTGGGAAGGGAAGACAGCCACTTAAAGGAGAAAGTGCACACATAACTAAAACCCTGTGCACACCAGACATACAAAAGACACACCTAACAAAGATAGGTTGCCAGGTGCAACCGCATGCACATTGCAGCAAGCTGCCTAGCACCAGCTCAGGCTGCTAAACTGCAAATTAACTACATGTTGCCAGCGGCAACCACAAGTGAGGCAACATACTAGCGGCCCTCACCTGTGGTTGAACAACCAAACCAGACCGCAGGCAACAGCATGCGGATACAGGAGTCACGACCATGACCATGGTCGTGACACTATGTCATACACATATAGCCTACACTGTGCCACACAATATACAGTATACCTCTACACTGTGTAGTCTGTTCTATAAGCACCATTGTTTTGTGGCGGCGGACAGAAAATAATCTAAAAGTGCCCCTCCTGAGACCAGGCTCTGGATCCGCCACTGGACACAGCTCGCAGTCGGTCTCTTACAGCAGGCCGGCCCGAGATTATGTGAAAAACTATTTGTTACAAAGATATTTTTTCCTCTTTGTGTATGTTTAGGTGAAGATTAGTTCGCACAGGGTGCCTGAACACCTAAGGCCAGCCCTGTTCATATGGAGCAAGAGTTTGAGGAGGCAGTGGACGTATCGGTGTAGGTGGAAGCGGCGGTGGAGGAGGACAAGGTAGCCAACACTGGTTTTTGGTTTTATTTTATTTTATTTAGGGTACACTCCAAAAGAGTCTGGAATATCCAAAATACAACAATGAGCAATTGCGCTGCAGTATAACAATGGCTGGGTAAGGTCGGCATACATGTCTATTCTGCACAAGGTACGGACAAGTCCTGTGGGATTCATGCCTGGTTCATTTTAATGAACGTGAGCTTGTCCACATTGGCTGTGGACAGGCGGATGCGCTTGTCTGTGATAACTCCCCCTGCCGTGCTAAACAAACGTTTAGACAATACACTGGCTGCAGGGCAGGCCAGCACCTCCAAGGCGTAAAGGGCAAGCTCAGGCCATGTGCCCAATTTGGAGACCCAGAAGTTGCAGGGGCTGACCCGTCATTCAGTACGTGTAGGCGTGTGCACACCTACTGCTCCACCATGTTGGTGAAATGCTGCCTCCTGCTAAGACGTTCCATATCAGCTGGTGGTGCTGGTTGTTGTGGCGTGCTGACAAAGCTTTTCCACATTTCGGCCATGCTAACCCTGCCTTCTGATGTTCTGGTGGTGCCCCAGCTGCATTGGCAACCTATTCCTCATCCTCTGCCTTCGCCTTGTGCTTCCACTATGCCCCCGCTGTACTTGCGCTTGTACTTGCGCATCTTAAGATCACGCTCCAGTGACGGAATTAAGGACGGTACGTTGTCCTTGTAATAGGGATCCAGCAGTGTGGTCAGCCAGTAATCAGCACAAGTTAGAATGTGGGCAACTCGGCGGTCGTTGCGGAGACACTGCAGCATGTAATCGCTCATGTGTGCCAGGCTGCGCAGAGGCAACGAAAAGCTGTCCTCTGAGGGAGGTGTATCGTCTGTGTCCTCTGTATCCCCCTAGCCATGCACCAGTGATGGCCATGAGCTGGTTTTGGTGCCACCCTACTATGAACACGGTTCCTCCTCCTCAGTCTCCTCCTCCTCATCCTCCACCTCGTCATCCTCCAGATCTGAGCCCTGGCTGGACAATTGTGTACCTGGCGTTTGTGGGTGCAGGAACCCACCCTTGGTGTCACTTGTGAATGACTGGCTGGAAACCCTATAAAATGATATCTGTAAAGAATAAATCAAGGCAACTGGACTTACTGTATATTTCTTGAAAACGTTTCACTCGTTCTTCCAACGTGAAACGTTTTCAAGAAATCTACAGTAAGTCCAATTGCCTTGATTTATTCTTTACAGATATACCATGACCAGGATAAATGAGAGCCTTCACAGACCTATAAAATGATCCCTCTTCCTCCTCATCCCCCTATGACACATCCTCTTCCATCGTCGCCAGCAGAGTTTTTTTCAAGGAGGCATAGAAGTGGGATAGTAACGCTGAGAACAGCGTTATTGGCACTGGCCATGTTGGTGGAGTACTCGAAACAGCGCAACAAGGAACACAGATCTCACATGGAGGCCCAGTCATTGGTGATGAAGTGGTGCTGTTCCGCAGAGCGACTAACCCGTGCATGCTGCAGCTGAAACTCCACTATTGCCTGCTGTTGCTCGCACAGTCTGGCCAGCATGTGCAAGGTGGAGTTCCACCTTGTGGGCACGTTGCATATGAGGCGGTGAGCGGGAAGGCCGAAGTTACGCTGCTGCGCTGACAGGCGAGCAGCAGCAGGGTGAGAACGCCGAAAGCGGGCACAGACGGCCTGCGCTTTTTTGCAGCAGTTCTAACACATCGGGGTAATTTTTAAGGAACCTCTGCACCACCAAATTCAGCACATGCGCCAGGCAAGGGATGTGCGTCAAACCGGCTAGTCCCAGAGCTGCTACGAGATTTCGCCCATTATCGCACACCACCAGGCCGGGCTTGAGGCTCACTGGAACAAACCACTCATCAGTCTGTTGTTCAAGGCCTGTCCACAGCTCCTGCGCGGTGTGGGGTTTGTCCCCCAAACAGATACGTTTTAAAACTACCTGCTGTCATTTATCCCTGGCTGTGCTGAAGTTGGTGGTGAAGGTGTTAGGCTGACCGGATGAGGAGTCGGTAGAGGATGAAGAAGCGGAGTAGCAGGAGGAAGCAACAGGAGGCAAACTGAAGCGCCCTGCAATCCTCGGTGGTGGAAGGACATGCGCCAAATTGCTTGGTTGTGCAGGGAAGGGATGGCACACCTGGAAAAGTAGTGGCGGCTGGGCACGACGTACTGTGGGACAGCCACCGCCATAAGGCCTTTAAAACTCTCCATCTCCACCAGACGGTATGACAGCGTTTCAAAGGACAGTCATTTTGAAATGTTGGCATTCAGGGCCAGGGATCGCGGGTGGATAGGTGGGGACTTCCTCTTCCGCTCCAGTGTTTGGGAGACGGAGAGCTGAACCCTTCCGTGGGACATTGTGGAGATGCTTGGTGACCCAGGTGGTGGTGTTGCTGGCAGATCCTTTGTTTGCGGGGGGTGGCAGGGGGCACTGTCACTTCAGAGGTGGATGAAGAGGCCGAGACTGCAGCAGAAGAGGAGGTGCAGCGTACTCAAGTTGTGTGCAATAGGTGTTTCTGGGTGATGTAGTGCAATAGACACTAACCTGGTACAGCTGACTCTCTGCAAGGGCAGGTATAGGTAGAAATAGTTTGTGACGCCAGTGCCAAGTAAACGGTGGCACGCCGTTTGCGGATGCAGGAATAAATTGAGGAAACGTGGTATTAAAACAGAACTCCAACTTTAGTAGTTTTCAAGCAGAGACAATATTGGAATCGCAGTTCCTTGGCATACAGTCGATTTTGCAATTCGGTCGATGCAGGCAATTCAGTTACAGCAAGGTGATTACAGAGTGTTGAACACAGGACTTGCAGCACAGGAGCTTGCACTCTAATTCTGTCTGATCCTGGAATATAGCATATCTTCACCAAGGCCCATTAACCTAGTTCTGGCTTTATATCCTTGGCTATAGCTTTAATCAGTACCTCCTCTGTCTTTCTGAGTACCTCTTGCTTTCCTGATCTTTGCCTCTGTCTCTCTCAGCTTCTGGAAACTTCCTCAGGCTCTTGAGCTAACATATTCCTGTTTCTGCATATGGGAATTCAGGAGGGAATCTTCTCCTGGACAGCAGGCTTCAGGCCTGGACTTGTCTCAGACATTGTCTAATCTCCAACTGTAGATTACAGACACTAGACTCCGTCTGCCTTTCCCTTCCCTGTCTGGGCCTTATATAAACTAGGGCTCCCTAGCTCCCTCTAATGACTAGAAGCTGGAATGACACCCCTAGCAGGCCTGTACATGCAAGTGTCATAGTAACAGGGAAACACATAGCATTGCATTACATGACATTTTATAAAACTGACATATAACAACTTCCCCATAATTAGGAGGGACGACAGCACACCAAGTGACACTTTGGTAGTGACGGGTATTACAGTTCCCGTACACTACATACCCCACTGCTTTAAGCTGAGTACGACCTCGTACTCCATCATGGGTCGCCCAACTGGAATCTCTACCTGAAATAGAAAATAGAGACATGCAGGCATACATACATGTAATTCATCTGCATTTACATTTACATCAGGTCCAATTGGCAAAGGTGAAGTGTGGTGACAAGGGGCGTCGTTCTCTTCTCTCAGGATAGTGAATGGAACGGGGGCGCTGACCTGGCACAGCGTAACATTATAACCAGGATAGTCCATGACAATGAATAAGTCTATGATAGAACAGCAAAATGGATAAAACAGTATAAAAGTTCTTGGAGGCTCAAAGAACAAACATGAGTCCGTACCCAGGTTATTTTCCTATTAAATCACAGAGGCTCTCATGCGGTGGAGTCCATCTCTGGGCACATTTCCTTTTTAAAAGAGCAAAAATCTCAGAGGCTCAGGTACTTTTGAGTCTGTCTCCGGGCACGGTTCCTTAGTATGAAGTTGCACAATAAAAGGACAGCAAAGACAAGTGCTGTAAGACCCCTGATCAACCTGAAAAGGGGGTGAAGGGTAAAAGGTGCAACTAAAGGAACAGGCACAACTTGGCGTGGGATAGCAAAAGCAGGCAGGAGATCCTGGAAACAAACGTGGCCTTGCTGACTTTGTGATTTCAGTGGTCAACACCTACCACTGAGCCGTGGACAAACTGGCAGCCGCAACAAAGGACCAGAAACGTAGGACTCCTGTCCTGGAAGGGTTAACATCAAACTTCTGCAGTGAAATAAATCAAAGGCCTAGCAGGCTGATTACAGTGGCATATCATAACCACTTGGCTCCGCTGGCAGGTATCGTCTGTAGTATTCTTCTACAGGAGGGTGTGCCCACATAACTGTATCAGGGGGCAGCTGTAGGGTAAAGGGGCCCCTAATAGGTATTGGCCCCATAGGCCTAGGGGTGAACCCTCTGGTGGACCGTGCCGGTCCTGGCATGATCACTGCAGGGTGTAACGGGCTTGGCACCGCCGCAGCAAGCGGTCCGGTGCTCTGGGTGCAGCAGTTTACGGCAATCGCGGGTCCGGTCTGGGGCACTGACGGAGCGGTGGCAACAGAAGGCGGTCTACGGGTGGTGACAGGCACCCTTACCTCATCCTTCCTCGGCGGTGTCTGGATCCTGGCGGTGTATCTCTTGCGCAACTCCCGCAACTTCTCCTCCAGCCGGACGATCTGCTCACCGATGCTCTCTGTGTCGGAGTCGCTGTCATCTGCTGGCGCCGCCGACGCAGGTACAGTCACCGATGGTGCGGACTCGGCCTCTGCAGGTTCGGGCGATGCGTCTGGTCTCCGACCCATCCGGATGTTCTTAAAGGTAGCACTAAGTCCTTTTAACTGTTCCAGCTCTGATATGGTCTTCTCCCGACGAGGCAGCTCGGGGGAAGGATAGGGGCTCACCCATTTCTCCAACACGGTTGGCTGCCAGAAGACATTAGGCCCAATGAAGGAGCTCCGCTCCTGAAAGGCGTGATGGGCCGGCTCTGGAGAGCGTTCCGGTTCCCGCTCGCAGCCAGAGTAGTCTTCTCCTTCTTCTGCCTCCCAGTCCTCAGGTGCTCGCTTGGGACGGGTCACAGCAGTCGCATAAGGGCCTCGTAGGCTCCCGGCAGGGGTGTATTCCACTTCCTCTTCCTCGCGGAGGCTATGCTGGTAAGAAGGGAGGTAGTCTCTTTTGACAGACCTTCGATTCACATAGAGGTCTCTGCCAGTTAGATAGTCCTGTATGAACCCGTAGCCACGGGATTTGTCAAATGACAGCACCACTCCCTTTCTCCTTTCCAGGCGGGGTTGGGTGTGCGTATGCTTCTCATGTATTGTCTTAGTTAGTTCCTCATAGATGATTTTGGTCTTTGTATTCCGCTTTATAGCGGCCTCTCGGATCTCCGCCATCAGGGAGGACCATTTGAAAGATGGTTGGAAAAAGTCCCTCCACGAGCCATAGTAGGGCTCGGGTTCTTTCTCCCTTGGGCGGCAGGTGGGTTGCTCCGGTCCCGGAGCGTAGGCCGGTGGAGCCTCCTCTGGCTCTACACCAACATCAGACATCTTTGCAATTTCAGGTGCGGACGCTGCAGCAACACTCTGCTCACTATCCAACATGCTCGATCCTTCTGAGGAGAGCGATAGGGTCGCGTCAATTAGAGTAGCCAGCTCCTCCCACTGCACTGGGAGGCCGCCCCCCAGGTATTCCAGTATATGGAAGGCGGTGTCCATTCTGGCAGACATGCAAATGTCCAGATAAGCCGTGGCGCCTGACCTTGACCTTCTTCCCGCTTTTTCCTCAGAAAGGCGCCAATTTTTCCCGCCTTTTCGGGATGAAGGTGACGCAGCAGTAAATTCAGCAAGCTCAGCGGCCATTTTTAGCAAAACGCTGTCCATTCACTGACAGCAAGCAGGATTGCAAAAAGTCCACAAAACCACACTCCAATGCGGCGATTTTCTTCCACTGGGTAGCGCAACACTGCACAGCGCTTTTTTAGAGGTTTTAGGTATACTTTGGGTAGGATTTTCAGTCCACAAAGTCCACTTGAATAAAACGGGCAAATTGTCACTTTGGTCACAGGGCAACTGTATAAGGCACAAAGTTCACGCTTCTTGCACTAGAAAGCGTGCGAATCCTGTTCGTGACGCCAAAAGAGAAGGTGCAGCGTACTCAAGTTGTGTGCAATAGGTGTTTCTGGGTGATGTAGTGCAATAGACACTAACCTGGTACAGCTGACTCTCTGCAAGGGCAGGTATAGGTAGAAATAGTTCGTGACGCCAGTGCCAAGTAAACGGTGGCACGCCGTTTGCGGATGCAGGAATAAATTGAGGAAACGTGGTATTAAAACAGAACTCCAACTTTAGTAGTTTTCAAGCAGAGACAATATTGGAATCGCAGTTCCTTGGCATACAGTCGATTTTGCAATTCGGTCGATGCAGGCAATTCAGTTACAGCAAGGTGATTACAGAGTGTTGAACACAGGACTTGCAGCACAGGAGCTTGCACTCTAATTCTGTCTGATCCTGGAATATAGCATATCTTCACCAAGGCCCATTAACCTAGTTCTGGCTTTATATCCTTGGCTATAGCTTTAATCAGTACCTCCTCTGTCTTTCTGAGTACCTCTTGCTTTCCTGATCTTTGCCTCTGTCTCTCTCAGCTTCTGGAAACTTCCTCAGGCTCTTGAGCTAACATATTCCTGTTTCTGCATATGGGAATTCAGGAGGGAATCTTCTCCTGGACAGCAGGCTTCAGGCCTGGACTTGTCTCAGACATTGTCTAATCTCCAACTGTAGATTACAGACACTAGACTCCGTCTGCCTTTCCCTTCCCTGTCTGGGCCTTATATAAACTAGGGCTCCCTAGCTCCCTCTAATGACTAGAAGCTGGAATGACACCCCTAGCAGGCCTGTACATGCAAGTGTCATAGTAACAGGGAAACACATAGCATTGCATTACATGACATTTTATAAAACTGACATATAACAACTTCCCCATAATTAGGAGGGACGACAGCACACCAAGTGACACTTTGGTAGTGACGGGTATTACAGTTCCCGTACACTACAGAAGCAGGAGGAGCCAGGGACATTTCTTGGTTTTTGAGGTGTCTACTCCACTGCAGCTCGTGCTTTGCACTTAGATGCCTGGTCATGCAGGTTGTGCTCATTTTGAGAATGTTTATGCCTCGCTTCAGGCTCTGATTGCACAGCGTGCAAACCACTCATGTCTTGTCGACAGCACATTGTCTGAAGAACTGCCATGCCAGGGAACTCCTTGGAGCTGGCTTTGGTATGCTCGGTCCCTTGCTGCGGTGGGCAGTAGCAGGCGTACTGTCTAGGGGACGGCCACTCCGCTTTTGCACCCTGCTCCCTCTTATGCTGTGCTGGTGGCTCTGTGCGACCACCGCCTCTTCCTCCGAACTACACAGGTTACTCGCATGACCTTGATTCCATGTGGGGTCGAGGACCTCATTGTCCTCCACATCATCTTCCACCCAGTCTTCACCCCTGCCCTCCTTGTTGGTCTGCACACTTTCGAAAGCCACAGCAGTTGGTACCTATGTTTCGTCATCATCCGATACGTGCTGCGGTGGTCCTCCCATGTACTCATCTTGAAAGATAAGTGGTTGGGCATCAGTGCACTCAATATCTTCCACTTCTGGGGCAGGGCTAGGTGGATGGCCCTGGGAAACCCTGCTAACAGAGAAACTGCTCCATGACTTGGGGCTTAGACTGCTTGGCTGATTTGCAAGGGGGTGAGGTAAAAGACTGATGGACATCGGCTGCAACTCTGATTTTTCAGCAGGAAACTGGGTGGGAGACAATGTAAAGGAACTGGAGGCACTGTCAGCAACCCAATCTACTATTGCCTGTATTTGTTTTGGCCTCATCATTCGTAGAGCCGCATTAGGCCCAACTAAATACCGCTGAAAGTTCTGCCGCCTACTCGCACCTGAGGAAGGTGTTTCACTTGTGCGTGTAGCTGGCACAGATCGACCACGTCCTCGCCCTGCAACAGGAGCTCCACCAGCAGCACCACGACCGGGGCCATGTCCCTTATTTGACGCTCTCCTCATATTTCTCAAATTTAGGATCTTGCCCTAAATAGGTGTTTATTTAATAGCAGAATAGAACAATAGTATCTAAAGGGTGTATCTCACAATGACAGATGCAGCAAAGGCTGCAAAATTACGATTTTTGCCCTAATTCTGTGTTTTTTTTAAATAGCAGAATAGAACAACAGTTTCTAAAGGGTGTATCTCACAATGACAGATGCAGCAAAGGCTGCAATATTATTATTTTTTTTGCCTAAATAGGTGTTTTTTAAATGACAGTGGTTAGGACCCGAGCTACTTGAGAAACCTTGGCGCGGTGCTCAGGCTCAGACATGTCCTACACGGTAGGACATGTTGGCTAATCTCTCAATTTTAAATCAGTTTGAGGGTTTAGTAAGACTGCAGAGTGCACCTGTCTTTGCTATTATTATATTGTTATATTGATTATCACATCCACATAATTGCTATCTTGTGTAGGATGTCTATTGTGGTACTTGTGGTTCGCTGCGGGCATCCTCCACTGTATGCATTTTTGCTGGGGATCGTCATTAGCAACGGGCCACAAGTGCAGGATTTGCTCCCCTGTATATATATGCACAACTGCATGTGGGTTTGAGCACTTCGTGCCTGTTTAATACCATGGAAAGGAGAAAAGACAAAAAACACAGCGCCTCATGTGTGGTACCGCCTTTTAGAAAATATAAATTTATGGTGCGTATTTCACTTACCTGATTCTGTTGTGAGAAGTCACAACAGCTGGATGTGCCTTAGCTGGTATATTTCCCCACCAGCATTAGGGGATGCCGTGCTGCTGCCTGGGTCTTTTCCTGTCCCAATGGTTCCAGGGAAGTAGATATGCAGAAATTCTTAAAAATGTCAGACCACTATCCGGCGCTGCAGGCATAGAAATCAGTCCTTGAGATGAATAAGATTCTTTTTATTATAAAAAAAGATAATAATAAAAAGAATCTTATTCATCTCAAGGACTGATTTCTATGCCTGCAGCGCCGGATAGTGGTCTGACATTTTTGAGAATTTCTGCATGTTTAATACCATGCCATTCTTTTCAGTTTTTTTAATAGCAGAATAGAACAACAGTATCTAAAGGGTGTATCTCACAATGACAGATGCTGCAAAGGCTGCAAATTAAGTATTTTGCCCAAAAAGGGTGTTTTTTGAATAACAGAATATGACAGCAGTATATAACGCTTGAATTTCACACATACAATTGCAGACAAGGCCACAAATTAAGTATTTTGCCCAAAATGGGTGTTTTTTTTTAATACCAGAATAGCACAGCAGTATCTAAAGTGTGTATCTCACACTGACAGATGCAGACAAGGCCGCAAATTAAGTATTTTGCACAAAATGGGTGTTTTTTAATAAAAGAATAGCACAGCAGTATTTCAAGCGTGTATCTCACACTGACAGATGCAGACAAGGCCGCAAATTAAGTATTTTGCCCAAAAAGGGTGTTTTTTTAATAACAGAATATGACAGCAGTATATAACGCTTGAATTTCACACGTACAGATGCAGCAAGGGCTGTAAAATTTAGTATTTTGCCCAAAAAGGGTGTTTTTTAAAACCCCAAAAATTATTGCTGTATTTCTAGCTTAAATTGCACACTGACTAATGCGGCAGAGGCCCCAGATGGAGGGTATTGCCAAAAATGGGTGTTTTTTAAAACCCCAAAAATTATTGAAGTATTTCAAGCTTGTTTTTACCAATCACAGATGCAGAAAAGGCTGCAATATTAAGTACTTTGCCCAAAATGTGTGTTTTTTTACTAACAGAATATGAAATTAGTATATAACGCTTGAATTTCACACGTACAGATGCAGCAAGGGCTGTAAAATTGAGTATTTTGCCCAAAAAGGGTGTTTTTTAAAACCCCAAAAATTATTGCTGTATTTCTAGCTTAAAATGCACACTGACAAATGCTGCAAAGGCACCAGATGTAGGATATTGCCAAAAATGGGTGTTTTTTTAAACCCAGATTATTATTGCAGTATTTCAAGCTTGGATTTGAATGTCACAAAAGCACATATGCTGTGCTGGTGCACTGAGCTTTCATAAAATGGCCGCCGCCACCCACCTAACTAACAGACGGATAAAAGTTATTTTTCTGTGTCACTGGGCTCAGGGCAGGGTAAAAAGGGTAAAAAGACATTATTATATTAAGACTAAATTAAGACTAAATCTAGGTAGATCGCTGAGTTAACAAGCACTTCTGATTAAAGATTCTTTCCTATTCTCTCCCTCACAGCAGCAGCATCCTCTCCCTACTGTCACAGCCACTATCTCTGGCTGTGACCTTCCGTCCTTGCTCGTTCGGCGCTCCTCGCTGAAGTTCCGTTCCTGTGTGTCATTTGTGGTTCTTTATGGGTTAACTCCCCTGTGTGTTTATTAGGAGTTAATCCTCTCTGTCTGCTCCATGGGTGTGGCCTCTCTGCTGCACCCATGGAACCTGTATATAAGGCTGAGGTTTCCTCAGTTCTGTGTCAGCTCTCCTGGTGTGTGTTGTCTTGCTCCTGGTTTGTACTCTCTCTCCCATGCTGCTAACCCATGGGATCCGTGTCTGTCTGTCTGTGCTCTGTGGATTTCCCTACTTGTTCACTGACGTCCTCTTTCCTGTCTTTCTGTTATCTGTTCTGCCAGTTATGTTTTAGTTACCTTGTGTGTATTCATATGTCTCTGTTCAGCAAGCCCTTGCTGCACCTTTCTTTGCAGCAGAGTGGTATGCGCAAGGCCATGCAGTTTACTACTGGTGGAGCAAGTCCTTCTCTGCTCATTGCCACTCCTGCTCTCTTGCGTGAACTCCTGCTTGTTTTTTTAGTTATCTTGTGTGTATTCATATGTCTCTGTTCAGCAAGCCCTTGCTGCAGCGCGCCTAGCTGCAGAGTGCTATGCGCAAGGCCACGCAGTATACTACTGGTGGAGAAAGTCCTTCTCTGCTCATTGTCACTCCTGTTTCCTTGCTATGTATTTCTGCTTGTGTTATTAGTTGCCCTGTTTTGTATTTGCCTGTCTGTTATGTTTGCCTATGTGCCGTCGGTACCTTCTGGTACCTGTTGTCCATTCGTTCCTGCTATCACTGTCTAGTTCACGCTCCAGAGTGGACCCTGGCAACTTCCTGTGGCAAAGCCTAACCCTACCCTCTGGGCCCCTAGTGAATACCAGGAGTTGCTTAGTCATGCCCCTCTGGAGTATTACTAGACAGTGGCGCAGTGGGGGTTTTTCTCCCACTGTGCTGACGGTACATAGAGCTCATGTTTTGTCTGTGCTGCCTTCCCTGTTTTTTGTTTGTGCAATAAACTCTTGTGTGTCTGTACCTGATTTCCGTTTGTTTATTGCTTGACGACGCGGTGGTCTCTCCTGGGACCTCCAACTCGTGACACCTACACTAAGCACAGCAGAGTGACGTGCAGCGCTACGTGACTCCAGCTTATATAGAGGCTGGGTCACATGCTGCACTGGCCAATCACAGCCATGCCATTAGTAGGCATGACTGTGATGGCTTCTAAGGGCACAGAGGTAAACGCTAATTGATTGGCTGCTCTGCAGACTTTCAAAAAGTGCCATAAAATAGCCAAACACCGAACCCGAATTTTTACAGAAATGTTCGGGTTCGGGTACGAGGTCCAAAAATCCTAAAGTTCGGTACGAACCCGAACTTTACAGTACGGGTTCGCTCAACCCTAGCCATAAATAATCATAGACAGGTATCCACTGGGAAGTTGCTGAGTTCCTGGTGCTTCCATTGCTCCTTTGAATTTAAGTCTTTCCTTTTCCTTTTGTATTTTGTTTGGGTTCTGTGTGCTGCATTTCCCTATTGTTTGTATTAGGCCTGAAGGAGACTCCTGTTCATCCTTTTTTTGAGGAACAGGTAGTCTCGTCCCTGCCATTAGTACCAGGGTCCTATAGGGCTTGATAGGACTTATTCCTGCGTATGAACTCACCTACCTTTGGGGTCTGTTCATACTGGTAGTCAGTCAGGATTTTGGTTAGGGTTTTCACTAGGAGGTGTCTATTTTCCTTCCCTAGTTCTCAGGCCTGATTCCCCACCCCCCCCCTCCTTCCCTCCTATGCTCAGTGTGGTGTTTCCCTCCCACACCAAAGCGTGACAGATACCCAGTCATTTTGTTTGGCAGAAACAAAGAAGTGCAGATAGTTCTGTAGAATCTGATTAGTTCTTTCCACCTGCCTGTTAGATTATTTGTGATATGCAGAGGAGAAATCCAAATTCACTTTTAACAACTTGCAATGAAACCTCTAGAATTTAGAATTAAATTGTACTCCTCTATCTGAAAAGATATGTTTAGGGAGACCATGCAAATGGAAAATGTGTTTGATGAATTAGAGGGCCAGTTGTACGGCAGAGGGTAGTCCAAACAGGGGAATGAAGTATGTTTTTTTTGAAAACCGATTTACCACTACCAAGATTACTGTACAGCCCGAGGAGGGAGGAAGATCCGTGATAAAATCCATTCCTATATGTTGCCATATGGAATCAGGTATAGGCAAAGGAAGTAGTAGATCGGCTGGTTTCTGCCTGAAAGGTTTGTTTTAAATGCAATTCAGACAAGCAGATACAAAATCTAGAACATCTTGAGACAGCCACCAATAGTGACTGGAAATGAACTGAAAAGTTTTACGAACCCCAGAATGCCCTGTGAATCTGGATCCATGACCCCAGTAAGGAATCCTTGTACGTCTGCCCAATGTAACTTAAATACTATGGACACCTTTGTGCCATAAAAATTAATAAAACCATATCTTACTGTAATGCAGCACATAATAAAATTGCACTTGTTTATTTACTGGTATCAGCTTTGCTTCACACGCACTCAGACATGCTCTTATATGAGATTCACTCACTGTTCGGATGTCTCCTGAGACTTTGTGGGTGTTCCTGTTGATTTTACATGCACCAGCACAGCCCTGCTCCACAGCCCCACTCCTACATCCTGTTACATAGCTCATAGCTGCACGGCTATCAGCTACTTACAGTACATAAAGACTCCTTGTATGCTACAGCCTGTAATCAGCAGATATATTTATCACTTTCTTTTCTGTAGAAAGTCGATTATTTGTAGTCACAATAGATACAGTCAGGTCTATAAATATTGGGACATCGACACAATTGTAACATTTTTGGCTCTATACACCACCACAATGGATTTGAAATGAAACGAACAAGATGCGCTTTAACTGCAGACTGTCAGCTTTAATTTGAGGGTATTTACATCCAAATCAGGTGAACGGTGTAGGAATTACAACAGTTTGCATATGTGCCTCCCACTTGTTAAGGGACCAAAAGTAATGGGACAATTGGCTTCTCAGCATGTATGGCTGCCAATGGAACTGGTTCTCTTGTATTTATTGATGATGTGACTGCTGACAAAAGCAGCAGGATGAATTCTGAAGTGTTTCGGGCAATATTATCTGCTCATATTCAGCCAAATGCTTCAGAACTCATTGGACGGCACTTCACAGTACAGATGGACAACGACCCAAAGCATACTGCCAAAGCAACCAAAGGGTTTTTTAAGGGAAAGAAGTGGAATGTTATGCAATGGCCAAGTCAGTCACCTGACCTGAATCCGATTGAGCATGCATTTCACTTGCTGAAGACAAAACTGAAGGGAAAATGCCCCAAGAACAAGCAGGAACTGAAGACAGTTGCAGTAGAGGCCTGGCAGAGCATCACCAGGGACGAAACCCAGTGTCTGGTGATGTCTACGCGTTCCAGACTTCAGGCTGTAATTGACTGCAAAGGATTTGCAACCAAGTATTAAAAAGTGAAAGTTTGATTTATGATTATTATTATTATGTCCCATTACTTTTGGTCCCTTAACAAGTGGGAGGCACATATGCAAACTGTTGTAATTCCTACACCGTTCACCTGATTTGGATGTAAATACCTTCAAATTAAAGCTGACAGTCTGCAGTTAAAGCACATCTTGTTCGTTTCATTTTTAAATCCATTGTTGTGGTGTATAGAGCCAAAAATGTTAGAATTGTGTCGATGTCCCAATATTTATGGACCTGACTGTATTTCTGCTGATAAGGTTAGTACAGCGATCTACAGTCAGAACCATGGCGTTATAAGCAGTATATAGATCTCATTGCTGACAGCTCTCACGTGGTCACAACATGCACTCTCTTCTGAATACAGTATTTGTGTGCAGTCCGCACAGTGAACTTTCACTTTTACCACACAGATTAGTATAGTGTGATAACACACAATGCTATGTACACATACAAGGTCACAGTGGGGGAGATTTATCAAAACTAGTGCAAAGGAAAACTGGGTCAGATTCCTCCATATCATTTAATATCTTCCAACTTTCCATGGAACTTCCTGCAGAATCAAAATGACCCATGCTTGTTCACAACTAGAGATGAGCGAATCGAAGTTGACAAAGTGGAAATCGATCCGAATTTCAGGAAAAATTCTATTTGCACCGAATCCGAATTTTCTCACACTTCGTGGTAACGAATCGCATCTTTTCCTAAAATTGCTGCTCCACGTGTTAGGACATGGAGCAAGGAACTCTGGGAACGAGGGATCACCCACAATGCCATGCATGCAGCCAATCAGCAGCCAGCCAGCCCTATAAATATCCTCAGCCATCTTGCATTCAGCCATTTTCCAGTGTACTAAGTGCAGCGAGAGACATCAGCAGGCGCTAGGGACAGTGGTAGAAAAGACTTTAAAACTTTTATTTTGCTGTATAGAAGTTTAGGGAAAGGATAGGGAGGAATCATTCCATAGTATAGAGGAAGGTTCCATAAGGGAGTTTACAGCCTGGGTAATAGAAACAATCCTATTACACCTTGCTGCACTGACTGGCGATCAAAATTTCCATTATACAGCTCTGATATTCCAGCAAACCGTTCTTGTTATTGGGGTTTAAGTACTGTGTGATACAGCCATTAACAGGGTTTATTACAAGGAATCAATTCTATGTCATATTTGCCCTTGTGCCATGCAGTTATATGTTCTAAATCATTTTTTGGCTTGTATTAGTGGGAAAAAGCCACACAACGTTATTAGCCGTTGTGTGGTGAAGTGAGAAAATTACAGCCCTTTTTGGCGTGTATTAGTGGTCAAAAATATGTATTTGTCGTTCAGCGGTGCAGTTATATGTTCTAAAGCCCTTTTTGGCGTGTATTAGTGGCAAAAATATATATATTATTTGCCGTTCAGTGGTATAGTTATATGTTCTAAAGCCCTTTTTGGCGTGTATTAGTGGCACAAAAAAAAGTATTTGCCGTTGTGTGGTGAAATTAGAAAATAACAGCCCTTTTTGGCATGTATTAGTGGCAAAAAAATCTATATTTGCCGTTCAGCTGTGCATTTATATGTTCTAAAGCTCTTTTTGGCGTGTATTAGTGGCACAAAAAAAAAAATTGCCGTTGTGTGGTGAAGTGAGAAAATTACAGCCCTTTTTGGGGTGTATTAGTGGCAAAAAAATATACAGTTACAGACCAAAAGTTTGGACACACCTTCTCATTCAAAGAGTTTTCTTTATTTTCATGACTATGAAGGCATCAAAACTATGAATTAACACATGTGGAATTATATACATAACAAACAAGTGTGAAACAACTGAAAATATGTCATATTCTAGGTTCTTCAAAGTAGCCACCTTTTGCTTTGACTACTGCTTTGCACACTCTTGGCATTCTCTTGATGAGCTTCAAGAGGTAGTCACCTGAAATGGTCTTCCAACATTCTTGAAGGAGTTCCCAGAGATGCTTAGCACTTGTTGGCCCTTTTGCCTTCACTCTGCGGTCCAGCTTACCCCAAACCATCTCGATTGGGTACAGGTCCGGTGACTGTGGAGGCCAGGTCATCTGGCGCAGCACCCCATCACTCTCCTTCATGGTCAAATAGCCCTTACTTTCAAAGTTTTCCCAATTTTTCGGCTGACTGACTGACCTTCATTTCTTAAAGTAATGATGGCCACTCGTTTTTCTTTACTTAGCTGCTTTTTTCTTGCCATAATACAAATTCTAACAGTCTATTCAGTAGGACTATCAGCTGTGTATCCACCTGACTTCTCCTCAACACCACTGATGGTCCCAACCCCATTTATAAGGCAAGAAATCCCACTTATTAAACCTGACAGGGCACACCTGTGAAGTGAAATCTATTTCAGGGGACTACCTCTTGAAGCTCATCAAGAGAATGCCAAGAGTGTGCAAAGCAGTAATCAAAGCAAAAGGTGGCTACTTTGAAGAACCTAGAATATGACATATTTTCAGTTGTTTCACACTTGTTTGTTATGTATATAATTCCACATGTGTTAATTCATAGTTTTGATGCCTTCAGTGTGAATCTACAATTCCCATAGTCATGAAAATAAAGAAAACTCTTTGAATGAGAAGGTGTGTCCAAACTTTTGGTCTGTACTGTATATTATTTGCTGTTCAGCGGTGTAGTCATATGTTCTAAAGCTTTTTTTTGCGTGTATTAGTGGCACAAAAAAATTTATTTGACGTTGTGTAATATCACTAATTTAAGAACAGGGTATGGGAACACTGAGAGGGCTTTGAAGGCAGCTGCATTATGTGGGATGAACCAGTTCTCCAGGAATAAAACAGAGGACAATAGAAGGATAATGCAGAATGCAAGCCATGAGTATTCTGATTTTCTCCTGGAAAAGGAGCAGAGGCTTTTTTTTAGGGGACAAAAACACTTTTGTGAATGCGGTCGTCCAGGGAAATTCCTGGCTAAAGAGATATCTAATTAGGACAAAAAAAAAGAAAGTAGTATTTGTTTACCTGAGGGCATAAATACTGAAGATCAGGATTAGGCCCCCTGCACACGAACGTGTGTGACCCGTGCCCGTGCTGCGGCCCGCAAATTGCGGCCCGCAATGCACGATCTCCGGCCGTAGGTCAGCCGCATCGGATCGCGGACCCATTCACTTTAATGGGTCCGCGATCCACCCGTTCCGCAAAAAGATAGGACATGCTCTATCTTTTTGCGGAACGGAAGTACGGGACGCAACCCCACGGAAGCACTCCGTAGTGCTTCCGAGGGGTCCCGTTCCGTGCGGCCGTTCCGCAATTCCGGATTTGCGGACCCATTGAAGTGAATGGGTCCGCATCCGTGATACGGAATGTACACGGAACTGTGGCCATGTATTGCGGCCCGCAATTTGCAGCCCGCAATACAGCCACGGATCACACACGTTCGTGTGGAGGGGGCCTAAAATAAAGGGGACATTCCAAAAACACTTCTCGGAACTATATAGTTCTACTAATAATATTTCAGAGGAAAAGATGGATGCCTACTTGGACTCCATAACGCTTCTGGTTCTCACTGAGGCACAGAGGGAATCCCTTGAAGTAGAATTTTCCCTCCAGGAACTAGAGACAGCAATAAAGGCATATTCGGGAAATTCTGCTCCTAGATCGGATGGTTTTCAATATGAGTTTTATCGCAAGTACGGTGAGGTTATTTTTCCACGTCTTTTGAGGGTAATGATTGAGTCACTGGAAGATGGTAGTTTACCCGAGTCAATGACAGAAGCAGTAATTATATTAACCACTTGCCGCACACGTAACGCCGATAGGCGTCCGGGCGGCAGCGCTCTCAGGGCTCAGCGACGCCTATTGGCGTCATCTCGTGAGACCAAAGATTTCCTGTGAACGCGCGCTCACAGGAGCGCGCGTTCACAGGATCGCGCAGTTTACAAGTTCAACTACAGCCTGCCAGCAGCGATCATTGGCTGGCAGGCTGTAGATTTTTAAAATAACCAATGAAATGGGTATGTCAGACGCTATTTTGTAAATAGCGTCTGATATACCTGCTACCTGGTCCTCTGGTGGTCCCTTTTGCTTGGATCGACCACCAGAGGACACAGGCAGCTCTGTAAGTAGCACCAATCACCACACACACACACACATTACACCCCCCTGTCACTTATTAACCCCTTATTAACCCCTGATCACCCCATATTAGACTCCCTGATCACCCCCCTGTCACCCCCCTGTCATTGATCACCCCCCTGTAAGGGTCTCTTATCACCGCCAGTTACTTAGCTACTTGTTAGGTAGTTAGCTCCCAGCCCACCGCACCGCAGTCACTGATTAGTCGCTGATTAACATCATCGCTGTCGCTAATCAGCACTAGTACTATATAGTATCTGTAAGTGATCAAGACTGATCGCAATCAGATCTATATCAGTACATTAGGGTCACCTTAGGCTCTACAAAAAACGCAGTGTTCGCCTGATCAGGCCTGATCTTGTGCGCACACTTGCGTTCAGTCCGTCCCACCGCAGTGACACAATATTTTTTTTTCTGATCACTGCAAAAACACTGTAAAATCGCTGCGGCGCTATAAAGATCACTTTTGAGCTTTCTGGATCTTTATTAGCGATCGCAGCTTTACTTCGCAAGAAATCTTTTTTACTAGGCAGGTGTGCTCTTTTTCCTGGGTAGTCTCAGAGGAATACCCCCTAAATTTAGTTAGCCCAAAATGTCAAAGGGGTATTCCGCTGAAGAGGCCTGGCCCTGATGGATGAAAGCGATGGGGACGCCTCACCCGCTGAATCCAGTGGTTCAGAATATGAACCTGTAGACAGCAGTGGCACTCTTTATCAATATATTTTTTTTTATTAGTTTTAAGAAAAAAAGACATACATTATTATGCATAAAAAAGACAAACGGCTACACAGTCAGCGCTATACATAGCCACATTGGCAGCACCAACTTAGCCGAAATCCATACAGCAGTAAAATACACAACAAACAAAAATGGACTAAAAGAAAAACATAAAACAAACATAAGACATACAGTGCAATCATTAGACAATATTTGCCCAGGTATAATTTTTTAGAGGTATAGTTTTATAAAGATATACTTATATACTACAGGACATCTAACTATATGTTGAGTGTACTTTGAGTATATCAGTCAGTGGGTGGTAAGGAGAGCGGGGAGGCTCTCCATATGCCCCATTCCCTCTCGAACCTCCCGGCTGCGTCCCCAGCTCCCGTCAACGCACGCTCATATATATATAAGTAGAATTTAGCCTACGGATGATCTCCGTTAGGCTAGAAACGTGCCGTGATTTCCAGTTTTTTGCTATGGCCAATTTGGTTGAAAGAAAAAGGTGTCCCAGTACCACCCTCCCTTCACAGGGTATCCTAACCAAATCAATCCATAAGAGAGCCAATGAAGGAGATGGCGGGAGCTGGAGACCCAGTAAATCCGAGGCAAGAGAGAATGTAGCCCTCCATATATCCCGCAGCCTCGGACAAGACCACAAGATATGGTACAATGTACCTCTACCGCCACATCCCCGCCAGCATAAGTATGAGGAATCGGGAAAGATATGACTCAGGCGATCAGGCGTATAGTACCACCTTAGTGTGGTCTTCATCAAGGACTCATAGTGCAAAGCACATCTAATATTTTTTTTTATACAGGAAAAGGCCGCGGACCACTGCTCACCAGAGAACGTTAACCCCAAATCCCTTTCCCAAGTAAGCAGTGGGGTCGTTTTAACAAATAATCCCTTATCCCCCATCATCGTATACAGAGGCCGCAATCGTGTGCCTTGTGGCGGAGCTAATGACCACAGTTTAAAGACTTCCTGGTTGCACACCAGATTGAACGGACAATTAGCTGTTAAAAAATGTCTGATACACAAATATTTATAAAAATCTGTGTGTGGAATCAGGAACCGTCTATGAAGATATTCAAAGGGGCAGAGGGTGTCCGAGATAAATAGTTTGGAGAGAAGGTCCAATCCGCCCAACGCCCAAGACGACACCGAAATATTCGGAATAAGAAAATTAAGTACAGTTACTGGGGCGCTGGGCGGAAAGGATCCAGACTCCAAAGTACACAATCTATGAAATCGGACCCAGTTTTCCAAAGCCATGAATACTAACGTCGGGAGGGATGGCCGATTAAATGTCGGGTGAAGAGCTGCCAGTAGGAGGGTTTTTAAACTGCTGCCAGGGGATAATATTGTTTCTATATGTACCCACTGTTTCGCATAATTGCCCACCCACCATTCCCTTAATTGTGATACCTGCGAAGCCAGAAAGTACTCATAGATATTTGGGAGACCCAGTCCACCCCGAAGTTTAGATCTCTGCATTATTACAGTTGCTATTGTGGGTTTGTGCCGTTTCCAGATTAATGCATTAATCAGCTTAGAGCACTTCTGAAAGAAACTGCTCGGGGGGATGATAGGTAGTGTCTTAAATATGTACAGGAGTTTTGGGAGGGTGAACATCTGAAAAGATGCAATACGACCTACCCAAGACACCTCATATTTAGCCAAATTATCAAGGTCCTTCTCTAAGACCTTTAACAGTGGGACATAATTTACCGCGAATAACTTCTTAAATGACGCTGTAAGCTTTATCCCCAAATAGTCAATTTGGCTATTTTGCCAGTCCAAATCAAAAGTATCCTTCAGCTTCTTCATCTGGATAGGAGGGATATTTATTGGGAGAGCCTGAGATTTGAGAGCATTCAGTTTATAAAATGAGAGATCACCGAATCGGGTTATGACATCACTGGCAGCTGTAAGAGATGTTTGGGGATTTGACAACGTCAAAATGATGTCGTCTGCATATAGACTGACTTTATGTTCTATACCCCCTATACCAACTCCTTCCATATCCTAAATTTAGTTAGCCCAAAATGTCAAAGGGGTATTCCGCTGAAGAGGCCTGGCCCTGATGGATGAAAGCGATGGGGACGCCTCACCCGCTGAATCCAGTGGTTCAGAATATGAACCTGTAGACAGCAGTGGCACTCTAACCGCTAGTGAAGATGACGAGGTTGAGGTCCCTGCTATGGTCAGGCGTACCCGATCCCATGTCAGTGTTCTGCATACCCCGCGTGATGAGCCTCATTTGCAACAGAGTGGTGCTAGCGCTGATCTTTTTTATGGTGCGGCATACACCAGCAGCGCAGTACATCCTGGACCTTCTACCAGCACTGCTGTATTCCCTGGTGAAGTGGCGAGCACCAGAAGGGCAGTTCAAGCTGGTACGGTGGCACGTGCAGTAACTCCCCCGCCGCAGCCACCACGTTCACAGGCCCGTACAGCCTCTAGTCTCCCAGAGGTGCTGGCAAACCCAAATTGGCACTACCTTGCTTCCGCCGCACCCGTATTGCCCCATTTCACCGCCCAGTCTGGAGTTCGCATGGAGACAGCTCATTTAGGATCAGCCCTAAAGTTTTTTGAGCTGTTCTTCACCGCGGATCTCTATGACTTAGTTGTGGCAGAAACCAACCGCTATGCCACACAGTATATAACCGCCAACCCGGAAATCTTCTACGCCCAGCCTTTCCGGTGGAAACCAGTCACAGTTTCCGAATTTAAAATATTTTTGTGTCTTATCCTCATCATGGGTCTAACTAAAAAATGTATTGCGGTCCTTTGATCTAAAGACCCAATACATTACATGCCCATGTTCTCTGCTGCTATGTCCAGGCACGTTTTGAGGGCATCATGCGCTTTATGCATTTTACTGACAATAAAACCTGTCATCCAAGAGGCCACCCTGCTTATGACCGGCTCCACAAAATTCGGCCCCTCATAGTCCGTTTGTCATCCAGGTTCGCAGATGTGTATATACCCCCAATCAGAACATCTGCATAGACGAGTACCTTGTACATTTTACCGGGCCCCTTGGCATCAAACAGTACATCCCCAGCATGCGCGCCCGGTATGGGGTCAAACTGTATAAGCTCTGTAAAAGGGCCACAGGCTATACATATCGTTTTAGGGTCTATGAGGGAAAAGACTCAAAACTGAAGCCGGTCGGATGTCCTGACTACCTGGGGAGCAGTGGAAAGATTGTCTGGGACTACTGTCACCCTTATTCCACAAGGGGTACCACTTATACGTGGACAATTTTTACACAAGCGTGGCCCTCTTTCGGCACTTACATATAGTCAGAATTCAATGCTGTGGCACCGAGCGACCTAGTCGCTGGGGCTTCCCCCAACGGCTCGTACAAATTGAAAGGGCAACTGGAGTCATTGAGAAACCCCTCTCTGTCCACGACTATAACATTCACATGGGAGGGGTGGACTTCAATGACCAGATGTTGGCTCCCTATTTAGTGTCCCGCCGCACCAGACGCTGGTATAAGAAGGTATCTCTTTATTTAATTCAATTGGCTGTCTATAATAGTTTTGTTCTATACAGTAAGGCTGGGAGAACGGGATCCTTCCTAAAATTCCAGGAAGAGATCATTTCAGAACTCCTGCCCCAAGTCCCTGATGTAGTTAGCCGGCTACATGGCAGACACTTCCCGAGTGTCTATCCTGGTACCACAACTCAGCGTTCCCCAAGAAAAAGATGTGTCTGTAGCAGGGCTGGAATAAGGCGTGACACCACAGTTTTTGTCCTGACTGTCCTGACCAGCCTGCCCTATGCATAGGGGAGTGTTTCCGCAAGTACCACACACAGGCACACTATTAGTGTAGGGATCGCGTGACACAGGACAGGCACACAGGGGTCTTAGGGCCCTTTCACACAGAGCTGCTATAAACCTCTCCTTTCACCTGGGACAAAGTGCATAATGTACTTCGCCACATCTCTGGGCGATTTGCGCTTTGCACATTGTCCCATGGGGAAGGAGAGGTTTGTCCTCTAAAGGTAAAAAAACAAATAAATATAAAAAAAATCACAGGTAAGCAAAAAAGTTAATGTTCTGTTTCAAATGTTATATAAAGTTTATAAAAGTTGATGTTAATAAATTTATTTTGTTGCGGCCTGTTTTTTTTTTGTTTTTTTTTTACCTTCTAGGTGGACCAAGCAATCAACCAGCTGCAGCACTGATGTGCATTCTGACAGAAGCATTGCGCAGATTACACAAAGTCAGTGTACGATGTATAAGATGAGATTTCTCCTCTGCAGTAAAAAAGATACGTTTGCCGAGGCTTATGAGCTGAGGGGCGGTGTTCATATGCTTTGGCAACCATTTTTTATAAAAAAAAAATTCTGGCAAGGATTTATTCATCCACATCGATTGATGTGAATGGAGAAATCGGGTTTGCCAGGGCATACGAGCTGAAGTGGGTTTGGATGTTGGGCGGAGCTCCTATGTCCTTGCAGACGCCTTTCCCCTCTTTTTTTTTTTTTTTGCACATTTTTTGGCAGAGATTTTTTCATTCACATTGATCGATGCGAATGAAGAAATCTGTGCCGTTCATTTTTTCTTTCAGCCCAGAGGCTGAACGGAAGAAAAAATCTCATTACCCGTATGCTCAATATAAGGAGAATAGCAGAAACTCCTAATGCTGGCAATACATGTAATGATTGTGGAGACCCTCAAATGCCAGGGCAGTACAAACACCCCACAAATTACCCCATTTTGGAAAGAAGATACCCCAAGGTATTCGATGAGGGGCATATTGAGTCCATGAAAGATTAAACTTTTTGTCTCAAGTTAGCGGATAGGGAGACTTTGTGAGAAAAAAATAAAATAAATTCCGCTAAGGCTACTTTCACACTAGCGTTCGGGGCTCCGCTTGTGAGTTCCGTTTGAAGGCTCTCACAAGCGGCCCTGAACGGATCCGTCCAGCCCTAATGCATTCTGAATGGATGCGGATCCGCTCAGAATGCATCAGTCTGGCTCCGTTTGTCCTCCGCTCCGCTCAGCAGGCGGACACCTGAACGCAGCTTGCAGCGTTCAGGTGTCCGCCTGGCCGTGCGGAGGCAAACGGATCCGTCCAGACTTACAATGTAAGTCAATGGGGACGGATCCGTTTGAAGTTGACACAGTATGGCTCAATTTTCAAACGGATCCGTCTCCCATTGACTTTTAATGTAAAGTCAAAACGGATCCGTTTGCATTATCATGAACAAAAAAAAAAAAAAATAATAATTTTTTTTTTTTTTTTTTTGTTCATGCTAATGCAAACGGATCCGTTCTGAACGGATCTAAGCGTTTGCATTATAGGTGCGGATCCGTCTGGGCACATACCAGACGGATCCGACCTAAACGCAGGTGTGAAAGTAGCCTTTATAACTTGTGCCAAAAAGAAA
Organism: Bufo bufo; assembly: GCF_905171765.1. NCBI lineage: Eukaryota > Metazoa > Chordata > Amphibia > Anura > Bufonidae > Bufo > Bufo bufo. Next base: position 569,216,104 of record NC_053391.1, on the reverse strand, counting down.
AAATCTTCTATGAACTCGCCATGCCCTTCACGGAATACCTTGGGGTGTCTTCTTTCCAAAATGATGTCACATGTGGGGTATTTATACTGCCCTGGCATTTTAGGGGCCCTAAAGCGTGAGAAGAAGTCTGGACTCCAAATGTCTAAAAATGCACTCCTAAAAGGTACTCATTGGAATTTGGGCCCCTTTGTGCACCTAGGCTGCAAAAAAGTGTCACACATGTGGTATCACCGTACTCAGAAGAAGTAGGGCAATGTGTTTTGGGGTGTATTTTTACATATACCCATACTGTGTGTGAGAAATATCTCTGTAAATGACAACTTTTTAATTTTTTTTATACAAAGTTGTCAATTTACAGAGATATTTCTCTCACCCAGCATGGGTATATGTAAAAATACACCCCAAAACACGTGTACGGCGATACCACATGTGTGACACTTTTTTGCAGCCTAGGTGCGTAAAGGGGCCGAAAGTCCAACGAGTACCTTTAGGCTTTACAGGGTTGCTCACAATTTAGCCCCGCCCAAAATGCCAGAACAGTAAACACACCCCACAAATGACCCCATTTTGGAAAGTAGACACCCCAAGGTATTCACTGAGGGGCATAGTGAGTCCGTGGGAGATTATTTTATTTTTTGCCAGAATTTAGCAGAAATGGAAACTTTATTATTATTTTTTTTCCTCTGAAAGTGTCACTTTCCGCTAACTTGTGAAAAGAAATTAAATCATACATGAACTCACCATGCCCCTCCGCGAATACTTTGGAGTGTCTTCTTTCTAAAATGGGGTAATTTGGGGGGCATTTATACTATCCTGGCATTCTAGCACCTCAAGAAACATGACAGGTGCTCAGAAAGTCAGAGCTGCTTCAAAATGCGGAAATTCACATTTTTGTACCATAGTTTGTAAACGCTATAACTTTTGCGCAAACCAATAAATATACACTTATTGGATTTTTTTTTATCAAAGACATGTAGCACAATAAATTCTGACACAAACTTGTATAGAAATGTAATTATATTTGAACAATTTAACCAGAGAAAATTAAAAATACACTTTTTTTGAGAAAATTGCGGTCTATTTTGATTAATATCAGAAAAATGAAAAATCTCAGCAGCAATCAAATACCACCAGAAGAAATCTGTATTTGTGAGAAGAAAAGGAGGTAAAATTCATTTGGGTGCCAGGTTGCATGACCGAGCAATAAACCGTTAAAGTTGTGAAGTGCCGATTTGTAAAAAAGGGCCTGGTCACTAGGGGGGTATAAACCTGTGGTCCTTAAGTGGTTAAAGGGTTTCTGTCATCCAAAAAATCGCTATGTAGCTGGCTGATATCGCTCCTTAATACAGATGTTATGCTCCTATCAAGGATGCTGGCTACAAGACTCTCTAGGTTTATTTCTGTGGTTATACATCCAGATCAAAATGGGTTTATCCCTGAAAAAGGTACACATCTTAACCGTTATCGACTTTTTGCAAATTTACAGTCTCCCGGGGGGATTCCCGCTCCATTCTATCATTAGATGCTGCTAAGGCATTTGATAGGTTGGAGTGGGGGTTCCTATGGAAAGTGTTAGGAAGGATGGGATTGGTTATGAATTTTATACCCCATAAGACGCACTTTTTCCCCCCCAAAAGTGGGGGGAGCAGGGGGAGCGCATCATTATTCAGTTTAGATCTGATGATTAACACTACGTATAATACAGTACATACTGAGCTGCGGGGCCAGAGTACAGTGCCTGCACAGCCCCGCCGCTCTCTCCGCCTACTACAGTCCATCCCTATGAATCTGTGAATGGGATAATGATGGGGGGGGGGGAGTCTGTGGATGGCATTATGATGGGGGGATCTGTGGATGGGACTGTTATGGGGGGATCTGTGGATGACACATATAGCAGTGTCATCCACAGATCCACCACCCTATAACAGTGCCATCCACAGATCCCCCCATCACTATGCCATCCACAGATCCCCCCCACAATCATAATGCCATCCACAGATCCCCCCACCATTATAATGCCATCCACAGATCCTCCCCACTATCATAAAGCCATCCACAGATCCCCCCCACCATCATAATTCCATCCACAGACCCCCCATCATATGCCACCCACAGCTCCCCCATAACAGTGCCATCCACAGATCCCCCCATAACAGTGCCATCCACAAATCCCCCACCCCATAACAGTGCATCATCCACAGATCCCCCATAATAGTGTCATGCACAGACTGCCATTAGTTCAAACCCACCAAAAGCACACCTTTAGTTAAATTTTTTTTCTTATTTTCCTCCTCAAAAACCTAGGTGCGTCTTATGGGCCGGTGCGTCTTATATGGCGAAAAATACATTAAGTATGGTTAGGCTTCTGTATATTTCCCCTATTGCAAGACTGAATTTTAATGGTAGTTTGAACCCCAGTTTTATGTTGACTAGAGGCACTTGTCAAGACTGCCGCTTTCTCCGTTATTGTTGGATATCTATATGGAGCCTCTGGCTCTAAAGGTTAGGCAAGATACAACGATAGAGGGGTTTGGAGTATTGGGTCTAGAAGATCGGATATCTTTGTATGCGGATGATGTGTTATTCTTTATAAATCATACTAATATAACTCTTCCAAGAATCATTCATATAGTTAACTCCTTTGGGGAAGTCTCTGGACTAGATATTAAATGGTCAAAAACTACACTTATGTTACTAGATAGATTTGAATATATTAACAGCTGTCGACTCATTCGAATATCTGGGTGGTTATGACGATATCCCCCAGGATCGATGACTTTGTTCAACTCAATCCGATTCTGCTGATAAGAAAGTTGAGATCCAAAATTTCGATATGGCTTTGTTTACCCCTATCTACAGCTGATAGAATATCTTTGGTCAAGATGGTGATTTTACCCCAATTTCTTTATATCCTTAGAAATTCTCCAACATGGATTGACGATAAAATTTTCAAACTCATTGAGAGTATGATTGTGACGAATACCACCCCTCGTGCCCGCCTGACGTCAACTACGTCGAGCTCACGAGATACGGTATGGTCACTGGTTACCAAGGCATGATGTTACTCCCTCCTGGAGGAGCGGGTAAGGTCAGTCTTGGTACAGTTTTCACAGATTCCTCCTGCCCGCACAGGCACAGAGAGGCAACAAGCTGAGAGAGCCTTTTCACTGTTTCATTGAAACAGCGCCTTCTCAGCCTGGAAAGACTGCCACCAGTTCCTTGTATGATATAAGCCTGGTCCGTTAACAGGACTATATAGGGTAAGAAACCAACCTGCAGTAGCGTATTGCTAGGCCAAAACACGGACGTGGGGATTCGTGATCGAGATACAAGACAGAACAAGATTAAATTATATATTTAATCACCTTAAGGGCTCACTAGAAATAACACTATACAGACAAGGAATATATACAGTGGTCTGAGGTTACAAATACAGGTGGTATCAGTGCTTGAAGTGGGCCGGAACGCGGCGGTACTCAGTACCGCCACTTCCAAAAATTGCCCTGGAGAGTACCAGCACCTCTCCGTGCGCCCAGTACGTGGGTTTCTGGTACCGGAGCGCAGCGGAGAGCTGGCAGTATCTCCTCCCTAATGTCGTTGGCTGGGCAGCTAGTGGAGGGGGGCGGGTCGTTGCAGAGTACGGCTCAGGCTGGCGCAGGCAGGGAGTTGACCTCACATTAGGTGACGTCAACTCCTTCCCGCGCGCCTGTGAGGAGCGATCAGTGCGGCGACCAGTGACTGGTCCTCCTTGGAGTCAGGAGTCGGACGGTGCAGCAAAGAACATCGACTTTGCTTTGGAATCCAACTTCTGAAGAGTACTGGTGAGTGACAGGCACCCCCCCTCCCCCCCCACACATTAGTTCCTCTCTGTACCAGTACCCCCCCCCCCTGGCAGGGGGGTACTGGTACAGAGAGGAATTAATGTGTGTGATGAGGGGGGGGGGGTCTGATGTGCAGGGGGGTACTGGTACAGAGAGGAACGAATGTGCGGTGGTGGGGGGGGGGGTACTGGTACATAGAGGAACTAATATATATGTGTCTGATGGGTGGGTCTGATGTGTAGGGGGCCCCTGCACATCAGACCCCCCCATCACACACATATATATTAGTTCCTCTATGTACCAGGACCCCCCCCCACCACCGCACATTCGTTCCTCTCTGTACCAGTACCCCCCTGCACATCAGACCCCCCCCCCCCTCATCACACACATTAGTTCCTCTCTTTACCAGTACCCCCCCCCCCCACCACCACCACACATTAGTGCCTCTCTGTACCAGTACCCCTCTGCACATCAGACCCCCCATCACACACATATATATTAGTTCCTCTATGTACCAGTACCCCCCCCCCCCACCACCGCACATTCGTTCCTCTCTGAACCAGTACCCCCCTGCACATCAGACCCCCCCCTCATCACACACACACACACACATTAATTCCTCTCTGTACCAGTACCCCCCTGGCCATAGAAAGTATATGTACATGATCAGGATGAGATACTGAGCAACATGTAACAGTTTAGTTTTTTTTGGGTGATCTGACAGGTACGCTTTAAGATGCTCTCCTGGCTTATAAGTAGCAAAAGAACAAGGTCAGAATCAGAGGACTCGCTGGCTGACCCCCCACCAAACCAGAATATCGCTGCAGGTCAGAGTCAGACACAAGCTAATGAAAGCAGCACTTGTGCCGCGGTCGATCAGGTTCTCACAAGTGACGTAGAGGACGAGAGTGACATCACTTCTACCGATGACAACAGCCGCATTGCCGAGCATGAGTGGCCAGAATGTTGGTCCCAAGCACAAGTACAGTATTTCTCCACAAATTACAAGTGGCTGCTAAGCAAAAATCGAAAGTTGGGCTGTAGTGTGTGTAGTCAAGTTTGTGCTCGTGTAGACATGCAGCAAGGGCAGAGAGTGTCGCAGGAGTGGAGTGGGTGCTTAATCTCGTCTTATGGAAGGGACAAGGCTGCACAACAAAGCTCACTACGAAAGAAAATTAAAGAGCACAGAGACTCAATTTATCACAAGAAAGCAGTTGAAATAAAAGAGAAGGCAACACAAAATACAATGCAAAAACACATTGAAGATATGAGAAAGGCTGAATACGCCTCAACTTGCAATGTGTTTAGAACAGCTTATAAGATTGGCAAGCATGGGCGTCCCTTTACAGACATGCCAATAGATGTCCAGTTGCAAGTCTTAAATGGTGTCAAGATGGGCAGAGTTTTACACTCTAATAACTCGTGTGCAAATATACTGGATCACATTGCAGCTGAAATGAAAAAGAAGGTAGTCAATGACATAGTGATGAATGAAAGAAAACTGTGTGTGCTCATTGATGAATCGACTACAATAAGTGGAAAGTCTGTCCTTGTCGTGTGCCTGCGATCAGCTATTTCCAATGAACAGCCAGACACAGTATTTTTTGAACTCATTGAGCTGCAGGGGACCACAGCAAATGACATCACTGAAGCACTGTTAGAATGTCTTCATAATAATGGCTTTGACCCTCACTACCTACAGGAACATTTGTTGGCATTTGCTTGTGATGGAGCCTCAGTGATGCTTGGGAGGAAAGCAGGAGTTGCTGCGCAGCTTTGTTCCAAATTCCCTTACCTGTTTGTCTGGCATTGTTCCAATCACAGACTGGAACTGGCAGTTTGTGATGTTTTGAAGGAGGTTGGAGGAATCAACCACTTTAAAATATTTTTAGATCAGCTTTACTCCCTCTACCATGCATCCCCAAAAAACCAAAGGGAGTTAACAGAGAGTGCTCACAGTGTTGGACAGCGTCTCCTTGTGATAGGCCGTGTTTTATCAGTGCGTTGGGTTGCTTCAAGTGAGAGAACGGTGAAAGCAGTATGGGAGAACTACCCAGCTTTGCAGGTACACTTTACAAGTGCTGCTGCTGATACCAGCAGGGACTCAAGAGAGAGAGCAAAATACAAAGGACTCAATGATGTTCTCACTACTGTTTCTTTTGTGGTTAATCTTGGCATCATGTATGACGCTCTCACAGAACTCAGTGACCTCTCAAGAATGCTCCAGAGACGTGACATGACTTTGGATCAAGCCGACAGGCAGCTGGACCGACAGATCCGGGTGTTTGAGTCAATGGTATCCACACCTGGTCCCTACACACAAATTGCCATTGAGGCTGAAAATAAGAAAATCTTCAGAAATGTATGCCTGCATGAAAATGAGAGGGTTATAAAAATCAACCCTGGGCAATTTTTCCGTAGCCTGGCTGAAAATGTTAAGTGCAGGATGACTCCAACAACTTCCTCACATGTCAGTAGAACCTCATCTGAAAAGACAGACAGTCACCTCCTCTCAGACATCAAGGTCCTCCAGTCTGACTCCTGGCCTGCATCTCTTGAGATTCAATATGGTGATGCAGCGGTCAGACGTTTATGTCAGAGATTCAGAGTTGGGGAGAGGAAAAGTGTCCAAGGATTTAGGGAGTATAAAGACCTTAAAGCTTCCAAGACACCAGAAGACCTGAAGCCTCTTCTTAAAGCTGTCCACACCATTGCAGTATCAACAAGTGAATGCGAGCGAGCTTTCAGCTCAATGAGTGATACTTTGGCTTTCAAATCTGATCTTCCTGAAATGCAACGGACCACCCTTGGATCAGTTTAATGCACAAACATATGTGCAGACATGGCTGGCAAAAGGGAGGAGAAGTGCAGCCTTCACAAACTGCGAAGCCAAAAGTGCAAGGAAAGTGGAGCCCAAAACGTGCTGGAGCCTTTTCTAGGTAAAATGATTTGTACAATATTTTTCATTTTTCATTTGATGTACTGTGATTGTATTGAATCTGCTTTTGTATATTTTTCAGGGGTAAAGAAATTAACCTTCATCTTCAAGACTCAGGTTTATGTTTTACTGTTTACTGTTTACTGTTCTATGGTTAGTATGTTATTATAATTTTTATAAATTATTTTATGTACATTTTGTACAACATTTTGTTCAATACCCTTTTGCACATTTTATTTATGTTCAGTAGCTCTTTCTACAGTAGCTCTTTTTCAGGGTACTTTCTAAGGGTATTTTCATGCTCAGTATTGGGGGGGGGGGGAGCACCGGCGCCTAATAGAGTACCGGCACCTCTTTTGGCCCACTTAAAGCACTGGGTGGTATGGTACAAACAGGGTTAAACAGAACAAAAGTCAGTTTACCAGATGGATGAGTCCTTTTGGGTTGTGATGAATCCTTTGCTGTAGTCACATGGAGGGCAGTGATGTCAGCAGGTTGCAGGTCCCTCTAAAAACATGGCACGATGTTACCCTCCTTCAGAGAAAAGACACGTCCACTTGCTGGCACAAGCCTTTTAAACTGTAGCCGGCCCCTCCTCTTCCCGCCTCTGGGAAGAGACCCGACCTCCCTTCTGATCCTGGCAGCTCAATGACCCACAAAACCCTTTAGGGTTCATAGCTCCAGACCAGAAGGTCACAGGGAGATGGTTCTGGGACCAACAGACCCGTCTGGCTTCCGGCTACAAGTAGAGTCCAAGCAGGGGCGTAGCTATAGGGGGTGCAGAGGTAGCAGTCGCTACCGAGCCTAAGACTTGTGCCACATAAGAAGACACCAGTATTATAGAAAGTGCATGCTAGTCAGGTTACACCTCTGACTGGAGGGAAGGGGTTAGGTCAAGAATTTGGCATGGGGGGGTGGCATTTCAATTTTTGCCTCAGGCAGCACAAAGCCTATGTGCTTCCCTGCCCCTGGCCACAGAGCACTGAGGGAAGGGGGGCCCAAGCTGAACTCTTGCACCAGGGCCCATGAGCCTTTAGCTATGCCCCTGAGTGCAAGCATGGTACAGTTATTTAGTTTCTGTGGGGAGATATAGCTTGCTGCTTTTTCCATTATAGCTTGCTGCTTTTTCCAAGTGCATTGGAGATATTCAGGAGACTAACTTAGATTAACTCGGAGCTTTTCCACTGTAGCATAACTTCAGCTATGTTTCTGGTGGATACTGGTGGATACTCAGACACTGTGTTTCAAAACAGGTGAGGAATTTGTTAGACAGGTTATCACTATTGTCTGATTGCAAATGAGCACAGGTGATTAAGGTGTTCAATTTGTTGTTGGGGGAGGAGCTTTTGTGGGAGTGTGTGTATATATAGCCACATAGTATTAGCTTGCCTAATTATAGCTTGCTGCTTTTTCCAAGTGCTGATTTTTATAAGTGCATTGGAGATATTCAGGAGGTAATCTGGAGGTGGATACAATCTAGACAAGTAAGATTTGTTTGTTTATAATATTTTCCCTCTTTAAAATGGCAGACCTGGTTCTGTGCAGGAATTGTTGTGCTTTTATTTCAGGTTCCACTCTTCAGAGGTTTGGATGCTGTCTGATCTGTAGACAGCTCTCCACAATGCAGCAGGAAATCTCATTTTTGAAATCTGAGATTTGTAAATTAACCGTTAAACAAACTCAAATGAAATAGCAAAATGAAAAGTCAGTCCTGTGTCCCAACTCGGACAAATTACTTGCGCTGCTGCTGGTCCCGGAGTAGTGTGGTAGGTCGTACACACTGGTGAATACAATATGAAGGGTTTTGGAACCGCGCTGCTCTGGACCGAGTCTCCCGATAAACGTGGATAGCAGAGGATGAGCCCCTTTTTCCCAACATCTTCAAAAGATCTCCTCCTCTAAGGGTTCAAATGGGATAGGCAGAATAGTGAGGCACCCTTTGCAGTTTTTTCTTAAAAGGTTTTATTATACTCAGGTTTTATTATACTCATCCTTTGCTATCCACGTTTATCGGGAGACTCGGTCCAGAGCAGCGCGGTTCCAAAACCCTTCATATGTTAAACAAACTCAGGCTGAGAACGTTGCAATGCCACTGCCACAGAGGCCCCCTAGAAATGGATCATGGGTTACTGCAGGTTCTGGTAGACTGAGAGTTGTTGATAGACTTTGTCCATATATAATGCTTGCATCTACTTTACTAAGTGCATTATTATCTTATTTCTGTGATTTTCTTCAATAATATGGCCAGTGACATCCACAGATTTGTATATCATACCGTGCAGGATGTTTTTATCTTAGTTTTTTCTGCGATTTTTTTTTTGGTCTATGTAGTATTTTCTTGAGGGAGTGGCACCTTTAAGTGTGAATGCGCACCTATTTTATCTTGGGAGTAGCATTCCTCTGCACTTTTGCCCTTCCTATCCAATGGAGCGCCTTGATTAGGTGGTACATATAGGTGTGCTGGCTCCTCCTCCCATTGGTTGCTTGATGCACATGGAGGTGACTAGGAGCAGCACACCATATGTGCGGCGTCTGCGCTCCTAAACATAGAAACCCAATGGCTTCGGTAGGTTTAGCGTAGGACCCGCCTGACCTGAGACCACCTTGGCGCTTGGTAAGCGGGCTCAGATGTGTTTTGATCAAAATATATTGGCTAAGTGTCTCAGATTTTATCATATCAGAGTGAGGACTTTGTCCATATATAATGCTTCAATCTACTTTACTAAGTGCATTATTATCTTATTTTTGTGATTTTCTTCAATAATATGGCCAGTGACATCCGCAGATTTGTATATCATACCGTGCAGGATGTTTTTATCTTAGTTTTTTCTGTGATTTTTTTTTTGGTCTATGTTGTTGATAGAAGACATGTCCCACAGTCTGTGGCTCTCCATAATTCATTTGCAGCACTTTCAGAGTGCAAGAGCAACATGGAGGATGGCTGAAGCACAGTGGGTGAGAAACAATCATTTCCCATGCCTAAAGTATGCAAGACTGCAGCCAAAGACAAAAAGGAGAAGGTGAGGACTGATAGTAAGCAGCTGTTGGTGGGCGATTTCATCATAACAGGTGTGAAGTTTGAGGAAAATAGTGTTGGGAGATGTCTCCCTGGTGCTACCGCTAGCAGGGATAGACGACGGATCCTTAATATTGTTAGGCAAGCAAAGCAGGAAAGGGAGGTGGATGTTATTGTCCATCTTGGGACAAATGATCTGGCTTGCGATGAGGTTTCAAAGGTGAAGGAAGCTTTTCACACACTTGGAAATGATATACGGGAGGTTGCATCAACTGTTTCATTCTCTGCAGTTTTGCCTGTGCATAACGTTCAGCATGACAGGAAGATGCACATTAAGGAATTCAATGTATGGCTTGGTGAATGGTGTCTGAACCAAGGGTTTGGCTTTGTGTCTCATGTTAGCTCTCGTTGGAATGGAAAAGAACTGTACAAGAAAGATGGTTTGCATCTTTCTCTCAAGGGAACGAATGTCCTCAGTGAACAGTTCCAGGTATTTGCTAAGGAGCATTTAAACTAGGAAAGGGGGGCAAAAGAGTGATAATCCAGCAGTCCGACTGCCCCCAGAACAATGCCAGAAGATGCCAGTAGCACAAAGGTTAAGAAATGACAAGCTCAGATTCTTGTCTACAAATGCTCGCAGTTTTGGGAATAATATCAATGAACTTGAGGCTATAATGACATCTGAGAATATAGATTTAGTGGCTGTTACTGAGACGTGGTTCATTGGGAGTAATGACTGGGATATAACAATACCAGGGTTCTCTCTATACAGGAAAGACAGAGAAGGCAAGAAGGGGGGCAGGGTGGCCCTGTATGTGAAAGATAGCATGAAATCTAATTTGATACAAGTTAGCGAGACCAATTTAGAGTCAGTTTGGGTTACCTTGCAGCTTGATAATCATAAGGTAACTTGTGTAGGTGTGATATATAGACCACCTAGCCAAGTCAAAGAATTAGATGATCTACTAGTTGAGAAAATAGCTAAAATGACATTGAAGGGGGAAGTTATCATTATGGGAGACTTTAATCTTCCTGATGTAAACTGGAAAACCAAAATAGCTAGTTCTGCCAGGAGTACAGATATTCTAAATTCCCTACTGGGATTATCTATACAGCAAGTAGTTGAGGAGGCAACCTGGAAGGAGGCCATTTAAGTTTTAGTATTCACAAATGGGAATTTGGTGGCTGATATTACTGTAGGGGAAAGGCTTGGGTTCTAGTGATCACCAGTCAGTGTGGTTTACTATAAGTACAGTGACTGAGTCACACCACACAAAAACAAAAGTTTTAGATTTTAGAAAAACTGACTTTTCTAAAATTAGATTAGTGGTACGCGAGTCCCTATCAGATTGGAACAGTTTCAATGGAGTCCAGGAAAAATGGGACTACTTAAAAGTGGCACTATTAAAGGCAACAGATAATTGCTTTAGGCTTGTCAGTAAAAGCAAAAAAAGGAAGAGACCACTGTGGTACTCAGCAGAAGTGGCCAAAATCATTAAAAACAAAAAGATAGCATTTAGTAATTATAAAAAAAATAAAATGAGGATGACAGGCAAATTTATAAGATTAGGCAGAGAGAGGCCAAACAAGTTATAAGAGCTTCTAAAGCACAGGCAGAAGAGAAATTCAGAAAGTCAGTGAAAAAAGGCGATAAGACATTCTTCAGATACATAAATGAAAAAAAGAAACTAAAACAAGGAATTACCATATTAAAAACAAAAGGAGGAAGGTATATGGAAGAAGATAAAGAACTAGCTGACTGCCTCGATGAATACTTCTGTTCAGTTTTTACAAAGGAAAATAAAGGAAAAGGACCTCAGTTAGGAAAGAAGACTAATGAATCTTTTGATGCATGTGTCTTTACAGAGGAAGACGTTCTAAGTCAGCTGTCTAAAATTAATACAAATAAGTCACAGGAGCCTGATGGGATACACCCAAAGCTATTAAAAGAGCTCAGCGTTGAACTAGCAAAACCATTAACAGATTTATTTAACCAATCACTGGCAACAGGAGTCGTCCCAGAAGATTGGAAATTGGTAAATGTTGTGCCCATTCACAAGAAAGGTAGTAGGGGGGAATCGGGCAACTATAGGCCAGTAAGCCTGACATCAATAGTGGGGAAATTAATGGAAACCATACTTAAGGAGAGGATTGTGGAACATCTAAAATCCCATGGATTGAAAGATGAAAAACAGCATGGGTTTACTTCAGGGAGATCATGTCAAACTGATCTTATTGATTTTTTTGATTGGGTGACTAAAATAATAGCTAGTGGAGGTGCAGTAGACATCACTTATCTGGACTTTAGTAAGGCTTTTGATACTGTCCCACATAGAAGGCTTATCAATAAATTGCAGTCTTTGTGCGTGGACTCCCATATTGTTGAATGGATTAGGCAGTGGCTAAGGGACAGACAACAGAGGGTTGTAGTCAATGGAGTATATTTAGACCATGGTCTTGTTACCAGGGGGGTACCTCAGGGATCTGTTCTGGGACCCATATTGTTTAATATCTTTATCAGCGAAATTGCAGAAGGCCTCAATAGTAAGGTGTGTCTTTTTGCTGATGACACAGAGATTTGAAACAGGGTTGATGTTCCTGGAGGGATACACCAAATGGAAAAGGATTTAGGAAAACTAGAGGAATGGTCAAAAATATGGCAACTAAAATTTAATGTTGATACCTGGGGCGTAAAAACCCAAGAGCAGAATATAAATTCTGTGATACAGTCCTAACCTCAGTATTTGAGGAAAGGGATTTAGGGGTCATTATTTCAGAAGACTTAAAGGTAGGCAGACAATGTCATAGAGCAGTAGGAAATGCTAGCAGAATGCTTGGGTGTATAGGGAGAGGCATTACCAGTAGAAAGAGGGAGGTGTTCATGCCGCTCTACAGAGCACTAGTGAGACCTAATTTGGAGTGCGCAGTACTGGAGACCATATCTCCAGAAGGATATTGATATTTTGGAGAGAGTTCAGAGAAGAGCTACTAAACTAGTACATGGATTGCAGGATAAAACTTACCAGGAAAGATTAAAGGACCTTAACATGTATAGCTTGGAAGAAAGACGAGACAGAGGGGATATAATAGAAACTTTTAAATACATAAAGGGAATCAACAAGGTAAAAGAGGAGAGAATATTTAAAAGAAGAAAAACTGCTACAAGAGGAGATAGTTTTAAATTAGAGGGGCAAAGTTTTTAAAGTAATATCAGGAAGTTTTACTTTACTGAGAGAGTAGTGTATGCATGGAATAGCCTTCCTGCAGAAGTGGTAGCTGCAAATACAGTGAAGGAGTTTAAGCATGCATGGGATAGGCATAAGGCCATCCTTCATAAAAATTAGGGCCAAGGGCTATTCGTAGTATTCAGTATATTGGGCAGACTAGATGGGCCAAATGGTTCTTATCTGCCGATACATTCTATGTTTCTATATGTATATCTCCCTTCCCTGGCATACCACCACCAAACCATGACCACAGGCCTGTTCATTGTGGCCACAGGGACACAAATATGTATCCGGTTTGTGCCTGTGATGGCCGGGCGATTCATAATTCCTTATGAACTGCCGGCCCCAGAAAGTCTGATAATTTTCATTGAACTGGGGAATGGACTACACCTCCTGCGGAGAGGTCTTTCCTGTTCTATTAGCTGGGTTCCTGGCTGGCTGAATGGAAGTGTGAAAAGTTGTAAACACTGGTGGACTGCTAGAGGTCCTCTGCTATCTGCTGGCTTTGAAGCAGGGCCCCCCTGTGGAGCTCACTACCTCTGCTACCTTTCAGCAAATGGTGGGTGTGGGAACATGGCTGACAGTAAATAATAATCCATATTCCTCACAATGATTAATGATTTACTTTGGGGAAGAAAGAGAGTTAGCTTAAAATTGAGCTGCTTTTGTAAGTCCTTAGTGCGGGGAGGGTTTAATCTTCCCTACTTCAAGGGCTATTTTATAGCTGGACAGCTTTGGTTATTCTCTCAATGGGAGAAGAGTACTCTGTGCAAGATGTTGGTGAAATGTTCCCCATACCCCATATGATAATATATTCACCCTGTTGGAATCTGGGCAATTAATTAATATTGAACAAGAGTATAGAGTGACTGGAAAGTTATTTACTAGATCCTGGACCACTATTAGAAGATGGTTGGGGATTAAGGGTTCTCTTTTGTGCACTCCTCTTTGGTATAATTTTTATTTACACGACTTTGATAAATTAGCAGGGGATAAGTTTTGGGGAAAATATAATATTATCTACGTTTCACAGGTGGTGAAAAGTGGAGAGATACTCCCCTTCTCTTGTTCAGCACAAACGGGGAATAAATTAAATTGGTTTAGGTATTTTCAGATACATTTAGCAATTGCTAATGTAAAAGAAACTTCACTGTTAGATATAAATACTCTTTCACCTTTAAATAAGTTGATAGGGAACTTAGGTTCAAAGTGGAAGATTTCAAAATTATATCAATTATTAGTAGAGGCACTATTTAATGAGGTTGTTTCTCCGGGCCAAAGGGCTTGGGGAATTGATTTCCCAACAGTTTCGGTAGAGGATTGGGGAAATATATTAGGTGATTTAAGACTAGTATCACACAATCAGAATCATATATTAGTACAGTTTAATATCCTACACAGAGTGTATATCACGCCAATATGGCTTAATAAATGTGGTTTACGGGATTCAGCGAATTGTCCACGATGTGATTCACAGATGATGTTTTTTTTGCACATGTTTTGGCTGTGTCCAGACTTAAAAGTTTATTGGGGTATAATTCATAAGTTTATTACTGGGTAATCTATCTAAGGTAAACTGTCATAAGAATAAAAAGATCCTTTTGATCAGAATTATGTTTCTAGTCAGACTCTTGATTACTCGAGTCTGGATGTCACATAATACTCCAAATTGTAAGGAGTGGCTACATCTTGTGAATAAGGTTAAGAGATATGAGAGGGTCTTATATATCCAGAGAAATTCTGAGGGAAAATGTTCTAGAATATGGGTGTTGTGGAAGCGGTAGACTTCTCCTGATCCCCTCCCCCCATTGTCCATCTTAATTATTGTCCATTCTTATCATTATTATTAATAGAGATGTCGCGAACATAAAATTTTCCGTTCGCGAACGCGAATTTCTGCAAATGTTCGCGAACGGGCGAACCGCCATAGACTTCAATAGGCAGGCGAATTTTAAAACCCACAAGGACTCTTTCTAGCCACAGTAGTGATGGAAAAGTTGTTTCAAGGGGACTAACACCTGGACTGTGGCATGTCGGAGGGGGATCCATGGCAAAACTCCCATGGAAAATTACATAGTTGACGCAGAGTTGGGTTTTAATCCATAAAGGGCATAAATCACCTAACAATCCAAATTTTTTTTGAACAACGAGGTTTAAAACATCCAGTATGTGTATACGATCAGGTATGATGTTGTATCGATCAGGTAGTGTAAGGGTTCCGCCCGCTTCACAGACATTGACAGACCAAACTCCCCTTTTAATGCACCGCAAACAACCGCAAACAGTCCATTTGCCCAACTGCAAACTCCCCATTTGCACAAGGTTGGATACCAAGCTAGCCATGTCCCGTTGATGTCATTGAAGGTTTCTTCCTCCACCCAGCCACGTACAACACCAAGGGTCCCCGAAAGGTGAATTGAATTGATTTTTCGAACGGGGAGATGGTTAAAAAAACGCTGGTTCCCTCCCCTTTGTATGAATCCACGGTCACTGCGTCTGCGCCGTGCAATTTACTCTCACACCCGATATGAGTGGTATTTTCTGTAGTTCTCTCTTCTCATCAGTTTAATCCCTGTTACGTCCCCAATCTGGGGTCCATTTATTAAATAGATTTTTCGAACGGGGAGATGGTTAAAAAACGCTGGCTCCCTCCCCTTTGTTTGAATCCATGCCACGGTCACTGCGTCTGCGCCGTGCAATTTACTCTCACACCCGGTATGAGTGGTGGGCTAGCTAGTGGCCACAGTACAGTCTGTGTGGGCCAGACACACACTGGCTTGCAACTGGGATTATATCACAGAAAAATATTAAATAGAATTTTTTTTATCTGCAAGGTATTTGTGAGTGAGTGACACCCTGTAACGGTATGAGTGGTGGGCTAGCTAGTTGCCACAGTACAGTCTGTGGGCCAGACACACACTGGCTTGCAACTGGGATTATATCACAGAAAATTATTAAATTTAATTTTTTTTATCTGCAAGGTATTTGTGAGTGAGTGACACCATGTAATAGTATGAGTGGTGGGCTAGCCAGGGGCCACAGTACAGTCTGTGGGCCAGACACACACTGGCTTGCAACTGGGATTATATCACAGAAAAATATTAAATTGAATTTTTTTTATCTAAAAGGTATTTGTGAGTTAGTGACACCCTGTAACGGTATAAGTGGTGGGCTAGCCAGTAACCACAGTACAGTCTATGGGCCAGACACACACTGGCTTGCAACTGGGATTATATCACAGAAAAATATGAAATTGATTTTTTTTTATCTAAAAGGTATGTGTGAGTGACACCCTGTATGAATGGTGTGCACACAGTACTGTCTGTAGGCCAGACAGTCACTCACTGGCTTGCAACTGCTATTATATCACAGAGAAATAATAAGTAGAATTTTTTTTATCTGCAAGGTATTTGCTGTCACACCCTGTATGAATGGTGTGCACACAGTACTGTCTGTGACTGAGCCTGCAGCCTCTCACACACGGGCAGGCAACTGCAATATATATAAAAATTAAAAAAAAGGCAGACTGATGTTCCAGCCCTGAAAAGGGCTTTTTGGGGTGCTGTCAGGACGCTGTCCTTACAGAAGATGAGTCTGTGGACACAGAACAATGCCCTAGCTAACGCTTTCCCTATTGAAACAGCAGCAGCAGCACTGTCCCTCCTCTCACTGAGAATGCAGCTTCCGAATGTATCTAAAATGGATGCTGTCCAGGAGGTGGGAGGGTCTGGGAGGGAGGGTCTGCTGCTGATTGGCTGGAATGTGTCTGCTGACTGTGAGGTACAGGGTCAAAGTTTACTCAATGATGATGTATAGGGGGCGGACCGAACATCGCATATGTTCGCCCGCCGCGGCGAACGCGAACAAGCTATGTTCGCCGGCGAACTATTCGGGACATCTCTAGTTCAGGGCCACTATTGTGACTCTTCATACTGTTGCCAGCCTCACTAGTCTGTTATGGGGCCACTGTTGTGACTTCATGCTGTTGACACCCTCACCAGCCTGTTACAGGGTCACTAGTGTCCCTGTTTGGCCGTGTTGACATGGTGGTTAATTTTTCCATTCTTCTGATGTCAGAGGAACAGAAAAATAAAAAACAAAATGGATCCTGTTGTTTGAGCGTCTATAAGGCCTCTATTACACGGTCAGTATTTTGCATCAGGTTTTGATCATGATTTGGAAGCCAAATGCAGGACCTCACAGTTTTTTTTTGTCTTCCTGTGGATCAACTTGCAGGATAACAAGCTAAACTGACTGGATATACAGTCCTGATCAAAAGTTTAAGACCACTTGAAAAATGGATCTTAACCCCTTCCCGACTGCAATCCGTTTATATACGTGATATTTGCACATGCCCTGTGCAGCTATCACGTCTATAAACGTCAAACCAGCTCTTTAATCCAAGCGCTGCAAAGCGCTTGGATTAAAGCTTCTGCCCCTGCACTGCTGCTGTCACGGACAGCATACAGTTCAGTAATGCCGGCAAGGGACCAATCAGAGTGGCCCCTTGCCGACAATCGATCCGATAGGTTAGTCTGTGCAGACTAACCAATCGGATCGCGGCAGTGGAAAAAATGCCGGTTTCAGGCTCTGATCTGCGCTCTGCAGATCACAGCCTGAAATCAGGTAGTGTCTCTGTGGCCCCCAATCTGTGCCCCCCGATCTGCCTCCAACACCCCCCTGTCCGCGCCTGCCCCTGATGCAGTAATTCCCCCGCCCGATCCATATTCATGTAGTCCCTCCCTGATGCAGTCCGCCCCATGCTGTCTCCCCGCCCCACCTGCCCCAGCCTCCCTCACCCTCAATGTTAGCGGCCGTACCCCAGTACCCCCCCTTTCCAGCGCTGCCCCGGTCCCCCTGCTGTGTGTGATGGCGGCGGCTCCACTCCTGAGCCGCCGCCATCAGCAGCGAGTGACAGCTCTATGCTGACACTCTGCTGTAACCCCATAGATGCCGCGGTTGCGGCATCCATGAGGTTAATAGAGGAAGGGAGCTCCCTCTCTCAACCATCGGGGCTGCAGCGCTGTGATGGCAGTGCCCGATGGTTGCCATGGCAAAGGCGTCCGGTGCTGCCACCTACAGGGCATCTAATAGTATTATACTTTGCAATGCAAGAGCATTGCAAAGTATAGTACAGCCATCAGCCCCACTGGATTTTCATAATCCAAGAGAGACTTGATAAACAAAGAAAGTGAAAATAATAAAATACACATATTAGGTGTCACCGCGTCCGTAACGACCGTCTCTATAAATATATCACATGATAGACCCCGTCCGATAAACACCATTAAAAAAAAAAAAAAAAAACAGTGCCAAAAAAGCTATTTTTGTCACCTTACATCACAAAAAGTGCAACAGCGAGCGATCAAAAAGGCTGACCCCCAAAATAGTACCAATCAAACCGTCACCTCATCCCGCAAAAAATGATACCCTATTTAAGACAATCGCCCCAAAAATATAAAAGCTATGGCTCTCAGACTATGGAGAAACTAAAACATCATTTTTTGGTTTCAGAAATGCTATTATTGTGTAAAACTTAAATAAATAAGAAAAAGTATACATATTAGGTATTGCCACGTCCGTAACGATCTTCTCTATAAAACTATCACATGACCTAACTCCTCAGATGAACGCTGTAAAAATAAATAAATGAAAGCTGTTCCAAAACAGCCAATTTTTTGGTCACCTTGCCCCATAAAGTGTAATAATGAATGATCAAAAAATCCTATGTACCCAAAAATGGTACCAATTAAAACTTCAACACTTTCTGCAAAAAACGAGCCCCTGCACAAGATGATCGGCAGAAAAATAAAAACATATGGCTTTCAGAAAACCAATCCAGCAAAATCTGCCTTCCAAAAACCGTATATCATTCCTTTCCTTCTGCGCCCTGCCGTGTGCCCGTACAGCAGTTTACGACCACATGTGGGGTGTTTCTGTAAACCACGGAATCAGGGTAATAAATATTGAGTTTTGTTTGGCTGTTAACCCTCAATGTGTTAAAGAAAAAAATGCAATAAAATGGAAAATCTGCCAAAAAAGTGAAATTTAGAAATTTCATCTCCATTTTCCTTTAATTCTTGTGGAACACCTAAAGGGTTAAAAAAGTTTGTAAAATCAGTTTTGAGTAACTTGAGGGGTGTAGTTTCTACAATGGGGTCATTTATGGGGGTATCCACTATGTAGGCCCCACAAAGTGACTTCAGATCTGAACTGGTCCTTAAAAAGTGGGTTTTGGAAATTTTCTTAAAAATTTTAAGAATTGCTTCTAAACTTCTAAGCCTTCTAACGTCCTAAAAAAATAAAATGACAGTCTGACGCATAGTATGTCTATGTATAACAGAACAGATTAAGTATGGATGGCCAACAGGTGAACTAGATAAACTCGCCTATATATTAGACAGCCTTTTGAAACAGAGTCTGATGCACAGTAAGTCTATTTATAAACACAACAGATTAAGAATGAATGACGCAGCAGGTGAACTAAACACGCCTATATTTTAGACCGTTTGTTGAGACCGACTCTGATGCACAGTAAGTCTATGTATCACAGAACAGATTAAGTATGAATGGCGCAGCAGTTGAACAAGATGCAAAGGACAAATACACTCAGCCTGCAACGTTCCTGCAGTTTCCCTATGATCTCCCTACACTGTCCCTGCAGTCTCCCTATTCACTATTCTACAATTAAAAGCTTTCTGAAACACTGTCCTTAGCGCTTGCCATGTCTCTCCCTATGCTTAGCTCACAGTGAAGCAGCTGAGACAAAGTGGGATAAGGCTTTTTTAGAGATGTAACATCACAGGGGATGGCTATCTGCGGATTGGCTGGCTGCATGGCATTATGGGTGATCTTACATTCCCAGGCTTTTTACTTTCACTTTGTAACACATGTAGCCGCCATTTTAGGAAAAACCTGATTCGTTACTATGATGCGCGAGGAATTCGGATTCATTGCGAATTAAATTTTTCCTAAACTTTGGATTCAATTTCACTTTGGATGCTTCGATATGCTCAACACTATCGACAAGTCTTCACTCTTCAGATATCAAGTCTTCACTCTTCTTTTTACTTTGATAATAACCTCAGTAAAGCAGCTCCATTACTTTAGGATGTGGCTACACAGTGATCGGGGCTACGACTATCGTCGCATGACCAAGGATCATTGTGTAGCATTGCAGCCATAGAAATGAATGGATTTCAGCCCTGCAACCATGCTGGATTTTTTGGGGTCATGGTAGCGGCAGCTTGAGAGTTGCACTGAGACCCCATTCATTTTTATGGGTGCACTGCTACATAGCACTCCTTGGTTGTGCAAAGAGTCTCGAGGCTAGATTGTGGTGTAGCCCATACCTTAAATGGGTGTTAGAGCGAGTAGGTGGCAGCCATTCATTCTGACAAAATGCTGAGACAGGGTGACTGTTCCACTTTAGTTATAGTAGTGGTGCACTCCCTGAAGTACAGTTTTCTATCCACTCCATGTGTCCTTGCATGAAACCACATTTGTATATATCTTTGTCTGGAACTGTGCCAAATCAAATATACTCTGTAAAATATTAATCTTAGGTCAATGTTAATTTAGTGTGTCAGCATTTGTGTAAAAGTTCATAATTCTAAGACGAGTGCACAAACTCTATTCATCCTTTGGACACTTTTTTTAAAACATTTTTTCAGTTCAAAGGTATTCCTGTTATATCAGGTTATCCCCTATCCACAGGATAGAGGATAACTAATAGACTGGTGAGGATTTTACCGCTGAACCCCCACCAATCCCATAAATGAGGCCCCCAAAAACACAAGAGCCCCCATGAAGTGAACGAAGCAGGTGGTCAGAAATGCACACAGGAGTTCCAGAGATAGTCGGGTGGGTGCTGTACACTTCTGTAAAAATGAAGAACTGCCATGCGTATTTCCGACCACCAGCTACTTTAATTTCAGGGGGCTCCACTTCATATAACCAGAATTCCCCTTTAAGTGTTGTTATTATTATAATTTTTTACGATGTTCACCGTATAGGATAAGTGGAAGGCTGAAAAGTCAGCCTGAATTTGTGGGAGGGGCATCTTACCTTTTTAAGCTCCAGCCCCCAGCTCCTCAGGGCGCTTCTGTTCACAGTCTGGATAAGGAGTCGCTTGCTCTGGTACTGCATCCGTGCACGTCGTGAGTACTTTCATCTGGTTCGTCCGTTCGTTTTCATACACAGCCGTCACGTCTTCAGGAGAGGTAATTCTGTGCAAAACAAACGTGCCACAAGGGCCCAATCAGCGACGGCACATACCTCCGGCCCCCTGAGTCGGCGTGCGTTCCAGCGTGGAACACACGCCGATACACATTTGTCTGCCCAAAAATGTTTTTGTTTCCGCCTTCCCCCCCTTTCCCTATCTGTCCCCTGTCTTTTGCATTCATCCCCTCCCGAGACAACAGGGGGGGCAGGGTCTCAACCACGGGTCCCCCCCTCCACACGGCCTCCCCCGTCCTTACTTGGGCTTCGCTGCGGGCCGGCGTGCGTTCCAGCATGGAGCGCACGCCGGAAGTCCCTCAGCCAGGCAGGGGCCTGGTCACGTAATCGGCGTGCGTTCCAGCTTGGAGCGCACGCCGGAGTCCTTCAGCCGGGCCTGGCCCCTGGTCGCGGGGTCGGCGTGCGTTCCGGGCTGGGGCGCACGCCGGGATCGCCGTTCAGGCCCGGCTGATGCATGCCATGACGGCTCCGGTGCCTGGCTCCTGCCTAGGTTTTCCCTGTCCCCTCTGGATCCCTCCCCTTCTTCCAGGACAAACTGATTCTGGCCTCACTATTAGGCCTACGGCCCCCAGACCGGCACCCCCGTCCTAACTGGCCACACGCGGCAAGCAGGGGTATCTAGCCCCTGGCCAACGACGGCCATGCCCACAGACAATAAAAAAAAAAAAAAAATGGGGGAGGATTTCTTTTCTCTCTCTGGATTGCATATATATGCGGGTGTTTATATGCATGTATGTGTACATGCATATGTGGGTGTATGTGGATATATATATATGTGTATGCGTCTATATATGCGTATATGTGTGGGTACATATATGTATACATGTATGTGTATACAGCTGAATCGGTATTCTTGTCATACTCTCTCCCGCCGTGCCGCAGCGGGGGGAAGGCAAGTCATCCTCGGTTCTCCTCATTCAGGGGGAGGGCTCCCGGGGTCTCTACTGGGTGGAAGGGACCTAGTTTCTGCACGGTGATCAGGGAGACCGGGGTCTCACCACGAGTAGGCCAGGTCATCAGTGTACGCCATACCCACTCAGCGGTCACTAAAGCGCTCGCCACAAGTCACCTATTCTAGGAGGGCGACAGTGCCTTATGTTATGTATGAACGTCACGTTATATGCTACTGTCTCATCTACTGGTTCACCAGGCTCACACCTACTTCTGTCTCCTGGATCACCCAGGCTCACACCTATCTCTGCCTCCTGGATCGCCCAGGCACGCACCTATCTCTGCCTCCTGGATCGCCCAGGCACGCACCTATCTCTGCCTCCTGGATCGCCCAGGCACGCACCTATCTCTGCCTCCTGGTTCGTCCAGACTCTTACCTACCTCTGTCTCCTGGTTCACCCAGTCCCGTCACCCTCCTCAGTTATGTTCTCTTTTCCTTCCGAACCTCATGATTTGCCCTCTCAGGAACGTGTCCTGATCGTTCTCTCGTACGACTTTGGGATCAAGGTCAGGTGACCCAACACATCGATACAGGTAGTAGCCTCTAAGCCAGGTACGTTGCCCAGACCGACTCAAGCCTTCTCATAGGCACCAGTCGCACTACGTTCCGGTCTCATATAGTCATTCGGGACCATTTTCTTTCTTTACAGGTCTAAGCATGTCACATGTTTCTGACACGGAGGACACCATGTCTCTCCCTGGAACGTCCGTCTCAGGCCAGCCGGGCAACACGTCCCTGAGAAGCTGGACGATTCCCAGGCTCATCGCGGAACTCAATAAAAGGGGCATCCCTCACCCGGCCTCTGCCCGCAAAGCAGAGCTGTACAAGCGGCTGATGACCACCACGGGTCCGTCAGGCGTCCAGCCGGGCACCACGGACACTCAACAGTCCTTGAGGCATCTGCAAGCCACCATTGACTCCTTGGTCGGCATGGTGACTGATGCCCAGTCCAGGGTTTCGGTACTGGAGTCCCGGGCCCCTCCCCCCCCCCCAGGCTCCATACCCCCCGGCCGAGTCCGTGGTTCCTCAGTCGGCCTCCGTAGGTACGGCCATTTTCACTCCCAGGGTGGCCCCGGCTCATTTCATCCCGGACGGCATTAAGAAGGAGATCCTGGCGGGAAAGGATGTGAACTTGGCATCCATCCTCATCGCCTCACAGGACCTCCCTGAGAACAGGGTCATCAATTGTGGTGACGTCTCCCTTGTTCTGAGGGCAAAGGACGCTAGGCTGAACCGGAAGCTCACCATCCCGGAATTTGTTTTGGCGTTCAGCCTGTTCAGGGATGTCGTGTGCTCGGCCCAGCCCACAAGAAGGGAGGAACTAGATTCCTACCTCTATCTGGTCACCGATCTGGGGCATAAGTACGGTGGCGCGTCATTTTATGACTATCACCGCTCCTTCTCCGCGAAGGCTGCGGCTGCCCTGGCTCAATTCCAGTTCATCACCAATTGGGCAAATATAGACATGGAATTGTTCTGCCGTCACTTCGCGGGCCTCAGGGCCACGTCCTGCTCAGGGTGTCAATCCATCTTTCATTCCGCGGACTGGTGTCCAAGCGCGGTCAACCCTGTCCAGGATAGGTCCCTGCCTGGACCCTCAGGTCTCCAACTGGGCACCCCCGGAGTGGACAAACTGGGCAGGCCCATCGTGTACCTGGGCAAGAGCCAGGTCTGTAATAATTACAACAGGCATGGCTGCAGCTTCAACAGTTGCAGGGCCCTCCATGTTTGCTCGCAGTGTTTCAGGGCTCACCCGCGTTCCGCCTGTCCCAAGGGGTCGGCGAAGCAGCTATGACTAGCCGACATTGACCTCGACCTCCTTGGAATCCTTCTGCAGGGCCACCCCGACCGGGGGTTTGTGCAGTTTTTGCTGTCCGGCTTCACAGAGGGATTTCACACGGGCCTCATTGCTCTGCCGCAGACGCCTTGGGAGGGCGGCAACCTGAGGTCAGCTTCTCAAGACCCGGCAGCGGTTGAGGAGTTGCTCCAAGCAGAGGTCGACAAAGGGTTCCTAATTGGGCCACTTGAGTCGATACCGTTTTCCTCCTGGCGCATCAATCCCATTGGCCTGGTGTCCAAAAAAAATACAAATAAAAAAAGGTTAATTTATGACCTGTCCGCGCCTCATGCCTCTGCAGTCCCCAGTCTCAACTCGCTCATCCCATCCGAGGAGTTCTCCATCAAATATTCCTCCATAGACGAGGCGATTAAAGGTATAGTAAACTCCGGCAGGGGTTCCTGGTTGGCAAAAGCGGACATCTCAGACACCTTCAAGCTCCTCCCCGTCAAACCGTACTTATGGGGTTACTACGGGCTTAGATGGGCCAGTCGCTATTACTTCGCAAACAGGCTCACGTTTGGGTCGAAGAGTAGCCCTTGGTTGTTCGACCAATTTGCCAAGGCCCTGCACTAGATCCTCGTCCACCATGGCGGATTACCAACGGTCATCCACTACCTCGATGACTTCCTGATCATCGAGGGTCCACAAGGCAGGTCGGGCAACCTGGCTACTCTTCTTAAGATTTTTTCCAGCCTACAGGTCCCGATAGCCCACGCAAAAACTGAGGGCCCCGCCCACAGGGTGACGTTCCTTGGTATCACCCTGGATTCCATCCGGATGGAGGCCAGCCTCCCGGAGGAAAAACTGGCGAGTTGCCATGCGGCAATTTCCCACGCCATGTCCGTGGGCTATCTGTCCAGGGTGGAGCTCCAATCCCTGCTGGGGCGTTTCAACTTTGCCTCCAGAATTATGCCCCAGGGCAGGGCTTTCACCTCTAGGTTGCTCCAGTTACTGCCTTTGGCCCCTGACCAGAACAGCATCGTCCACTTGGACAGCCAGGCCAGGGCGGACCTGGCCATGTGGTCCCGGTTTCTATCCTCCTGGAACGGGATCTCCCTTTTTGTACCAGCATGGGCACCATCATACCCCACCGTTTTCTCGGACGCTGCTGCGTCCCGGGGGTATGCCGCTATTTTTGGGTCCCATTGGATGGCTGGCCAGTGGCCCGTAGAGATCCGGTCAGTCGCCGAAAGTCTGAGTTCTTCTTCCCTTCTGGAGCTCTACCCCATCGTGGCGGCAGCCCAGAGCTGGGGTCATCGTTGGGCGAACACACCGGTGATGTTCATCACCGATAACCAAGCGTTGGTGGGCATCATCACAAAAGGTCGGGCTAAATCCCCCAGGATCATGTCCCTCCTGCGCAGACTAGTTTGGCTCTCCCTCACTTATAATTTCCATATGTTCTGCAGTCACATCCCGGGGGTCGAGAACGTAGCGGCAGATGCCCTGTCCCGATTTAATTTCCCCCTCTTTTTTCAGGTGCTGCCAGGAGCGGACCCCTCGGGGTTCCCCCCTCCGGTCTTCCAGTCTCTAGTGATGGACTAGAGTCCCTCCTTGCTCACGCCAGGAACCTGGTTCAGCACTCCCTCTCCTCCAATACCATCAGGAACTACCAAGCCGGTGTCAAGGTTTACGAAGGTTTCGCCAGGTCCCACCCGCAAGGTGGCTTAGACGAGGTCTCCTACACCCTGGCGTTTATAGCCCACTGTCACCGCAATCTCAGGCTATCCTTCAACACCATCAAGCTGTACCTAGCGGGGGTTCAACACTGCGCAATGCTCCATAACCCGAAGGGAGGTTCCATCTTTTCAGTGCAGGCGGTAAAAGCTGTCCTTAGGGGGGTCCAGAAGTGCGGGGTCGTCCCTCCCGTCCGTAGGCAGCCTGTCTCCGGCGAGATGTTTAGGCGACTCACGTCCGCGCTGGATGGTCTTCCTTTTGGGCACTCTCCTAGTTTGATTATCAAAGCAGCAATGTACCTCGGGTTTTACGGGTTCCTCAGGCCAGGTGAGTTCACCAGCACCTCCCCTAATCGTCAGGGGTTGCAGGTGCGACAGTTGTCTTGGGCCCATGACCATTTCGTCCTCTGGCTCCCTTCCACGAAGGTCAACCAGCATGGACCACCTACGGAGGTCAGGTTTTTCAAAACCTCCAACGATTGGTGCCCAGTCATGGTCCTCCGTCAATTGCTAGCCCTGTTGCAAGATGCCTCCCCAGAGGCCCCGCTGCTTCCTTGGCGTGGGGGGCCCCTGACGTCAATCCAGTTTGTGGCCCACATCAGAACGCTGGCCTCAGGTCTCGGTTATAACCCGCTGGCCATCACAGGACACTCACTCGGAATCGGAGCCGCGTCCTCAGCATCAAAAAACGGGGTCCCGGCTCACGTGATTAAGTGCATGGGTAGGTGGCGCTCTTCTTGCTTCACGAGATACATCCCAAACCCGCATGTAGAGATTTCCCAGGCATTTTGTAACCTTGCTCTCTGAGTGGTATTAAAGGCTTTGTCAGTACTCTGCTCTCCTCGTTTATTTTTGCCCACTACTAGGCTTACCCTCGCTCCTGGCTTCCGGCACAACACAGCCAGCTAGGTTAGGGGAAGCGCTTCACCCTCTCATCACAGTTAAGCCTCTCCCATAAATTATGTATGATTATGTAGTGCAGATCGTTATTGAAGTGGTGAAACCAAATATGGGATTTAATTTTCTGCAATTTTTTTTTTATTGAAAAGCTTTTTTTTTCTAAGGAAAAAGGTGCATTTTTTAACTTGGAGATTTTTTTTATGTAATAAACCTTTACCTTTTTTTTTACCGATTGCTAGTCCTGCAGAATTCTATAACAGGTAATCTTTTGATTGCCTTTAGAGTACCGTGTACAGTGCGTTATACTGTCACTGCTATACTGACAGGCATATCCTGATAGGCATACACATTTGGCCCTTGGTTGCCATGCAAAGACTCCTTCCTGTACACCACTTAGATGCTGCAGTCAGTATTGACTGTGGCATCTAAGGGGTTAAACAACCCAGATCAGTGCTTCTGCTAGGAGAACCAAGCCACTGATCTCCGCTGCACAGGAGAATCCTGCAGCACTTAGGCCTCTTTCACACGGGCGTTGCGGGAAAATGTGCAGGTGCGTTACGGGAACACCCGTGATTTTTCTGCGCGAGTGCAAAACATTGTAATGCGTTTTGCACTCACGTGAGAAAAATCGCGCATGTTTGGTACCCAAACCCGAACTTCTTCACAGAAGTTCGGGCTTGGGTTAGGTGTTCTGTAGATTGTATTATTTCCCCTTATAACATAGTTATAATGGAAAATAATAGCATTCTGAATACAGAATGCATAGTAAAATAGCGCTGGAGGGGTTAGAAAAAAAAAAAAAAAAAATTAACTCACCTTAGTCCACTTGATCGCGATGCCCGGCATCTCCTTCTGTCTCCTTTACTGAACAGGACCTGTGGTGAGCATTCATTACAGGTCAAAGACTTGTGGTGACGTCACTCCGGTCATCACATGATCCATCACCATGGTAAAAGATCATGTGATGGATCATGTGATGACCGGAGTGACGTCACCACAGGTCCTTGACCTGTAATGAATGCTCACCACAGGTCCTGTTCAGTAAAGGAGACGGAAGGAGATGCCGGGCATCGCGATCAAGTGGACTAAGGTGAGTTAAATTATTTTTAATTTTTTTTTAACCCCTCCAGCGCTATTTTACTATGCATTCTGTATTCAAAATGCTATTATTTTCCATTATAACTATGTTATAAGGGGAAATAATACAATCTACAGAACACCTAACCCAAGCCCGAACTTCTGTGAAGAAGTTCGGGTTTGGGTACCAAACATGCACGTTTTTTCTCACGCGAGGGCAAAACGCATTACAATGTTTTGCACTCGAGCGGAAAAATCACGGGTGTTCCCGTAATGCACCTGCACCCGATCGTCTCCTAGCAACCGTGCGTGAAAATCGCACCGCATTCGCACTTGCTTGCGGATGCTTGCGATTTTCACGCAACCCCATTCACTTCTATGGGGCCTGCGTGAAAAATGCAAAATATAGAGCATGCTGCGATTTTCACGCAACGCACAAGTGATGTGTGAAAATCACCGCTCATGTGAACAGCCCCATAGAAATGAATAGGTCGGTATTCAGTGCGGGTGCAATGCGTTCACCTCACGCATCGCATCCACGCGGAATACTTGCCCATCTGAAAGGGGCCTTAGACTGGGATGCTTTTCCTGGGCTCCGGTTATGCAGGGGTTGCGCTGCGCCATAAAATCAACTGGTTGACAGT
Organism: Bufo bufo; assembly: GCF_905171765.1. NCBI lineage: Eukaryota > Metazoa > Chordata > Amphibia > Anura > Bufonidae > Bufo > Bufo bufo. The sequence continues at coordinate 569,187,775 of NC_053391.1, read as the reverse complement.
ATAACAGCTGAATGCACCTATATTTTCTCCGGGGATTGAAAAAGTTGCCCAGTATGAGGGGTATTAAAGAGAGGAAACACCAACCCTGCCCATGAGCCTCACCTTCTCCAATTCCTTTGCACCATGTAGGTACAAGCCATATTGGCAGTGGTGGGATAGTAACACTCCGTTATTAATTTATCCATGCATTTTCAGGAGTAATAAAAGGGCAACGACACCAAGCAGAGATCTAAAAAAGGAAGCACAAGCCTTTCAGCTAAAACAGACATGACAGGAGAAAAGGCAGATTCCCTAGAAGTTCAATGCTTTGCTGTCTATTTGATGATTTATGTCTATGTAGAATTTTATTGTGACATACACGAGTTAAAGATATAATCCCCCAAAAAGTATTACTATGTGATAAATAGAACATTTTAAATGAAGTATTATTGCAATGTAGAGTACATGCAACAATAATATTGTGCAGCGTTGTAAATTACATGTAAATTACATTTTTCTCTCTGCTGTGTATCCTTCTGGTCCACCTTCTCCTGCATTCAGAGGTGGACTAAAATGGTCAGTAGCTTCCCTTCTCCCTTCCCCTCCTCTTAGCGCCAGTGTAGTGATCCCATAAAGAAGCAGATGAAGTGGTCCTGACACATTCATATATCCCTATTTCTACATTTATAGAAATAAATGGCCATATCTCTAGACAATGGAGACGCAAATTGCATTATGTACCATATGTATCTCTGGGGCTTCACGTGAGGGACTATTTTCTATGCAGGGGAGGAAGGGGTTAACAAGAATTAATTACAAATCTGTTCTGGGCAATGGCGGTGCTTGAAGAACTAATGCCTGCCCACAGGAAAGCAAGCAAGTTTAAGGCGTTTTGTGCTGCATCCAAAACGCGGCAGCACCCTAAGCGAGTTCAAAACAGTTGAAAAAATTCATGCGATAACCCCTGTTCGAAATCTCTGCAGCCACGTACAGTCCTTCCTTTCATTCTTCCCCTCCCTTTAGGATCCACTCCAAGTCTTGGACAATTTAAGTACATGCAGAAGCTGAGCCAAAACTTGCTCCAGGCAAATACAGCCAAAGCACTAGCTGAGAGTGTGATATATAAAGATAAAGTCCACCACTTATTTCCGCTGTTTACTGAAGTATATGGGGTCAGCTCTGTAACCATATAACACTTCAAGAACCCATAAGGTAAGACATACTGTAACATTACGTCCTTTACAGTTAGTATTCACTAATCGTAGCATCTGCTGTTCAAGCACAAAAAGTCAGAGGCAGGAAAGTTACAGTTCTGACGGTTGCGCGCACATAAAACGCCATGCAAATGTAACAGCTGTAAGTGGCCTCGTGCTCTCCACAGTAATATACTCATGTAGATTATATTCTTACAGTAGAAATGATATATATATTATAGCACAGCCACAGACTCAATCATTACTATGCTATTTTGTAAAATATTTTTTTTATGATACAGTATTATTGTATGTACCAGTGTTTCCAGTGTCTGCCTGTGTCTCTGCGGTTGGAGCAGTGTGCTGCTGCTGCTGCTGCATATAGTGTTTGCTTTTGCATTAGTGATGAGCGGCAGGGGTTATATTCGAATTCGCAATATTTCACAAATATTTGGGCGAATATTCGTCATATATATTTGCAAATTCAAGATTATTTTCTTGATTGTGAAAAATCTGCAGTGTAATGCGCGCAAAATACAGGCGTGGGTCACTTTTGCTACATTTTCCAAGCTGCTAGAAGTTTCCTGAGACTGGAGAAAATGGTTGGTACGGCAGAACATTAACCTCTTCACGAACGCAATCTGTATATATACGTGATAGCTGCACATACCCCGTGCAGCTATCACGTGTATAGACGTCAAGCCAGCTCTTTAATCCAAGCGCTGCAAAGCGCTTGGATTAAAGCTTCTGCCCGAGCCCTGCTGCTGTCACGGACAGCATACAGTCTAGTAATGCCAGCAAGGGGCCAATCAGAGTGGCCCCTTGCTGGCAATCGATCCGATTGGTTAGTCTGTGCAGACTAACCAATCGGATCGCGGCAGTGTTAAAATGCCGGTTTCAGGCTCTGATCTGCGCTCTGCAGATCACAGCCTGAAATCGGTAATGTGTCCTGAAGCCCCCGATCTGTGCCCCCTTCTTGTCCTTCTTCTTACCCTGCCCCCGATGCGGTCCGCCCCCTCCTGCCCCGATCTGTAATAAATAAAATGCTGCCCCCGATGCGTCCGCCCCCTTCTGCCCCGATCTGTAACAAGTAAAATGCTGCCCCCTGCCCCGATCTGTAATAAGTAAAATGCTGCCCCCTGCCCCCGATGCGTCCGCCCCCTCCTGCCCCGATCTGTTATAAGTAAAATGCTGCCCCCGATGCGGTCCCCCTTCTGTGTGTGATGGCGGCGGCTCCATTCCTGAGCCGCCGCCATCAGCAGCGTGTGTCAGCTCTATGCTGACACTGCTGTAACCGCATAGATGCCGCAGTAGCGGCATCCATGGGGTTAATAGAGGGAGGGGGCTCCCTCTCTCTCAACCATCAGGGCTGCTGCGATCGCAGCGCCCGATGGTTGCCATGGCAACCGGACGCTTTGCAAAGGCGTCCGGTTGCCATGGCATAGGCGTCCGGTGCTGCCACCTACAGGCATCTGATTGTATTATACTTTGCAATGCAAAAGCATTGCAAAGTATAGTACAACCATCAGCCCCACTGGATCTTCAAGATCCAAGAGGGAACTGATAAAAAAAAAATTTAAAATAATAAAAGTAAAAATAAATAAATAAAAATGTAAAAAAAAAATCCTTTTCCTATAAAAAAAAACAAAAAAACAAACAAAAAACACACATATTAGGTGTCACCGCGTCCGTAGCGACCATCTCTATAAATATATCACATCATCAACCCCGTCCAATAAACACCATAAAAAATAAAAACGGTGTAAAAAAATAAGCCATTTTTGTCACCTTACATCACAAAAAGTGCAACAGCAAGCGATCAAAAAAGGCGTATATACCCCAAAATAGTACCAATCAAACCGTTACCTCATCCCGCAAAAAAAGCCCATATTTAAGACAATCGCCCAAAAAATAAAAAAGCTATGGCTCTCAGACTATAGAGACACTAAAACATCATTTTTTTGGTTTCAGAAATGCTATTATTGTGTAAAACTTAAATAAATAAGAAAAAGTATACATATTGGGTATTGCCACGTCCGTAACGATCTGCTCTATAAAACTGTCACATGACCTAACCCCTCAGATGAACGCTGTAATAAAAAAAAAAAGTTCCAAAACAGCCAATTTTTTGGCCACCTTGTCCTATAAAGTGTAATAATGAATGATCAAAAAATCCTATGTACCCAAAAATGGTACCAATAAAAACCTCAACTCTTTCTTCAAAAAATGAGCCCCTGCACAAGACGATCGGTAGAAAAATAAAAAACATATGGCGTTCAGAAAACCAATCCAGCAAAATCTGCCTTCCAAAAACCATACGGTGTTCCTTTCCTTCTGCGCCCTGCCGTGCGCCCTTACATCAGTTTACGACCACATGTTGGGTGTTTCTGTAAACCGCAGAATCAGAGTAATAAATATTGAGTTTTGTTTGGCTGTTAATTCTTAATGTGTTAAAAAAAAAAATGTAATAAAATAGAAAATCTGCTAAAAAAGTGAAATTTAGAAATTTCCTGTCCATTTTCCTTTAATTCTTGTGGAACACCTAAAGGGTTAATAACGTTTGTAAAATTGGTTTTAAGTAACTTGAGGGGTCTAGTTTCTACAATGGGGTCATTTATGGGGGTATCTACTATATAGGCCCCACAAAGTGACTTCAGACCAGAACTAGTCCTTAAAAAGTGGGTTTTGGAAATTTTCTTAAAAATTTTAAGAATTGCTTCTAAACTTCTAAGCCTTGTAACGTCCTAAAAAAATAAAATAACATTTCCAAAATGATGCCAACATAAAGTAGACATATGGGGAATGTTATGTAATAAATATTTTATGAGGTATCACTTTCTGTTTTAGAAGCAGAGAAATTGAAATTTAGAAAATTGCTAATTTTTATTTATTTTTGGTAAATTTGGGATTTTTTCATAAATAAAGGTGATATATATTGACTCAAATTTATGACTGTCATGAAGTACAATGTGTCACGAGAAAACAATCTCAGAATGGCGTGGATAAGTAAAAGTGTTCCAAAGCTATTACCACTTAAAGTGACGCATGTCAGATTTGTAAATTTTGACCTGGACACTGGGGCATCAATGACCTTTGGTCATGAAAGGGTTAAAAATGGCTTTATATGCAGAGTGCTCGAATATATTCGCGATTGCGCTAATCGGCACTAATGATGCGAATATTTTGGCGCAATATGTGGAACTTCACATTTTAGCAGGTCTGAGTAGATATTACTGATTGGTGCACTAAGTATTGTTGTGACATCACAGCACTATGTCTGTAGCATGTATGTATGGACAGAAGAACCTATCACTAGTGTTGAGCGCGAATATTCGAATAGCGAATATTAATCGCGAATATACCAACTTTGCTAATTCGCGAATATTTCGAATATAGTGCTATATATTCACTAAATCGAATATTCGTCATTTTTTAACATCTGAAAACATGATTCCTCCCTGCTTCTTTCTTGTGGGTCAATGAGTCATTGGCCCACAAGCAACTTAAGCAGGGCGGAATCATGTTTTCATATGGAAAAAAAATGACGAATATTCTAAAAAACAAATATATAGCAATATAGGGAATATATTCGTTATTTTGAATATTCGCCTTTTTTCCCCCAATCTGTACAGTTGTTTGCATATTCCTCCCGGACAAGTGTCTCCGTCACCATGGGAACGCCTGTGGGTTAGAAAATACCATCGGATCTGTTTTCCCTGAGATCGTGAAAACTCAGATCCGATGGTATATTCTAACCCACAGGCGTTCCCATGGTGACGGGGACACTTGTCGGGGAGGAGTATGCCAAAATGGAATAAAAGTACAGATTGAAAAAAAAAATACGAATATTCGAAATAACGAATATAATTGCTATATTGCTATAACGTCGTTTTTTAGAATATTCGTCATATTCTAAAAAACAAAGTTATAGCAATATAGCGAATATTCGTAAAATACACATATAGACTGCAATTTAGCTAATATAGTGCTATAGTATATTTTTTTTAATAGTGTACATTTTTTCCAAATCTGAAGTTCAGCACCATTTTTTTTTTTATTACCAGGGGTTAAATTCCGCAGTATCAGGGACAGGCATCTTCAGGAAGGGACAGATAGTGCAGGGCTGGAAAATCGCTTTGCACCATGTAGGTACAAGCCATATTGGCAGTGGTGGGATAGTAACACTCCGTTATTAATTTATCCATGCATTTCCAGGAGTAATAAAAGGGCAACGACACCAAGCAGAGATCTAAAAAAAGAAGCACAAGCCTTTCAGCTAAAACAGACATGACAGGAGAAAAGGCAGATTCCCTAGAAGTTCAATGCTTTGCTGTCTATTTGATGATTTATGTCTATGTAGAATTTTATTGTGACATACACGAGTTAAAGATATAATCCCCCAAAAAGTATTACTATGTGATAAATAGAACATTTTAAATGAAGTATTATTGCAATGTAGAGTACATGCAACAAAAATATTGTGCAGCGTTGTAAATTACATGTAAATTACATTTTTCTCTCTGCTGTGTATCCTTCTGGTCCACCTTCTCCTGCATTCAGAGGTGGACTAAAATGGTCAGTAGCTTCCCTTCTCCCTTCCCCTCCTCTTAGCGCCAGTGTAGTGATCCCATAAAGAAGCAGATGAAGTGGTCCTGACACATTCATTTATCCCTATTTCTAAATTTATAGAAATAAATGGCCATATCTCTAGACAATGGAGACACAAATTGCATTATGTACCATATGTATCTCTGGGGCTTCACGTGAGGGACTATTTTCTATGCAGGGGAGGAAGGGGTTAACAAGAATTAATTACAAATCTGTTCTGGGCAATGGCGGTGCTTGAAGAACTAATGCCTGCCCACAGGAAAGCAAGCAAGTTTAAGGCGTTTTGTGCTGCATCCAAAACGCGGCAGCACCCTAAGCGAGTTCAAAACAGTTGAAAAAATTCATGCGATAACCCCTGTTCCAAATCTCTGCAGCCACGTACAGTCCTTCCTTTCATTCTTCCCCTCCCTTTAGGATCCACTCCAAGTCTTGGACAATTTAAGTACATGCAGAAGCTGAGCCAAAACTTGCTCCAGGCAAATACAGCCAAAGCACTAGCTGAGAGTGTGATATATAAAGATAAAGTCCACCACTTATTTCCGCTGTTTACTGAAGTATATGGGGTCAGCTCTGTAACCATATAACACTTCAAGAACCCATAAGGTAAGACATACTGTAACATTACGTCCTTTACAGTTAGTATTCACTAATCGTAGCATCTGCTGTTCAAGCACAAAAAGTCAGAGGCAGGAAAGTTACAGTTCTGACCAGGGCCAGACTGGAACAAAAAATAGGCCCAGGCATTTTTGACTGAGCAGCCCAATCACATGACCCCCAAAAGGCCACACCCCCTTGCAGTCTAGGGGCGGAGCCAAAATCGGAAGCACAATTGAGAGACAGGGCCAGCCACCAGTAAGAGAGGAAGGCTTCTGTAATGACCGACGTCACGCACAGGGAGGATAAAAAGGGAAAGCCCTGCCCAAGGGAGAGGGAAAGGTGGTGACCCCTAACTCACTTTGCGGCTGGCACCTGACTGCCCTGACGTCCCTAGACGGGTTCCTCACCCGTGCGGCGATCACGTGCCTAAACCCTGGCTTTCCCTAAAATGAACCCTAGATAGTGAATCGCTAGTCCGCACCACTATCACTAAGAGGGAAACACCAGGGAGAGGACAGACAAAACAGACAAACACATACACCCAGGTGGGCGATCACAATAGACCACAAAGGTCCAACAGGGATCCGGAGGGTAGCGTTCTGGACCAACTACCAGAGAACGCAGCAACACAGCTCCAGAAGGTCAGAATAGATGCCCAGGCAGGAAGTTCTATCTCTGGCAACCAGAGAAGTGTGAGAGAGGAATATAAGGAGGTTTGGGAGTGCTGGACAAGGAACAGCTGAGGAGAAGGCGCTACGGATCCCTGAGTGAGCCAAAAGGGTTTGCAAAGCAAACCCAGAAAGCTACCATAAGGAAAACAGCCCTATCTTAAATAGAGCGTGCAGCCAACCGCTGCGACTTCCTGACCCCGGGTATAACGGAGTCAGGCGTGGTTCTCGATACCCTCGTGACAGCTTCAGCCAACACACAAGCTTCTTTGGGGGTCCCCAGGTGACATTAGGGGTCTTAGTACGATCCGGCCACCTAATCCAGCAGAAAATGCAAGGAATCGACTGGACACAAAGCACAGCATGCAGCGGTTTATGTCCCGCTGATTCTCTGCATTTTTCCCAGATTGTGGCCGGATCTCTGCCGTACCCCATTATAGTTAATGGGGCTGGCGGGCATTCTGTCTGCATCCAGCAGTGCCGGATCCAGTGAATTCTCAGCTGGAACAGCCTGCCAGGATCACTAACGCAGATGTGAAAGTAGCCTAATACAGCGCCCTATACCTCTTATATCCAGTGACGTCTCCTCTGATGTAGACGTTCTCTTTCTTCATCTTCTCCATTCAGACCAGACCACGTGATAATTTCTTTCAGCCACCTCACGTCTCTGCAGAGTTTGACAGACATCTTAGTTTCCTACTTTTCCATCATCCTCCAATTAACATCCCATCATGCACCCCCAATACTGAGAAGCTGTGCTCCCCAAAACTATACTGCAAAAAGAACTGTGCTAAGCTGATGCTGTGTCAGGGTGCCCCCAAAGTAATGGTGCTCCCAAAGTCCCAACAATAGTAATTATTTCTTTGACAGAGTGCATTTAGTAGTAATAGTGCTCCTACAGTGCCCCCAACAGTAATTGTGTCCCACAAGTAATAATGCTCCCATAGTCCCCCAGTTGTAATAAAGCCCACCATAATGCCCCGATAGTAATAATTCTCTTTATAATGTGTGACAGTAGAACCCCCCCCCCCCCTTATAATGTGCACTAGTACAAAAAATGCCCTGTTGTGTGGCAGTAAAAAAAGAAATACCTCCTCTTAGTGCCCCCAGTAGAGCCAATGTCCCCAGAGTGCCCTTATGTGTTCCAATGACCCGTACTGTGTGCCACTACAAAAAACACTTAGTGCCCCCAGTTGAGCTTAGGTGCCCATAGTGACCTTATAATTTGTGCCAGTATAAAATACTCCTATATAGTCCCCCCAGAAGATGCCCCCATAGTGCTCCTTCCCCATCTCCATAGTGCCCTCCATAATGTGGCACTATAAAATGCCCCTATAGACTGCCCCACATAGATACCCCCATAATGCTCCTTTCCTCCCTTCCCCAAAGTGGCATCAAAATGGGTGCTAGTATTAAATCACCCTATATAATGCCCTCATAGTGCTCTTGTCCCCCACTTCTCCATAGTGACCACCTATAATGCGTGCCAGTATATAGGGCCCCCAGTAGATGCCCCCATAGTGCTCCTTCCCCTGTTCTCCATAGTGCCCCCCCATAATGTGCCAGTATATAGGGCCCCCAAAGTGCTTTCCCTCTTCTCCATAGTGCCCCCGTATTGTGCCAGTATATAGGCCCCCCCATATTGTGTCAGTATATATGGCCCCATAGTGCTTCCCTCTTCTCCATAGTGCTGACCCCACCATATTGTGCCAGTATATAGGGCCCCATAGTGCTTCCCCTCTTCTGCATAGTGTCCCCCATGTTGTGCCAGTATATAGGGCCCCATAGTGCCCCCCCATATTGTGCCAGTATATAGGGCCCCATAGTGCTTCCCCTCTTCTCCATAGTGCCCCCCATGTTGTGCCAGTATATAGGGCCCCATAGTGCTTCCCCTCTTCTACATAGTGCCCCCCATGTTGTGCCAGTATATAGGCCCCCCATATTGTGCTAGTATATATGGCCCCATAGTGCTTCCCTTCTTCTCCATAGTGCCGACCCCCCCATATTGTGCCAGTATATAGGGCCCCATAGTGCTTCCCCTCTTCTGCATAGAAACATGGAATGTGTCAGCAGATAAGAACCATTTGGCCCATCTAGTCTGCCCAATATACTGAATACTATGGATAGCCCCCGGCCCTATCTTATATGAAGGATGGCCTTATGCCTATCCCATGCATGCTTAAACCCCTTCACTGTATTTGCAGCTACCACTTCTGCAGGAAGGCTATTCCATGCATCCACTACTCTCTCAGTAAAGTAATACTTCCTTATATTACTTTTAAACCTTTGCCCCTCTAATTTAAAACTGTGTCCTCTTGTGGTAGTTTTTCTTCTTTTAAATATGCTCTCTTCCTTTACCGAGTTGATTCCCTTTATGTATTTAAAAGTTTCTATCATATCCCCTCTGTCTCTTCTTTCTTCCAAGCTATACATATTAAGGTCCTTTAACCTTTCCTGGTAAGTTTTATCCTGCAATCCATGTACTAGTTTAGCATAGTGTCCCCCCCATATTGTGCCAGTATATAGGGCCTCATAGTGCCCCCCCCCCCATATTGTGCCAGTATACACTCACCTAAAGAATTATTAGGAACACCATACTAATACGGTGTTGGACCCCCTTTTGCCTTCAGAACTGCCTTAATTCTACGTGGCATTGATTCAACAAGGTGCTGATAGCATTCTTTAGAAATGTTGGCCCATATTGATAGGATAGCATCTTGCAGTTGATGGAGATTTGAGGGATGCACATCCAGGGCACGAAGCTCCCGTTCCACCACATCCTAAAGATGCTTTATTGGGTTGAGATCTGGTGACTGTGGGGGCCATTTTAGTACAGTGAACTCATTGTCATGTTCAAGAAACCAATTTGAAATTATTCGAGCTTTGTGACATGGTGCATTATCCTGCTGCAAGTAGCCATCAGAGGATGGATACATGTACTCATTCTGTTTACGCCAAATTCGGACTCTACCATTTGAATGTCTCAACAGAAATCAAGACTCATCAGACCAGGCAACATTTTTCCAGTCTTCAACAGTCCAATTTTGGTGAGCTCGTGCAAATTGTAGCCTCTTTTTTTCTATTTGTAGTGGAGATGAGTGGTACCCGGTGGGGTCTTCTGCTATTGTAGCCCATCCGCCTCAAGGTTGTGCGTGTTGTGGCTTCACAAATGCTTTGCTGCATACCTCGGTTGTAACGAGTGGTTATTTCAGTCAACGTTGCTCTTCTATCAGCTTGAATCAGTCGGCCCATTCTCCTCTGACCTCTAGCATCCACAAGGCATTTTTGCCCACAGGACTGCCGCATACTGGATGTTTTTCCCTTTTCACACCATTCTTTGTAAACCCTAGAAATGGTTGTGCGTGAAAATCCCAGTAACTGAGCAGATTGTGAAATACTCAGCGCGGCCCGTCTGGCACCAACAACCATGCCACGCTCAAAATTGCTTAAATCACCTTTTTTTCCTATTCTGACATTCAGTTTGGAGTTCAGGAGATTGTCTTGACCAGGACCACCCCCCTAAATGCATTGAAGCAACTGCCATGTGATTGGTTGACTAGATAATTGCATTAATGAGAAATAGAACAGGTGTTCCTAATAATTCTTTAGGTGAGTGTATATATGATATATATACACTGCCTGTCCAAAAAAAAAGTTGCCACCTGGATTTAACTAAGCAAATAGTTATGAGCCTCCTATTGGATAATTACTGCGTGGGCAATTATATTTCAGCTGGCAACGAGTTATTTAACCCCAACTGGTGCAATGAGTTGCTTCTCATTTCCTAAACAACCATGAAAGACACATCTCGCGGTCGTGAAAAAGATGTTAGTCTGTTTGAGAAGGGTCAAATCATTGGCATGCATCAAGCAAAGAAAACATCTAAGGAGATTGCAGAAACTACTAAAATTGGGTTAAGAACTGTCCAACGCATTATTAAAAACTGAAAAGATAGTGGGGACTAGTGTTTTCAGTTTTTCAGCACCAAAGTGCTCGTGTGCTCTACCGAGCACAATACAAGTCAATGGGAGAACCCCAGGCACCCCCTGCTTGGAAGAGAAGAGAGTGTCTGGTTCACAAAAAAAAGGTTAGAAATTGATGGAAACCACATTAAAATTGTTTGGAAACAGCATTAAGAGGATAGCTGGATGCGTCTTGGACTCCTATTATCTACAACATACAATAGACAACCACACAAAGGCTATATGCCAAAAGCCATGTATGTGCAAGCCATCAATCTATCCATGAGACAGATAACAGGCTTAGTCAGCATACCTTACAATGGCAGCCTTGTGCACTATGAGACATTCCAAACCAGCTCTCATCTGACCAGTAATTCTCAAAGTTACTTCAGATATGTTGGATGGCTTGGGTGGACCTGTGCACCTAGATCAATATCATTAGGGAGACAAAAAAGTTTTCTGATTGTCCTAACATAATATTCAATAACCTTTCTATACAGTTTTGTCATGTAAAAACTCATTTGCATAAACATGGGCATATGGGAAAGACATGCTAATGAGCAGAATCTGCCTTGTTTTTCAGCTGAAAAACCATTTGCATGGAAAATTTGCGATCTACACTACTCATGAACAGCACCAACTATGTCATAAGACTATGAAACCAATAGATGGCACTGTACATGAGTCATGAACAGCGACATCTATTGGTTTCATAGTCTTATGACAAGATTATTAGTGTAGCCTTTTGCATGGAAAATTCATGATAAAAATTTGCGATTAGAATATTTGCGATCTACACTACTCATGAACAGCGCCATCTATTGGATTCATAGTCTTGTCATAAGTCTATGAAACAAATAGATGGCGCTGTTCATGAGTCATTACAAGCAGGGCAATAGTCCTCAGATACACCCTAGCAAGCTTATATTATCGCAGATAAAGTGCTAGAAGATGTGTGAATGATAGCAGCAATCCGATATACACCTTAGTGTTAGCGCAGGCTATTATAGGCTGAGTGCTACATGGTGTGTGGACTCTATTTAGCAGTGTGTCCCACTTACTAGTGCCCCAACAAGATGAACAGTGCCATCTATTGGTTTCATAGTCTTATGACAAGAGTAATAGTCTTGTCATAAGACAATGAAACCAATAGATGGCGCTGTTCATGACTCATGAACAGCGCCATCTATTGGTTTCATATTCTCATGACAAGAATATTACTCTTGTCATAAGACTATGAAACCAATAGATGGCGCTGTTCATGAGTAGTGTAGATCGCCAATTTTCCATGCAAATGGTTTTTCAACTTAAAACAAGGCAGATTCTGCTCATTAGCATGTCTTTCCCATATGCCCATGTTTTTGCAAATCAGTTTTTACATGACAAAACTGTATAGAAAGGCTATAGAATATTATGTTAGGACAATCAGAAAACCTTTTGTCTCCCTAATGATATTGCTCTAGGTGCGCACGTCCACCCAAGCCATCCAACAGATGTGAAGTAGCTTTGAGGCTTACTGGCTCTCAGTCGAATGAGAGCTGGTTTGGAATGTCTCATAGTGCACTGCCATTGTAAGGTATGCTGACTAAGCCTGTCATCTGTCTCATGGATAGATTGATGGCTTGCATATACCTGGCTTTTGGCATATAGCCTTTGTGTGGTTGTCTATTGTATGTCATAGATAATAGGAGTCCAAGATGCATCCAGCCATACTCTTAATGCTGTTTCCAATCCATTTTGATGGGGTTTCCATCAATTTCTAACCTTTTTTTGTGACCCAGACACCCTCTCTTCTTCAGAGCAGGGGGTGCCTGGTTTGATGGTTGGGTCTCCCATTGACTTTGATTGTATTAAATTGTACTCGAGCACCCGCAGTATTCGGCCGAGTACTCGGATGTGCTGAGCATATGCTCGATCCGAACAGCAGTTCGGCCGAGCATGCTCGCTTGACACTAGACTTCATGTGTGACTCATGGGGGTGAAATCTCAAGAAAATGGGCAGTCACCTAAAAACTGGAAGCTTGTAACATGGAGTACTCCTGCATGTAGCAGATCATGGACATCCAGTACTGCGGGTAGCAGGTTTGTTGGTATAGTACTGGATTTGTTTATTATATTTTGCCAGAAATCATCAAATCTTTAAAATAATTAAAATGATTAGAAATGTATGAATCCGATGCCCGGGTTCTTATAATTCTGTGAGGGGGCACAATGTGGGCATAATACTGTGCGGTGGCATGAAGGGGGAATAACTACTATGTGGGGGCATTAAGGGGACTGGTTGGGATTAGGTGCACAGTTATGTTTTGAACGGAGTTACGAGACGTGGCCTAGTGCTGAAAAAAATTGCTGTGGCACGCTTTGCATGCCACACAATGTGTCCCTCTTTGTTCGATTGGAAAGTTGGGAGGTATGATTAACATAATGAGAGCAGCAGAATAAAAAGTGTGAGTTCACTGACATTTTCTGCCTTAATGATCTTGGTAAGAAGAAGACTCTGGTTGCTGGCAGCGTCACACTGGCTGGAAGTCATATCCCCATCACATCCAGCATTACACTAGGTAACATACTCAAGAGTGAGAGCAGAAGAGTTAACATAGCTGGGATAAGTGCACTGAAATGGTTTACCTTACTTATCTCGATAAGCAGAGGGCATAGCTTGCTCTGACCCATTGTTCATACAGATCTAGAAGCTACATCCCATAATATCCAGCAACTCTCCAGGTAATTCTATGCATGAACTGTACCAATCGGCCTCCCTATGGCCTAACAGCACATGCTCAGGAAAGCCATGTAGACCGGCATAGTCTTCAGCAAAGCACCAAACCTACTCTACAAAGTTAGCAGGCGGCATACAGAAAGGGAGCAAGACAAGGCTGAAGAAGTGTCTTTGTAGGGGGGTGTATAATGTGCTGCAAGAGGTGCAATGTAATTAACAAAAGGGGAAGCATTATTTTGCTGCACCTTCAAGCTGAGGGACAGAGACCATTCCCTGCATGCAACTCCCTAGGTATGCTGGCAGTATCCTCTGGTAGCTTTGTGTTACAAGATCTTGTCTCCACCATGACCTAGAGAGAGATACAAAAAATACACTGGCCGCTTCTTTTAGCTCAGCTTTATAGGGTCCATGGTGATTGATTACAGCCTTGACTACAGTCTTAAAGCTTCCTGTTAGATTTCCAGGCTTTCCACAGAGATTGAAATCTATTGATATAGAATTTCTCATGCTAAAATCTCTTCCAAACTGTAAAGACTGTCAACTTTCCCAATTCATTGGGCTATAGAAGAAAGCTAAGTAGAGAGCCAAGAAAGAGGAACAAAAGGGAGAACAGGAATAAGGAGTATCTTAAACAGAGGGGAAGGTTTAAAGGCCAAGTTATTGGACGAAACACCCAGTGAGGCATGTTGGGGAGAACGAGGTATGGCTGACCAATCTCAGCCCACCAAGACTGAATTGGGGAGCACGTCCACCAGATATAGAAAAAGGTACCCCTACAACAAATATCAGAGGCACTATATCTGGTAATATCTGGTGTTTTATACCACCTAGTAAGGACGTTGCAACCATTCTCCGGTATTCACACACATCTAGATGATAAATTAGGTGATAAGAAGAGTGATGTCAGCTCAGGAGATGAAAATGAGACTCCCAAATCTCTCTCCCAGTAAGTAACTATGAGGATTTAACCCATTTGTGATAGCGCTGCCATAGGACGTTCAGTAAATTAAACGTGTTTAAAATCCAAAAGAGGAGGAAGCACTCCATAAAGATAATCATTCTACTATTCTGTTAAAAATTTGTAGTTCTGCCTTATCATTTGGATTTTATTACCACAAGACCCTGCTGAGTCATTTGTGTTAGGGCAGGGATCAGCAACCTTAGACACTCCAGCTGTGGTGAGACTACAACTTCCAATATACTCAATTGCTTGGCTATTCTCAGAACTGTCATAGAAGCAGAGGCAGATTGGGGGATGCCCAAACCCTCCTCAAGGCCACTGGGCAGGTATAGAATGATCTGATTATCTTAGTTTTATTTAAAGGGGTTGTTTTACTTCAGCAAATAGCATTTATCATGTAAAGAAAGTTCATACAAGGCACTTACTAATGTATTGTGATTGTCCATATTGCTTCCTTTGCTGGCCGGATTCATTTTTCCATCACAGTATACACTGCTTGTTTCCATAGTTACAACCACCCTGTAATCCATCAGTGGTGGTCGTGCTTGCACAATATAGGACAAAAGCACTAGTTTATGTGCGCTCCCACGGTCCTGGCCATCAGAGAGGCAGGTGCTTTTTCCTATAGTGTGCAAGCACGACCACCACTGCAGGGTGGTCGTAATCATGGAAATGAACAGTGTATAATGTGATGGAAAAATGAGTGAAGCCAGCAAAGGAGACAATATGGATAAGGGTCCATTCAGACGTCTGTAGAATGGGTCCGCATCCGTTCCGAAATTATGCGGAACGGGTGTGGACCCATTCATTCTCTATGGGGCCGGAAGAGATGCGAACAGCACACAGTGTCCTGTCCGCATCCGCATTTCCGGAGCGCGGCCCCGATCTTCCGGTCCGCAGCTCCATAAAAAAATAGAGCATGTCCTATTCTTGTCCACAATTGCGGACAAGAATAGGCATTTCTATGGGGGCGCAATTTGCAGATCCGCAATGCACTACGGACGTCTGAATGGAGCCGAATACATTAGTAAGTGGCTTTTATTAACTTTCTCTACGTGATAAAGGCTACAGTACTTGCTGAAGTGAGACCTCTTTTATTGCTAGGAGCATCAGATACTTATGCACCTGGCTGGTGGCCGCAGGTGCCCTCCTAAGCTCAACTGCTTTGTCCTCCTTAGGACAGTGACACTGTTTAATACTGCAGAGGGAGTGGCACTGTGGTATTTGGTTCTGCTGGGGTTGTATTTTGTATCTTACTATGGTATTGACGGGACTGCCTATTTCTGTTGTCCCGGCCTACTGATGTTGACCCTACTCAGTGTCGGACTAGGGTACCTAGGGCCCACCAGTAAAATCAATTTCGGGGTCCTCGTTACGGATACATTAAAATATTACCTACTCACACAGTAGAAGATTCTACCAGATAATTGAATATGGGGGTCCTGGCAGTAACTTTGAGAAGGTACAGTACAGACCAAAAGTTTGGACACACCTTCTCATTCAAAGAGTTTTCTTTATTTTCATGACTATGAAGGCATCAAAACTATGAATTAACACATGTGGAATTATATACATAACAAACAAGTGTGAAACAACTGAAAATATGTCATATTCTAGGTTCTTCAAAGTAGCCACCTTTTGCTTTGATTACTGCTTTGCACACTCTTGGCATTCTCTTGATGAGCTTCAAGAGGTAGTCACCTGAAATGGTCTTCCAACAGTCTTGAAGGAGTTCCCAGAGATGCTTAGCACTTGTTGGCCCTTTTGCCTTCACTCTGCGGTCCAGCTCACCCCAAACCATCTCGATTGGGTTCAGGTCTGGTGACTGTGGAGGCCAGGTCATCTGGCGCAGCACCCCATCACTCTCCTTCATGGTCAAATAGCCCTTACTTTCAAAGTTTTCCCACAGTCTATTCAGTAGGACTATCAGCTGTGTATCCACCTGACTTCTCCTCAACGCAACTGATGGTCCCAACTCCATTTATAAGGCAAGAAATCCCACTTATTAAACCTGACAGATCACACCTGTGAAGTGAAAACCATTTCAGGGGACCACCTCTTGGAGCTCATCAAGAGAATGCCAAGAGTGTGCAAAGCAGTAATCAAAGCAAAAGATGGCTACTTTGAAGAACCTAGAATATGACATATTTTCTGTTGTTTCACACTTGTTTGCTATGTATATAATTCCACATGTGTTAATTCATAGTTTTGATGCCTTCAGTGTGAATCTACAATTTTCATAGTCATGGAAATAAAGAAAACTCTTTGAATGAGAAGGTGTGTCCAAACTTTTGGTCTGTACTGTAGGTCCTGGTGAAAAAGAGGATACTGGCAGCTTTCCTCTATACCTAGACGTCATCTCAGCTCTGATCGTGTCTAGAATAATAACCTGGGGAGTCTATCAAGTTTTTTATATGAACATAGACTGGTTGAGGTGCTGTTGTCACGGATGGTGTACAGGAAACAAGACAATACCATATAAACAATGTCTCTCTGGATCCACAACTAAGGAACAAAGGGAGACCCCTGCAAAAGACCTGCCGCTCTCCCTCACTGCTCAGCCTATGCGAACACCCCAAAGGTGGATGTCCGCATATCCACGTTCCTCGGCTATCTATTACCTGAAGACCCTACAATAGTGAAGGGACACGACCACCGGCTCCCTACACTGACACGGAGGGAGTCAGGGTCACCTGGATCCAGAAAAGACAAAATCATAAATACATAAACAGCACTTATCTTGCAGACGACTGACGACTGACGACTGGGAACTGGGAACTGGGAACAGCATGCGCGCGCACACTCCAGGAAGTTGTATCAGCCGCACACTACTGCATTATGGGGAGGAACTTAAAGGGTAGCGATCAGTCTGACTGCATGACAGCTGAGATAGACTAACGAGATGAGAAACTAAACCAAAACAAAGAAATTCAAGGAGGAGGATCTGAGAAGCTCCTGTGAGCGCTTCTCAGCTGTCTGGCTGTGACAGTACCCCTCCCTCTAGGAGTGGACTCCGGACACTCAGGGCCCACCTTCTCAGGATGGGACCTATGGAAAGCCCTGATGAGACGAGAGGCCTTAATGTCCGTCACTGGGACCCACATCCTCTCCTCAGGACCATAACCCTCCCAATGAACGAGGTACTGGAGGGAACTGCGGACAAGACGAGAATCCACAATCGTAGAGACCTGAAATTCAAGATTTCCATCAACCATAATCGGAGGAGGAGGCAAAGGCGAGGGTACAATAGGTTGAACATAAGGTTTCAATAAGGACTTATGAAAAACATTATGGATCTTCCAAGTCTGAGGAAGATCAAGACGGTAGGCAACAGGATTGATGACAGACAGGATCTTGTAAGGCCCAATAAACCTAGGACCCAACTTCCAGGAGGGAACCTTCAATTTGATATTCTTGGTAGACAACCACACCAGATCACCAACATTCAGGTCCGGACCAGGCACACGTCTCTTATCCGCCACACGCTTATATCTCTCACTCATGCTCTTTAGATTATCCTGAATCTTTTGCCAAATAGATGACAAAGACGAGGAGAATCTGTCCTCATCAGGCAAACCAGAAGAGCCCTCTCCCGAGAAAGTCCCAAACTGCGGATGGAACCCATATGCACCAAAAAATGGTGACTTATCAGAGGACTCCTGACGACGGTTATTTAAAGCAAACTCAGCAAGGGACAAAAAAGAACACCAATCCTCCTGATTCTCCGCCACAAAACAGCGCAGATATGTCTCCAGATTCTGATTGACGCGCTCTGTCTGGCCATTCGACTGCGGAAGGAAAGCAGAAGAGAATGACAACCGAACCCCCAAGCGAGAACAGAAAGCCTTCCAGAATCTGGAAACAAACTGCGTGTGTAGTGTACGGGGACTGTAATGCCCGTCACTAAAGAAGGGTCACTTGTGTGCTGTCGTCCCCCTTATTTATGGGGAAGTTGGTATAAGTCATCTTTATAAAATGTAATGTAATGTAATGCTATGTATTTCCCTGTTGCTGTAAAATGTGCATGTACAGGCCTGCTAGGGGTGTCATTCCAGCTCTTAGTCACTAGAGGGAGCTAGGGAGCCCTAGTTTATATAAGGCCCAGTCAGGGAAAGGAAAGTCAGTCTAGAGTTGTAGTTGGAGTCTGAAGTCTGTAGTCTAGTCTATCCAGAGATTAGACTATGTCAGAGTCAAGTCCAGGCCTGAAGCCTGTGGACCAGGAGAGGGTAATGCAGTCCCTGTAACCGGGTTCCAGATCCAAGGAAAAGGTTCCCCTCCTGAATTTATATATGCAGAAGCAGGAACACCACAGCTAATCAGCCTGAGGACACTGAGAGAGACAGAGGCAAGTCAAGAAAAGCAAGAGGTACTCAAGACTACAGAGGAGGTACTTTATAGAGATAAAACCAAGGATATACGCCAGAGCTAGGGCATTGGACCTTGGAGAAGAGTTTCTATGTTCCAGGATCAGTCAGGAATAGAGTGCAAGCTGCCTGTACTGCAAGTCCTGTGTTTAACACTCTAAAGTCACCTTGCTATATATATATATATTGCCTGCATCAACTGTATTGAAAATCAACTGTCTTCAAAGGAACTGCGCTTCCGTCAATGTCCCTAAATGATGACTACTAAAGTTTGAATTCTGTTTTAACATCACGTGGTTCCTCAGTTATTCCTGCTATCAGCAAACGGCGTGCCACCGTTTAATTGGCACTGGCGTCACGAACATTTCTCATCATCACCTGCCCTTGCAGAGAATCAGCCGTCTCAGGTTAGTGTCTATTGCACTACAACACCCAGGAACATTTCTAAACCTAACCTGAGTACGCTGCACCTCTCTTTTGGCGTCACGAACAGGATTCGCACGCTTTCTAGTGCAAGAAGCGTGAACTTTGTGCCTTATACAGTTGCCCTGTGACCAAAGTGACAAATTGCCTGTTTTATTAAAGTGGACTTTGTGGACTGAAAAACATACCCAAAGTGTGCCTAAAACCTCCAAAAAGCGCTGTGCAGTGTTGCGCTATCAAGAGGAAAGAAATCGCCACACCGGAGTGTGGTTTTATGGACTTTTCATCATCCTGCTTGCTGTCAGTGAATAGACAGCGTTTCTACTAAAGATGGCCGCTGAGCTTGCCGAATTTGCTGCTGTGTCATCTTCATCCCGAAAAAGCGGGAAAAGTTGGCGCCTTTTTGATGAAAAAGCGGGAAAAGGTTCAAGGTCAGGCGCCACTGCTTATCTGGACATTTGCATGTCGGCCAGCATGGACTCCGCCTTCCCCATACTGGAATACCTGGGGGGCGGCCTCCCAGTGCAATGGGAGGATCTGGCTGATCTTATTGGCGCCACCCTATCGCTCTCCAGAGAAGGATCGAGCATGTTGGAGAGTGAGCACAGCTTTGCAGCAACGTCCGCGCCTGAAATACCAAAGATGGATAATGTTGGTGTAGAGCCTGAGGACGCTCCACCGGCCTACTCTCTGGGACCGGAGAGACCCGCCGGCCCGCCACGGGAGAAAGAACCAGAGCCCTGCTATGGCTCTTGGAGAGACTTCTTTCAGCCCTCTTTCAAGTGGTCCTCACTAATGGCAGAGATCCGGGAGGCCGCTAAAAAGCGGAATACACAGACTAAAATATATTATGAGGAACTGACCAAGACTATCCATGAACGACACACCAACACCCAACCCCGCCTGGAAAGGAGAAAGGGAGTGGTGGTGTCCTTTGACAAAACCCGTGGCTACGGGTTCATCCAAGATTATCTAACTGGCAGAGACTTATATGTTAACAGAAGATCTGTCAAGAGAGACTACCTCCCTTCCTATCAGCACAGCCTCCGCGAGGGAGAGGAAGTGGAGTTCACCCCTGCCGAGAGCTTGAGAGGCCCTTATGCAACTGCCGTGACCCGTCCCAAGCGAGAACCTGAGGACTGGGAGGCAGAAGAAGACTACTCTGGCTGCGAGCGGGAACCTGAACGCTCTCCAGAGCCGGCCCATCACACCTTCCAAGAGCGGGGCTCCTTCATTGGGCCTAATGTCTTCTGGCAGCCAACCGTGTTGGAAAAATGGGTGAGCCCCTATCCTTCCCCCGAGCTGCCTCGTCGGGAGAAGACCGTACCAGACATGGAGAACTTAAAAGGACTTCGGGTTACCTTGGGGAATATCCGGAAGGGTAGGAGACCCGATGCGCCACCGGAATCTGCAGAGGCCGCGTCCGAGCCATCGTTGACTGTACCTGCGCCGGCGGCGCCAGAAGAGGACAGCGATTCCGACACAGAGAGCATTGGTGACCAGATCGTCCGGCTGGAGGAAAAGTTGCGGGAGCTGCGCAAGATTGCCACCGCCAGGATCCAGACGCCGCCTTAAGGAGACGAGGTAAGGGTGCCTGTCACCACCCGTAAACCACCGTCTGTTAACGCTGCTCCGTCCAGGCCCCAAAGAAGACCCACTATTCCTGTGAATTGCTGCACAGAGCCCACCGGACCGCTTGCGGCGGCGGTACCCAATGCAGCACCACCCACAATCATTATGCCGGGACCGGTACGGTCCACCCGAGGGTTTACCCCTAGGCCCATGGGGCCAATACCTATTAGGGGCCCCTTTACCTTGCAGCTGCCCCCTGATGCCGTTATGTGGGCACATCCTCCTGTAGAGGACTACTACAGGCCGTACTTGCCAGCAGAGCCGGGTAATTATGACATACCCCTGTGAATCAGCCTGCTAGGCCTTTGATTTATTTCACCAAAGAATGATGTTGTTAACCCTTCCAGGACAGGAGTCCTATGTTTCCTGGTCGTTTGTTGCTGCTGCCAGTTTATCCACGGCTCAGTGGTAGGTGTTAACCACTGAAGTATTAAAGTCAACGAAGCCAAGTTTGTTTCCAGGACCTCCTGCCTGCTTTTGCTATCCCACGCCAAGTTGTGCCTGTTCCTTTGTTGCACCTTTTACCCTTACCCCCCTTTTCAGGTTGATCAGGGGTATTACAGCACTTGTTTTATATTATACAATTTTATTGTGCAACTTGATACTAAGGAACCGTGCCCGGAGATAGACTCAAAAGAACCTGAGCCTCTGAGATTCTTGCTCTTTTTAAAAGGAAATGTGCCCAGAGATGGACTCCACCGCATGAGAGCCTCTGTGATTTATAGGAAAATAACCTGGGTACGGACTCATATTTGTTCTTTGAGCCTCCAAGAACTTTTATACTGTTTTACCGTTTCTTGCTGTTCTAATATGGACTTATTCATTGTCATGGACTATCCTGGTATTAATGTCACGCTGTGCCAGGTCAGTGCCCCAGTTCCATTCACTATCCTGAGAGAAGAGAACGACGCCCCTTGTCACCACCCTTCACCTTTGCCAATTGGACCTGATATGAATGCAAATGCAGATGAATTACATATATGTATGCCTGCATGTGTCTTTTTCTGTTTCAGGTAGAAATTCCAGTTGGGCGGGCCCTGATGGAGTACGAGGTCGTACTCAGCTTAAAGCAGTGGGGTATGTAGTGTACGGGGACTGTAATGCCCGTCACTACAGAAGGGTCACTTGTGTGCTGTCGTCCCCCTTATTTATGGGGAAGTTGGTATAAGTCATCTTTATAAAATGTAATGTAATGTAATGCTATGTATTTCCCTGTTGCTGTAAAATGTGCATGTACAGGCCTGCTAGGGGTGTCATTCCAGCTCTTAGTCACTAGAGGGAGCTAGGGAGCCCTAGTTTATATAAGGCCCAGTCAGGGAAAGGAAAGTCAGTCTAGAGTTGTAGTTGGAGTCTGAAGTCTGTAGTCTAGTCTATCCAGAGATTAGACTATGTCAGAGTCAAGTCCAGGCCTGAAGCCTGTGGACCAGGAGAGGGTAATGCAGTCCCTGTAACCGGGTTCCAGATCCAAGGAAAAGGTTCCCCTCCTGAATTTATATATGCAGAAGCAGGAACACCACAGCTAATCAGCCTGAGGACACTGAGAGAGACAGAGGCAAGTCAAGAAAAGCAAGAGGTACTCAAGACTACAGAGGAGGTACTTTATAGAGATAAAACCAAGGATATACGCCAGAGCTAGGGCATTGGACCTTGGAGAAGAGTTTCTATGTTCCAGGATCAGTCAGGAATAGAGTGCAAGCTGCCTGTACTGCAAGTCCTGTGTTTAACACTCTAAAGTCACCTTGCTATATATATATATATTGCCTGCATCAACTGTATTGAAAATCAACTGTCTTCAAAGGAACTGCGCTTCCGTCAATGTCCCTAAATGATGACTACTAAAGTTTGAATTCTGTTTTAACATCACGTGGTTCCTCAGTTATTCCTGCTATCAGCAAACGGCGTGCCACCGTTTAATTGGCACTGGCGTCACGAACATTTCTCATCATCACCTGCCCTTGCAGAGAGTCAGCCGTCTCAGGTTAGTGTCTATTGCACTACAACACCCAGGAACATTTCTAAACCTAACCTGAGTACGCTGCACGTGCCCCTATCAGAGACTATGTCTGAAGGAATCCCATGCAATTTGACAATGTGGTCAATAAATGCCTGCGCCAGCGTCTTAGCATTGGGCAAACCAGGAAAAGGGATAAAATGCACCATTTTGCTAAAACGGTCCACCACCACCAGAATCACAGACTTCCCCGAGGAACGAGGCAAGTTCGTTATGAAGTCCATGGACAGATGTGTCCAAGGACGGGAAGGAATGGGCAAAGGAAGGAGAGGACCTGATGGCCGTGAATGAGGGACCTTGGCACGAGCGCAAGTCTCGCAAGCTGCCACAAAACCCTCAACCGACTTACGAAGCGCAGGCCACCAGAATCTCCGAGCGATGAGATCCAGTGTGGCTCTTGCCCCCGGGTGCCCAGCAAGGACCGTGTCGTGGTGTTCTTTAAAAATCTTGTGTCTCAAAGCGAGAGGCACAAACAACCTCCCAGGAGGACAAAGATCAGGAGCTTCTGACTGGGCTGCCTGCACCTCTGCCTCCAATTCAGGAAAAAGAGCAGAGACCACCACACCTTCAGCCAAAATGGGACCCGGGTCTTCAAAATTCCCACCTCCCGGAAAACAACGTGACAGGGCATCTGCCTTCACATTCTTAACCCCAGGGCGGAACGTAACAACAAAATTAAACCTTGAAAAGAACAAAGACCATCTGGCCTGTCTCGGGTTCAGACGCTTGGCTGACTCCAAGTAGGCCAGATTTTTATGGTCAGTAAACACGGTAATAGGGTGTCTGGCTCCCTCTAGCCAATGGCGCCATTCCTCAAAAGCCAACTTGATGGCCAACAATTCCCTATCTCCCACATCATAATTTCTCTCTGCGGAGGAGAGTTTCTTTGAGAAAAAGGCACACGGTTGCCATTTGGCAGGAGAGGAACCCTGAGACAAGACCGCACCCACCCCTACCTCAGAAGCATCAACCTCAACTATGAAGGGTAACGAAATATCAGGTTGTACTAGGATGGGAGCGGAAGCAAAACTCTCCTTGATATTAGAAAAGGCCTTACGCGCCTCTACCGACCAGGAAGAAAAATCTACCCCCTTTCTGGTCATATCAGTGAGTGGTTTAACAACAGAGGAATAATTCAAAATAAATTTCCTGTAATAATTGGCAAAGCCCAAAAAACGCATCAGCGCCTTCTGATTCTCAGGAAGCTCCCACTCAAGCACAGCGCGGACCTTCTCGGGGTCCATGCGAAAACCAGAAGCGGAGACAAGAAACCCCAGAAATTGGATTTCTGGAACCGCAAACACACATTTTTCCAGTTTCGCGTATAATTTATTCTCCCGCAGGATGAGCAAGACCTGACGTAAGTGTTCCTTATGAGTCTTGAAATCAGGAGAAAAAATCAAAATGTCATCCAAATACACTAATACAAATTTTCCCATTAAATGATAAAAATTGCTGTTGACGAAATGCTGAAAAACGGCTGGGGCATTCATCAAACCAAAAGGCATAACCAAATTCTCAAAATGGCCCTCAGGGGTATTGAAAGCCGTCTTCCATTCGTCTCCTTCTCTGACCCTAACCAGGTTGTATGCCCCTCTTAGGTCTAATTTGGAAAAGACTTTAGCCCCAACAACCTGGTTAAACAGGTCCGGGATCAGAGGAAGCGGATAAGGATCACGAATAGTGATACTGTTCAGCTCCCTGAAATCCAGACAAGGTCTTAAAGAACCATCTTTTTTCTTAACAAAGAAAAAACCAGCGGCAACAGGTGACTTCGAGGGTCGTATGTGTCCTTTTCTCAGACTCTCAGAGATATAAGCCCGCATAGCGACCCTCTCAGGTTGGGAGAGATTGTATAAACGAGATTTAGGCAGCTTGGCGCCTGGGATGAGATTAATAGGGCAATCATACTCCCTGTGCGGAGGCAAACCCTGAACTCCACTCTCAGAGAAGACATCCAAAAATTCAGAGAGGAAAGGTGGTACAGTCTTAGTAGAAACCTCAGAAACAGATGTTATGAGGCAATTCTCTCTGCAAAAGTTACTCCAACCATTTATTTGCCTCGCTTGCCAATCAATGGTGGGGTTATGTTTAGTGAGCCAGGGTAGCCCCAACACTAGAGGAGTAGGCAAACCGCTAAGGACGAAACATGACACATCCTCAACATGAGCATCACTCACAATTAAACGGATATTGTGAACTATGCCCTTTAATGATTTCTGAGAAAGTGGAGCTGAATCAATAGCAAAAACAGGAATATCCTTTCCCAAAGTGCATACCTGGAAACCCTGAGTTATTGCAAATTGATTATCAATGAGGTTGACAGCTGCTCCACTATCCACAAAAATCTCACAAAAAATGCTCTTGCTCTCTAGCGCCACCCTAGCAGGCAGGACAAAACGGGAACTACAAGCAAACGGAAAACCTTCAATTTCCGCCTCAACCCTGCCAATAGTAACAGACGGAACATTTTTAAAAGATTTTTTCCTTTTTGTCTCTTTATTACTCCCAGAAAACTGCCTGAATCTCCTAGAGGGACAAACATTTGCCAGATGATTTATACCTCCACAACAAAAACAAACCCTCCCCTGCGGGCTGAATCTTCTATTGTCAGAGGCAATCAACCCCAGCTGCATGGACTCCTGCTCAGAAGGGGCTGACAGCGACTGAGACCCCTGTGCACAGAATGAGACCGCTGCACTGTCCCGGGACTGAGTATGACAGGAAGGAGAGATCTCTCCTCTCTCTCTAAGACGCCTGTCAATACGAACAGCCTGAGACATAGCAGAATCCAAGGAGGTAGGTCTTTCATGAAAGGCAAATGCATCTTTCAATCCCTCTGAAAGACCATAGGAAAATTGACTTCGGAGTGCAGCATCATTCCAACCCGTAT
Organism: Bufo bufo; assembly: GCF_905171765.1. NCBI lineage: Eukaryota > Metazoa > Chordata > Amphibia > Anura > Bufonidae > Bufo > Bufo bufo. The sequence goes on along the minus strand of NC_053391.1, from coordinate 569,161,765 downwards.
CTGCTGCCCATCTCCGAAATTCTGAACAGTATATCTCTGCGGATTGTTTACCCTGGCATAACAGACGTAGTCTAGACTCAATAGCAATACGATCCAGATCATCATATATCTGACCCAGGGCTAAAAAGAATTCATCCACTGAACGAAGGGGCCGTGCCCCCTCCGGCAGCGAAAAGGCCCAGGACTGAGCGTTACCCCTGAGCAGCGATATAATGATCCCCACCCTCCGTTCTTCATCACCAGAAGAATGGGGAAGAAGGCGAAAATGGAGTTTGCAAGCCTCTCTAAAACGCACAAAATTCTCACTACCCCCGGAGAACGTATCCGGGAGCAAGATCTTAGGCTCAGCACAAACTCCATGAACGCAAGCTGAACCGGTCACTTGAAACTGAGAAAAAGTCTTACGGAGATCAGCTACCTCCAAAGAAAGACCCTGAAAGCGTTCAGCCAAAAGTGAAACCGGATCCATGCTTGAGACGGTTTTGGCGGCTGATAATGTCACGGATGGTGTACAGGAAACAAGACAATACCATATAAACAATGTCTCTCTGGATCTACAACTAAGGAACAAAGGGAGACCCCTGCAAAAGACCTGCCGCTCTCCCTCACTGCTCAGCCTATGCGAACACCCCAAAGGTGGATGTCCGCATATCCACGTTCCTCGGCTATCTATTACCTGAAGACCCTACAATAGTGAAGGGACACGACCACCGGCTCCCTACACTGACACGGAGGGAGTCAGGGTCACCTGGATCCAGAAAAGACAAAATCATAAATACATAAACAGCACTTATCTTGCAGACGACTGACGACTGACGACTGGGAACTGGGAACTGGGAACTGCATGCGCGCACACACTCCAGGAAGTTGTATCAGCCGCACACTACTGCATTATGGGGAGGAACTTAAAGGGTAGCGATCAGTCTGACTGCATGACAGCTGAGATAGACTAACGAGATGAGAAACTAAACCAAAACAAAGAAATTCAAGGAGGAGGATCTGAGAAGCTCCTGTGAGCGCTTCTCAGCTGTCTGGCTGTGACAGCTGTACATTGAATATATGTATGTAAAGCAGTAAGTCTACTGTGTTATGTGCCACTTGTTTAGGGGGTGGGAGACTAGGGGCCCACCGGGGGATTCACCTGCACCTCTGTGGGCCAGTCCGAGCCTGACCCTACTACAAGATTTTTTTCATAGAAGTGAATGGAACATACAGGGAGTTGTAGTTTTACAAAAACTAGAGGTTGTTGATCTCTGCCTTAGGGGAACATTTAGTCTCATCTTGAATGTTCTGCTATATTTTGGATACATACAGTGTATGTATGTGATGATGTGCTTACTGACTCCTTAAAAAGACTAATCCTGTATGGAGACTTACTGGAAGTACTCCATGGTATTGAGACTTATTACCAATGCTCCATGGGAAACAAACATGCTAGTAAGGATTCTTTCACACTACCGTTAGGCTTGTCCAGCAGGGGAATGGCCTGCCGGATAATATAATAATAATAATAATAATAATAATAATAATAATAATAAAATAAAAAAATTATATAGCGCCACCATATTCCGCAGCGCTTTACAAATTCATAGGGTTCATGTACAAAACAAAAGTATCTGGTTAATATGCAACTGAAACACTAGGAGTCAGGGCCCTGCTCGCAGGGGCTTGCAATCTATGAGGAATTGGGGGTGACACATAAGGTAGTTGATTGTGATAAGTAGGATTTGAGCCATTACGCTCAACGCTTACGATTACTAACGCTTGCACACGTGTGCTTCTGGAAGTCCAGTCTGGCTCCTTTCACTATAATGGGGACGGGCCGGAGAATTGACTGCAGCACGGCAAACATGCCGAGAGGCAGCCGGACAAAAAACGGACTGCTCTGTATGCCAAGTTTGGCAGCAATCTGACATTTCTATCAGGGTGCGCTATATTTTTTGTCAATGTGTGTGCGTATATACTGTGTGTGTGTATATACATATATATCCTCGAAATAGAGGAAATGTATATTACAAAAACACAAACTAGTCTTCTTTTTGGAACCAACTAGTCAACTTTTTGGAACTTTAAAAAAGCAATAAAACTGTACAGGCCTCATAGGGAGAACACAGACTGATGGGCATACTTGGAGTTGTAGTTTTGTAAGAACCAGAGGTTAGAGAGAGACCACAGCTCTAGAGCAATTTTGAAGAGACCATACCCAGTATGATAACAATTATTCTTTTTTTTTTCTTTTTTTTTTTAGAATTTGTGATTCCATCATGTGTCTCTTTGTGCTGATACTGTTGGGTTTGCTATTAGTGTACAGATGGTACAGACAAAGTCATATTTTGGAGAATCTCACAGATAAATATGTCTTCATTACCGGATGTGACACTGGATTTGGAAATGTGCTGGCCAAGCAACTGGACAAACGTGGCATGAGGGTTCTAGCATCTTGCCTGACAGAGAAGGGGGCTGAGAAGCTGAAGAATGAAGCATCTAGTAGACTGCAAACTGTAATCCTAGATATTTCTGACTCCAAGAATGTGAGCTCTGCAGCTGAGTGGGTGTCTCTTATTGTTGGAGACAAAGGTGAGTTATATAATCCCTGAGTATGAACTGTGCCTTAGGGCATTTGACAATATCAGTTTGTTATATTTATTCAGCAGTGTTCAAAAATTTATAAGAATTCATGGAAAATGGTTGTTCCAAACCTGGCATTTAGGTTTTAAAACACACAAAGGAGAAAACTCTACAGTATAATAATGATTAAATACATTACATAGATCAAAGAGATGTAGAAATTACATCTGCAGCAACACCAAAGAATACGATACCCTGATGTGGTTTCAGCAGCTGGTGGCAACATACTACTGTGTTGGTAAAACCTGGCTATAACTATATATTTGGTGAGCTGCTTCACAGCCTTTCACCTCTGCTATGAGTTGTGTCTTGAGCGTCCAGAAAATCTCTAAAACCGTCACTCATAGCAGAGGAAAGAAAGAGCAGAGAGATCGCTACAACTATCAAAGTGTGAATCTGGCTCTTTGATCATTTGAAATTCATTGTATCTGATTAAACTTCTTTCCGTCGCTTCATTTCCCACCAAAAATTCAATAAAAAGTGATGAAAAAGTCGTACACACCCCAGAGAGGTATCAATAAAAAAGTACAGATCATTCCGCAAAAAATTAATCCTCACACAGCTCCGTATACATAACTACAAAAAAGTTGTAGGAGTCAGAATATGGTGATGACAAATTAAAACTGATATTTTCCAAGGTTTTTATTATTTTATCAGTATCAAAAAGCAAGAAAAACTATACATATAAGGTATTGCTGGATTCAAAATGACCTGTAGAATGAAACTAACATGTTTTATTGCAAATCAAATGTCGTAAATGAAATAAAAAAACCTGTAAAAATGTGGCGGAATTGCTTATTTTTTTCCAATTACACCCCATTTGGATATTTTTTTTTTTCTGCTTCCCACTACATCATATGCAATAGTAAATGGGGGAGTTGGAAAGTTCAACTTGTCCCGCAAAAAAACAAGCCCTCATACGTCTATGTAATTGGAAAAATAAAAAAGTTATGGCTCTGGGAAGGCAAGGAGCGCAAAACGAAAACGCAAAAAAGAAAAAACCTCCGGATAGAAATGTTTAAAGACTGCATAAGCTGGCTACATTTCATTAGGGGGTGACGTTTTTTGGTTAAAACCGGATAAAAGCTGGACCATTTTAGCAAGTGATTGGAGTTCACTAGAGACGAGTGAAGTATTAAAAAATAAAATTTGTCTGCTTCGCAAATTTTACAAAAAAATTTGCTTTGTGACAAATTAGTTTGTCACGAAGTGCACTTCTTTATAAGTAGTGGGTGCAATGATTGCAATGCTCCCCGTCATTGTACTCCTCAGATTCCGCATTCATACATTATTGCAGCGTTTGATAGCAATAATCGGGTGTAAAATAAAAATAAAATTCATTTGCTCAAGACAGGCCGGCTGCAGCCCTCTTGATTGAAGATATAGCGCAAAATCTTGTGTGGCCCATGATGACGTCATCACATCAGCCAGCGTGGTGACTTCATATTTCACCATGCACGGGATTTCATGGGAGATCTTCAATCAAGATGGCGAAGGCCCATCACAAGCAAATGGATGAGGCAAGTATGATTTTATTTTTATTTTTTTACAGTATTTCAGGGAAAATCGATTCACTACCATGAAGCACGAGGAAACTCGGCTTCGCTGTGAATCAAATTTTCCCTGAAATTCGAATTGCAGAATGTCAACTGCAAAATGTCATGTACCAGTTTTCAGGCCAACTATACCACTTTCCAGTGAAATATATTAGAACCCAGATCAAATTTTTGGAATGATTCAGTCAAGAAGTTTGTTCATTTTTACTATGTTTGTCTTGCTGTCCACAGCCTCTACCTAGCTCGGTCAGTTGTTTTTCAGGGTCAAAACTTCTGATAGGCCACCTTTTCATGAAACCTTTAAGTTTGACACTTTGAGTTTGATGCCCATGTTTTTTATATTCAAAATTATGTTTTGTAGGACTTTGGGGTCTGGTGAATAATGCTGCCATTTCTGGTTATATGGCTCCTCTTGGATGGCAGAAGAAAGATGACTTTGTCAAGGTCCTTAATGTGAATGTACTGGGGATGATTGATGTGACACTGACATTACTACCACTAATCAGGAAAGCACAAGGAAGGATAGTAAATGTTTCCAGTATTTGCGGCAGACTGCCTCTTATTCCAGGTGGTTACAATATCTCCAAATATGGTGTGGAAGACTTCTCTGATATTTTAAGGTAAATATTATTTATTATCATGTGGTGCTGGACTTGAAAATTGTAATAAAATTGATTGCCTTTTCCCTGATGTTAGCTAGGCTAAGTTCTGCAGTGAAACAGATAAGACGTCAAATCACATTTTGCCCTAAGTTAGGCTCTGCTCACATGTTTGGAGCCTACATCTGTACATCAGGAGGATATATCTCCAATGGAAGGCTACAACATGTCCCACTGTATAGGCATACATCGTTAATAGGTTTTAAATGTTAAAAAAAAAATAACTATGCCATGTGGTATGTACTTCCTATCCTTCACTGACACTTCCAGAAGCCAATGATGGGAGTTTGAAAAAGATTTAAATTATATCTACAACTAAAGAAAATGTTGTACCTAAGAAGTTGGAGCACCAATACTCCATCTGGTGAACAATCATTATTTTAACGCAGCCATATACATTTTAGTCTATATTGCATATTACAGTTATTAATACTGGCCATACAAGTTGCGGCAGGACCTCCGTCGTTCCCCATGATAGTGAATGGGGCTGGACGGACCTCCAGCAGCGCACGCTGCACACTGCTGGAACAGCCTGCCAGAACCATTAATGCCAGTGTGAAGCAGGCCTAAACCTTATATATTTTAATTTCTAATTGAAATAAAATTACTGTATGTTAAACAGCAGACTTTCCAAACTACTAGGTCTCTTTATCAGGCACGGTATAACAGACCTGATGGAGAGACCTAAGTAGTCTCAGAGGTTTGCTGCTTAACCCCTTAATGATGCATCCTAGTTTGATACTTAAAGGGCCAGTAAAGCCAGAATGCAAACAAAGAAAAATAACCAACAAAACATAACATATTCCCTTTGTGTATTTGTTATTTGCTCTTGTTTCATCAGATTTCACAATTGCAGACCATGAAAAATAAAATAGAAAATCAGTGCATTGTTCTCTCAGGCTGAGCCATGTCTTATCCCCCTCCCTCTCTCCCCTCTGATGCTAGTGCTCATGAAACAGAAAGTTTAGAAGGAGGGGGCTGGGTTTAGTCTGAATAATGTACACAATGAGCATCAGGGGTGTAACTACCATAGCGGCAGACCATGCGACTGCTATGGGGCCCAGGGCAAGAGGGGGCTCAGTCTTAGTTGGTATTATCTCCTCTTCTACTGGAGGTAAAAACTTGGTCAGGAATCTACCCTCTAAAGCAGGGTTTCTCAACTCCAGTCCTCAGGACCCACCTACTGTACCAGTCATGTTTTCAGGATTTCCTTAGTATTGAGCAGGTGATATAATTAGTGTCAGTGCATCAGGACTTACCCCAGGTATTCATTCTGTGGGATATTCTCAAATTCTGACCGGTAGGTGGGTCCCGAGAACCGGAGTTGAGAAACCCTGCTCTAAAGGAACAACTTTTAGCAAATGAAGCAGTGGAAAAATGGCCCAAGGGTCATTGAAAAGGGTTTAGGCAGAAACCCTTCTGTCCTGTGTGGGGGGGCTGGTTTGATCCTTGCTATGGGGCCCTTCTTCTCTATGTACGCTACTGGCGAGCATGGCCATTTTTCAGTAGGAATCTCCTAGTAACTAATGCTACAAAATAGATTTGATAACAGCACCAGCCAACGTACCAGCTACATAATACCACCTAGGGGCGTACATTGAATCATGGGGCCCCATAGCAAAACTCAGTACTGGGCCCATCCCTACCTGTAAAAATCAAGTACAATTTATGTTTTTATATATATATATATATATATAATATGTAGATTGATTCTCAGCTGGTTACAATTAATTTCGGAGTTACACATATTTTAGATAAAATATTAAGGAATTAAGTAGTATGTAAATGCCTTGAACTTTTTTTTTTTTTTTATTCTATTAAGAAATTATTATATTGTTTTACAAAAGCAGACCACCTCCCTGCCATGAACTCTTGCTTGCTTCTGATGCCTAGTGTGCACCAGGGAGAGTACATGGGCAAGAAGGGGGTTCTTCCTAGGGCACAATGTCCTCTATATAAACAGCAGCAAGCTGCCGTGAACTCTGCTTGCTACTGATGCTTATATAGAGAAGGTCCCACACCCCAAAAAAATAAAATACTCTGGTTACTGCTGCTGAGGAAGGCAGAATTGCTGCCCCCTCTAACAACCAGGTCCTGACCTTTTTCACTACTTAAAGCAGCGTGTTACTCACTCTGGCTGTGCCGTGCCTCTAGTCCGGCAGTCAGCCTTCACTGAGCCAGGCAGGGCCAGCATGGGTTCACACATGGGAGCTGGCTTCTGTATCTGACAGTTGCGCTAATTGGCCAGTTCAGCGCTCAACTGACAGAAGAGAGAGAGCTCTCTCTTAGGCCCATTTCACACGGGCGAGATTTCCGCGCCTGTGCAATGCGTGAGGTGAACGCATTGCACCCGCACTGAATCCGGACCCATTCATTTCTATGGGGTTTGTGCACATGAGCGGTGATTTTCACACATCACTTGTGCGTTGCGTGAAAATCGCAGCATGCTCCTCTTTGTGCGTTTTTCACGTAACGCAGGCCCCATAGAAATGAATGCAGTTGCGTGAAAATCGCAAGCATCCGCAAACAAGTGCGGATGCGGTGCGATTTTTACGCACGGTTGCTAGGTTACGATCGGGATGGGGACCCGATCATTATTATTTTCCCTTATAACATGGTTATAAGGGAAAATAATAGCATTCTGAATACAGAATGCTTAGTACAATAGGGCTGGAGGGGTTGAAAAAAAAATATCATAATTTAACTCACCTTAATCCACTTGTTTGCGCAGCCGGCATCTCTTCTGTCTTGTTGTGTGAGGAATAGGACCTTTGATGATGTCACTACGTTCATCACATGGTCCGTCACATGATCCATCACCATGCTGATGGATCATGTGATGGACCATGTGCTGAGCGAACAAGTGGATTAAGGGGAGTTAAATTTTTAGTAATTTTTTTTAACCCCTCCAGCCCTATTGTACTATGCATTCTGTATTCAGAATGCTATTATTTTCCCTTATAACCATGTTATAAGGGAAAATAATACAATCTACACAACCTTGAACCCAAACCTGAACTTCTGTGAAGAAGTTCGGGTCTCGGTACCACATTCAGTTTTTTATCACCCGCGTGCAAAACGCATTGCACCCCCGCGATAAAAACTGAACAACGGAACGCAATCGCAGTCAAAACTGACTGCAATTGCGTACCTACTCGCGCGGGTTTGCCGCAATGCACCGGGACACATCCGGACCTAATCTGGACACGCTCGTCTGCAAGGGGCCTTAGGCTTCCAGTGGGGACTGTCTGTAACTGCAGCCGGAACATACATTGTAAGGGGAAGCAGGGCCCGCCAAAACCCCAGAGAGGGACTCAAGCAGCAGCTATTGTTGTGATATAATAATCAGGGGGCAGGGCCTTCCATCCACTCCGGGCCCCCACCTCCAACGGGCCCCATAGCAGCTGCATGGTCTGCCTATATTTGAGGTACGCCACACCAATAGTACATACAGCTGAATATCTAACCTGCCCAATTACACAGTGATAATGTCTCCTTTCACTGCATAATTGTGCATATTTACCTTTTAGCAGTTTGAAGGGAGTCTTTCACCTTAAATCACCATTATAGAACACTAACATCAGGATCTCCATTACATTTCCCATATTAGAATGCTATAAGCCATGTACCGGGGTGGGCTCCCCAGGATGCAGCAAAGTCACAGACAAGGAAAGCGACACTGACACCAGTTTTATATGCAAGAACAGAAACTTTACTTTAACAATAGTAATAACACAACAATATAAGTATACACAGACTAAGTTATACCCCAGGCCCACAGTCACCGTCCCTGTCCGAGGGACAGGCCTAGCCCGATGGCGCGCACACAGCAGAGCCTGCAAGTCGTGCTGTGCCGCTAAAGAGGACACACCTAGCCGGTGGCAGACGCAGCAGAGCAACAGTATAATACAATCAGTAACCAGGTGTACTGACCTGCATCCGTTCTGGGCCCGAGGATGCCGCATACCCGGGATGCCCACCAACCTCTCAGCAACCATTAGCAACAATCCTTCCATCATGTCAGATCCGCTCACACTTCCTGGTTCTGTCTAGAAGCACACTGCATGAGTCAACATCTGCTTTGCATATTCAAATCCCAGAGTGTGCTGGCTGTAGCTGCAAAACAGTGGCCTCTAGTGCCCAAAATGCCAAATGACGGTTTCAATACAATTAGGCACAAACATCATACAGGAAGAGCTGTTCCACAATCTCACAATGCTACCTTCCATATTGCTGTTCATCGCCGATTTTCTCTGAAAAACACTTTTATTCAATATGTTAATTAGCTTCTGAAGGTGCCCAGGGGGGCTTTCATGCGGCCGTTGCCCAGGCCCCTGGGCACTTTTCATATGAAACCCCTCCCCTTTCACCCCTCTGGCCCGCCCTAGGTTCTTCTGATTACATCCTCCTCTTAGTGAGAAATCCAGCGCCAGTGCCATTCAACAGATGCGCCTGCGCACTTCATTCCCCATTATGGCCAGAGGCACAAGGCCGGCTAGATCGGCATGTACAGGCCGGCACATGCACAATAAATAAATCTGGTCATAATGGGGAATAAAGTGCGTAGGCGCGGCGAATCTGTTAAACGCCGCTGGCGCTGGATTTCTCACTAAGAGGAGGACGTAATCAGAAGAACCTAATATCAAAATTGACATTAAACAATTTTGGATGCAGAGTTCCCATTGAATAAATCAAGTATAGTTCTTGCTGATTAATGTCCACCTTGCTATTTTTTGTGCTCTACCTCCAATCCCTGAATTTTCAAACCCATATTCAAAAGCACATTCATAATATTACCGTAGGATTAGATACACATAATGTCTCTTCACATTTTAAGAAACAACGTGGTTGTTCACCTGCTGCGATTTTTATACCTATTTTTTGTGAGTATCATACACTGTGTGTATTCATAAACCACCTTGGTACTTCACTATTTTGGGATGTCGGTCCATTTTTCCTGATTTTAAAGTGTAGTGCACTGTAGCACGGGTACTGTGGGCTGAGGGCGTTTGTGGACATGTGCCCATATTGCTATTCTGCAAAACCATCAACTCCCTATTTTATTGCGATTTATGCTGTTTTGTGTGCACTTATACTGTTTCATATTGTTGAACTGCCTGTCTATGTTTCTTGTTATATATCCTGTTAATTTGCACTGTTATCACACCATATCTGTACTGCACTGTGGAAAGGGTTAATGCACAGCCAGCTAATACTGAGAGACTTTAAGAATTTCTACCTATGCTAAGTTTTGGAGGGAAAAAACAGACATACTGACCTTCTGACTGTCTGGTATGGCTCTGTTGTTTATTTCTGAAGGCTATGTCTGGAAAAACTGCTTATGTATTCCCATAAACTTGCATTAACCCCTTTCCGACATCCACCGTACATGTACAGTGGATGTTGGGTCTTTAAAGATGGTGGCAGGTTCCTGCTGTTTCATAGAGCAGGCAATCGCAGATAATGTCCACGATAGGCAGTGGTGCTGACTGTAGACATTTAACTCCTCAGATGCCATGGTCAAATGTGACCACTGCATCTGAGGAGGCTAAAGCCTGGAACTTCCGGGTAAGGCAAGCTTTCCCCCGGTGGAGATCAGGAAAGCGTCCTGTTCTAATAATGAGCTGGAACCTGTACTAGGCTTCCAGGCTCATTATTAGTATATCCTAGGTCAGGCCAGCAGATGGGAACTGGGATATAATTATTTCTGTACAGAATAATGGAACAAATTCCATTATTATCTGATGATTGCAAGCTGTGGTCCACTTAAGGATCTAAGTTAAAAAAAAGTTAAAGTTTTGAAAATATATAAACAATATAAAAAAAATAGCATCATGGGTTACATCAGGTTATCCCATACCATGAATGGCCTACTCACCATTTTTTCATCACTTCATCTCCTAAAAATTTGAATAAAAAGTGATTAAAAGTCACACACATTCCAAAATGGTATTATGAAAAACTAATTGTCCTGCAAAAAAATTAGCTCCCACACATCTCCGTAGACATAACTGAAACAAAGTTATGGGGGTCAGAATTTGGCGATGAAAAGAAAATCATCTTATCAAAAGTTTATATTTTTATATTTAGTATAAAAATGCAACAAAAACTATAAATATATGTATGCCATATTAAATAGTGGCATTAGAAAGTACAACTTGTCCCACAAAACAAAGCCCTCATCCAGCTATGTGAACTGAAAAATAAAAAAAAGTTATGGCTCTGGGAAGAAGGGGAGTGAAAAACAAAAATGCAAAAACTAAAAAAGTGTCACGTCAGGAAAGAGTTGAAGCTCTATATGGGTCTATGATAGACAGGAATTGTAACAATGTCTCTGTTTTGGCTGTGCTTTGGAACTCCACCTCTCTGTGTGATTTACCAGAAGAAGGCACTGACATGAGGAGCCATAGACCTCAGGTTACCAGCCCATTGACCAGGAAGCCAGCCAGATGACTGACCCACAGACCATGGGCCACTAATCTTTGGTCAGGCTACCAGCTTTCTCAGAGAGACAGCTAGCTTATTTGCACCATGTCTTACCACACTGAGCTGACACTTTGGCGGTGTCTGGAGGACCCAACATGACATATGGGCCACCCTGAACCCAGCCAGGAAATGTGACAAAGCCTCAAAGAAGAATACAGTTGGATCTGTGGATGTAGTCTGCACAATGAATGGCGATATTGTCTAAAGGTCTTGAGACTCCTGGGCACATATGTAAGTCACACCATTTTATTCCAATATTTGTGACTGTTTGTATGCCAGAATAAGGAGAGGAACATGCACCTATTTTTAAACTAGACTGGTTATCATGAGATTAGAACCCTCTAAGATAATGCTGGAGCCTGGAAAATGAATAACCCAAATGTACAAAAGATCCCTAAAAAATGTAGAATTTTATTTCCTGGCGTTCATGTACTACAAAGAAAAATATATTATGGTATTAAAATTTGATTAGTAGAAATCAGATGCACCTGAATACTTTCATTGACGCATATATTCATGTTTTTAGGCGTGAAGTTAATGATTTTGGGGTGAAAGTTTCAATAGTTGAGCCAGGGGCTTTCAACACGGCCCTTACCATTTTGCCACTCATTAAGAAGAGTGTGGAGGATAAATGGCAGATGGCGTCAGCTGAGACCAAGATGCTGTATGGAGAGCATTACTACAAGAAACGTAAGATTACAACAAACTCTACCCTAGAACATTTACTGTAAACATGGGAATCAAACTGCCTGTTTCCAAGTAAACCTATGCAGATTGAATATTATTTTACTCTCATTCAGTTCTCAGGCACCTGACTGCAGAACATGACAGACACTTTTCTTATTATGAAGATATAGAAGGGCATTATGATTCCATTCACACCAAACTTGTGTCCATATACTTTGGGGGTCATTTATTATTAGATATAAGCCCATTTTTGGTGTATATCTGTCGTAGATTCGGTTGCAAAAGAGACTTTCGGACAAATCTGCGACTTTTCCCCACACACATCAGGTCTGAAAAAAGGCGGGCGTAGTGTGGGCAGGGAAGGGGGCCGGTTGGCTGGCCCATCTCATTTATCATTTTCTATACCTGTTTTATGATCTAAATCTTCACCAACAAGGGGGCTGCCATTGATTTAGGCCTGAATAAACCCCATTTCTGTGTAAATCTATGCCAAAAGAGTGTCCTTTTGTGAATAAGCAACAAATGCATTGCAAATTAAACCTGAATAATATAGAACATGTCCAAGATCCTAGCTGTATGAATTGCTTCACTAGTCTATCTTTAAGAAAATTGATACCGGACAATTCAGTATAAGTTTTAAAAAAAGAATCCTAGAATGACAAAAGATCATGATAGGCCTATCAATTAGATCATGACAGATCATAAGAGATCTGTCATGGATCCTTAAAAACAGAAGCAATTACTGTATGCCAGTGTGAACAGAGCCTTACTGCTCATTTTACTCTGCGCTTGAAGCTATCTACATCGAGCTAGGCTCTATTCCCAGTTTCTGCAGTTTCTCAATGGAATGGAAAGTAGCATTGATAGGAACAGTATCCAAGCAGTATTGCTTAATGTAGTATAGCAAAACATACACTTTAAACTCTGTAATTTTGCACTGACAGTTAATGCAGTACAGCCTTTATCCTAGTGATGACCAATCTGAGGCTCTCCAGCTGACTACAGCTATCCGCCTACAGCAGGGCATGGTGGGAGCTGTAGTTTTACAACAGCTGGAGAGCCGCAGGTCGAGCATCCCTGCCTAACAATTTACATAAAGTGTATCCATAGTGAATACATTTGACTGATGACATACGACCGTTGTGTGCATCCGTGGCCGTTGTGCCGTTTTCAGTTTTTTTTTTCGCAGACCCATTGACTTTAAATGGGTCTGTGGAAAAATCGGAAAATGCACCGTTTTGCAGCCGCATCCGTGATCCGTGTTTCCTGTCCGTCAAAAAAATAGGCCTGTCCTATTTTTTTGACGGACAACGGTTCACGGACCCATTCAAGTCAATGGGTCCGTGAAAGAACACGGATGCACACAAGATTGGCATCCGCGTCCGTGATCCATGGCCGTAGGTTACTTTCATACAGACGGATCCGAAGATCCGTCTGCATAAAAGCTTTTTCAGAGATGAGTTTTCACTTCGTGAAAACTCATATCCGACAGTATATTCTAACACAGAGGCGTTCCCATAGTGATGGGGACGCTTCTAGTTAGAATATACTACGAACTGTGTACATGACTGCCCCCTGGCAGCACCCGATCTTTTACAGGGGGCTGTGATCCGCACAATTAACCCCTCAGGTGCTGCACCGGAGGGGTTAATTGTGCATATCATAGCCCCCTATAAGAGATCAGGGGCTGCCAGGCAGCAGGGGGCAGACCCCCCTCCCTCCCCAGTTTGAATATCATTGGTGGCCAGTGTGCGGCCCCCCCTGCCCCCCCTCCCTCCCTCTATTGTAATATCATTGGTGGCCAGTGTGTGGCCTCCGTCGGCCCCCCCTCCCTCCCTCTATTGTAATATCATTGGTGGCTAGTGTGCGGCCTCCGTCGGCCCCCCCTCCCTCCCTCTATTGTAATATCATTGGTGGCCAGTGTGCGGCCCCCCCGCCCCCCCTCCCTCTATTGTATTATCATTGGTGGCCAGTGTGCGCCCCCCCCCGGACCCCCTCTATTATATTAATATCATTGGTGGCTAGTGTGCGGACTCCCCTCTCTCCTCCCCCCCGATCATTGGTGGCAGCGGAGAGTTCCGATCGGAGTCCCAGTTTAATCGCTGGGGCTCCGATCGGTAACCATGGCAACCAGGATGCTACTGCAGGGCTGGTTTCCATGGTTACTTAGCAATATTACAATATTAGAAGCATCATACTTACCTGCTGCGCTGTCTGTGACCAGCCGGGAGCTCCTCCTACTGGTAAGTGACAGATCATTAAGCAATGCGCCGCACAGACCTGTCACTTACCAGTAGGAGGAGCTCCCGGCCGGTCACAGACAGCGCAGCAGGTAAGTATGATGCTTCTAATATTGTAATATTGCTAAGTAACCATGGCAACCAGGCCTGCAGTAGCGTCCTGGTTGCCATGGTTACCGATCGGAGCCCCAGCGATTAAACTGGGACTCCGATCTGAACTCTCCGCTGCCACCAATGATTGGGCAGGGGGGGGAGAGGGGAGGCCGCACACTGCCACCAATGATATTACAATAGAGGGAGGGAGGGGGGGCCGGGGGAGGCCGCACACTGGCCACCAATGATATTACAATAGAGGGAGGGAGGGGGGCCGGGGGAGGCCGCACACTGGCCACCAATGATATTACAATAGAGGGAGGGGGGGTCGCACAATGGCCACCAATGATATTACAATGGAGGGAGGGGGGCCGGGGGGGGGCCGCACACTGGCCACGAATGATATTCAAACTGGGGAGGGAGGGGGGTCTGCCCCCTGCTGCCTGGCAGCCCCTGATCTCTTACAGGGGGCTATGATACGCACAATTAACCCCTTCAGTTGCGGCAGCTGAAGGGTTAATTGTGCTGATCACAGCCCCCTGTAAAAGATCGGGTGCTGCTAGGGAGCAGGGGGCAGTCATGTACACAGTTCATAGTATATTCTAACTAGAAGCGTCCCCATCACTATGGGAACGCCTCTGTGTTAGAATACTGTCAGATCTGAGTTTCACGATGTAACTCAAATCCGATGGTATATTCTAACATAGAGGCGTTCCCATGGTGATGGGGACGCTTCAAGTTAAAATATACCATCGGATTGGAGAAAACTCCGATCCTATGGTATATTAACTCCTGACTTTACATTGAAAGTCAATGGGGGATGGATCCGTTTGCAATTGCACCATATTGTGTCAACGTCAAATGGATCCGTCCACGTTGACTTGCATTGTAAGTCAGGACGGATCCGTTTGGCTCCGCACGGCCAGGCGGACACGAAAACAACTTTTTTTTTCATGTCCGTGGATCCTCCAAAAATCAAGGAAGACCCACAGACGAAAAAACAGTCACGGATGATGGAAAAACGGAACCCAAAAAATAACGGTCGTGTGCATGAGGCCTAAAGAGAATCTGTCAGCATGATCAACCCTATTAAATAAGCCAGGCATACTTCCTGGCAGGGTTGACTGTGCTGAGTGCAATGTTCCCTGTCTTGTAGCAATCCAAGCTATCATTTTGGTGTTGTTGCAGTCATGTATCAGGTCTGCATAAGGCCTCATGCACACGACCGTTGTGTGTTTTGCCATCCGCAAATTGCGGATGGCGTCCATGTGCGTTCCGCAATTTGCGGAACGGCACGGACAGCGATTGATATAACTGCTTATTCTTGTCCACAAAACGGACAAGAATAGGACAGGTTATATTTTTTTTGCGGATCACGGAACGGAGCAACGGATGCGGACAGCACACGGAGTGCTGTCCGCATCTTTTGCGGCCCCATTAAAGTGAATGGGTCCGCATCCAAGCCACAAAAACTGCGGCTCGGATGCGGACCAAAACAACGTTCGTATGCATAAGGCCTAAGAATGTGTTTTTTAAAAAAAAATATTTATTTTATGTTTTTATTCATTCAGATCTACAAAATATGGAACAAATGGTTACACAAAGTTCTCCCAAAAGCTACTTGGTAACAAACTGTATTGAGCATGCACTGACCGCCTGTTATCCCTGGACAAGATATTCTGCTGGATTGGACGCTAAGCTATTCTACTTGCCTCTATCCTACTGCCCAACATTTATTATTGATTATATGTTATCACTGAATGCACCAAAAGCAGCTCAAGGAGTGTACTGATGCACAGGAGCACATAGGTGGGTAAGACTGAAAGCACTCTATAGCAGACTGTTGATATATATATGTCCTTAACCCCTTCAACACCAAGCTATTTTTCACCATAAGGACCAAGCCACATTTTGCAAATCTGACATGTTTCACTTTATGTGGTAAGAACTCTGGAACGCTTTTACTTATGTAAGCGATTCTGACATTGTTTTCTCGTAACATATTGTACTTCATGTTGGTGGTAAGTTTGAGTCAATATGTTTCACCTTTATTTATTAAAAAAAATCTATATTTTGCAGAAAATTTTGAAAAATTCTCAATTTTTTAAATTTGAAAGTCTCTGCTTTTAAAGCAGATTGTGATACCTCACAAAATAGTACTACTTTACATTCCCCATATGTCTACTTCATGTTGGCATCATTTTGTAAATGTCATTTTATTTTTTACAACGTTAGAAGGCTTAGAATTTTAGAAGCAATTCCAAAACCCACTTTTTAAAGGACCAGTTCAGTTATGAAGTCACTTTGTGTGGCTTACATGGTAGAAACCACCCAAAAATGACCCAATTTTAGAAACTACACCCTTCAAGTTATTCAAAACTGATCTTACAAACTTTGTCAACCCTTTGGCTAGGGCTACACGATGACATTTTGTCGCACAACAATTTTTATAATGATAGTCTATGGTGTCGCACTGCGACATGCTGCGACACAACAGTAGCAAAACATCCATCCGAGATGGATTTTTCTGTGACTGTCGCGTTGCAGTTGCATGCAGTGCGACACCATAGACTATCATTATAAAAATTGTCGCATGACATTGCTGCGACAAATTGTCGCAGTGTAGTTGTGCCCTATGTGTCGCGTGACTTATTGTCGCCGTGTAGCCCTAGCCTTTAGGTGTTCCATAAGAATGAAAGGAAAATGGAGATAAAATGTTAAAATTTCAAATTTTTGGCAAATTTTCCATTTTAATCTATTTTCCCCTGTAACACAGGAAGGGTTAAGAGCCAAAGAAAACTCAATATTTATTACCCTGATTCTCTAGTTTAAAGAAGCACCCCACATGTGGTGGTAAACTGCTGTACAGGCACACGGCAGGGCACAGAGGGAAAGGATCACCATAAGGATTTTGGAGGGCAGATGTCGCTGGGACATCCCAAAACTCCTAAAAAGTGACCCCATTTTGTAAACTACGTAATGAGATGACAGTTTTATTGGTACTATTTTAGGGTACATATGATTTTTGATTGCTTGATATTATGCTTTTTGTGAGGCAAGGTAACCAAAAATGGCTGTTGTGGAACAGTTTTTTTATTTTTTGTTTTTTACGGAGTTCTCCTGACAGGATGGATCATGTGTTGCTTTTATAGAGCAGGTTGATACGGACGCGACGATACCAAATATGTGTATTTTTTATTGTTGTTTCAGTTTTCCTTAGTAAAGCATTTTTGAAAACCAAAATAATTATTTTTCTGCTGATCGTCTTGTGCAGGGGCTCTTTTTTTGCAGGAAGAGCTGACATTTTTATTGGTACCATTTTTGGGTACGTATGATTTTTTGATCATTCATTGACACATTTTTGGGTGAGCAAAAAGTGGCTATTTTGGCACAGTTTTTATTAACTTTTTTTAACAGCATTCAACTGAGGGAAATGTTCATGTGATATTTTTATAGAGCAGGTCATTACAGACGTAGCAATACCTAAAATATCTATTTTTTTATTCTTATTTCAGTTTTATAGAATAAAAGCATTTGTGAAAAAAAAAATCATGTTTTTTGTGTCACCATTTTCTGAAAGCTATATTTTTTTATTTTTCTGACGATCTTCTTGTGTACGGGCTAATTTTTTGTGGAAAGAGTTAATGTTTTTATAGGTAGCATTTTTGGGTACATATGATTTTTATTGATCACTCAATATTACACTTTATGTGGCAAAGTGACCAAATGATTGGAGGTTTTTTTTAAATAAAATCCCCCTTAGGGGGTAGATCATGTGATATTTTTAAAGAGCAGCTTGTTACGGACACGGCAATACCTTACAATGTCTACTTTTTAAAATGTATTTCAGTTTTTAAACAATAAAAGCGTTTTTTTTTTTTAAAATCATGTTTTAGCATCTCCATTTTTTGAAAGCCATATTTTTTTTTTTTTTTTGGGCGATTGTCTTATGTAGAGGCTCATTTTTGCAGGAAGAGATGACGGTTTGATTGGTACTATTTTGGGTTGCATAAGACTTTTTGTTTGCTTGGTATTACACTTTTTTGTGATTAAAGGTGACAAAAAATTTCATTTTTTGCACAGTTTTTTTTTTATGGTCTACATCTTATGGGGTAAGTGATATAATATTGCAGGCTGCATCTCCTGGCAGGGCCGTCTTTAATATTGATTGGACCCTGGGCAAGAATTTCCTTGGGCCCCCTGAAATGCTAAGGTCCATCTGTCTTCATGAGTGATTATCGCAGGGAAGGCAGGTTAGTTAGTGTACCCGAGCATTAGATTTTAAGAGGCCTATGGCCACCGCGGGGGCACAGGAGGCAGAAGCACAGCTCCCGCACAGCCCGTCTCCCCTTTTCAAATAGAAGACGGGTGGCCCTTAGCAACGCTCATTTCAGAGAGCGCTGCTAAGGGCCATTTAAGCCACACTTTTCTACTAAAATTAAACGTTTTGGCTAAATAAACTATATTCTAAAAATGTTACTTATCACTTGCCCAACACTTTAGCAAAAAAAATAATTAAATGGCAGTTACACTTTAAGGTCGTCCTGAGGATCGGTGATAAACGCCTGTCATACGGTTGCTAATCACTGCAGTATTATTTATTTAGGGACTGTAAGCACATGCAGTCTCAGGAGTGGTCCACACCACACCCCTGCCTTGCAGCCTCACAGGAGTACAGGACCAGTATCTGTACACGTATGTATGGCATAATTAATGGAATGACACGTCACACATAACATGACATGAGTTACCAGGCTGCCTGGTAAAGACCTGTCTCACTCATGTCATGTCATGTGTGATTCCATTAATTAGGACATACATACGTGTACAGATACTGGTCCAGGCAGCAGGCTGCAGGCACATTATTATTGCCACATCATGTGTCACAGACTCATATGCCACTCTGACTGTACTGTACAGCCATTCAGACAGTTCCACTTCCTTTAGAAAAGTGAGCCTGCAGTGCACACCAGCGACAAGGGACTTACTTACAGATAGTCTAGAGGTGACCGAACCGTTACTGAGTGTCTAGACTAGTGATGGTGGTGGTGATGGACTGGGTGTCTCCCCCCCCAGAAGCAATAATTTTTTAGCCATATATGGGGGCTATGGTGGTGCTAGCAGTCAGAGCCTGGTCTCGGGAGGGGCACTTCCAGATTATTTTCTGTCCGCCGCCACAAAACAATGGTGCTTATATAACAGACTACACAGTGTAACGGTATACTGTACATTGTGGGGCACAGTGTAGAGGTATACTGTATATTGTGGGGCACAGTGTAGGCTATATGTGTATAACAAACATATTTCACATGAAAACTTACAATTACTTGGCTTGGCCCTTGGGGATCTCGGACACCACTTCACTACTTTGGCCGGGGGCTCGGCGGAGCTGATGTTGTGTTTTATCCTAATGAGAAAGATTTCATAATAAGGATTTGGAGAAGGGGCAGAGGGATAGCAGAGCAGGAAGAGGCTGGTGCTGCTACTAGGGGGTCATACCATGGGGGAGTAATAAAGCCCACCATAATGCACCCCCCCCAGTAGAAATAATTCTCCTTTTATTGTGACAGTGCAAAAAATACCCCCTTGTAATGCCCCCAGTTGAGCTAATGTCCCCATAGTGCCCCCATAATGTCCCAGTATAAAATACCCCTATATAGTGCCCCCAGTAAATTCCCTCATAGTGCTCCTCTCCCC
Organism: Bufo bufo; assembly: GCF_905171765.1. Lineage (NCBI taxonomy): Eukaryota > Metazoa > Chordata > Amphibia > Anura > Bufonidae > Bufo > Bufo bufo. Next base: position 569,141,719 of record NC_053391.1, on the reverse strand, counting down.
CCTTCCTGCTAATTTCCCCCATAATGTACCAGTATAAAATGCCCCATATATAGTGCCCCAGTAGATGCCCTCAGTGTCCGGCCTCTGATAGGCTGCCGGCCTAGTGTCTCCATAATGCCCCCCTTAATGTGCCAGTATCAGGTGCCAACCCCCCTCCCCCCACATGTGCCAGTATCAGGTACCTCCCCATGTGCCAGTATCATAGTGCCAACCCCCCTCCCCCCCCATGTGCCAGTATCAGGTGCCAACCCCCCTCCCCCCATGTGCCAGTATCAAGTGCCTCCCGCTCCCCATGGCAGGTATTAAAAAAAAACACTTATACTTACCTCCATATCAGCGATGCGATGCAGCCTCTTCCTGTGTCCTGCTCTGTATGTCCATATGTGGAGTCAGTGCTTGTGTATTCTAATTTAGCCTGTATTTCAGAAAAGTTTCTGCTGGGATTCGAACCCACGATCTTCTGTATCAGAGGCATACCCACTGACTGAAAAAATATGAGACTTGTTATAGGTGGCTAAGTGTACATCTATACACATGACAGCTGCCCTAACACACCCAGTACTGCTATATCTCTATATGACAGCTGTCCCAGCACACTCAGCTCTGCTATATCTCTATATATGATAGCTGCCCCAGCACACCCAGCTCTGCTACATCTAATACACATGAAAGCTGCACCAGCACACTCAGCCTACTATATCTCTATATATGACAGCTTCCCCAGCACACCCAGCTCTGCTACATCTAATACACATGACAGCTGCACCAGTACACTCAGCTCTACTATATCTCTATATATGACAGCTGCCCCAGCACACCCAGCTCTGCTACATCTATATATCTCTAAGTATTGCTATACAGTAGATAGATATATAGAAACCAAAAACAAAACTCAGCAGCACAAGACAAAAAGCAGTGGGTGCAAGTCCTCTCAGCCGCAGGCTAAGACGGCTATAAATAAGTATAGATTCCAAAGACGAGGCAGCACTCCAATGGAAGTAAAAAAGTGGATCCTTTATTCCCCTCTGTGCAACGTTTCAACCGTCTCAATGCGGTCTTTCTCAAGCATAACAAAAAAGGTGTCATCAAGGGGTATATATACCCACAATACATTGCAAATAATGAACGTGACAATTATATAATCTTTAGGACAATGAAGCATAAACCATACAATCTATGGTGTACAAAAAACAAAAGTCATATATAGCCGAATGGTCTACATTGCATAATATTTATCATAGTGCAATACAGTGTACATATATATTTGATCATTATGATAACGATCAAATGAAATAATTGACCAATATCTAGTTAATCAAAAAAGTGTAACATCACCTGTGCAAATGAATAAGTGCATGTAGTTTAAAAAAAGGAACTCACACCGGATCGTATGGGACGGCGCGCCAAACTTCCGCGTCCTCACCGTCAAAGTGCGCATGTCCCAAGTGCCTGCCACGTCACCAGACGGACGCTCCAAGCCGAGGAGCCAGGCGTCATCACCATGGAAACGTGTGGGCACATGACCACAGCGATAGACACGTGACTCCTCAGGAGGACGCGCCGGGTAGAAACACGCCCACAAGGCCGGCCCCGCGTCGCTAGGCAACAATGAAACATTGCTCCCCCAGCACCAGCAGTCCCGCAGTGTGTATCGTAGTCCACCAACCGGTCACACGGCAGGCACAGGTACCCGGGCACATAAAAAAACGGCAGGAGAGGGGGAGTTAACAGACGAGAGGAGAGAAAAAAAGGGGGACACTGGCATCGCAACAATGAACTATGTGGGTAAAAGGACCAGAGCAGGTCACTGTAGTTTGTATATTTATATATATAAATAAAAATCAGAGTGAACGTGGCTTGCATAAGTATATCAGCACTGAAAAAGTAATAACCCGTGCCATACTTCAAAATAGGACAACAGGCCGGGGATCAAAAGGGTCCCGCCGTTGTCACGGCAGAACCCCTGTTCCATGGAAGGCGAGGGATCAGAGACAACGTCCATGCCACAGGTCCCAAACCCAAACACCGACCCTACAGTCCAAGATGAAATAAACAGACCACCACTCCAGATAGACAACATGATTATAGTAAACCCACACGTTACATGGCAAAGCCAATACAAATGCATCAGGGATCTCTCCCATCATCATAATCCCAACATGGATAAGCAGAAGAAGGCGCATACCGTCCACAGAGAACACCAGCGGAGCACCAATGATCTAAAGAAAGAAAGAGTAGAATATAAGCAATAAGACAGAGAATTATACATCTGTATGTAACAAATTGGTTATATATATCAAAAAATGACACCAATACGGAATTCACATACACCAGGACACGACATGGAGAGGGGCACCAGGGAATAGCAAAAAAGCCACATCCTATACTAAACTCCACTTAAAATCAACATTGAGACCATGGGGTCTCAGTGTGTTGAGACGATGGATCCATCTAAGCTCACGTTGTTTGAGAGCCAATGCTATAGAGATATAGCAGAGCTGAGTGTGCTGAGGCAGCTGTCAATTGTATAGATGTAGCAGAGCTGGGTGTGTTTGGGCAGCTGTCATGTGTATAGAAGTAGCAGAGCTGGGTGTGTTTGGGCAGCTGTCATGTGTATAGATGTAGCAGAGCTGGGTGTGTTTGGGCAGCTGTCATGTGTATAGATGTAGCAGAGCTGGGTGTGTTTGGGAAGCTGTCATGTGTATAGATGTAGCAGAGCTGGGTTTGCTGGGACAGCTGTCATATAGAGATATAGCAGTGCTGGATGTGTTAGGGCAGCTGTCATGTGTATAGACGTACACTTAGCCAGCTATAACAGTAGAAGTTTCATTCATTTTTCAGTCAGTGGTAATGCCTCTCTTATGGCTGTGTGGTTAGGTGCTTTGCCTCTGATACAGAAGGTTGTGGGTTCGAATCCCAGACACATCTCTTCCTCTCCTAAGGACGGCAATACAAATGACTATGCCTGAGCGTACATACCGTAGGGACGCAAGGTCGGGGGGAGGAGCTAGCATGGCACTTGGCCGGCAGACTCTGCAGTAAGTAATTGTAATTGACAGACAAGTCCTTCACTTCTAATGCGAGCAGCACGCCGCTCGCATAGACAACAAGTGAATGTAGGAAACGGAGCTGCCTTGGGGCCCCAGGAGCAACTGGGCCCGGGGCAGCGGCAAAGACGGCCCTGAACACACCCTCCTCCATATGTTCTGTGCATACTTACAATTCCAAATTACCTGGAGAGAGGTTTCATCCATAACACAGTCACTTCTTGGACACTTTGCCGTTGACACCAGTTAGGTAGGAAAATAAAAGTTAATTATTGATAAGTAAAATAATAACTATAAAGAAAAATATAAGTATCGATGATAGCATAATAAGGATTAAAATTAGCTATATACAATAAGTGAGAAAAGATTATAGGTTTAGCTAGTGGAAAAAAAAAAATCTAGAATATTCGCTATTACAAAGATATAGCAATATATTCTAGATCTTCGCAAATTTTTTTAAGTGCCGATATTTGCGTTAAAAATTAGCGTTTAGAATATTCAGGCTTAAAGAGGACCTTTCACCGATTATGACAATGTGAACTAAGTATACAGACATGGAGAGCGGCGCCCGGGGATCTCACTGCACTCACTATTATCCCTGGGCGCCGCTCCGTTCTCCCGCTATGCCCTCCGGTATCTTCGGTCACAAAGTTATGGTAGGCGGAGTCTGCCCTTGTTCTGCTGTAGCGCTGGCCAATCGCATTGCAGAGCTCACAGCCTAGAGAGAAAATAACCACCCAGGCTGTGAGCTCTGCTCTGCGATTGGCCAGCGCTACAGCAGAACAAGGGCAGACTCCACCATAACTTAGTGACTGAAATCTCTGCCTACTATAACTTACTGAGCGAAGATACCGGAGGGCATAACGGGAGAAAGGAGCGGCGCCCAGGGATAATAGTAAGTGCAGTGAGATCCCCGGACGCCGCTCTCCATGTTTGTATACTTAGTTCACATTGTCATAATCGGTGAAAGGTCCTCTTTAACACTAGCTGTGAACACAGTTCCTCCTCCTCTCCAAAACTGTTCCCTGGCTGGACAGTTGTGTACCTGGCCGCTGTTTGTGCAGGAACCCACCCTCCGAGCTACGTGTGGGGGGATGACTGGCCTGATAACCGTGTGAATGATCCCTGTTCTTCCTACTCTTCCTCCTGTGCCACCACCTCATCCATCATTGCCTGAAGCATTTTCTCAAGGAGGCATTGAAGTGGCATAGGAACACTGATGATGGCATCATCAGCGCTGGCCATGTTGGTGGAGTACTCCTACATGGACGCCCACTAGTCGGTGGTGAAGTGGTGCTGTTCTACAGAGCAACTTACCCGTGCATGCTGCGGCTGAAACTCGATTATTTTTCAGAAACCTCTGCACCACCAAATTCAGCACATGCGCCAGGTAGGGGATGTGTGTCAAACCGGCTAGGCTCAGAGCTTCTACGAGATTTTGTCCGTTATTGCACACCACCAGGCCAGGCTTTAGGCTCAGCGGCACCAACCACTCATCTTTCTATTCTTCGATAGCTGTCCACAGCTCCTGCACGGTGTGGGTTTTTTCGCCCAAACAGTTTCACAACAGCTTGCAGTCTTTCCCCCTGGCTGTGCTAATCATGGTGGTATAGGTGTTGCGCTGACAGTATGAAGAGGCGGTAGAGGAGAAAGTGGAGAATGAGGCGGAGGCAACAGAAGGTACTGAGAAATGTCCAACAATCCTCGTCGTGGTGGTAGGACATGCGCCAAACCGCTTTCTGCCTCAGGCCCAGCCACCACTACATTTACCCAGTGGGCAGTTAGGGAGATATAACTTCCCTGCCCATGCTTACTGGTCCATATATCGGTGGTTATGTGGACCTTGCCACTGATGGCACAGCATACTGTACACTCGATTTTGTCCGCCACTTGCTTGTGCAGGGCAGGGATCGCCCATATTGAAAAGTAGTGTCGGCTAGGAACCACAAACTGTGAGACAGCCACCACAATAAGGCATTTAAAACTGCCTGTCTCCACCAGAAGGAATGGCAGCATTTCAAAGGCCAGGAATTTTGAAATGCTGGCATTCAGGGCCAGGGCTCGCGGGTAGGTATTTCATCTTTCTCTCCAGTATTTGGGGGACAGACAGCTGAACGCTTCCATGGGACAGTGTGGCGATGCTCGGTGACACGTGGTGGTGCTGTCACATACTCTCTTTGTGGGGAGCCCTGTTGCTCCAGAGGGGGAGGAAGAGGCAGAGACTGCAGGAGGAGCCTTAGATCTGTTATGGTTTTTCAGTTGTCTACTCCACTGCAGTTGGTGTTCAGGTTTAAAACATTTATGCCTCGCTTCAGGCTCTGACTGCATAGTGTGCAAACCACCCATTCCTTGTCGTCAGCACATTGCCTGAAGAACTGCCACGCCAGGAAACGACTTTGGGCTGGCTGCTGTGAGCAGTAGCAGGCTTACTGGCCAGGAGCCAGCCACTGTGCTTTTGCACCCTGCTCCCTCTTTTGCTGAGCTGCTGGCACTGCATGACCACCACCTGCTGCACACGTCACACGGATGACCTTGATTCCATGTGGGATCTAGGACCTCATCATCCTTTCCATCATGTTCCACCCACTCCTCACCCCTGCCCTCCTATCGGTCTGCACACTGCAGAAAGCCGCAGCAGTTGACACCTGTGTTTCATCATCATCATCAAAGACGTGCTGCGGTGGTCCTCCCACGTCCTCATCCTCAAACATAAGTGGTTGGGCATCAGTGCACAAAATGTCTTCCACTTCTGGGGCAGTGCTTGGTGGATGGCCCACAGAACCCCCGCCAGCAGATTCATCAAAAAGCATAAGTGACTGCTGCATGACTTGGGCCTCAGACTGCTTGGCTGATGTGCAAGGGGGTAAAGTGGAAGACATGCCCATGGCCTGGCGGTGCCAACTTAGCATTTTCAGCAGGGGACCGGGTGGAAGACAATGTGCAGGAACTGGAGGCGCTGTCAGCCATCCAATTTACTACCGCCTCTAATTGTTCTGGCCCTTACCATTCGTACAGCAGTATCTGGGCCTACAAAATGACACAGAACATCCTATCGTCTGCGTGAACCAGAGGAAGGTGTTTCATTTGGGCGTGTAGCTGGCACTGATCGACAACGTCCTCTCCCTGTAGCAGGCGCTCCACCAACACCAGCAGTACCATGACCGGGGCCATGTCCCTTATTTGATGCTCTCCTCATTCTTTAAAGGGAACCAAAAAATTGACAGTCAGACTAACAATTGTATTTCTGTGTCACGGATGCAAAGGAGGTGTTTTGCAACCTAAAAAATGGGTTTATGTTACCTACAGAATTAACAGACTGATTAATTATTCTATTTCTTTGTCAGAGATGCAAAGGAGGTGTTTTGCACCAAAAAAATGGGTTTATGTACTCCACAGAATAAACAGACTGATTAACTATTCTAGTTCTGTGTCACGGATGCAAAGGAGGTGTTTTGCGCCCCAAAAAATTTATTTACAGTATGTCACCCACAGAATTAACAGACAGAATAAATATTGTATTTCTGTGCCACGGATGCAAATGAGATGTATTGCACCCCAAAAAATGGCAATAGGTCACACACAGAATTAACAGCCAGATTAAGCATTGTACAGTATTTCTGTGTTAATAAGTTTGGAATGTCATTAGTGATATCTGTGTCCCTTATGCTTCTATAATCTTAATATTTGTTGAATAAAAAATATCTGATTTAAAAAAAGTTTTGTATTTCTGTATCACTGGTGCAAAGGAGGTGTATTGCACCCACAAAAAATGGCTATAGGTTACCGACAGAGTTAACAGCCAAATGAAAAGCCTAACACTGTCCCTCACTGCAGTAGCATCCTGTCCCTACACTAGTTGGAGCAGAATGGTGGCACAACACGTGATCCGGCATTTATAGAGGCCAGGTCAAGTGCTGCGTCGGACAATCGCAGCCATGCCAATACTAGGCATGACTGTGATGGCTTCCAAGTGCCAATAGCTTAAAAGCTTGTTTATTAGCCGCACTGCAGCCATTCAACATGCTTTATTTAGCATCCGAACACCGAACTTCTGTTAAAAGGGTGGTTCATCTGTTACTAAGTGATGGTCCATGACTATCTGATCGTTGGGGAACTGACATCCCACACCACACAGACCAGTTTAGCTATAGATCTGGTACTGGAAGCAGACAACTCATCTCATTTGTAGTGGACTGAAATCATCTGCGTAAAAAAAAAAGCCACAAGACACTTTTGGCAACTTTTTAAATGCTGTCCTCGTCACATGTGAGTGGAGGGAGCATGACAGTGGCCGGGGCATCCACGCTGACAAATTTACCAACATTAATGACTGGAAACAGGTGTAAATGTTGGTGTAAAACTACTCCAGTCAGGCTGGAGTAGTTGTCCCTCCAAGCGCATAGACTGCTTGAGGTGTCCCTCTACTATTTTGTTAAAACCTATCATTTTTTAAAAAAAATATTAGATTTAGTGATAGGTTCTCTTTAAAGGCTATGGACATCTTTGGGCAATTTTGTATTTTTTTAACTTAATGCGAGTATTTTTGGCTAAAGATCATTTTGCAATAACTTGTTATTACAAATTGGCTTCATGTATCTTCTGCAGACTGTATGTTTTGTTATATATTGCAGGCTGCTCTTTACTGTACAGTGTGAAATCCATTCTGACATCTCTGACAGCTCAGTCTGTAACCCCCTTCTCTGTACCCTGAATGCTCATAAAGCTAACATCAACAGGAGAGGAGACAAACATGCTACAGACTGAGCTATCAGAGAGCTTATCTGGTGGATTTCACACTGAATGACACTGAGCAGGCTGCAGTGTATGAGAATATATGTAGGCTGCAGAAGACAAACGGTTCAAAATGTTTAATAAATCCCAATTACAAAAATCTTTAGCTAAAAATGCACACATTTCCATGAACAACATACCCCAAAGGTGTCCATAGCCTTTAAAGCTTTTATTTTTTATTAACACTACTAGTTCCACTGATAGTTCTAGTGCTTATATAATTATATTGTCTTTTTTTCTTTCACAGATGTTTTGTTCCTCAGAATATTCTTCAATTATAATCTTACTAGCTTCATGTCGTCACTCGATTCTCCTTGATGGCCTATATATGATGAGAGCTTTTGTTTCAGTCCTTTTATATGGAAATTACTGAACTATTTTTATTAGCTGATGATTAGATAATAAAAATGACCCATATATAGCTTTTCTATGTGTTGCTAACAATGAGATGGGGATGTAAAGTATATTCTGGCTACATTTTCTACTGTGACTAAAGCTGAAAATCAATAAACAGTTAACATAAAAAATGCTTGTTTTCTCCATGTTTAAATTCATACTTCTCATAGTTTTAAAAGAGTTAAAACTATATTGTAAGACTAAAGCCTCATGTGACCATATCCGATTTTTAAATCCCCCCCAAAAAAATAGGTCTTTGAAAAACGGATATCATCCATATGCATTCCATTATTTCTCACTCTCAAAAATAGAAAGGGCAATTCTGATTCACACAAAATAGACAAGAATAGAAATTGTTGTGAGAATACCTGATGGAGCACAGATCCGTGTAAAAAAAACAGATGTGTGAACAGTCCCTTTGACTTCTATGGGTTAGTGTACTATCCATTTTTAAATCTGAAGTAAAATATGGTTGTGTGCATGAGACCTAAGGGTATATTTTCATGATACCTTTTTTGCCTAAGTGGTTAAAGAGCTTCAAAAATGTAATTTAAAACTGCATGCAATTTTACCATGATTGTCATGATAGGTCATGTTTTTATAGGTGAACACATTCTTTTTATATGTTTCACTAACTACACCGCAATACCATAGCAATCACAGTAAAACTGTGTGCAGTTTTATTGAGGTTTTGTCTGCGTATTAGAAATGTCTCACTTAGGGTATGTTCACATCTACGTTGGAGGCTGTGTTCGGAGCCTCCATCACAGATTTTGTCAAAAATATCAGAGGGAAAAGTCCTGCATTCAGGAAATGTTCTCCAGAATGGAAACCAAACAGATACCTTTAGGCCCCTTTCACACGAGCGAGTTTTCCGCGCGGATGCGTTGCGGGAGGTGAACGCATTGCATCCGCACGGAATCCTGACCCATTCATTTCTATGGGGCTGTTCACATGAGCGGTGATTTTCACGCATCACTTGTGCGTTGCGTGAAAATCGCAGCATGCTCCTCTTTGTGCGTTTTTCACGTAACGCAAGCCCCATAGAAATGAATGGGTTTGCTTGAAAATCGCAAGCATCCGCAAGCAAGTGCGGATGCGGTGCGATTTTCACGCATGGTTGCTAGGAGACAATCGGGATGGAGACCCGATCATTATTATTTTCCCTTATAACATGGTTATAAGGGAAAATAATAGCATTCTGAATACAGAATGCATAGTAAAACAGCGCTGGAGGGGTTAAAAAAAAATATATATATCATTTAACTCACCTTGATCCACTTGATCGCGTAGCCCGGTATCACTTCTGTCCCCTTTACTGAATAGGACCTGTGGTGAGCATTAATTATAGGTCAAGGACCTTTGATGACGTCACTCCGGTCATCACATGGTACGTCACATGATCTTTTACCATGGTGAATCACCATGGTAAAAGATCATGTGACGTACCATGTGATGACCGGAATGACGTTACCACAGGTCCTGTTGCTGCACAGAGATCAGATGAAGCCAGAAGGAGATGCCAGGCCGCGAACAAGTAGACTAAGGTGAGTTTAAAAAAAATTAAGTTTTTTTTAACCCCTCCAGCGATGTTTTACTATGCATTCTGTATTCAGAATGCTATTATTTTCCCTTATAACCATGTTATAAGGGAAAATAATACTATTTACAGAACACCGATCCCAAGCCCGAACTTCTGTGAAGAAGTTCGGGTTTCGGTACCAAACACGCGCGATTTTTCTCACGCGAGTGCAAAACGCATTACAATGTTTTGCACTCGCGCTGAAAAATCGCGGGTGTTCCCGCAACGCACCCACACATTTTCCCGCAACGCCCGTTTGAAAGGGGCCTTACAGTCAACTAGCAGAAGTATCCGGCTTTGCACGGGTATATTTCATCTATTTCATTTAATGTTTGTGTGTGTCGTTAAAAGATATCAACACTATCCACTAGAACAGTGACATCTACAGTACCCCGCTCCTTTAACAGTGACCTCCACAGCGGCCGCCCCTTTATTAGTGAACTCCACAGTACCCCGTCTCGTTAACAGTGATTACCACAATAACGCAATCCCTTAACAGTGGCCTCCACAGAGCTCCGTTCCCTTAAAATGTGACCTCCACAACACCCCGACCCATTAAGTGAACTCTTCAGCATCCCGCCCCTTAACACTGACCTCCATAGCGGACCGTCCCCTTTAACTGTGACCTCCACCGTTCCCTGCCCCCTTAATAGTGACCTCCACAGCGGCGCCCCTTTATTAGTGACCACAGTATTCCATCTCCTTAACAGTGATTTCCACCACACCCCGTCCCCTTAACAGTGGCCTCCACAGCAATATGCCCCTTAACACTGACCTCCATAGTGGACTGTCCCCTTAACTGTGACCTCCACAGCAGCCTGCCCCTACGATGTACAGAGGTCCCGTTTTAGGCCGGACAGTCCGGCTTTCAGACTCCCTGTCCTCTGTCCGGTGCAGGGCTTGGATGGACAGCAGCACTGTGCTGTCTGACCATGAGCTGCAGGGAGAAAGTCACCCTCCTTCCCACCCCTGCAGTTGATTTTTACCTTAATTTTTTCAATCCCCGTTAGCTGTGGAGTGAGAGGGGTGTGGCCTAACCAGCTCAGGGCATGGCTTAGCGGGACCTGGGGATGGCCACCCTACCTGACCCCTTAACTGTGACCTCCACAGCACTCTGCTCCCTTAACAGTGTCATCCACAGCGCCCCCTGCCCCTTTAAAGCTGACCTACAGCATTGAAGTAAAATGGCTGAGTTGTTATGGAAACCTGGTGTAAAACTGTGTGTATGTAGAGACTAAGGGCCTCTGAGCTTCTATTGGCTCATAAGGGTCGCGTGACCTGGCTTCTATTGGCTAATGCATTTTTGGGGAATATCTCAGGAACGGTATGTGCTAGAAAGCTGAGACCCTATCTAAAACCTTCCTGGACACCTGATGTACCTGTGTGCCAAATTTCGTGATTGTAAATGCGATGGTGTGGATTCCTTTAGCCGACATACATACAGTTGCAAGAAAAAGTATGTGAACCCTTTGGAATGATATGGATTTCTGCACAAATTGGTCATAAAATGTAATCTGATCTTCATCTAAGTCACAACAATAGACAATCACAGTCTGTTTAAACTAATAACACACAAATAATTAAATGTTACCATGTTTTTATTGAACACACCATGTAAAAATTCACAGTGCAGGTGGAAAAAGTATGTGAACACTTGGATTTATTAACTGGTTAAACCAATTTTGGCAGCAATAACTTCAACCAAACGTTTCCTGTAGTTGCAGATCAGACGTGCACAACGGTCAGGAGTAATTCTTGACCATTCCTCTTTACAGAACTGTTTCAGTTCAGCAATATTCTTGGGATGTCTGGTGTGAATCGCTTTCTTGAGGTCATGCCACAGCATTTCAATTGGGTTGAGGTCAGGACCTTGACTGGGCCACCCCAGAAGGCATATTTTCTTCTGTTTAAGCCATTCTGTTGTTGATTTACTTCTATGCTTTGGGTCATTGTCCTGTTGCAACACCCATCTTCTGTTGAGCTTCAGCTGGTGGACAGATGGCCTTAAGTTCTCCTGCAAAATGTCTTGATAAACTTGGGAATTCATTTTTCCTTCGATGATAGCAATCTGTCCAGGCCCTGACGCAGCAAAGCAGCCCCAAACCATGATGCCCCCACCACCATACTTGATGAGGTTTTGATGTTGGTGTGCTGTGCCTCTTTTTCTCCACACATACTGTTGTGTGTTTCTTCCAAACAACTCAACTTTGGTTTCATCTGTCCACAGAATATTTTACCAGTACTGCTGTGGAACATCCAGGTGCTCTTGTGCAAACTGTAAACGTGCTGAAATTTTTTTTTGGACAGCAGTGGCTTCCTCTGTGGTATCCTCCCATGAAATCCATTCTTGTTTAGGGTTTTACGTATCGTAGATTCGCTAACAGGGATGTTAGCATATGCCAGAGACTTTTGTAAGTCTTTAGCTGACACTCTAGGATTCTTCTTCATCTCATTGAGCAGTCTGCGCTGTGCTCCTGCAGTCATCTTTACAGTATGGCCACTCCACTCCACAGGGGTGACGCGATGACATAGACGCAGCACGTCACGCTCTCCTCTCTCCCCATGGCTCGGCTATCCCGCTATCCCGCTCCTCCTGGCGTCTCCGTGGCCGTTTCTGCCTCCATGATTCTGGGGTGTATGTTGTCCCCGTAGCCCCTGACTCCGCTCGCTCCCAGCGGTGTTTGTGCCCTAAGCTCCCCCCTATCCTCCTGCCTCCTACTGCCTCTCACACCGCACCTGGGACGCACCTCGCTGGGATCGCCTGGATAGAGGGTAGCTGGATTCTTCTCCTCTCCCCTTTGGTTCGTTCTTGGCGTTCCGGCTCCGGCTGCTTCCTGGCTGGTGGGGTAAAGCGCGATCAGCTGGTTCCTGCTGCACTCAGGATCCTGTATTTTCTGATTGCTGGTGCGCCTCCTGACTCTCCGGTCTCCTGCCGATGTTTATCGCTCCCCTGCTCTGCATCCCCCAAGTGATTCCTGATTCCTTCTCCTGATTCCTGGGATCGAGGGGCCATCGTTTTGGATGTCCAGGTGGGATCTTCGTGGACACTTGGATGCTCAAGCTGGTGAGATTTTTCCTGTTTGTTTCTTTTGGCTCCCCCATCTCCTTCTTCCTCTCCATACTAACTAACTAACCTGCTATTAACAAAACTAACCGAAAAAAAAAGGGTTAGTAGTCTATTAGAGCATACCTAATGGAAACTTTACCAGAGCGTACTCACCCCATATTGTGCATGGTTTGTTTGCAAGAGAGAACAAGGAGGGAATACAAAATATATCACAAATACAAATAAAAAGGAAAGAAAAAAAAAAGGGGGAGAGGAATATAAAGTAAAGGCGAGAAAAAAGAAAGAAAAAAAAAGGGGGGGAGAGGGAAAAAAAAAAGGAAGGAAAGAAGGGGGGAGGAAAAAAGAAAAAAAAAAAAGGTAAAATAGAAGAAATAAGGAGCGGTTTGAAAAAGGAGGGGGAAGAGAAGGAGAAAGAAGAAAGGGGGGGAAAAGGAAAAAAAAAATGGCCCCAAAAAATAGTAGGCGCTCGGTGGATCTCTCCGGCCAGAAACAGAATACTAAAACCTTTGAAGCGACAAAAATAGATAAATTCCTGAGGTCTCCAAGGGTGAATACAACGGGGGGACAAAAGGACATTGGTTCCCAAAAAAATGATAATTCTGGGGTGACGGAAATAGAACCACAAAAAGCCTCTGGACACTTCCAGGAGGAAGAGGGAATGGAGGGAGAAGATATGCCCATGGTCAACTCCTCTCCGCTAAAAGAAATATTGTTGGAGGTAAAACAAAACGGGGACTTAATACAGGGCATTACAACTCAGCTCGGGTCCATCCAAGTTGATGTGGGATTGATTAGAGACGATATGTCAAAAATTCGAGACAGAGTCAAGAATGTGGAGAGCGCCATGGCTCTTATACAGAATGAATCCCAAAAAACAAACTCTGAAATCTCCACTCTGAAGACAGAATTTAATCTTCTGAAGAGAAAGGTGGTGGATCTTGAAGATAGATCGCGAAGATACAACGTGAGAATCCTGGGGGTCCCAGAGGGTGCCGAAGATAAGAATTCAATTCAATTTATATAGACGTTAATCCTTTTTTCCCTTTCACTAGTGATTGACAGGGGTGATCAAGGGGTTAATTGTGGTGATGGGGGGGTGATCTGGGGCTAAATATGTAGTGTTTGGTGTTCTCACTGTGATCTGTGCTCTCTGCTGGGACCAACCGACGAAAAGGACCCAGCAGAGAGCACAGAAGCCATTTAACACATTATATTTATAAATATAATGTGTTATATGGCTTTTGGTTCGTTTATTTAAAGGTCACCAACCTGCCAGCTCTGATCATTGGCTGGCAGGCTGGTGACCAACTCCTTCTGCAACTTTTGCCGACCCACACTGCGCATGTGCGGGCCGAATATGCGCGTAATCTCGCGTCTCGCGAGATGACGCGCCGATGCGTCATGGAGGAATAACCCGGCCGCCCGCAGGACGCATCCCCGCGTTAGGTGGTCAGGAGGTGGTTAAAACAGGGTCGACCAAGAAAGGTGATATAGCATTCACATGGACACCAGTCCCACCAACCAATGTTTCATGTTGGGGTGCCATGGTTAAGTGAGACCGGCATCAGTGTGCCATACCCCACCGTTGCTGATGAGGACCCTCTGGTAGTTTTCACTAAGAACATTGCTCTCAGAGCCAGCAGCCATTAGATCCCCCTCAAACCAACGGTGGCGGCTTTCACATGGGAAATAGGGACCAGAGTGCTGATCTATAGAATTTCCCTTGCAACGACCTGACCCGATCACGCTCTCATAACCGTAATCAGGTCAGACCTTACACAGGGAGGCATATACAAAATAAATCTACATACCATTCCTAAGCTAAAAAGAAAGTCCACAATAGTCATCCTATGCTTAATAAAACTTTCCACGACAGTTCCCTACTCTCTGTAATATGTCCCCTGTGTTCTTTGAATCTCTTGCTGAATCTTCGGTTTCCTCAGCTTGCCCTCGTCGATTGTGGTGCTCCTTGGGTGTTATTGCCTCCATGATGATGCTCCATCCTTTGGTTCAATTCTTCGGGGAGTTGACTCTGAGGGAGGTCCTGATGTGGGGAGGTGTGGCCTGGTGATGAACGTTTAGTTGGACATCCTTTCCATCAAAGACATAGGTTGATCCGTGGTATATCTGGGAGCTGCGATTAGGATGTCATTATCTGCACGTGACTGGGCGATCCGATCGATCAAACAGCAGGAGCATCTCACCAGGATATATATGATAAAGAGAAAAACAACAACATGAGGATATACACTCCTATTTCCTTCAACCAGTTACCTATGGAAAACAGGGAATCTCCAAAAAACCACTAAAAGCTGCGAAAGGATTCTATCCCTCATTAGTAATAACCCTAGCTCTGCCCTGAATTACAGTGACCTTATCCATATGGGCCTGGACATTATCACTGGTATCTGCGATTGAAGTACAGCAGTCCTCTCCTATAAACTCACAGAAACCCCCCCTAAGAAGCTAAAAGATAATCCAGCGCCATCTATCCCTCTAAGACGAGGGTTGGGTTGATGCAACTGTTGGCAAAGGAAACAAGAGCGAAATATCATCATAATCAATGTTTAATTTCTCAATCAGTTTTGCCACATATTCCTCTTGTATCTGCTGCAAGTCTCTAGGCATCAGAATTAATGGACTCATTCTCCATGGGGTTGGGAAGGGTCTCCCCATCCAACCGTTAGTGTCATTGGTCAACCCTTGAATCTTTGCTGCCCTTGCATATACAGTATTGTTCTACTGGGCTGTGCAGACTGTACAATAGGCTTATTCGCATGTTCAGACAAAACCTGTTCCTCAGGTTCTGTAAAGCCAGGAACCTGTGGTAGAGTCAAGTGTGTGCATATCTCATCATCTGATTCTGTTGTTAATTTAGTGACTACAGGGTACAATGGCACATATGGGGGTGGGACAGGAGTTGGAGTCACGATGGGGGTTTTACTTTGCTGTCTTGTATTTGAACTGCACAAGTCAGTTCAAAAAGTTTTGCACAGATAGCCATGCTTGGCCGCAAGTTTTCATATATATTTTATTCCAGTGAGGGTCTCCTTTGTACCATGGAAAAGTGTCTATGTCATTCAGACATAGGCCCTTGATCATGGGCATATGGAAGTCTGAAAAAGACCATTCTTTTGGGAACGGGTCAGTACATTTCATTCCTTCTGTCCATTTACACATATTATCAACCCAAGGATCAGTATAAAATGAACCTAAACACCTCTGGACAAACATTTTTGGACTTTCTCCCAATTTTGTTTTTTAGGAGACAGTTTTACCATAGAGTGATTTGCAGCAGATTTAGGGTACATAATTTTCAGTTCTAAATTTAAAATTCAGTTTCTTTTTGGGATTCTTCTTACCATAAGAATTGCCCATCTTAATTAGCTAAAATATACAGTGAGATCAGCTGAATTTAAAGGTTTATAAAAGGATGATTATGTTTGTGTTTAGTGCAAAAATACTTACTGACAAACCTTATGCTTATCAGATTCCTCGGGGAGACGCTTATCAGAAGCGCTTACCGGGTTCAAATAATCCACTCTTACAGTATAGGGCAGTAATAATATATATAAAAAATATAGAATCACTTACCCGATACTGTTTTTTCATGGATCCCACCTTCTGACACCAAACTGTTAGCGGTTTTTCTCAGGCAGGTTTATGATGGTTATATGATGAGGCATCAGACCTCCAACCCATGAATATTTCCCTGTGCAACGAATATCCCATTTGCTCTGATCAGGAGATGAATATCATCCCAGACTTAACATAGGTTGCTAAATATCTGAAATCTTTATTTCCCAGCACATACTTATAGGGCTTTTTTGGGGTGGGCGCATATTGTCTCTCAAGATCCAATTGGAACAATCCTGGTATTTCTTCGTAGGCCTTGGGAAACATGTTTGTCAAGATACAGTTGAAACTTTGTTAAACAATACTGGTATCTGCTATATACAATACATGAAAAGGGTTATTTTACATTGAACAGGTTTACTCTACATGCTAATACGTTGAATGACTTATCATAGTTTTCTGTCATTGTATGTGAGGTGAGATGTTAAATAGCCTTTTGTTAAGGGAGGGTGCTATTGTGTCCAGCAACTGGCAAAGTTGTGACATGTGCTAATTCGGGGTACTGCATTCCATAAGAGATGAGGCTTGTATAATCTATGTCTAATCTGTGATGTATCAAAAGTAGGATTATGAAAAATCCCTTTCAGGGAGGTCAGCAAAGAAAGTATAAATAAAGTTTTAAATAAAGTATATTATACACAGAGTCAATTATGCAGCATAAAAATTTGTAAAACAAATAACCAATTTACTATAACATAATTATCCTAATTATCCTCTAAAAAAAATAATATTGCATATATCACAGAAATTAGGCAAACAACTCTAGAATACATCTAGATGCAAAGATAACCGCACTATTAATCAATGGAAAGATGAACAAAAACACAATTGTGATGCATGGAGTTTAAAGGGAGTCTGTCACCAACTTCAGTCATGTCAAACTGCTCATACCCATTGTGGGTCAACGCACACAGATAATACATGGTACCTTATTTCACCCTCTTCTGTGGCTGCAGTGTTCCAAAACTTGGGTTTAAACCATATGAAAATGGGCTTTGCAACTGCCCAGGGAGGGTGTTTGCATATAAAAATGTTTATAACTTAGCTCATCTTTAATTAGCACCACTAACACAGCTATACATGAGGTCCCCAGCCTCCTCCAGAATTTTTTCCTCAGGGCAGCCCAAACGGTGATGACTCTCATACAAATTGTCAACAGGGAAATTCTCTTGACTATCTGCTGTAGGGAGTGGTGGGGTTTTCTTGACACTTCTTTAGAAAAAGGATGGCAACCTTCTAGAAATGTGCAGTGAAGACTGAGAGGGCTCCACTGAAAGCCTTCTCTGGGGCTATAAGGAGCAGGAGGAACGCTGTGACCTCTGGCTCCATGGAATGGTGTCTGACTCCAAAGTCACCTCCACTTCATCCTGCTGCGACTGAGAGGAGGACTGAGCCATCCACAATCTCATCTTCTTTCTCCTCAATAATGATGTTGCACCTTTCTGGAGCCAGGGACAACTGCATCCTACTATTACTACTACTACTACTACTACCAACTACCTGGTGCTGCTACTACCCACATTCTGGCTCTGGGTCATCCGTTGGGAACCCTGACATTTTGGGGCCTCACATATAATCTTGTGCGCTACCCTTTATATTGGTGTACTGATCATATATACACTCACCTAATGAATTATTAGGAACACCATACTAATACGGTGTTGGACCCCCTTTTGCCTTCATAACTGCCTTAATTCTACGTGGCATTGATTCAACAATGTTTAGAAATGTTGGCCCATATTGATAGGATAGCATCTTGCAGTTGATGGAGATTTGAGGGATGCACATCCAGGGCACGAAGCTCCCGTTCCACCACATCCCAAAGATGCTCTATTGGGTTGAGATCTGGTGACTGTGGGGGCCATTTTAGTACAGTGAACTCATTGTCATGTTCAAGAAAACAATTTGAAATGATTCGAGCTTTGTGACATGGTGCATTATCCTGCTGGAAGTAGCCATCAGAGGATGGATACATGTTCTCAACAGAAATCGAGACCCATCAGACCAGGCAACATTTTTCCAGTCTTCAACAGTCCAATTTTGGTGAGCTTGTGCAAATTGTAGCCTCTTTTTCCTATTTGTAGTGGAGATGAGTGGTAGCCGGTGGGGTCTTCTGCTGTTGTAGCCCATCCGCCTCAAGTTTGTGCTTGTTGTGGCTTCACAAATGCTTTGCTGCATACCTCGGTTGTAATGAGTGGTTATTTCAGTCAACGTTGGTCTTCTATCAGCTTGAATCAGTCGGCCCATTCTCCTCTGACCTCTAGCATCCACAAGGCATTTTTGCCCACAGGACTGCCACATACTGGATGTTTTTCCCTTTTCACACCATTCTTTGTAAACCCTAGAAATGGTTGTGCGTGAAAATCCCAGTAACTGAGCAGATTGTGAAATACTCAGAGCGGCCCGTCTGGCACCAACAACCATGCCACGCTCAAAATTGCTTAAATCACCTTTCTTTCCCATTCTGACATTCAGTTTGGAGTTCAGGAGATTGTCTTGACCAGGACCACACCCCTAAATGCATTGAAGCAACTGCCATGTGATTGGTTGACTAGATAATTGCATTAATGAGAAATAGAACAGTTGTTTCTAATAATTCTTTAGGTGAGTGTATGCGGAATGGAAACGTATGGAGACAAAACTAAATGGAAAAGGATTTAGGCCTAAATTCGTTATCACCCACAGATACATTTGTACACTGCCCTGTGTATTGGTGTAGTAATCACGTATATGCTGATTTTATTAAGTTCAACAACCCCAAAAAATCTGATTGGAAATGTGGAGATAGAAATAAACGGAAAAGGATTTAGGCCTAAATTCGTTATCACTATAATTCTGTGTGCTACCCTTTGCATTGGTGTAGTGATGACCTATATGCTGTTTTCATTAAATTGCTTAAAGGGAGTCTGTCATCAAAGTTTCACCTTTTTAACCCTTCCCATAGCCTTCTAGCAGCCTTACAGTTAATAAAAACGTTACCTTTATGAGCAATCCTGGACTTATAAAACCGGCAAAAAACAACTTAGTAGCATATGAAAATGAGAGCTCGCAAGTGCCCAGGGGCGGCGTTACCCTCGTAGGTGCCCAGCTAGCTCAGCCTTATCGTCGCTTCCCCCCCGCCCATTCTTTCCCTCTGCCCAATTCCCCTGAAGAAGCCAGTTATCTGGTGAAACATGTCGGGGGGCAGACTTAGATTTTAAATTCACTCCACTGTTAGTTAGCTAGTCCGGCTGGCCTACTTATCAAAGTTAGAGTAGTTTAGCAGTAGATACGGTATCTAAACCGTGATTGTTCCAACCACAGTGTCCACCATCAAAGGGATAGATACAGATTTGCTAGCACATGTGCTGTTTTCTTAGTGGGATGAGTGTTTGAAGCTCCCACAACCCTGTATAGTTGATGGTGTCACTGCAAGCGGCATGAAGGCAGTGACAGGGGTGAGAGATAGTGCATATGCTCTCCCTCTTGATCCATTGATCAATTTTTTGACTGTACAGTGGAGTGGTTACTGTATTTTTAACCTTTTTCTTTTCTTTGGTTCATTAAGTAAAATTAAAATAAACGTATTAAGTACACTTTTTTAACTCAAATAATAATAAAAGTGAAGTATTAAGTTTCACCTGGGGCAGGATAGATCCAACGCCTGCATAGGCATCTGTAAATAAATGATTTGATAAACCATACCTAGGGAATGTCCCAAATATAAATAGCATTACAGACATTACCATGGTTTGCTGTCTCCAGTGAAGCTCACAACTCAAGTTCCATATCACTATGTCTTTGGAGTATGATACTGTTGCTAATGCCCTTACACATACGACTGTCTGCAGATATAGCAAATGGACTTCAACCTGCTGAATTTATCATTTACATTGTTATCTGTAGATATTGGTGTTTTTACACTGTTTGCTATAACGTAAGTAGCTATCTACCCTATTTACTTATCTGAGTAATTTGTGATCTTGTGGATTGCAATATAGATCCATTCAGATCTTGGTATATGGGTATTGATAAGTTCTTAGTGGATCGTTATTAGTATCTTCTGTTGCATTGACTATGTGAATTGTCTCCTGCTCTATTCATTAATGCATCTGGCTTTACATACATAGACGTGCTTTGGTATAGCGACATACTGTACTTCCTAACAGACAGCTATTAGCACTTTAAACTTAGATTTATACCTACTTGCAATCAGGGAATGCATACAGTTGCAAGAAAAAATATGTGAACCCTTTGGAATGATATGGATTTCTGCACAAATTGGTCATAAAATGTGATCTGATCTTCATCTAAGTCACAACAATAGACAATCACAGTCTGCTTAAACTAATAACACACAAATAATTAAATGTTACCATGTTTTTATTGAACACACCATGTAAACATTCACAGTGCAGGTGGAAAAAGTATGTGAACCCCTAGACTAATGACATCTCCAAGAGCTAATTGGAGTGAGGTGTCAGCCAACTGGAGTCCAATCAATGAGATGAGACTGGAGGTGTTGGTTACAGCTGCCCTGCCCTATAAAAAACACACACCAGTTCTGGGTTTGCTTTTCACAAGAAGCATTGCCTGATGTGAATGATGCCTCGCATAAAAGAGCTCTCAGAAGACCTACGATTAAGAATTGTTGACTTGCATAAAGCGGCAAAGGGTTGTAAAAGTATCTCCAAAAGCCTTGCTGTTCATCAGTCCATGGTAAGACAGCTGTCTATAAATGGATAAAGTTCAGCACTGCTGCTACTCTCCCTAGGAGTGGCCGTCCTGTAAAGATGACTGCAAGACCACAGCGCAGACTGCTCAATGAGGTGAAGAAGAATTATAGAGTGTACGCTAAAGACTTACAAAAGTCTCTGGCATATGCTAACATACCTGTTAGCGAATCTACGATACGTAAAACACTAAACAAGAATGGATTTCATGGGAGGATACCACAGAGGATGCCACTGCTGTCCAAAAAACATTGCTGCACCTGGATGTTCCACAGCAGTACTGGCAAAATATTCTGTGGACAGATGAAACCAAAGTTGAGTTGTTTGGAAGAAACACACAACACTATGTGTGGAGAAAAAGAGGCACACCACACCAACATCAAAACCTCATCCCAACTGTGAAGTGTGGTGGTGGGGGCATCATGGTTTGGGGCTGCTTTGCTGCGTCAGGGCCTGGACGGATTGCTATCATCGAAGGAAAAATGAATTCCCAAGTTTATCAAGACATTTTGCAGGAGAACTTGAGACCATCTGTCCACCAGCTGAAGCTCAACAGAATATGGGTGTTGCAACAGGACAACGACCCAAAGCATAGATGTAAATCAACAACAGAATGGCTTAAACAGAAGAAAATATGGCTTCTGGAGTGGCCCAGTCAGAGTCTTGACCTCAACCCGATTGAGATGCTGTGGCATGACCTCATGAAAGCGATTCACACCAGACATCCCAAGAATATTGCTGAACTGAAACAGTTCTGTAAAGAGGAATGATCAAGAATTACTCCTGACCGCTGTGCACGTCTGATCTGCTACTACAGGAAACATTTGGTTGACGTTATTGCTGCCAAAGGAGGTTCAACCAGTTCACATACTTTTTCCACCTGCACTGTGAATATTTACATGGTAACATTTAATTCTTTGTGTGTTATTTAGTTTAAGCAGACTGTGATTGTCTATTGTTGTGACTTAGATAAAGATCAGATCCCATTTTATGACAAATTTGTGCAGAAATCCATATCATTCCAAAGGGTTCACATACTTTTTCTTGCAACTGTATACTTTAAAATAATTACAGATAAAGAGATTCTTATACGTGTAAAAATGCTAAAAGGTAAGCAAGTCACCAAATCCAACAGTCTTGGCAACACAGATAAAAGAAGGGACTCAGATAGGTTTAGCCCTCTGGCAACAATACAGTTATGCTGGGTTCACATCACTGTTTCATTGTCTGTTTTTCTGATCCGTCAGAAGAACAGAAAAAAAAACAAAAGGATCCTGTATTTTAAGTATACGTTTCATCTGTTTTAGCCATTTCCTTCTGAGATCCATTTTTTTAGATGGAAAAAAACTCCTGGTCACATTTTAATTTTTAAAAAGCAGAGTTAATGGACAAGAAAATACTCCCCATTCTGTCTGAAACTATAAATCAAGCTATCTGGAGCACTGTTAGGCTCCATTTACACGTCCGCAAATGTGTCCGCATCCGTTCCGCAATTTTGCGGAACGGGTGCGGACCCATTCATTTTCTATGGGGACGGAATGGATGCGGACAGCACACAGTGTGCTGTCAGCATCCGCATTTGCGGAGCGCGGCCCTGATCTTCAGGTCCGCAGCTCCGCAAAAGATAGAACATGTCCTATTCTTGTCCGCAGCTTGCGGACAAGAATAGGCATTTCTATAGGGGTGCCGGGCGGGTGTGTTGCGGATCCGCAATTTGCGGGTCCGCAACACACCACGGACGTGTGAATGGAGCCTTAAGGGTCTGGGCTGACGTGTAATGTGGCAAAAAGGCTATAGCAATGTCTTGAGGCACTTTGTGCAATTATAGTCAATGGTGTCGCAAAGTGACATGTGACATTCTGCGACTGCCACGCAACAGTCTCAAAAATAACCGACTTGGATGATTTTTTTGGGGACAGTCGTATCGCAGTTGCAGCATGTCACATGTAATGTTGCAGGCAATACCATTAACTATCATTACACGAAGTGTTGTGCAACATTGCCGTCACATAAATGTCGCGAGACACATGTCATTGTGTAGCAGGACTACTGTACTTATGTATTCAGTTTTACTTCAGCTCTAACTCTAATCAGTGACACTACATATAGTCTCAAGGGGAAAATTTACTAAGAATTGTATTTCATACACCGGTCTTCGTATAAGGTCCAATACCATAAGATGCTGATTGTCATGGCACTGGCAAACATCAGTGACGAATGCCCTGTCAGCCATTCCTCCAGTTGTGCCCATGATTCTAGTTTAACCCCTTAAGGACGCAGGGCGTATCGGTACGCCCTATTTCCCGAGTCCTTAAGGACTCAGGGCGTACCGGTACGTCCTAACTTGAAATCGGCATTCCGGCGCCCCAGGGGTTAATCGGAACGGGATTTCGGCTTAAATCATTCAGCCGGCATCCTGTAACAATGCAGGGGGGGGGTCATTTGACCCCCCCGCATCGACGATCGCAGAAAACCGCAGGTCAATTCAGACCTGCGGTTTTCTGCGTTTCCGGTCCATTCGGGTGTCCTGTGACCCGATGAACCGGAAAAAGACTGCGATCGGTGGCGTAATTTTACACCACCTATCGCAGTCCGAGGATTTGGAGAGGCGGTGCTGGCCCTGGTGCTGAACGCCGCTGTCCAGGGTGCTGATTGGAGCAGGGGAGAGAGGCGCGAGATTCAAACTTCCTGCGCTCCTCTCTCCCCTCCTCTTCCTGTCCAGCACCCTGACCGTGCAGCACCGTCCAGAACGAGCTCCTGTGTCCCCACAATCGGCATCCATCACCCTCCTGCACCCATCGCCACCCAGGTAGGTTAGGGTCAGTGAGGGAGAGGCACCGTTAGGCAGGGAAAGAAGGGAAAAGTTAGTTAGAAAAAAAAAAAACTTTTATTTCCAAACTTTCTTTGATCCATCCATCAGACCCCAGATCCCCCCCTGCCACTTGCCCCCCCCCACCAGACCCCCCCACCCCCCCTTCCCCACCACCAGCCCCCCCCCCCTCCCCTGACCACCAGCCCCCTTACCACCACTTTTTTTTTTTCTGCGTGCGCTGACTGGCCGGCACTTTTTAGCGTCCGTCCAGTGTTAGCGCATTGCCCGCCCCACCACCCCACCGACCGCTGATCAGCGTTGTACCGCTGATCAGCAAGTTTGAACTTTTTTTTTCCTAACACTTGCCCTTTCTTTTTTTGCCTTTTTTAGTACGCGAACACCCGTTGCCCCCACACACACGCACATATAATAAAGGTTTCCACACACGCACACATACACGCACACACACCCATGGCCCGCCAGATGTTCTCGGCCGAGGAGGCATACGCCCAGATTGCCTCCGACTCTGAGAGCCCCAGTGAGGATGAGGATGACCCCACGTTCCTTTTATCATCCGCATCCTCCTCATCATCATCTGATGACGATGAGCCACCAAGGCGGCGGAGACGCCGCCAGGCGGAGCCAGGGGCCCCACATGCTAGGGATCCTGTGGCCCACCCTAGTACGAGCCGCCCTGGGGTTCGTACTGGTTTCCCGGCCCACCAAATAAGTCCACCGGAGCCCCCTGCCGATGAACTTAGCTGGTGTCCCCCAGTGGACTTTGAGCCTGAGATTCCGGATTTTGCTGGCAATCCTGGAATCCAGATTCCCACAGTGGGGTTTACTGAAATAGACTATTTTAGTTTTTTTTTCAGTAACCCACTGGTGAATCTGATGGTGGAGCAGACGAATCTGTACGCCCAACAGTTCGTCGCTCAAAACCCAGGCTCATTTTTGGCTAGACCCGGTGGCTGGACGCCGGTCAGTGCAGCCGAGATGAGGACATTTTGGGGCCTCGTGCTGCATATGGGTCTAGTCCAAAAACCCAGTGTCAGGCAATACTGGAGTGGGGACGTCCTATACCAGACCCCACTGTACAGTATGGTCATGACACGTCCCCGGTTTGAGGCCATCCGGAAATGTCTGCATTATTCCGATAATGCAGCATGTCCCCCCCGAAGTGATCCTGCCTATGACCGGCTGTACAAGATACGGCCGGTCATCGATCACTTTGGGGCCACATTTCAGCAGGCCTACGTACCTGGAAGGGAGGTCGCGGTTGATGAGTCTCTCGTTGCGTTCAAGGGGAGACTCAGTTTCCGCCAATATATTCCCACAAAGCGGGCGAGGTATGGCGTGAAGCTATACAAAATTTGTGAGAGTACCTCAGGGTACACTTACAAATTTCGTGTGTACGAGGGGTGAGATTCCCGGATTCAACCCCCAGAATGTCCCCCCACTCTGGGTGTTACCGGGAAACTCGTGTGGGACCTTATGTACCCACTGCTGGATAAGGGTTACCACTTGTACGTGGACAACTTTTATACCAGCATTCCCTTGTTCAGGTCCCTTGCCGCCAGATCCACGTTCGCTTGTGGGACCGTGCGGAAAAATCAACGCGGCCTCCCTGCCTACCCCCTCCAGGTACCTATCCCCAGGGGTGAGACCCGTGCACTTACCAGTGGAAACCTGTTTCTGGTCAGGTATAAGGACAAGAGGGATGTCCTTATGCTGTCCACAATCCACGGTAACGGCATCACCCCAGTCCCTGTGCGAGGTACCGCGGCAACGGTCCTCAAGCCCGATTGTATCGTCGCCTACAATCGGTATATGGGAGGAATTGATCTCTCGGATCAAGTCCTCAAGCCATATAACGCCATGCGCAAAACCCGGGCATGGTACAAAAAAGTTGCGGTCTACTTGGTGCAGGTTGCCATGTACAACTCTTTTGTACTATCCCGAAGCGCTGGCAGCACAGGGACATTCCTCCAATTCTATGAGGCAGTCCTCAAGGACCTGATCTTTTCGGACTGGGAAAGAGCAGGCCGGAGTACCTCGGGAATTGGAGGCGCCCGGATCGTCCCTGGCCAACACTTTCCAGGTGTGGTCCCCCATACTGGAAAGAAGGGACGAACCCAAAAAAAGTGCAGAGTGTGTCGCAGGAGGGGGATACGGAAGGACACCACCACTCAGTGCGACACTTGCCCCGATCATCCGGGCCTCTGCGTTATCGATTGCTTCAGGGAGTATCACACTTCCATGGAGTACTAAATTTTTATAATCCCCAACAGTCCACTAGAGAACATAAAAAACTATGGCTCTCAGACTTTGGAGAGACGGAAAAATTTTTTTTTTCCCAAAAAAATATTAGTTTTAGTGCAGGCATCCTCAAACTGCGGCCCTCCAGATGTTGTAAAACTATAACTCCCAGCATGCCCAGACAACCTACAGCCATCAGCAGGGCATGGTGGGAATTGTAGTTTTACAACATCTGGAGGGCCGCAGTTTTTAGGATGCCTGCTTAGTGTCTCCAAAGTCTGAGAACCATACATATTGGGCATCGTCGCGTGCGTAAAAGTCGTCGCTATAAAAATAACTTTTGCCCAAACGCCTCGGATGAACGGTGTTAAAAATATAAAATAAAAACGGTGCCAAAACACCCATTTTTGGGCAAAATTTCCATTTGAATCCTTTTTGCCGGTAATAAAGCAAGGGTTAACCGCCAAACAAAACTCAATATTTATGGCCCTGATTCTGTAGTTTGCAGAAACACCCCATATGTGGTCGTAAATGGCTATATAGCCGCACGGCAGGGCATAGAACGAAGGGAACTCCATATGGTTTCTAGAAGGCAGATTTTGATGGACAGTTTTTTTTTTTACACCATGTCCCATTAGAAGCCCCCCCTGATGTAGCCTAGACTAGAAACTCCAAAAAAGTGACCCCATCTAAGAAACTACACCCCTCAAGGTATTCAAAAGTTACTTTACAAACTATGTTAACCCTTTAGGTGTTCCACAAAACTAAATAGCGAATGTAGAAACAATTTTAGAATTTTTTTTTTGTTACATTGCCTCAAAAAAGAGTAATATAGAGCAACCAAAAATCATATTTACCCCTAAAATAGTCCCAAAACAACAACCACCTTATCCCGTAGTTTCCTAGATGGGGTCACTTTTGTGGAGTTTCTACTCTAGGGGTGCATCAGGGGGCTTGAAAGGGTACATGGTGTAAATAAACCAGTCCAGCAAAATCTGCCTTCAAAAAACCATATGACGTTCCCCTTCTTCTATGTCCTGCCGTTTAGCCAAATAGTAGTTTACGACCACATATGGGGTGTTTCTGCAAACTACAGAATCGGGGCAACCCATTTTGAGTTTTGTTTGGCAGTTAACCCTTGTTTTACTCCTGGAAAAAATTGATTATATTGGAAAATTTTCCAAAAAATAGAAATTTCAAAATTGTTTCTCCATCTGCCATCAACTCTTGTGGAACACCTAAAGGGTTAACAAAGTTTGTAAACCCAGTTTTGAATACCTTGAGGGGTGTACTTTCTTAGATGGAGTCACTTTTTTGAAATTTCTATTCTAGGGGTGCAACAGGGGGCTTCAAATGGGACATGGTATAAACAAAACCAGTCCTGCAAAATCTGCCTTCCAAAACCCATATGGTGTTCCCCTCCTTCTATGTGCTCCCGTTCGGCCAAACAGTAGTTTACGACCACATATGGGGTGTTTCTGCAAACTACAGAATCGGGGCAACCCATTTTGAGTTTTGTTTGGCAGTTAACCCTTGTTTTACTCCTGGAAAAAATTGATTATATTGGAAAATTTTCCAAAAAATAGAAATTTCAAAATTGTTTCTCCATCTGCCATCAACTCTTGTGGAACACCTAAAGGGTTAACAAAGTTTGTAAACCCAGTTTTGAATACCTTGAGGGGTGTACTTTCTTAGATGGAGTCACTTTTTTGAAATTTCTATTCTAGGGGTGCAACAGGGGGCTTCAAATGGGACATGGTATAAACAAAACCAGTCCTGCAAAATCTGCCTTCCAAAACCCATATGGTGTTCCCCTCCTTCTATGTGCTCCCGTTCGGCCAAACAGTAGTTTACGACCACATATGGGGTGTTTCTGCAAACTACAGAATCGGGGCAACCCATTTTGAGTTTTGTTAGGCAGTTAACCCTTGTTTTACTACTGGAAAAAATTGATTATATTGGAAAATTTTCCAAAAAATATAAATTTCAAAATTGTTTCTCCATCTGCCATTAACTCTTGTGGAAGACCTAAAGGGTTAATAAAGTTTGAAAAAACAGTTTTGAATACCTTGAGGGGTGTAGTTTCTAGAATGGGGTCATTTTTGGGAGGTTTCTATTATCTAAGCCTCACAATATGACTTCAAACCTGAACTGGTCCATAAAAAGTGGGATTTTGAAGATTTCTGAAAATTTCAAAATTTGCTTCTAAACTTCTAAGCCTTGTAACATCCCCAAAAAATAAAATATCATTCCCAAAATGCTACAAACATGAAGTAGACATATGGGGAATGTAAAATCATCACAATTTTTGGGGGTATTACTATGTATTACAGAAGTAGAGAAACTGAAAGTTTGAAATTTGCTAATTTTTAAAAAATTTTGGTAAAAATTGTATTTTTTTATGTAAAAAAATTAACTTTTTTGACCCAATTTTAGCAGTGTCATGAAGTACAATATGTGACGAAAAAACAATCTCAGAACGGCCTGGGTAAGTCAAAGCGTTTTAAAGTTATCAGCACTTAAAGTGACAGTGGTCAGATTTGCAAAAAATGGCCAAGTCCTTAAGGTGAAATAGGGCCGAGTCCTTAAGGGGATAAACAGCAGACACTATACAGTGGGATATGTATTGTTGTATGGCAGATATCACACAGATTTTTTTGTGAATTCTTGTGGTGTTTTACAGTGTTTTTTGGTGCATTTCTTTTGCTGCCATTTTACAAGTTTTTAAGGCAAAAAAATTCAGCTTCAGATGTTACATCGAAGCCAATGGAAAATATTAAATGCAAAATAAATAGGCATTCTCATAAAGTTACCTGTCAAAGCTCCAGCAGTGCAATCCTCAGCCGCAGCATGGCTGTGCAGAGAGAGACATCCTGCTGATGCAATGCTCTGTTTCTCCCTTCAGCAGGTGTTGGAGGAGAGTAGCAGTGGGTTGATTGCTCATCCAGGGACTCGGTGCTCTATTTATAAGGAACCTGTCACCTGGATTTTGTGTATAGAGCTGAAGACATGGGTTGCTAGATGGCCGCTAGCACATCCGCAATACCCAGTCCCCATAGCTCTGTGTGCTTTTATTGTGTAAAAAAAATCGATTTGATACATATGCAAATTAACCTGAGATGAGTCAGAGCTTGAAAATATGACTCTTCTCTGGTCACACAAGTAAGATATGACTCTTTTATGTTAATTTGCATATGTATCAAATATTTTTTTTTACACAATAAAAGCACAGAGAGCTATGGGGACTGGACATTGCGGATGTGCTAGCGGCCATCTAGCAACCCATGTCCTCAGCTCTATACACAAAATCCCGGTGACAGGTTCCCTTTAAACCCCTTCCTGGCCATACCCCAGTGCCAGTGATAGTCTTGTTTGGGCTCACTAGCTAGGTTCCTGGTTCTTGTTCCTGTGCTGATTAAGATTGCTTGTGTTTTTGACTTTGGCTTGTCCTTTAACCACTCTCTGTTTCTTGTGATTTGTACTGTGCATCCCATTTGGTTCTGACTTCAGCTTATCTTTTGACTACTCTCTGTCTCTCGTTTTTGTACTGTGTTGTCCTCCTGGTTTTTACCCACTTACGTACAACTCTTTCTTTATGTTGTTTGTCTCTAGGTGTTTGTCTGTCTCTGATCCTTAGTAGCATAGGGAATGTCGACCAGTAGCGGTCTTGCTACCAAGGGCTTGCAGTGTAAGTAGGTAGGGAAAGTGGGCTGGATTCAAGGTTAGGGCTTACTGTCCATGTCTGTCTCTACCTATAGGCATTATAGGCATTTTTTGTGGCTGCATTTAACACCCTTAGCATGCATATATTGGGCTACTGTAGATTTTTCCTCATTGACTGCTTTTTCATGCTTCAATAAAATGCATGTGCAATGTGTATTGGTCTTTTTGGGTAACTTTTTTTTACCAATACTTTTTTCCCTATAAATAGCTCAAGAGTGACATCACATAGGGCCACATACTTTCCTCTAAAAAAAAATGCTAGGCATGAAAAATGGCAGGTGTTAAAACGTGCTACATAGGCAAATGAGCTCTTAATAAGCTGTGCCTCTGATGCCACCAGATATAAGGTACACAGCGATCCTATAAGTCAATGTTCAACCTTTTAAATAGGCCTTGAGACATGACTTGGATAATAATTAAGCCAAGCATCTCATCTGCAGAGAGCGGTTTCAGGGATTGAAAGTGCAGAGCAGAGAGTACTGGATTGACCAGGTGAGAGGCCTAGGTTAGGATTTGGGGGGTACTTTATTTCATTATAGAGAGTGCCTTAATCGGTTTGAGGAGTCTTATAGGCCATGCATGATTCACTAGAATTCTGGGAAGACAGTATGTAAATGAGCTCTTAGTAAGCTCTGCCTCTGATGCCACCAGATGAAAGGCAGCTATTCTATAAGTCAACGTTAGACCTTTTAAATAGGCATTAATTTGAGACATGACTTGGATAATAATTAAGCCAGCACCTCAGCTACAGATAGCTGTATCCTGGGTTGCAGCGCAGGCTGGGACACAGTACAATAAATACTACACATAAACCTAGTGCATGGGAGCAATTACAGCATAGGCACAGGTTCGTAACTATACACTATGCACAGCACCAGACTCACAAGTTATAGGGGAAGGGGGGGAAGGCAAGTGGGAAGAGGGAGCGGAGTCACAGGACCGAAGCTTTATTGAAAGACAGACAGACCGAGAAGAGAGGAGGAAAGGAGAGGGATTTTAATCCTTTACTTCATCGATGAGGGGGAGGGTAATAACGTTATAGGATGGGAAGAT
Organism: Bufo bufo; assembly: GCF_905171765.1. Lineage (NCBI taxonomy): Eukaryota > Metazoa > Chordata > Amphibia > Anura > Bufonidae > Bufo > Bufo bufo. The sequence goes on along the minus strand of NC_053391.1, from coordinate 569,110,641 downwards.
AGGGCAGATAGAGACCGGGGGCAAGGTAGTAGGACTGGGGGAGGAATGGAAGGAGGGACTAGAACAGTTCAGAAGGAAAGGTGTAGGGTAAAAAAATATACATAAACCTCTTAATTGTATGAATACTAATGCCAGAAGCCTGACTAAGGCCTCTTTCACACTTGCGTTGTTGGGATCCGGCATGCACTTCCGTTGCCGGAGGTGCCTGCCGGATCCGGAAAAACGCAAGTGTACTGAAAGCATTTGAAGACGGAACCGTCTTCCAAATGCTTTCAGTGTTACTATGGCACCCAGGACGCTATTAAAGTCCTGGTTGCCATAGTAGTAGTGGGGAGCGGGGGAGCGGTATACTTACAGTCCGTGCGGCTCCCGGGGCGCTCCAGAATGACGTCAGAGCGCCCCATGCGCATGGATGACGTGATCACATGGATCACGTGATCCATGCGCTTGGGGCGCCCTGACGTCACTCTGGAGCGCCCGGGGAGCCGCACGGACGGTAAGTACACTGCTCCCCCGCTCCCCACTACACTTACCATGGCTGTCAGGACTTTAGCGTCCCGGCAGCCATGGTAACCACTCAGAAAAAGCTAAATGTCGGCTCCGGCAATGCGCCGAAACGACGTTTAGCTTAAGGCCGGATCCGGATCAATGCCTTCCAATGGGCATTAATTCCGGATCCGGCCTTGCGGCAAGTGTTCCGGATTTTTGGCCGGAGCAAAAAGCGCAGCATGCTGCGGTATTTTCTCCGGCCAACAAACGTTCCGTACCGGAACTGAAGACATCCTGATGCATCCTGAACGGATTACTCTCCATTCAGAATGCATTAGGATAATCCTGATCAGGATTCTTCCGGCATAGAGCCCCGACGACGGAACTCTATGCCGGAAGAAAAGAACGCAGGTGTGAAAGAGCCCTAATAAAACTGGGGAACTGGAATTAGTGATGTGTGAGGAGGACTATGACATAGTGGGAATACCTGAGACATGGCTGGATGATAGCTATGACTGGGCGGTTAATGTACAAGGTTACAGTCTGTTTAGAAAGGATCGTCAAAACCGGAGAGAGGGAGGGGTCTGCCTTTATGTAAAGTCCTGGCTATAGCCCACAGTCCAAGAAGATATAAGTGAGGGACATGAACATGTGGAGTCACTGTGGGTAGAAATACATGGAGGCAAAAACAATAATACATTTCTAATAGGAGTTGATTATAAACCACCTAATATACCAGAGTCCACAGAAAATCTACTAATATACGAGATAGACAAGGCGGCAAATCATAATGAGGTGGTTATTATGGGGGACTTCAACTACCCAGCTATAGACAGGGAAACAGAAAGCTGTACATCTCATAAAGGAAACAGGTTCTTGGCAATAACCAAAGACAATTACCTTTCCCAATTGGTTCATAAACTGACTAGAGGGACGGCCATACTGGACTTAGTATTAACCAATAGACCTGACAGAACAACAGATGTGCAGGTTGGGGGACACCTGGGAAATAGTGACCATAAAGTAATAACCTTCCAATTATCCTTCAAACAAGCGTTTCTATAGGTATGAACAAAAATACCAAACTTTAAAAAAGCAAAATTTAGCCAACTAAGAGTGGCCATAGGCGTAACTAACGGGGATAAAGTCCTCAGAAATAAAAATACCGCCACAAAATAGGATTTTTTTAAAAGCATCCTAAAATCTATCGTAATTGTGAGAGGTACATACCTTGTGGGAATAAAAGGTTAGGGAACAAGAAGAATCCAATGTGGATAAATAGAACTGTAAAGAAGGCAAGAAAAGACAAAAAGAAAGCATTTGAATCACAAAATAAACTACAAGGAAAAAAATAGAATATGTAAAAAACAAATAAAAGCTGCCAAACTAAAGATCGAGAGATTAATTGCCAAAGAGAGCAAAACTAACCCTAAAATGTTCTTCAATTATATAAATGGTAAAAAGTATAAATCTGAAGGTTTTGGCCCTCTACAGAGCAATGAGGGGGAAGTTGCAGAGAGTGACGAGGAGAAAGCAAAGCTATTAAATATTTTTTTCTCCACTGTATTCACTGAGGAAAATAAACTGTCAGATGAAATGCAGAATGTGAAAGTAAATTCCCCATTAAAAGTGCCCTGTCTGACCAAGGAAAAAGTACAAAAGTGATTTAAAAAGAATAAAATACTCAAATCGCCAGGACCAGATGGCATACACCCCCGTATCCTAAGAGAAATAAGTAATGTCATAGCCAGACCCTTATTTCTGATATTTACAGACTCTATACTGGCAGGGAGTGTTCCACAGGATTGGCGAAATTGCAAATGTGGTGCCAATATTCAAAAAGGGTGCAAAAACAGACCATGGAAACTATAGGCCGGTAAGTTGAACATCTGTTGTGGGTAAACTGTTTGAAAGTTTTCTAAGAGATGCTATCTTGGAGGATCTCAATTAAAACAAGCAAATAATATCATATCAGCATGGCTTCATGAGGAATAGGTCATGTCAAACTAATTTAATCAGTTTCTATGAGGAGGTAAGTTCTAGACTTGACAGCGGTGAATCAATGGATGTCGTATATCTGGACTTCTTCAAAGCATTTGACACTGTACCACATAAAAGGTTAGTATATAAAATGAGAATGCTCGGACTGGGAGAAAATGTCTGTATGTGGGTAAGTAATTGGCTCAATGATAGAAAACAGAGGGCGGTTATTAATGGTACACACTCAGATTGGGTCACTGTCACTTGCGGAGTACCTCAGGGGTCAATATTGGGCCCTATTCTCTTCAATATATTTATTAATGATCTTTTAGAAGGCTTGCACAGTAAAATCGAAATTTTTGCAGATGACACTAAATTGTGTAAAGTAATTAATACAGCTACAGATGGATCTGGATTGATTAGAGGCTTGGGCAGAGAAGTGGCAGATGAGGTTTAACACTGACAAATGTAAGGGTATGTACATGGGAAGGAATAATGCAAATGACCTGTACATACTAAATGGTAAAACACTGGGTAACACGGACATGGAAAAGGACCTAGAAATTTTAATAAACAGCAAATTAAGCAGTAAAACCAGTGTCAGGCAGCTGCTGCCAAGGCCAAAAAGATAATGGGTTGCATCAAAAGGGGCATAGATGCCCGTGATGAGAACATAGTCCTACCACTTTACAAATCACTAGTCAGACCACACATGGAGTACTATGTACAGTTCTGGGCTCGTGTGAACAAGGCAGACATAGCAGAGCTGGAGAGGGTTCAGAGGAGGGCAACTAAAGTAATAACTGGAATGGGGCAACTACAGTACCCTGAAAGATTATCAACATTGGGGTTATTCACTTTAGAAAAAAGACGACTGAGGGGAGATCTAATTACTAAGTATAAATATATTAGGGGACAGTACAGAGATCTCGCCCATCATCTATTTATCCCTAGGACCGTGACTGTGATGAGGGGACACCCTCTGCGTCTGGAAAGAAGATTTGTACAGAAACATAGAAAAGGATTCTTTACGGTAAGAGCAGTGAGACTATGGAACTCTCTGCCTGAGGAGGTGGTGATGGTGAGTACAATAAAGGAATTGAAGAGGGGCCTGGATGTATTTCTGGAGTGCAATAATATTACAGGCTATAGCTACTAGAGAGGGGTCGTTCAGGGAGTTATTCTGATTGCTTGATAGGAGTCAGGAAGGAATTTTTCCCCCTTAAGCGGGGAAAATTGGCTTGTACTTCACAGTTTTTTTTTTTTTTTGCCTTCCTCTGGATCAACTTGCAGGATAACAGGCCGAATTGGATGATGAAATGTCTTTTTTCGGCATTATATACTATGTTACTATAATGTTTGGAGCTTTCATGATGGAGCAGTCTGTGAGTAAGCTGCAAACCAGTCTGTGAACATCCTCCCCCAGTTTATCACCAGGTGTTTCCTGGCAAGCCACAGAGCTATACCACAGGCTTCCACCAAAAGGCAATCTCTATCGTACGAGTTTCTCCTGTGGATTACAAAGTTGCGCCACACATAGTGAAGTTCAACCAATCTTTATCTCTCAAATACTTTATATTATACTCACAAGAGTCGTTAAAATTCAGGCATTTAAACAATAAAATCTGTAGCACCACCCCGGGCAGTGCTCGCCCCTTTAACAGTAACCTCTACAGTGGCCGTCCCTTTAACATTGACCTCCACAGTGGCCACCCCTTTAACAGTGACCTCCACAGTGCCCGCCCCTTAACAAGAGACCTCCACAGTGACCACCCCTTTAACAGTGACCTCCACAGTGCCGCCGTTTGATAGTGGCCCCTTCCTCCATGCATGTAGCAGTGTAGTTGTGACATCATACGTCATATGACTGAATATTTAAGGAGCTACGAACTGCTAAAACCTGTAATCACTTGTTATGGCAACCTGGAGTAGGACCTGCAAGCTTCTATTGGCTAATAAGGGACATGTAAATGTCAGTTCGGATTTAAGTGAAAGGCTTGTTGGCTTCTATTGGCTAATGCAGGTAATTTTTGGGAATATCTCAGGAACGGTAAGTCCTAGAGAGCTGAGACCCGGTCTAAAACCTTCCCGGACACCCGATGTACATGTGTGAAAATTTGGTGAAGATCTGTCCAGTCGTTTGGTCGCGCATAAAGAACGTCCAGACAGACAAACGTCTAGACAGACATAAACTCATTTTTATATATATAAAATACTAGCAGAAGGATCTATTTAATTTTATATTTACGTGTGTCGTAAAAAGATATCAACAGTTTTCCCCATAACAGTGACCTCTACAGTTACCGCCCCTTTATCATTGACCTCCACAGTGCCTGCCCCTTTAACACTGACCTCCACAGTGCCGACCCCTTTAACAGTGACCACATCTGTAACAGTGACCTGCACAGTGCCTGCCCCTTTAACAGTGACCTCCACAGTGCTCATCCCTTTAACAGTGCCTGACCCTTTAACAGTGACCTCCACAGTGCCTGCCCCTTTAACTCCCTAAGGACTAAGGACCAGGCCATTTTTTGAAAATATGACCAGTGTCAGTTTATGTGGTGATAACTTTAAAACGCTTTGACTTATCCAAGGCATTCTGAGATAGTTTTTTCGTCACATATTGTACTTCATGACACTGGTAAAATGGAGTAAAAAAAAAATCATTTTTATTTATTAAAAAAATACCAAATTTTCCAAAAATTTGGAAAAATTAGCAAATTTCCAAGTTTCAATATCTCTACTTCTATAATACATAGTAATACCTACGGAACTAGTTATTAATTTACATTCCCCATATGTCTACTTCATGTTTGGATCATTTTGGGAATGAAATTAAATTTTTTGGGGATGTTACAATGCTTAGAAGTTTAGAAGCAAATCTTGAAATATTTCTGAAATTTTCAAAAAAATGTTTTTGTAAAGGACCAGTTCAGATATGAAGTCACTTTGTGAAGCTTACATAATAGAAACCACCCAAAAATGACCCCATTCTAGAAACTACACCCCTCAAGGTATTCAAAACTGATTTTACAAACTTTGTTAACCCTTTAGGTGTTCAACAAGAATTAATGGAAAATACAGATAAAATTTCAAAATTTCACTTTTTTGGCAGATAAAATATGTTCAAATAACTAACACAATAACAATACTGACAATAAAATGGCAATAAAATATCACTCTGGAAGATGGTGCAAGGAAATGTTCCTGCCGGAATGAATGTATATTCCAAATTGTGTCCTTGTTAACGCATCTAATATTACCGCTGATTTTGTAACAGCCTGTATATAGCAGCTCATGCACACTGTGATCTAGCGTTGTAGCTTGTCTGCGGGTTATGTCGGAACCGCGAGCTGGGAAAATTTGTAACCGCAGTAAAGTGTCAAAGTGCGGATAGTAAAATCTTGCTCACTGAGCACTCACCCCACCTGGCATAGGATCTTCGCACTGGCTGGTTTGCGCTCATGTGTGCGCACTTGGAGCGGATCGATAACTTGTGGTGGGGTCCGACTTTCATGCAGTTGTTCGAACTGCTCTGTGTATGGCTCCGTGTGTACAGAAGTTCTCGTGGGAACTTGAGTACGAAGTCATGGGCCGGGTTTCTTCTCGCGTTGTATTCTAATGTGGCTGAAAGATCGTCTCACAGATCGCTGGATTCGTTCGTAGAGTTTTTAAATCGCATGGCCATGCTTAATTGAATCTTTCAAAGCATCAGTTTACAGCACCAGATGCGTTTTGAGGTCTTGCTGACCTCTTCCTCAGTGGTTATACTCCATATGCTAAGACTCCATTATTTATACTCTACTCAGTGAAAGGCAAAACCTGGAGGAACGAATCTCAAAGCAGACACAAAGGCAAAAAGTAAATCCTGGAACAGCGGATTTCAAAAAAACAAATTAGATCTAATGCGATATTGATGTGTTTTTTTAATGCGATTTTTTTCAGCAGATGCGTTTTTAAAACTCAATATTTATGGCTCTGACTCTGTAGTTTACAGAAACACCTCATATGTGGTCGTAAACTGCTGTGCGGGCACACGACAGGGCGCAGAAGGTAAGGAATGCCATACGGTTTTTGGAAGGCAGATTTTGCTGGACTGGTTTTTTGACACCATGTCCCATTTGAAGCCCCCCTGATGCACCTCTAGAGTAGAAACTCCAAAAAAGTGACCCAATTTTAGAAACTACACCCCTCAAGGTATTCAAAACTGATTTTACAAACTTTGTTAACACTTTAGGTGTTCCACAAGAATTAATCGAAAATACAGATAAAATATCAAAATTTCACTTTTTTGGCAGATTTTCCATTTTAATAATTCTTTTCCGGTTACAAAGCAAGGGTTAACAGCCAAACAAAACTCAATATTTATGGCTCTGATTCTGTAGTTTACAGAAACACCCCATATGTGGTCGTAAACTGCTGTACGGGCACATGGCAGGGGGCAGAGGGAAAGAAATGCCATCCGGTAAACTGCTGTATGGGCACAAGGCAGGGCACAGAAGAAAGGAAATGCCATATGGTTTTTGGAAGGCAGATTTAGCTGGACAGTTTTTTTGATACCATGTCCCATTTGAGACCCCCTGATGCACCCCTAGAGTAGAAACTCCAAAAAAGTAACCCCATTTTAGAAACTACGGGATAGGGTGTCAGTTTTGTTGGTACTATTATAGGGTACATATGATTTTTAGTTGCTCTATATTAGACTTTTTGTGAGGCAAGGTAACAAGAAATAGCTGTTTTGGCACGGTTTTTATTTTTTGTTATTTACAACATTCATCTGACAGGTTAGATCATGTGTTTTTTTTATAGAGCAGGTTGTCACGGATGCGACAATACCAAATATGACTACTTTTTTGGGTTGTTTGTTTCAGTTTTACATAACAAAGCATTTTTTTTTTTTATGATTCTTTAGTGTCTCCACATTCTGAAAGTCAAAGTTTTATTTATTTTTTAGGCGACTGTCTTATGTAGGGGCTCATTTTTTTCGGGATGAGATGACGGTTTGATTGGCCTTATTTTGGGGTGCGTATGACTTTTTGATCGCTTGCTATTACACTTTTTGTGATGTAAGGTTACAAAAAATTGCTTTTTTTACACTTTTTTTTTTTTTTTACGGTATTCACCGGAGGGGTTAGGTCATGTGATATTTTTATAGAGAAGGGCATTACGGATGCGTCAATACCTAATATGTTTACTTTTTTTTTATTTATGTAAGTTTTACACAATGATTTCATTTTTGAAACAAAATAAATCATGTTTTAGTGTCTCCATAGTCTGAGAGCAATAGTTTTTTCAGTTTTTGGGCGATTATCTTGGGTAGGGTATGTTTTTTTGCGGGATGAGACGACGGTTTGATTGGCACTATTTTGGGTTGCGTATGACTTTTTGATCGCTTGCTACTACACTTTTTGTGATGTAAGGTGACAAAAAATGCCTTTTTTTACACCGTTTTTATTTTTATTTTTTACGGTATTCACCTGAGGGGTTAGGTCATGTGATATTTTTATAGAGCAGGTTATTACGGATGCGGCGATACCTAATATGTATACTTTTTTTAATTTACTTAAGTTTTACACAATAACAGCAGTCTCTATATTCTGAGCCATAGTTTGTGTCCTTGTTAACGCATCTAATATTACCGCTGATTTTGTAACAGCCTGTATATAGCAGCTCATGCACGCTCTGATCTAGCATTGTAGCTTGTCTGCGGGTTATGTCGGAACTGCGAGCTGGGAAAATTTGTAACCGCAGTAAAGTGTCAAAGTGCGGATAGTAAAATCTTGCTCACTGAGCACTCACCCCACCTGGCATAGGATCTTCACACTGGCTGGTGTGCGCTCATGTGTGCGCACTTGGAGCGGATCGATAACTTGTGGTGGGGTCCGACTTTCATGCAGTTGTTTGAACTGCTCTGTGTATGGCTCCGTGTGTACAGTAGTTCTCGTGGGAACTTGAGTACGAAGTCACGGGCCGGGTTTCTTCTCGCGTTGTATTCTAATGTGGCTGAAAGATCGTCTCACAGATCGCTGGATTCGTTCGTAGAGTTTTTAAATCGCATGGCCATGCTTAATTGAATCTTTCAAAGCATCAGTTTACAGCACATATGACTGAATATTTAACCACCCCAGGACCGCCTAATGCAGGATTGCGTCCTGGCGGCGGAGGTGTTATTCCTCCTAGACGCGCCGACGCGTCATCTCGTGAGAGGCGAGATTTCCTGTGAACGCGCGCACACAGGAGCGCGGGTTCACAGGAACTGGAGGTAAACGAGTGGATCTACAGCCTGCCAGCAGCGATCATTCGCTGGTAGGCTGTAGATGCGATTTTTTTAACCCCAAAAAGGTATATTAGACGCTGTTTTGATAACAGCGTCTAATATACCTGCTACCTGGTCCTCTGGTGGTCCCTTTTGCTTGGATCGACCACCAGAGGACACAGGCAGCTCTGTAATTAGCACCAAACACCACTACACTACACCCCCTCCTGTCACTTATTAACCCCTGATCACCCCATATAGACTCCCTGATCACCCCCCTGTCATTGATCACCCCCCTGTAAGGCTCCATTCAGACGTCCGTATGTGTTTTGCGGATCCGCGAATCCACGGATCCGCGGATCCGCAAAACACATACGGACGTCTGAATGGAGCCTTACAGGGGGGTGATCAATGACAGGGGGGTGATCACCCCATATAGACTCCCTGATCACCCCCCTGTCATTGATAACCCCCCTGTAAGTCTCCATTCAGACGTCCGTATGTGTTTTACAGATCCACGGATCCGCAAAACACATACGGACATCTGAATGGAGCCTTAAAGGGTGGTGATCACCCCATATAGACTCCCTGATCACCCCCCTGTCATTGATCACCCCCCTGTAAGGCTCCATTCAGACGTCCGTATGTGTTTTGCGGATCCGAGGATCCACAAAACACGGACACCGCAGATCCGCAAAACACGGACACCGGCAATGTGCTTTCCGCATTTTGTGGATCCGCACATTGCCAGAACTATATAGAAAATGCCTTTTCTTGTCCGCAATTGCGGACATGAATAGGACATGTTCTATAGGCTCTACAAAAAACGCAGTGTTCGCCCGATCAGGCCTGATCTTGTGTGCACACTTGCGTTCAGTCCGCCCCACCGCAGTGACAGAATTTTTTTTTTATGATCACTGCCAAAACACCGTAGAATCGCTGCGGCGCTATAAAAAGATCACTTTTGAGGGGCATGGCGAGTTCATAGAAGATTTATTTTTTTGGCACAAGTTAGCGGAAATTGCTTCTTTTTTTTTTTTCTTACAAAGTCTCATAGTCCACTAACTTGTGACAAAAAATAAAATCTCACATGAACTCACCATACCCCTCACGGAATCCAAATGCGTAAATTTTTTTAGACATTTATATTCCAGACTTCTTCTCACGCTTTAGGGCCCCTAAAATGCCAGGGCAGTATAAATACCCCACATGTGACCCCATTTTGGAAAGTAGACACCCCAAGTTATTCCCTGAGGGGCATATTGAGTCTATGAAAGATTGAACTTTTTGTCACAAGTTAGCGGAAAGGGAGACTTTGAGAAAAAAAATAAATAAATCAATTTCCGCTAACTTGTGCCAAAAAAAAAAACTTCTATGAACTCGCCATGCCCCTCATGGAATACCTTGTGGTGTCTTCTTTCCAAAATGGGGTCACATGTGGGGTATTTATACTGCCCTGGCATTTTAGGGGCCCTAAAGCGTGAGAAGAAGTCTGGAATCCAAATGTCAAAAAATGCCCTCCTAAAAGGAATTTGGGCCCCTTTGCGCACCTAGGCTGCAAAAATGTGTCACACATGTGGTATCGCCGTACTCAGGAGAAGTAGGGCAATGTGTTTTGGGGTGTCTTTTTACATATACCCATGCTGGGTGAGAGAAATATCTCTCTAAAATGACAACTTTGTATAAAAAAAAATGGGAAAAGTTGACTTTTACAGAGATATTTCTCTCACCCAGCATGGGTATATGTAAAAATACACCCCAAATACACCCCAAAACACATTGAGTACGGCGATACCACATGTGTGACACTTTTTTGCAGCCTAGGTGTGCAAAGGGGCCCAAATTCCAAAGAGTATCTTTACGATTTCACAGGGCATTTTTTACGCATTTGGATTCCAGACTTCTTCTCACGCTTTAGGGCCCCTAAAATGCCAGGGCAGTATAAATACCCCACAAGTGACCCCATTTTGGAAATAAGACACCCCAAGGTATTCCCTGAGGGGTATGGTGAGTTCATGTAAAATTTTATTTTTTGTCACAAGTTAGTGGAATATGAGACTTTGTAAGAAAAAAATAAATAAATCATTTTCCGCTAACTTGTGACAAAAAAAAAAAAACTTACATGAACTCACTATGCCCATCAGCGAATAACTTATGGTGTCTACTTTCCGAAATGGGGTCATTTGTGGGGTGTTTCTACTGTCTGGGCATTGTAGAACCTCAGGAAACATGACAGGTGCTCAGAAAGTCAGAGCTGCTTCAAAATGCGGAAATTCACATTTTTGTACCATAGTTTGTAAACGCTATAAATTTTACCCAAACCAACAAATATACACTTATTGCATTTTTTTTATTATCAAAGACATGTAGAACAATAAATTTAGAGAAAAATCTAGAAATGTAGTTTTATTTGAAAAATTTTATAACCGAAAGTGAAAAATTTCATTTTTTTGCAAAAATTTCTGTAAATTTCGATTAATATCAAAAAAAGTAAAAATGTCAGCAGCAATGAAATACCACCAAATGAAAGCTCTATTAGTGAGAAGAAAAGGAGGTAAAATTCATTTGGGTGGTAAATTGTATGACCGAGCAATAAACCGTGAAAATAGTGTAGTGCAGAATTGTAAAAAGTGGTCTGGTCATTAAGGGGGTTTAAGCTAGGGGGGCTGAAGTGGTTAAGGACCTGCAAACTGCTAAAACCTGTGATCAGTTGTTATAGCAACCTGGAATAGGACTTGCGAGTTCTATTGGCTAATAAGGGACATGTGACCGTGTAAATGGCAGTTTGGATTTAAGTGAAAGGCTTGCTGGCTTCTATTGGCTAATGCAGGTAATTTTTTGGGAATATCTCAGGAACGATACGTCCTAGAGAGCTGAGACCCGGTTTAAAACCTTCCCGGACACCTGATGTACCTGTGTGCCAAATTTTGTGAAGATCTGTCTAGTCGTTTGGTCGTGCATAAAGAAAGTCCAGACAGACAGATGTCTAGACAGACAGAAACTCATTTTTATATATATATAAGATACTAGCAGAAGGACCCGGCTTCGCACGGGTATATTTCATCTATTTCATTTTATGTTTCCATGTGTCTTAAAAAGATATCAACAGTTTATCCCATAACAGTGACCTCTACAGTACACGCCCCTTTAACAATGACCTCCACAGTGCACGCCCTTTTAACAGTGACCTCCATAGTGGCCACCCCTTTAACATTGACCTTCACAGTAGCCGCCCCTTTAAGATTGACCTCCACACTGCCTGCCTCTTTAACAGTGACCTCCACAGTGCCCGCCCCTTTATTAGTGACCTCTACAGTACCTGCCCCTTTAACAGTGACCTCCAAAGTTCCCGCCCATTTTACATTAACCACCTCTTTAATAGTGACCTCCACAGTGCCCACCCCTTTAACATTGACCACCCCTTTAACAGTGACTTTCATAATGGCTGCCCCTTTAACAGTGACCTTCACAGTGCCCACCACTTTAACAGTGACTTCCACAGTGCCTGCCCCTTTAACATTGACCACCCCTTTAACAGTGACCTTCATAGTGGCTGCCCTTTTAACAGTGACCTCAACAGTACCCACCCCTTTAACAGTGACTTACACAGTGCCTGCCCCTTTACCAGTGACCTCCACAATGCCCGCCCCTTTAACAGTGAACTCCACAGCGCCTGTCCATTTAATACTGCCCCCTTCCCCCCATACATGTAGCAGTGTAGTTGTGCCGTCATACATCATATGAATATTTAAGGACCTGCGAATTGCTAAAACCTGTAATCAGTTGTTATGGCAACCTGGAGTAGGACCTGCGAGCTTCTATTGGCTAATAAGGGACATGTGACTGTGTAAATGGCAGTTCGGATTTAAGTGAAAGGCTTGCTGGCTTCCATTGGCTAATGTAGGTCATTTTTTGGGAATATCTCAGGAATGGTAAGTCCTAGAGAGCTTAGACCCAGTATAAAACCTTCCCGGACACCTGATGTACCTGTGTGCCAAATTTGGTTAAGATTTGTCTAGTCGTTTGGTCGCACATAAAGAACGTCCAGACAGACAGACGTCTAGACAGACAGAAACTCATTTTTATATATATAAGATATATATATATATATACACTGCTCAAAAAAATAAAGGGAACACAAAAATAACACATCCTAGATCTGAATTAATTCAATATTCTACTGAAATACTTTGTTCTTTACATAGTTGAATGTGCTGACAACAAAATCACACAACAAAAAAAAATGGAAATCAAATTTTTTAACCCATGGAGGTCTGGATTTGGAGTCACCCTCAAAATTAAAGTGGAAAAACACACTACAGGCTGATCCAACTTTGATGTAATGTCCTTAAAACAAGTCAAAATGAGGCTCAGTAGTGTGTGTGGCCTCCACGTGCCTGTATGACCTCCCTACAACGCCTGTGCATGCTCCTGATGAGGTGGCGGACGGTCTCCTGAGGGATTTCCTCCCAGACCTGGACTAAAGCATCTGCCAACTCCTGGACAGTCTGTGGTGCAACGTGACGTTGGTGGATAGAGCGAGACGTGATGTCCCAGATGTGCTCAATTGGATTCAGGTCTGGGGAACGGTCCATAGCATCAATGCATCAATGCCTTCGTCTTGCCTTCGTCTTGCAGGAACTGCTGAACTGCTGACACACTCCAGCCACATGAGGTCTAGCATTGTCTTGCATTAGGAGGAACCCAGGGCCAACCGCACCAGCCTATGGTCTCACAAGGGGTCTGAGGATCTCATCTCGGTACCTAATGGCAGTCAGGCTACCTCTGGCGAGCACATGGAGGGCTGTGCGGCCCTCCAAAGAAATGCCACCCCACACCATTACTGACCTAATGCCAAACCGGTCATGCTGGAGGATGTTGCAGGCAGCAGAACGTTCTCCACGGCGTCTCCAGACTCTGTCACGTCTGTCACATGTGCTCAGTGTGAACCTGCTTTCATCTGTGAAGAGCACAGGGCGCCAGTGGCGAATTTGCCAATCTTGGTGTTTTCTGGCAAATGCCAAACGTCCTGCATGGTGTTGGGCTGTATCACCCTCATGGAGTCTGTTTCTGACCGTTTGAGCAGACACATGCACATTTTTGGTCTGCTGGAGGTCATTTTGCAGGGCTCTGGCAGTGCTCCTCCTGTTCCTCCTTGCACAAAGGCAGAGGTAGCGGTCCTGCTGCTGGGTTGTTGCCCTCCTACGGCCTCCTCCACGTCTCCTGATGTACTGGCCTGTCTCCTGGTAGTGCCTCCATGCTCTGGACACTACGCTGACAGACACAGCAAACCTTCTTGCCACAACTCGCATTGATGTGCCATCCTGGATAAGCTGCACTACCTGGGCCACTTGTGTGGGTTGTAGACTCCGTCTCATGCTACCACTAGAGTGAAAGCACCGGCAGCATTCAAAAGTGACCAAAACATCAGCCAGGAAGCATAGGAACTGAGAAGTGGTCAGGTCACCACCTGCAGAACCACTCCTTTATTGGGGGTGTCTTGCTAATTGCCTATAATTTCCACCTGTTGTCTATCCCATTTGCACAACAGCATGTGTAATTGATTGTCACTCAGTGTTGCTTCCTAAGTGGACAGTTTGATTTCACAGAAGTGTGATTGACTTGGAGTTACATTGTGTTGTTTAAGTGTTCCCTTTATTTTTTTGAGCAGTGTATACAGTAAGGTCCATAAATATTGGGACAGCGACACAATTCTAACATTTTTGGCTCTATACACCACCACAATTGATTTGAAATGAACCAAACAAAATGTCCTTTAACTGCAGACTGTCAGCTTTAATTTGAGGGTATTTACATCCAAATCAGGTGAACGGTGCAGGAATTACAACAGTTTGCATATGTGCCTCCCACTTGTTAAGGAACCAGAAGTAATGGGACAATTGGCTTCTCAGCTGTTCCATGGCCAGGTGTCTGTTATTCCCTCATTATTGCAAGATATAAAACAACATGGGTTTACTTCAGGGAGATCATGTCAAACAAATCTTATAGATTTTTTTGACTGGGTGAATAAAATAATAGACGGTGGAGGTGCAGTAGACATCGCATATCTAGATTTTAGTAAGGCTTTTGACACTGTCCCACATAGAAGACTTATCAATAAACTGCAGTCATTGAGCATGGACTCCCATATTGTTGAGTGGATTAGGCAGTGGCTGAGTGACAGACAACAGAGGGTGGTAGTCAATGGAGAACATTCAAAACAAGGTCATGTTACCAGTGGGGTTCCACAGGGATCTGTACTTGGACCGATTTTGTTTAATATCTTCATAAGTGATATTGCAAAAGGCCTCGATGGTAAGGTTTGTCTTTTTGCTGATGACACAAAGATAGGTAACAGGGTTGATGTTCCTGGAGGGAAACGCCAAATGGAAAAGGATTTAGGAAAACTAGAAGAATGGTCAGAACTCTGGAAACTGAAATTTAATGTGGATAAGTGCAAGATAATGCACCTGGGGCGTAAAAACCCAAGGGCAGAATATAGAATATTTGACACAGTCCTGACCTCAGTATCTGAGGAAAGGGATTTAGGAGTAATTATTTCAGAAGACTTAAAGGTGGGAAGACAATGTAATAGAGCAGCACGAAATGCCAGCAGAATGCTTGGATGTATAGGGAGAGGTATAAGCAGTAGAAAGAGTGAAGTGCTTATGCCGCTGTACAGAACACTGGTGAGACTTCACTTGGAGTATTGTACGCAGTACTGGAGGCCATATCTCCAGAAGGATATAGATACTCTAGAGAGAGTTCAGAGAAGAGCTACTAAACTAGTACATGGATTGCAGGATAAAACTTACCAGGAAAGGTTAAAGGACCTTAATATGTATAGCTTGGAAGAAAGAAGAGACAGAGGGGATATGATAGAAACTTTTAAATACATAAAGGGAATCAACTCGGTAAAGGAAGAGAGCATATTTAAAAGAAGAAAAACTACCACAAGAGGACACAGTTTTAAATTAGAGGGGCAAAGGTTTAAAAGTAATATAAGGAAGTATTACTTTACTGAGAGAGTAGTGGATGCATGGAATAGCCTTCCTGCAGAAGTGGTAGCTGCAAATACAGTGAAGGGGTTTAAGCATGCATGGGATAGGCATAAGGCCATCCTTCATATAAGATAGGGCCGGGGGCTATCCATAGTATTCAGTATATTGGGCAGACTAGATGGGCCAAATGGTTCTTATCTGCCGACACATTCTATGTTTCTATGTTTCTATGTTTCTATCCCAATTACAATGAGCAGATAAAAGGTCCAGAGTTCATTTCAAGTGTGCTATTTGCATTTGGAATCTATTGCTGTCAACACTCAAGATGAGATCCAAAGAGCTGTCACTATCAGTGAAGCAAGTCATCATTAGGCTGAAAAAACAAAACAAACCCATCAGAGAGATAGCAAAAACATTAGGCGTGGCCAAAACAACTGTTTGGAACATTCTTAAAAAGAAGGAACGCACCGGTGAGCTCAGCAACACCAAAAGACCCAGAAGACCACGGAAAACAACTGTGGTGGATGACCGAATAATTATTTCCATGGTGAAGAAAACACCCTTCAAAACAGTTGGCCAGATCAGGAACACTCTCCAGGAGGTAGGTGTATGTGTGTCAAAATCAACAATCAAGAGAAGACTTCACCAGAGTGAATACAGAGGGTTCACCACAAGATGTAAACCATTGGTGAGCCTCAAAAACAGGAAGGCCAGATTAGAGTTTGCCAAACGACATCTAAAAAAGCCTTCACAGTTCTGGAACAACATCCTATGGACAGATGAGACCAAGATCAACTTGTACCAGAGTGATGGGAAGAAAAGGGTATGGAGAAGGAAAGGAACTGCTCATTATCCTAAGCATACCACCTCATCAGTAAAGCATGGTGGTGGTAGTTTCCTGGCGTGGGCATGTATGGCTGCCAATGGAACTGGTTCTCTTGTATTTATTGATGATGTGACTGCTGACAAAAGCAGCAGGATGAATTATGAGGTGTTTCGGGCAATATTATCTGCTCATATTCAGTCAAATGCTTCAAAACTCATTGGAAGGCGCTTCACAGTGCAGATGGACAATGACCGAAAGCATACTGCAAAAGCAACCAAAGAGTTTTTTAAGGGAAAGAAGTGGAATGTTATGCAGTGGCCAAGTCAATCACCTGACCTGAATCCGATTGAGCATGCATTTCACTTGCTGAAGACAAAACTGAAGGGAAAATGCCCCAAGAACAAGCAGGAACTGAAGACAGTTGCAGTAGAGGCCTGGCAGAGCATCACCAGGGATGAAACACAGCGTCTGGTGATGTCTATGCGGTCCAGACTTCAGGCTGTAATTGACTGCAAAGGATTTGCAACCAAGTATTAAAAAGTGAAAGTTTGATTTATGATTATTATTCTGTCCCATTACTTTTGGTCCCTTAACAAGTGGGAGGCACATATGCAAACTGTTGTAATTCCTACACCGTTCACCTGATTTGGATGTAAATACCCTCAAATTAAAGATGACAGTCTGCAGTTAAAGCACATCTTGTTCGTTTCATTTCAAATCCATTGTGGTGGTGTATACAGCCAAAAATGTTACAATTGTGTCGATGTCCCAATATTAATGGACCTGACTGTATATGTATATATATATATATATATATATATATATATATATATATATATAAATCTTTTTATATATATCCAAAAACATCCAAGAATGGCATTGGAGTCTGGCATTGGAGTCTGGAGCATCTGGAGAAGGCAACCTTCAAACCTGAAACATCTGGAGCCAGGAGCATACATAGAGGACTGGGCCCCATAGCACCATAGCAAGAATGCTATAAGGTAAGATAGATGCAGCGTGTACAGACATATGTAGCCAGTTATATATTATGGTCACTGTGTGAGGTACATGAGGTAATAGTGATTGTAACTGTATGCAGTACTATATGTATGTATAGATTATGCGTACAAATAGGGAATGGGGTGCAAATAAAGATAAAGGTGGAGGACTTTCTCTTACCACTCTATTCTAGTCTGAGTGGAGAGCTCATCCTGCAGTTCTTCTCTATGCTGTTGGGGGTTGAAGGACCTGTGATGATGCTCTGCTGTGAAGTTCCTTTACTAGATGTACAGGACCTGTGATGATGATGTCATCACATGTCCTGGAAGATGCTTCTATCTAACCAGTGAACTACACCATGTTCTTTGCAGTTCCCTTACTAGATGTTCAAGACATCATCACAGGTCCTAGAGCTTTCTCAACTAGTGATAGGGATACTATACTGGAGTTAGACATAATGAGTGTAATTAGGGGGCAGGGCCTATCCTCCACTGTGGGCCCTTTTTCCCCACGGGCGCCATAGTAGCTGCATGGTCTGCAGTATTGGAGTATGCCAGTGAGCAGTTTGCTCATGAGGAGTGGGCCAAAATACCTGTGGACAGGAGCAGAAGTCTCATTGAGAGTTACAGAAATTACTTGATTGCAGTGATTGCCTCAAAAGGCTATTATACATTATACTGCATTATACATATAGTATACTACCAGTGCCTATGAATTCAGCTTGAAAAAAGTCATGTTCCTGGATTCACTGGTCATTAGACAACACCGCTTATACAAATTCCTCAGGGAGGTTGTATCCTGAGTGCAGCAAGTAACCATGAGACCAGAATCCTTGAAAAGAAGGGGGCGGAGGATTTGTTATCTCATGTTACTTCTAGGCAGTAAGCATAGTTTTCAAAGCGACAGCAGTTAAAGTCTTGGATTGCAGAGGCTTCGGGTGAAGAGGGAAGCTTGTAAGGTAAGCTGTAATCATTTTTTAGGGTTTGAGGAATTTAATGCAACAAAACCCATAGGTGCGGATTTGACAAAGTTGTGGTTTTTATTGCAGTTTATGCTGCAGATTTTGTTGCAGATTTTTCTGAAGCAGATAAGGATAGGAATTTAGTTTGTGAGTTTTGTTGCAATGTTCTGTGCGGATTGCATCTCCATTAAAAAAAAAATGGAGACATTCATCTACAGGAAATTCGCAACCAAAAACCACTGCGGAATTAATATTCTGCAACAGAAGAGAATGCAAGTATTGACACTGGATGTAGTGTCAATGGTCAGTATTTGTAAGGCAAAACCAGAGTAGAACCTACAGAGAAAAAGTATGCTAGAAATATTTGTGCCTCTTCTGTGTTTTGGATCCACTCCTGGTTGGCTTGCAAATACTCATGCAAAACTACTGACCAAACACTGATGGCGTGAAAGAGGCCTTTGGCAGTATGTAGTCTGTCATAGGAATTGGCCTATTCTAACAGTGATTCATACATGCCAAGTATTAAAAGATTAAACATACTGCATTTACTTAACTTTTCAAAAATCTTGTTGTGTCATTTATCCCTGCAATGTGTGTAACTCCTGTACTTCCTGCTGCTTGGGCCCAGAAACCCTCTCTTACCAAATAGCAGGATTCTACTAAAGGACAAAAAACAAAACAAAGAAATACCTCATACCAGCATATACCTCACAGGTTATAATGGGAGACAAAGCAAACAACCAGTATCCTAGGAATGTCACTGAACTCGTCCTAATGGGTTCATTTATTAAGACCAGCATTTTAGACGTCGGTCTTAATAACCCTGCGCCGTCCTCTACATAACTGCCGGCACCTAACAGCCTTAAAAAGCAGAGTTAATAGCCAAGGAAATACTCTCTACTCTGAAACTATCAATCAAGCTATCTGGAGCACTGTTAAGAGTCGGGCCACACATCGACATGTGTAAAGCGGCAAAAAAGGCTAAAGCAATGTCTCGCGATACTTTGTGTAATGATAGTCAACGGTGTATGACATGCTGCGACTGCCACACAAAAATATCTGACTTGGATGCGTAGCAGTTGCAGCATGTCACATGTGATGTCACAGGCAATGTCATTATCATTACACAAAGTGTCACGCAACACTGTCCTAACATAAATGTCGCGTGACACGTGATCTTGTAGCCGGACCCTAGAGGGGTTGTGTCACTTCAGGAAATGGTATTTATCACGTAGACAAAGTTAACACAAGGCACTTACTAATGTATTGTGATTGTCCATATTGCCTCCTTTACTGGCTTGATGCATTTTTCCAGCACATTATACCCTGTTTGTATCCAGGGGTTATGACCACCCTGCAATCCAGCAGTGGAGGCCGTGCTTGCACACTATAGGAAAAGGCGCCAGCCTCTCTGGTGGCCAGGACCATGCATAAGTACACATGTACAGCAGCTCCCGTCCTGGCCACCTTGTATCTGCGAGGAAAAGAGCAGTGTATAATGTGATGGAAAAATGAAGCAAGCCAGCAAAAGAGGCAATAGGGATAAACTCAATACTTTAGTGCCTTACTGTCACGGCTGAGGATGGGGGAAATCCTCAGCCGTGTGAAGCCCGGTGATGTTACGGCTGCTTGGCCATGAAGACAGGATTAGGGAGCAGGTCACCTCCTAAACGCATCCCTAACCTGACCCTGGCTCCTAGCTACATGAGCCAACCTTGATGGTAGGAGGGCCCATGCTCCGGAACCTAAAAGTCCCTGCTAGCCCTCAAGATGACCCTCACCTAGGAGCTGAGTAAGACAAGCCCACTCCTCCTAGACACGGAGGAGCAGGAGTCTCAACGGCCAAGCTGCAGGAAAAGGGGAGACATAAACAGCTCTATGGATATGGCAGGTGAACAAAGAGTTCCACCTACCTGCCACAGCCTTGCTGACTGGATCCCTGTGTTAGCAGGGTGTAGATCACAAACGCATCCCCACACAGGGACCCAGATCCATAGCTGCACAAAATCACATATAAAACATCACACGGACATCACACATAACTAGAAATAACTTAATGAGACATTATGGTTATGACCACAGGGGTGGCTCTTACTGGCAGGTAATAAAGACATGAGGCTGCTCTCAGCTAAGCATGGCTGAAGCAACCTGCAGGCCTGCAAAAGCAGTGAGGCTTTATAGGCCAAGAAGCCACACCCCACAGTCGGACACACCCCACAGTCGGACACACACACTAGGAAGGAGATTAACCCTTCCAACACCAGGGAAGGGAAAACACCACTTAAAGGAGACGTGCACACAATAACATAAAAAGGAAGTGCACACATACACACATAACTCAAAACCGCATGCACAACGTAGCGAGCTGCAATGGCACAGCTCAGCCTGCTACGCTGCCACATACACACTGTTGCCAGCGGCAACCACAGGTGAGGCAAATACCACAGCCCTCACCTGTGATTGAACACCAAAGAAAACCGCTGACAACCGCATGCGGTTCAGGAGTCACGGTCATAGCCATGGCCGTGACACTCCCACCCCTCAAAGCCCCCCCACCAAAAAAAAGACACGTGAGGGACTCACACAAGGGGATGAGAGAAGGGGACGTCCACTCTCAGGACATGGTTCCCAGAAAGTCGCTGTCAGCTGCATCCTCTCCCAGCACACAACACAGCCAGTCCGACGAGGCCTGCAGCCCGCACCAGCGACACGGAAATGGAACCACTGAGAGTGGACGAGGGGACTCTCCACTCACGTCCCCACTCCAGTCGCTGCCAGCAGACACTCCTAACCAGCACGCAGCCGGACCACTTACGGAGTGCTGCCAGCAGACGACCAGAGATAAGAACATGGAGAGGGACGAGGGATCCCCAACACGGACACGGAAGGTAAGGTGGCGGGGAATAAGCCACCAACCGTGCCGTTAACGGAGAACCCCCAGGAACGCTCTCCCTCCGGAGAACGCGCATGCAGGCCACAAGGATATGGCACTGCATGCTGCACCCTCTTTCGAAGGTATGCATACCGCATACCAGACACACACCACGTGTAGTAAAATCAGGGGGACGCCACACGAGGCAACGGTGAAGGGATGGCGGGGAAACGCCACTCACCGCGCTATCAGAGGCGAAACCCCCAGAACGCTCTCCCTCCGAAGAGCGCGCATGTACCCCTTCACAGACGGCGGTACATGCTACACCCTCTTTCGAGGGATGCATACTCCCACCCCTCAAAGCCCCTCCCAACAACAAAAGGGGAAAGTTGGTGAGGCATAAGAAACAATGGGAGGGGGGGAGGGGAAAGACAAACAAAAAGGGGACACCAACACGGACAACGGTGAGCTGGGAATGCCACTCACCGCAAATGGTGAAAGCCCCATAACGCTCTCCCTCCGGAGAACGCGCATGCACCCCATCCGTAGACAGCAGTGCATGCTTTACCCTCTTTCGAGGGAGCGCCACGTAAGAAGCGACTGTGGTCATACTGTCACGGCTGAGGATGGGGGAAATCCTCAGCCGTGTGAAGCCCGGTGATGTTACGGCTGCTTGGCCATGAAGACAGGATTAGGGAGCAGGTCACCTCCTAAACGCATCCCTAACCTGACCCTGGCTCCTAGCTACATGAGCCAACCTTGATGGTAGGAGGGCCCATGCTCCGGAACCTAAAAGTCCCTGCTAGCCCTCAAGATGACCCTCACCTAGGAGCTGAGTAAGACAAGCCCACTCCTCCTAGACACGGAGGAGCAGGAGTCTCAACGGCCAAGCTGCAGGAAAAGGGGAGACATAAACAGCTCTATGGATATGGCAGGTGAACAAAGAGTTCCACCTACCTGCCACAGCCTTGCTGACTGGATCCCTGTGTTAGCAGGGTGTAGATCACAAACGCATCCCCACACAGGGACCCAGATCCATAGCTGCACAAAATCACATATAAAACATCACACGGACATCACACATAACTAGAAATAACTTAAAGCGACATTATGGTTATGACCACAGGGGTGGCTCTTACTGGCAGGTAATAAAGACATGAGGCTGCTCTCAGCTAAGCATGGCTGAAGCAACCTGCAGGCCTGCAAAAGCAGTGAGGCTTTATAGGCCAAGAAGCCACACCCCACAGTCGGACACACCCCACAGTCGGACACACACACTAGGAAGGAGATTAACCCTTCCAACACCAGGGAAGGGAAAACACCACTTAAAGGAGACGTGCACACAATAACATAAAAAGGAAGTGCACACATACACACATAACTCAAAACCGCATGCACAACGTAGCGAGCTGCAATGGCACAGCTCAGCCTGCTACGCTGCCACATACACACTGTTGCCAGCGGCAACCACAGGTGAGGCAAATACCACAGCCCTCACCTGTGATTGAACACCAAAGAAAACCGCTGACAACCGCATGCGGTTCAGGAGTCACGGTCATAGCCATGGCCGTGACACTTACATTAACTGTCTGCATGATAAATGCCATTTAACGATGGAAGATGGACTGGAGGACTTGCACATCAAATGTAGGGACTTGTGAGAGAGAATGAAAAGCCTACAGAGAAACTATGTGACTTGAAAAAATAAAGAAATAAAATACATTTACTTGGAATACTAAATCTGTACAGCTCCATTTAATTCACAATTATGTTCTTGAAAAGGTGCCTACAAAATTGGGTCTTCCAGGTCCACTGGCTAGGCCCACAAAAAAATTCAAGGGGAAAAAAATACCCACTGATGGTAATCAAAAGAATTCTTGATTACAATAACAAAATATTTTTTGTTCCATATAATTTATGAATTTTCCTAGAAAAAAATAACCAATAAAAATGCCAGGTGCTGAAACACGCTTCATAGGCAAATGAGCTCTTAACAAGCTCTACCTCTGATGCCATCAGATATAAGGTACATAAAGATCCTATAAGTCAATGTTCAACTTTTTAATTAGGCCTTGAGACATGACTTGGATAATAATTAAGCCAGCATCTCATCTGCAGACAGCTGTTTCAGGGTGATTGCCCCTCATCAGTACAGAGCAGAGAGTACTGGCTTAACCAGGTGAGAGGCCTAGGTCAGGATTTGGGTGGGGGTACTATATCACATTATGGAGAGTGCTTTAATCGGCTTGTGGAATCTTATAGGCCATGCATGCTTCTCTGAAATTCTGGGAAGAAGATATGCAAATGAGTTCTTAACAAGCTCTGACTCTGATGCCACCAGATGTAAGACAGCTTTCCAATAAGTCATAGAAACATAGAAACATAGAATGTGTCGGCAGATAAGAACCATTTGGCCCATCTAGTCTGCCCAATATACTAAATACTATGGATAGCCCCTGGCTTTATCTTATATGAAGGATGGCCTTATGCCTATCCCATGCATGCTTAAACTCCTCCACCTTATTTGCAGCTGCCACTTCTGCAGGAAGGCTATTCCATGCATCCACTACGCTCTCAGTAAAGTAATACTTCCTGATATTACTTTTAAACCTTCGCCCCTCTAATTTAACACTATGTCCTCTTGTAGCAGTTTTTCTTCTTTTAAATATTCTTTCCTCTTTTATCTTGTTGATTCCCTTTATGTATTTAAAAGTTTCTATCATATCCCCTCGTCTTTCTTCCAAGCTATACATGTTAAGGTCCTTTATTCTTTCCTGGTAAGTTTTATCCTGCAATCCATGTACCAGTTTAGTAGCTCTTCTCTGAACTCTCTCCAAGGTATCAATATCCTTCTGGAGATATGGTCTCCAGTACTGAGCACAATACTCCAAATGAGGTCTCACTAGTGCTCTGTAGAGCGGCATGAGCACCTCCCTCTTTCTACTGGTAATTCCTCTTGCTATACACCCAAGCATTCTGCTAGCATTTCCTGCTGCTCTGTGACATTGTCTGCCTACCTTTAAGTCTTCTGAAATAATGATCCCTAAATCCCTTTCCTCAGATACTGAGGTTAGGACTGTATCACTGATTTTATATTCTGCTCTTGGGTTTTTACGTCCCAGGTGCATTATCTTGCACTTATCAACATTAAATTTTAGTTGCCAGATTTTTGACCATTCCTCTAGTTTTCCTAAGTCCTTTTCCATTTGATGTATTCCTCCAGGAACATCAACCCTGTTACAAATCTTTGTGTCATCAGCAAAAAGACACACCTTACCATTGAGGCCTTCTGCAATTTCGCTGACAAAGATATTAAACAATATGGGTCCCAGAACAGATCCCTGAGGTACCCCACTGGTAACAAGACCTTGGTCTGAATATACTCCATTGACTACAACCCTCTGTTGCCTGTCCCTCAGCCACTGCCTAATCCATTCAACAATATGGGAGTCCAAGCCCAATGACTGCACTTTATTGATAAGCCTTCTATGTGGGACAGTATCAAAAGCCTTACTAAAGTCTAGATAAGCGATGTCTACTGCACCTCCTCCATCTATTATTTTAGTCACCCAATCAAAAAAATCAATAAGATTAGTTTGACATGATCTCCCTGAAGTAAACCCATGCTGTTTTTCATCTTTCAATCCATGGGATTTTAGATGTTCCACAATCCTCTCCTTAAGTATGGTTTCCATTAATTTCCCCACTATTGATGTCAGGCTTACTGGCCTATAGTTGCCCGATTCCTCCCTACTACCTTTCTTGTGAATGGGCACAACATTTGCTAATTTCCAATCTTCTGGGACGACTCCTGTTGCCAGTGATTGGTTAAATAAATCTGTTAATGGTTTTGCTAGTTCACCGCTGAGCTCTTTTAATAGCTTTGGGTGTATCCGATCAGGCCCCTGTGACTTATTTGTATTAATTTTAGACAGCTGACTTAGAACCTCTTCCTCTGTAAAGAGACATGCGTCAGAAGATTCATTAGTCTTCTTTCCCAACTGAGGTCCTTCTCCTTCATTTTCCTTTGTAAAAACTGAACAGAAGTAGTCATTGAGGCAGTCAGCTAGTTCTTTATCTTCTTCCATATACCTTCCTTCTTTAGTTTTTAATTTGGTAATTCCTTGTTTTAGTTTCCTTTTTTCATTTATGTATCTGAAGAATACCTTATCGCCTTTTTTCCCTGACTGAGCTAATTTCTCTTCTGCCTGTGCTTTAGAAGCTCTTATAACTTGTTTGGCCTCTCTCTGCCTAATCTTATAAATTTGTCTGTCATCCTCGTTTTGATTTTTTTTATAATTCCTAAATGCTATCTTTTTGTTTTTAATGATTTTGGCCACTTCTGCTGAGTACCACAGTGGTCTCTTCCTTTTTTTGCTTTTACTGACAAGCCTAATGCAATCTTCTGTTGCCTTCAATAGTGCCACTTTTAAGTAGTCCCATTTCTCCTGGACTCCAATGAAACTGTGACAGTCTGATAGGGACTCGTATACCACTAATCTAATTTTAGAAAAGTCAGTTTTTCTAAAATCTAAAACTTTTGTTTTTGTGTGGTGTAACTCAGTCACTGTGCTTATAGTAAACCACACTGACTGGTGATCAGTAGATCCCAAGCTTTCCCCTATAGTAATATCAGATACCAAATTCCCATTTGTGAATACTAAATCTAAAATGGCCTCCTTCCGAGTTGGCTCATCCACTACTTGCTGTAGAGATAATCCCAGTAGGGAATTTAGAATATCTGTACTCTTGGCAGAACTAGCTATTTTGGTTTTCCAGTTTACATCTGGAAGATTGAAGTCTCCCATAATGATAACTTCCCCCTTCAATGTCATTTTAGCTATTTCCTCAACTAGTAGATCATCTAATTCTTTGACTTGGGTAGGTGGTCTATATATAACACCTACACGAGTTACTTTATGATTATCAAGCTGCAAGGTAACCCAAACTGACTCTAAATTGTTCTCGCTAACTAGTATCAAATTCGATTTTATGCTATCTTTCACATACAGGGCCACCCCTCCCCCCTTCTTGCCTTCTCTGTCTTTCCTGTATAGAGAGAACCCTGGTATTGATATATCCCAGTCATTACTCCCCTTGAACCACGTCTCAGTAACAGCCACTACATCTATATTCTCAGATGCCATTATAGCCTCAAGCTCATTGATCTTATTCCCTAGACTGCGAGCATTTGTAGACAAGACTCTGAGCTTGTCATTTCTTAACCTTTGTGCTACTGGCCTCTTCTGGCATTGTTCCGGGGGGCAGTCGGACTGCTGGACTCTTTTGCCCCCCTTTCCTAGTTTAAATGCGTCTTAGCAAATACTTGGAACTGTTCACCGAGGACATTCGTTCCCTTGAGAGAAAGATGCAAAACATCTTTCTTGTACAGTTCTTTTCCATTCCAACAAGAGCTATCATGAGACACAAAGCCAAACCCTTGGTTCAGACACCATTCACCAAGCCATACATTGAATTCCTTAATGCGCATCTTCCTGTCATGCTGAAGGTTATGCACAGGCAAAACTGCAGAGAATGAAACAGTTGATGCAACCTCCCGTATATCCTTTCCAAGTGTATGAAAAGCTTCTTTCACCTTTGAAACCTCATTGCAAGCCAGATTGTTTGTCCCAAGATGGAGAATAACATCCACTTCCCTTTCCTGCTTTGCTTGCCTAACTATATTTAGGATCCGTCGTCTATCCCTGCTAGCGGTAGCACCAGGGAGACATCTCACAACACCATTCTCCTCAAACTTCACACCTCTTATGATGGAATCGCCCACCAACAGCTGCTTACTATCAATCCTCACCTTCACCTTTTTGTCTGAATCCAAGGCATGGGAAATGATTGTTTCTCACCCACTGTGCTTCAGCCATCCTCCTTGTTGCTCTTGCACTCTGAAAGTGCTGCAAATGAATTATGGAGAGCCACAGACTGTGGGACATGCCTTCTATCCACAACTCTCAGTCTACCTGAACCTACAGTAAACCACCTTCCATTTCTAGGGGGCCTCTGTGGCAGTGGCATTGCAATGTTCTCAGCCTGAGTTTGTTTAGTGGTTAATTTAAAAATCTCATATTTCAAAAAGGTAATTTCCTGCTGCATTATGGAGAGCTGTCTACAGATCAGACAGTATCCAAACCTTTGAAGAGTGGAACCTGAAATAAAAGCACAACAATTCCTGCACAGAACCAGATCTGCCATTGTAAAGAGGGGAAAGATTTTAAACAAACAAATCTTACTTGTTTAGATTGTATCCACCTCCAGATTACCTCCTGAGTATCTCCTGAATATCTCCAATGCACTTCTACAGCAGCACTTGAACTAGCAGCCTCTTGAAACACAGTGTCTGAGTATTCACCAGAAACACCACTGAAGATCTGCTACAGTGAAAAAAACTCTGAGTTAGACTGTTAGTCTCCTGAATATCTCCAATGCACTTCTACAGCAGCACTTGAACTAGCAGCCTTGGAAAAGCAGCAAGCTATATGATATATGAAGTCAACGTTCAACCTTTTAAATAGGCCTTTAGTTGAGATAATAATTAAGCCAAAACGTCATCGGCAGATAGCTGTATACTGTGATGTAGCGCAGACTGGGACACAGTACAATAAATACTACACATAAACCTAGTGCATGGGAGCAATGTACAGCATAGGCACGGATTCTGTACTATACACTATGCACAGCACCACACTGACATTTTAATAAAACGTCACACTACAATCAACAAGAGTCAGACAAGTGATAGGGTAAGGGAGGACAGGGAAGTGGGAAGAGGGAGGAGAGTCGCAGGCCTGAAGCATTTATGAAAGACAGACAGACCGAAGGGAGAGGAGGGAAGGAGAGGGGTTTTAATCCTCTTCTTCATCGATGTCCAGACTGTTCATGATGGAGTAGTCTGTAAGCAAACTGCAAACCAGTCTGTGGCAGTCCTGGATGGACATCCTCTCCCAGTTCATCATCAGGTATTTCCTGGCAAGCCACAGAGCATCCTGAAAACAGAGTCAGCAAAGCACGGAACTGAACATCAGGCTGCTTCTCTGAGTTCAATTTTCAGGGCATCCAACAGGGCCTAAGCAAACTGGCACTCCCAAAAGAGGAGCAAGGGTATTCCTCCTCGAATGGGAACCTAGGGAAGTACCTGATGCTGCATAGTGCGCGGGCATGCATGAAAGTTCTGAGGGGCAGGCCCCCCTGAATGGCCATCCATGCCAGGACTTTGTGCCCTGGTTAACCTTCTTCCTAACAGTCTCAGCAGTGGTGGCAAGGAGCCCTGGAATAGAGTAGTGTTGATCGAGAATATTCTAATCGCAAATTTTTATCGCTAATATCGGCAATTTTAGAATTAGCGAAGATGTAGAATATAGTGCTATTGTCACTACCAGAGCTTTGAGACGTTCTCACAGCTCTGTTTCTCCACCCCTGTGATGATGTCACTACTAGAGCTTGGAGGAGTTCCCTCTGCTCTGTTTCTCCGCCCCTGTGTTGAGGTCTTTACTTCCTCCCAGCTGTCCCTCCTGTGTTTGATTTCTCTGCCTTTAAATCACCCCTCCTCCTTTGTAGGGTGTGGATTATACTTTTCATTTGAGCTGTATCTCTCGCTTGAGTATCTTCACTTGTGTGTTATATTTCTATGGACCTGAGTTCTGCTGAAGCAAGTACTTCGGATAGTGTCTGCTGACTTTTGATCTGTCTTCACTGCTGCTGCAGCTCCTTCAGTTAAGTGTGCAGACATTGTGTGTTTCTGTTTGTTTTCTGACTGGATACGAGGCGACCCCGGTTCCGTCCATATTCTGAGCAGGGCACCGGTGGCCGTGCCCCTTCCACTATTGTAGGGGTTACAGTGGTCATCAGCCTTAGGTACGCGGGCATGTCTCGATCCACCATTTGGATCTGGACATGTGCTTAGCAGCATAGGGAGAGCTTTTAGGGTCTGACAGGGGTCACCCTTTATCCTCCCTAGTTTGGGTCCAGTCAGTAGCTTATTCACTGTGTATGCTCTTGTTGCTCACATACAGACGTGACATTATAATCCACCATAACCGTCCTTTTTGACATGGATCCGCTTTCTAACCTGGTTGACCATATGCAGGGTCTTTCTTTGGAGGTAGCGGATCTCCGTCAATCTATGACTCAGCTTCATGCATTGGGCTATGCTCCGGCCCATGGAGTCTGTTGCGAGCCAAAGGTCTCACTTCCGGAAACGTTCTCCGGGGGCAGTGAGAATTTTGTTCGCTTCAGAGAGGCATGCAAACTCCATTTTTGCTTGTGTCCCCATTCCTCTGGTAATGAGGAGCAGAGGGTGAGGATTGTAATCTCCCTGCTCAGGGGTAATGCTCAGACTTGGGCTTTTTCGCTGCCATCGGGGGATCCCTCCCTTCGATCCGTGGAAAGATTTTTTGTGGCCCTGGGGCAGATATATGATGACCCGGATCGTGTTGCTCTGGCTGAATCCAACTTACGTTTTTTATGCCAGAACAAACTGTCTGCGGAGCTTTATTGTTCTGAATTTCGGAGATGGGCAGCTGATTCAGGTTGGAATGATGCTGCACTCCGGAGTCAGTTCTGTCATGGTCTCTCAGAGAGATTGAAAGATGCGTTTGCTTTCCATGAGAGACCAACGTCCTTAGAGTCTGCCATGTCATTGGCGGTACGCCTTGACAGGCGTCTAAGAGAAAGAAACGAGACCTCTCTGTCCAGCCATTGTCAGTCTAGGGGCAGTGGTGCAGACTCATTCAGTGTGCAGGGGCCTCATCCTGTCTCGGTCCCCTCTGAGGAGGAGCCCATGCAGCTAGGTCGACTTGCCCCTGATAAAGGAGGATTTAATCCTCAGAGAATGGTGTGTTTTTGTTGTGGGGGCATAGGTCATTTGGCAAATGTTTGTCCGTCTAGGAAATTCATGAACTGTACTAAGAGTGATAATAAGAGAAAAACCTCAAAAGGTAAATCATCAAGCTCTGCTTCATCTGCTACTTTGGGCAAAGTTGATGTAGGAATTGATGCTTTTCCTCTGACCTGCAGTTCCCGTTTTCTCCTTTCTGCCAAGGTGGCGCTAGAGAGCAAAGTCATTTATTGTGAAATTTTTGTCGATAGTGGAGCGGCCGTCAATCTTATTGACACTCAATTTGTAGCCATGCATGGTTTTCAGGTTTGCACATTAGAAAAGGATATACCTGTTTTTGCTATTGACTCTGCTCCACTCTCACAGAGATCCCTGAAGGGCATTGTTCACAATATCCAGTTAGCTGTAGGTGACACTCATGTGGAGGATATTTCTTGTTTTGTCCTTAACGGATTGCCTTCTCCTCTAGTTTTGGGGTTACCCTGGCTCACTAGACATAACCCCACTATTGATTGGCAAGGAAGGCAAATAAATGAGTGGAGTGACTTTTGTAGAGAGAATTGTCTCACAGCGACTTTGGCAGAGGTGTCTACTAAAACTGTGCCATTATTTCTCTCTGATTTCTCGGACGTGTTTTCCGAGAGCGGTGTTCAGGAGCTACCTCCTCACCGGGAGTTTGACTGTCCCATTAACCTCATTCCCGGCACCAAGCTGCCAAAAGCACACCTCTACAATCTCTCACAACCAGAAAGAATCGCAATGCGAACCTATATCTCTGAGAGTCTCGATAAGGGGCATATTCGTCCCTCAAAATCACCTATTGCCGCTGGGTTTATTTTTGTTAAAAAAAAAGATGGCTCTCTGAGACCTTGCCTAGATTTTAGGGAGCTGAACCGTATCACGATTCGCGATCCCTATCCCCCTTCCTCTGATCCCGGACCTCTTCAACCAAATTGTTGGGGCCAAGGTTTTTTCCAAATTGGATTTGAGAGGCACGTACAACCTAGTCAGGGTCAGAGAGGGGGATGAATGGAAAACGGCCTTTAATACCCCTAACGGGCATTTTGAGAATCTCGTTATGCCTTTCGGCCTGATTAATGCTCCGGCCGTCTTTCAGCATTTTGTTAACAGTATTTTTTCCCATTTAATGGGGAAATTTAATGGGGTGCATATGGGTTCCATCCGCAGTTTGGGACATTCTCGGGAGGGGCTCCTTCTGGTTTGCCCGAGGAGGAGAGATTTTCCTCGTCTTTGTCTACCATTTGGCAAAAGATTCAGAGTAATCTTAGAAAGATGAGTGAGAAATATAAGCGTGTGGCTGATAAGAGACGTGTGCCTGGTCCGGACCTGAATGTGGGTGATCTGGTGTGGTTGTCTACAAGAAATATTAAACTGAAGGTTCCCTCCTGGAAATTGGGTGCCAAGTTTATTGGGCCTTATAAAATCTTGTCAGTCGTCAATCCTGTTGCCTTCCGTCTTGATCTTCCACGGGTTTGGAAGATACATAATGTATTTCACAGATCTCTCTTAAAACCATATGTCCAGCCCACGGTACCCTCCTCTTTGCCTCCTCCTCCGATTTTGGTTGATGGCAATCTGGAGTTTGAGGTTTCCAGAATTGTGGACTCTCGCATTGTCCGCGATTCTCTTCAGTACCTCGTTCATTGGAAGGGTTATGGTCCTGAGGAGAGGATGTGGGTCCCGTTGTCGGACATTAAAGCCACTCGCCTCATCAGGGCATTTCATAGGGCTCATCCTGAGAAGGTGGGTCCTGGGTGTCCGGAGTCCACCCGTAGAGGGGGGGGGGGGTACTGTCACTACCAGAGCTTTGAGACGTTCTCACAGCTCTGTTTCTCCACCCCTGTGATGATGTCACTACTAGAGCTTGGAGGAGTTCCCTCTGCTCTGTTTCTCCGCCCCTGTGTTGATGTCTTTACTTCCTCCCAGCTGTCCCTCCTGTGTTTGATTTCTCTGCCTTTAAATCACCCCTCCTCCTTTGTAGGGTGTGGATTATACTTTTCATTTGAGCTGTATCTCTCGCTTGAGTATCTTCACTTGTGTGTTATCTTTCTATGAACCTGAGTTCTGCTGAAGCAAGTACTTTGGATAGTGTCTGCTGACTTTGGATTTGTCTTCACTGCTGCTGCAGCTCCTTCAGTTAAGTGTGCAGACATTGTGTGTTTCTGTTTGTTTTCTGACTGGATCCGAGGCGACCCCGGTTCCGTCCATATTCTGAGCAGGGCACCGGTGGCCGTGCCCCTTCCACTATTGTAGGGGTTACAGTGGTCATCAGCCTTAGGTACGCGGGCATGTCTCGATCCACCATTTGGATCTGGACATGTGCTTAGCAGCATAGGGAGAGCTTTTAGGGTCTGACAGGGGTCACCTTTTATCCTCCCTAGTTTGGGTCCGGTCAGTAGCTTATTCACTGTGTATGCTCTTGTTGCTCACATACAGACGTGACAGCTATATATTTGTAATCGAGAATATTCTAGATTTTTTTTTCCAGCAGTAGCCTCCCTTCTTACTTGTGGGCCAATCAGAAGGCTGCAATATCTTTGTCAAAGCTTAGCAACATCCCTAGCAACCAATAGGAAAGTTGCCTACCCCTTATATAGGAAACTCCCCAGTAGCCATTTTCTGCAGTTTTTTTTCAGTTCTGAGAGAGAGCAGTGACATTGCTGTGCTATGTGCTTTCATCTGGATCCTATTCCTTATCCAATTACATTAGATAGTTAGTTAGTTAGTTAGCTCATATATATATATATATATATATATATATATATATATATATATATAATACAGATAGTTAGTGGGAGATAGTCAGTGTAGGTTAGATAGTGATATAGTGTAGCTGATAGGTTCCAGTGCAGGGTGTTAGGTAGTGTGATAGGAATTAGTTTCTCAGCTGTCCATACATACAGTACAGACCAAAAGTTTGGACACACCTTCTTATTCAAAGAGTTTTCTTTATTTTCATGACTATGAAGGCATCAAAACTATGAATTAACACATGTGGAATTATATACATAACAAACAAGTGTGAAACAACTGAAAATATGTCATATTCTAGGTTCTTCAAAGTAGCCACCTTTTGCTTTGATTACTGCTTTGCACACTCTTGATGAGCTTCAAGAGGTAGTCCCAGCCACCATCTTTCTTGACCACTTTAACACCTGGCTACTACACTTTCTTTCTGCCGACATCCCCACTATCATCATGGGTGACTTCAACATCCCTATTGACACCTGCCACTCAGCCGCCTCTAAACTCCTATCGCTCTCTTCCTCCTTCGGCCTATCACAGTGGTCTTCAGTTCCCACCCACAGAGATGGTCACACTTTGGATCTTATCTTTACCCGCCTCTGCTCCCTATCTAACCTTTCTAATTTGCCTCTCCCCCTATCCGACCACAACCTACTCACCTTCTCTTCATTGGTCTCTTCTGCTGCTCCCCCGGTCCACACACTAGCACACCCTCGCAGGAACCTTAAACATCTAGACTTTTGCTTGCTTTCTGACTCTCTTCTCCCACTCTCTACCATCTGTTCCCTCCAAGATCCAGATGCTGCTACCACCCTATATAACACCACAATAAGTACAGCTCTGGACACTGTTGCCCCCCTCACACACAACAAAACCCAAAAAATTAACAGACAACCCTGGCACACCAACCTGACCAAAAAACTCAGACAAGCTTCCAGGGCTGCTGAGCGGCGATGGAAGAAATTCCATTCAAAAGATCATTTCACCGCATACAAGCAATCCCTCCTCATATTCAAATCCTCACTCGCTGATGCAAAACAGGCCTACTTCTCATCTCTCATATCTTCCCTGGACCACAGCCCTAAACAACTTTTTAGCACTTTTAACTCCCTTCTCCGTCCCCCACCCTCTCCTCTCTTCTCAGCTGAGGACTTTGCCAAATATTTCAAACAAAAGATAGTCAACATCAGAGAAAGCTTCACTACACAGTCCCCACAGACCCTCTACACAACTGCTCGGTCCTCTTCTCCCAAAACCCGCTTCTCCACCATTACAGAAGAAAAACTCTCCACTCTACTCTCCGGATCACATCTCACCACCTGTGCACTTGACCCAATCCCATCCCACCTCATCCCTAACCTCACCACAGTGTTTATCCCAGCCCTAACTCATCTCTTCAACCTATCACTAACCTCTGGTGTCTTCCCCTCTGCTTTTAAACACGCTACCATTACACCCATCCTCAAAAATTCTTTGTCCAGTTATCGCCCTATATCACTGCTTCTGTATGCCTCAAAGCTACTTGAACAACATGTCCATTCTGAACTGTCCTTTCACCTTTCCTCCTGCTCCCTCTTTGACAGCCTACAATCTGGCTTCCGACCCCACCATTCGACTGAGACTGCCCTCATCAAAGTCACCAATGACCTACTGACAGCCAAAACCAAGAAACAATACTCTGTCCTCCTTCTCCTTGACCTGTCCTCTGCCTTCGACACTGTTGACCACTCCCTTCTGTTGCAAACTTTCTCATCTCTTGGCATCACTGACCTGGCCCTCTCCTGGATCACATCATACCTCACAGACCGGACGTTTAGCGTCTCCCACTCCCGCACCAACTCCTCGTCTCATTCCCTCTGTTGGTGTCCCGCAAGGCTCTGTCCTAGGACCCCTCCTCTCTATCTACACTTTTGGCCTGGGACAGCTCATAGAGTCCAATGGCTTTCAGTATCACTCCTTGTCATGGTCTTACCTGCTTGCTGCTCTCCTTCGTTTGACATGTGCTGGCGGCCATCTTAGGTTTCTGGGTTTCTTGTAGCCTTCCACCCTGCGGCTCCTCCTTCCCCTGGGAGGAGCTGGATGCCTAGCTCATATATATAGGAGGTCTGTGGCTTCAGTTCCTTGCTTGGTCCTCTTGTGTTCACATGCTTCTAAGACTGCTGCTGCTTCTGGTTCCTGATCCTGGCTTCGTCTGACTACCCTGCTGGTTCCTGATCCTGGCTTCGTCTGACTACCCTGCTGGTTCCTGATCCTGGCTTCGTCTGACTACCCTGCTGGTTCCTGATCCTGGCTTCGTCTGACTACCCTTCTGGTTCCTGACCTCTGGCTTCGCAAAGACTCTGCTCGGTTTCACCATCCGTTTGGACTTTTGCTTTACAGCTTTATTTTCAATAAAGCCTTCTTATTTTCACTTATCTCCTGTTGTACGTCTGGTTCATGGTTCCGTGACATTAGGACCAAGCCATGAATTCTGACGGTACAGGGCCATCCTCGCTACCCACGCTGGTTGCCAGACTTGATCAGCAGGATCACCTGTTGGGTCGGTTCGCT
The DNA here is from genome assembly GCF_905171765.1 of Bufo bufo. Taxonomy (NCBI): domain Eukaryota; kingdom Metazoa; phylum Chordata; class Amphibia; order Anura; family Bufonidae; genus Bufo; species Bufo bufo. The sequence continues at coordinate 569,075,093 of NC_053391.1, read as the reverse complement.
GTGGCGTTGCAAACCCTGCTTAAACGCACGGCTCATTTCGCTCCCGTTGCCGATGGGTCGGTTGTCGCTCCTGGGCTCGCTCCTACTGCCGCTCCGGTTGTTGCGCCAGAGTCTACCCCGACACCTGTTGTTGCGCCTGCGGTGTTTCGGGGTATGACCGGTTCTGCCCCTCTTCCACAGCGCTTTGGGGGAGAGCCAACTCAGTGCCGAGGTTTCCTTAACCAGGTGGGCATTTATTTCGAGTTGCTGCCACATGCTCCGAGCCTTCCACGCACGCTTCCCTCAGAAACCGTTTTGTGCTCCGCGGAGGAGGGGCCCTTGAGGGGGAGGTACTGTCATGGTCTTACCTGCTTGCTGCTCTCCTTCGTTTGACATGTGCTGGCGGCCATCTTAGGTTTCTGGGTTTCTTGTAGCCTTCCACCCTGCGGCTCCTCCTTCCCCTGGGAGGAGCTGGATGCCTAGCTCATATATATAGGAGGTCTGTGGCTTCAGTTCCTTGCTTGGTCCTCTTGTGTTCACATGCTTCTAAGACTGCTGCTGCTTCTGGTTCCTGATCCTGGCTTCGTCTGACTACCCTGCTGGTTCCTGATCCTGGCTTCGTCTGACTACCCTGCTGGTTCCTGATCCTGGCTTCGTCTGACTACCCTGCTGGTTCCTGATCCTGGCTTCGTCTGACTACCCTTCTGGTTCCTGACCTCTGGCTTCGCAAAGACTCTGCTCGGTTTCACCATCCGTTTGGACTTTTGCTTTACAGCTTTATTTTCAATAAAGCCTTCTTATTTTCACTTATCTCCTGTTGTACGTCTGGTTCATGGTTCCGTGACACTCCTACGCTGACGACACACAAATCTACCTCTCTGGTCCAGACATCACCACCTTACTATCCAGAATCCCACAATGTCTATCTTCTCCTCTCCTTCTTCTCCTCTCGTTTCTAAAACTTAACATGGATAAAACAGAATTCATCCTCTTTCCCCCATCTTGCTCAACTCACCCAACAGACCTATCTATCACGATCAATGGCTGCACACCCTCCCCGGTCAACCAAGTCCGCTGCCTTGGAGTGACCTTGGATTCTGCCCTCTCCTTCAGACCGCACATCCAAGCACTTTCCACCACCTGCCGCCTCCAACTCAAAAACATCTCCCGCATCCGTGCTTTCCTTAACTTAGAATCTGCGAAAATGCTTGTACATGCCCTCATCATCTCCCGCCTAGATTACTGCAACACTCTCCTCTGTGGCCTTCCATCTAGCACTCTCGCACCCCTCCAATCTATCCTCAATTCTGCTGCCCGACTAAAAACCACCTCTCATCCTATTACTCCTCTGCCTCTCCCCTCTGCCAATCTCTTCACTGCCTCCCCATTGCCAAGCGAATTCACTTCAAAGTACTAACAAATACATACAAGGCCGTCCATAGCCTGTCCCCTCCCTACATCTCTGAGCTACTTTCCCGATACACCCCCACACGCACTCTCCGATCCTCACAAGACCTCCTTCTCTCCTCTCCTCTTATCGCCTCTTCCCACAATCGCCTCCAAGATTTCTCCCGTGCATCCCCCATACACTCGCTACCCCAACATATCACCTACAGTGGAATACTTCAAAAGAAACCTGAAAACCCACCTCTTCAGACAAGCCTACAACCAGTGACCCTGCTGCCTCCATACTGCCATGACCAACTTCACCCACACCTACTGTGTCCTTCTCCCATACCATGTAGATTGTAAGCCCTCGCGGGCAGGGGCCTCTCTCCTTCTGTACCAGTTTGTAACTCGTCTTGTTTATGATTAGTGCAATTGTCTGTATTATGTATGTGAACCCCTTTTCATATGTACAGCGCTATGGAATGAATGGTGCTTTAATAATAATAAATAATAATAATAATAATAATAATAATAATAATAATAATAATAAAAGAACATAGGGATTAGAATAGTCCCGGCGTTGAGCTACACGCACAGTCAATGCTACAATTGATCACTGGCGTACACAGCACTGTGAACTAACAATGCAAGTCTATCCTATAGGACAATTAGCAGTCAATCGATAGGCACCGCTGATAGTTTTATAATAGACTTTAGATCTTTTCTATGCTGTTGGGGGTTGAAGGACCTGTGATGATGCTCTGCTGTGCATTTCCTTTACTGGATGTACAACCCCCAACCTCTGGGCCACATAGCAAGTGCTTGCAAATGTATATTATACATATATACTACATTATGCATATACTATACTAACAGGGCCTATGAATTCAAGGTGAAAAAGTAATGTTCCTGGAATAATTGGTCATTAGACAACGCCTATAGAAATTCTACAGGGAGGTTGTATCCTGAGTGCAGCAAGAAACCATGGAATCCTTGAAAATAAGAAGGGGGCGGAGGATTTGCTCTCATGTTACAGTACTTCTAGGAAGTAAGCATAGTCTTCAAAGAGACAGCAGTTAAAGTCTTGAATAGAGTTGAGCGAACACCTGGATGTTCGGGTTCGAGAAGTTCGGCCGAACTTCCCGAAAATGTTCGGGTTCGGGATCCGAACTCGACCCGAACTTCGCCCCGAACCCCATTGAAGTCAAAGGGGACCCGAACATTTCGGCACTAAAAAGGCTGTAAAATAGCCCAGGAAAGGGCTAGAGGGCTGCAAAAGGCATCAAAATGTAGGTAAATCCCCTGCAAACAAATGTGGATAGGGAAATGAATTAAAATAAAAGAAAATAAATAAAAATTAACCAATATCAATTGGAGAGAGGTCCCATAGCAGAAAATCAGGCTTCATGTCACCCACCACTGGAACAGGCCACTGTCAGATATTTTTAGGCCCCGGCACCCAGACAGAGGAGAGAGGTCCCATAGCAGAGAATCAGGCTTCATGTCACCCACCACTGGAACAGGCCACTGTCAGATATTTTTAGGCCCCAACACCCAGACAGAAGAGAGAGGTCCCATAGCAGAGAATCAGGCTTCATGTCATAGCAGAGAATCAGGCTTCATGTCACCCACCACTGGAACAGGCCACTGTCAGATATTTTTAGGCCCCAGCACCCAGGCAGAGGAGAGGTTCATTCAACTTTCGGTTGCCCCGCAATATAATGGTAAAATTAAAAAAATAGGATTGAATGAAGAAGTGCCCTGGAGTACAAGAATATATGGTTAAGGGGAGGTAGTTATAAATGTCTAATCTGCACAAGGGATGGACAGGTCCTGTGGGATCCATGCTTGGTTCATTTTTATGAACGTCAGCTTGTCCACATTGACTGTAGACAGGCGTTTGTCTGTAATGACGCCCCCTGCCGTGCTGAATACGCGTTCAGACAAAACGCTGGCCGCCGGACAGGCCAGCACCTCCAAGTCATAAAAGGCTAGCTCTGGCCACGTGGACAATTTGGAGACCCAGAAGTTGAATGGGGCCAAACCATCAGTCAGTACGTGGAGGGGTGTGCACACGTACTGTTCCACCATGTTAGTGAAATGTTGCCTCCTGCTAACACGTTCTGTATCAGGTGGTGGTGCAGTTACCTGTGGCGTGGTGAAAAAACTTGCTAACCCTGCCCTCAGAGGAGCTGGCCGTGACACAGCTGCGTTGGCGACCTCTTGCTCCTCCTCTGCCTTTGCCTTGGGCTTCCACTTGTTCCCCTGTGACATTTGGGAATGCTCTCAGTAGCGCGTCTACCAACGTGCGCTTGTACTCGCGCATCTTCCTATTACGCTCCAGTGCAGGAAGTAAGGTGGGCACATTGTCTTTGTACCGGGGATCCAGTAGGGTGGCAACCCAGTAGTCCGCACACGTTAAAATGTGGGCAACTCTGCTGTCGTTGCGCAGGCACTGCAGCATGTAGTCGCTCATGTGTGCCTGCCCAGAGGTAAGGACAAGCTGTCCTCTTTGGGAGGCGTATCGTCATCGTCCTCTGTTTCCCCCCAGCCACGCACCAGTGATGGGCCTGAGCTGCGTTGGGTGCCGCCCCGCTGTGAACATGCTTCATCCTCATCCTCCTCCACCTCCTCCTCATCCTCGTCCTCCAGTAGTGGGCCCTGTCTGGCCACATTTGTACCTGGCCTCTGCTGTTGCAAAAAACCTCCCTCTGAGTCACTTCTAAGAGACTGGCCTGAAAGTGCTAAAAATGACCCCTCTTCCTCCTCCTCCTCCTCCTCCTGGGCCACCTCCTCTTCCATCATCGCCCTAAGTGTTTTCTCAAGTAGACATAGAAGTGGTATTGTAACGCTGATAACGGCGTCATCGCCACTGGCCATGTTGGGGGAGTACTCGAAACAGTGCAACAGGGCACACAGGTCTTGCATGGAGGCCCAGTCATTGGTGGTGAAGTGGTGCTGTTCCGCAGTGCGACTGACCTGTGCGTGCTGCAGCTGAAACTCCACTATGGCCTGCTGCTGTTCGCACAGTCTGTCCAGCATGTGCAAGGTGGAGTTCCACCTGGTGGGCACATCGCATATGAGGCGGTGAGCGGGAAGGCCGAAGTTACGCTGTAGCGCAGACAGGAGAGCAGCGGCAGGATGTGAACGCCGGAAGCACGCACAGACGGCCCGCACTTTATGCAGCAGCTCTGACATGTCAAGGTAGTTCTGAATGAACTTCTGCACCACCAAATTCAGCACATGTGCCAGGCAAGGGATGTGCGTCAAACCGGCTAGTCCCAGAGCTGCGACGAGATTTCGCCCATTATCGCACACCACCAGGCCGGGCTTGAGGCTCACCGGCAGCAACCACTCGTCGGTCTGTTGTTCAATACCCCGCCACAACTCCTGCGCGGTGTGGGGCCTGTCCCCCAAACATATGAGTTTCAGAATGGCCTGCTGACGTTTACCCCGGGCTGTGCTGAAGTTGGTGGTGAAGGTGTGTGGCTGACTGGATGAGCAGGTGGAAGAAGAGGAGGAGGAAGCAGAGTAGGAGGAGGAGGCTACAGGAGGCAAAGAATGTTGCCCTGCGATCCTTGGCGGCGGAAGGACGTGTGCCAAAGAGCTCTCCGCCTGGGGTGGAGCCGCCACTACATTTACCCAGTGTGCAGTTAGGGAGATATAGCGTCCCTGGCCGTGCTTACTGGTCCACGTATCTGTGGTTAGGTGGACCTTGCCACAGATGGCGTTGCGCAGTGCACACTTGATTTTATCGGATACTTGGTTGTGCAGGGAAAGCTTGGCTCTCTTGGAGAAGTAGTGGCGGCTGGGAACAACATACTGTGGGACAGCAAGCAACATGAGCTGTTTGAAGCTGTCTGTGTCCACCAGCCTGAATGACAGCATTTCATAGGCCAGTAGTTTAGAAATGCTGGCATTCAGGGCCAGGGATTGAGGGTGGCTAGGTGGGAATTTACGCTTTCTCTCAAATGTTTGTGAGATGGAGAGCTGAACGCTGCCGTGTGACATGGTGGAGATGCTTGGTGACGGAGGTGGTGGTGTTGGTGGTACATCCTCTGTTTGCTGGGCGGCAAGTGCCAACGTAAGTCCAGAGGTGGAGGAAAAGGCCGAGGCAGCAGCAGAAGAGGTAGCAGGGGGAGTCTGAGTGAGTTCCTTGTTTTTAAGGTGTTTACTCCACTGCAGTTCATGCTTTGCATGCAGATGCCTGGTCATGCAGGTTGTGCTAAGGTTCAGAACGTTAATGCCTCGCTTCAGGCTCTGATGGCACAGCGTGCAAACCACTCGGGTCTTGTCGTCAGCACATTGTTTGAAGAACTGCCATGCCAGGGAACTCCTTGAAGCTGCCTTTGGGATGCTCGGTCCCAGGTGGCGGTGGCCAGTAGCAGGCGAACTCTCTTGGCGGCGGGTGTTCTGCTTTTGCCCACTGCTCCCTCTTTTGCTACGCTGTTGGCTCGGTCTCACCACTGCCTCTTCCTCTGAACTCTGAAAGTCAGTGGCACGACCTTCATTCCATGTGGGGTCTAGGACCTCATCGTCCCCTGTATCGTCTTCACCCAGTCTTCCTCCCTGACCTCCTGTTCAGTCTGCACACTGCAGAAAGACGCAGCAGTTGGCACCTGTGTTTCATCATCAGAGACGTGCTGAGGTGGTATTCCCATGTCCTCATCATCAGGAAACATAAGTGGTTGTGCGTCAGTGCATTCTATGTCTTCCACCGCTTGGGAAGGGCTAGGTGGATGCCCTTGGGAAACCCTGGCAGCAGAGTCTTCAAACAGCATAAGAGACTGCTGCATAACTTGAGGCTCAGACAGTTTCCCTGATATGCATGGGGGTGATGTGACAGACTGATGGACTTGGTTTTCAGGCGCCATCTGTGCGCTTTCTGCAGAAGACTGGGTGGGAGATAATGTGAACGTGCTGGATCCACTGTCGGCCACCCAATTGACTAATGCCTGTACCTGCTCAGGCCTTACCATCCTTAGAACGGCATTGGGCCCCACCAAATATCGCTGTAAATTCTGGCGGCTACTGGGACCTGAGGTAGTTGGTTCACTAGGACGTGTGGATGTGGCAGAACGGCCACGTCCTCTCCCAGCACCAGAAGGTCCACTAACACCACCATGACCATGTCCGCGTCCGCGTCCCTTACTAAATGTTTTCCTAATTTTTACCTTTCACCACAATAAGAAAAAAATTATTTGGCCCAATGTATTGAATTCAAATTCAGGCCTTTTTTAACAGGCACCTAACACTCTCTGGCTATCTATTTATGTACCGTATTACACTAATACAGACACAGCAGTAACCACAGATTTAGCTGAATATAAATTGTAGGCCTAGTATTTAGGCCCTGGATGAAAGGTTTCCTTTTACGGACAGAATTACACTTGGAGATGCACGGTAGCGTGTGAAGTTGTTGAGGATGACCCTGTCAGCACTTGTATTTGCACCTTGAGTGTAATATACCCTTTTACGGACAGAAATACACTATGAGATGCACAATAGTGCGTGCAAATTTAAAGGCTTATGCTATCAGCAATTGCAATTTAACACTTTGTGTAATATACCCTTTTACGTAAAAAAATACACTTGGAGATGCACGCTGAGTGTGATATCCCCTTTTACGGACAGATTTACACTCGGCCTGCAACAGCAGAAACCACTGATTTAGGGTATTGCTATTTTGGAAATTGAATTTCACCCCAGAAAAAAATATATCCTTTGCCAGACAGCAGACAGTATTACACTTGGCTAGCCACAGCTGGAACACCAGATTTAGGGGATTGCTATTTTTGCAAGTGAATTTCACCCCTCAATAAAATATAGAAAATTTTATCCTGAGTTTCTAGGGGTGACAATAAGCACAGCCAAGCCCCTGATGTCGGATATAGCAAAGAAAAAAAAAAATACTATTGATGGTTAAATTGACTTGGTGGCAGCTTGTGCTGGCGCACCACAAGACACAAAATGGCCGCCGATCACCCCAGAAAAAAGTGACAGAAAAACGCTCTGGGCAACCTAAAAACAGTGAGCAATTAACTAGCAGAAGTTGAATGATTCACAGCTGTAGATCGATCACTTCATTAAGTGTTTTTGCTGAGTTAATCCCTGCCTAATCTCGCCCTAACAGCAGCTGCATTCTCTCCCTACACTGATCAGAGCAGAGTGACGGGCGGCGCTACGTGACTCCAGCTTAAATAGAGGCTGGGTCACATGCTGCACTGGCCAATCACAGCCATGCCAATAGTAGGCATAGCTGTGATGGCCTCTTGGGGCAAGTAGTATGACGCTTGTTGATTGGCTGCTTTGCAGCCTTTCAAAAAGTGGCAAGAAAGCGCTGAACACTGAACTCGAATTTTTACGTAGATGTTCGGGTTCGTGTCACGAACACCCCAAAATTCGGTACGAACCCGAACTATACAGTTCGGGTTCGCTCATCCCTAGTCTTGAAGTCTTGAATTGCAGAGGCTTTGGGTGGAGAGAAGCTTGTAAGGTAAGGAGCTGTAATCATTTTTTAAGGTGCCCTCACACTTCCGCAACAAAACACACAGGTGCGAATTTGACAAAGTTGCGGTTTTTATTGCAGATTATGCTGCGGATTTTGTTGCAGATTTTTCTGAAGCAGATTAGGATGGGTATTTAGTTTGTGAATTATGTTGCAGAGTTCTGTGCGGATTACATCTTCATTGAAATGAATGGAGACATCCATCTACAGGAAACAAAACACTATTTGCTTTCTGTCCTACTGTGGAATTAATATTCTGCAACAGAACAGAATGCAAGTTTTGACACTGGATGTATTTATGTGGCGGATTTCATTGCGGAAAATTTCACAACATGTGAGGACACCCTTGTACAGAAAATAAAATCACGTTTGTGAAAAAGGAGATTCGGCAGGAAAGGTTTTCCATATTTCTCCTGCTGGGAATGTTTGGATCACTAGAGATGAACAAACTAAGAAGACAGGTTGGCATTAGCAGGAGGTGCTTCAAACCCACATGCAGTTGTGCATATATATAGGGGAGCAGATCCTGCATTTGTGGCCCGTTGCTAATGGCAATCCCCAGCAAAATGCATACAATGGAGGATGCCCGCAGCGAACCACAAGTACCACAATAGACATCCTACACAAGGTAACAAGTGCGGATGTAATAATTAATATAACAATATAACAAAACAATAACGAACACAGGTGCACTCTGCAGTAATACTAAATCCTCAAACTGATTTTAAAATTGAGAGATTAGTCAACATGTCCCACGGTGTAGAACATGTCTAAGCCCGGACACCGCGACAAGGTTTCTCAAGTAGCCCGGGACCCTACACTCTCCAACCTGAGCCATATGGGCAATACCAGGAGCCAGTGGGCAAATTACAGGAGCATTGGGCCGACTCACAAACAACTCACCAGTTACCTCCAGCATGTGGCCATGCCTGCAATGGGAGGAGGGAGGAGTCTGTGAGTCCCACTCAAGACTTGCTGATATGTCCCAGGCCTCACAGGTGCACCTTAATGTGACCTGTAGATGGAAAACAGGCACATTTAAATAGGAGTTTATACACCTCCAGAAATCTATATATACAAACTAAGAAGACAGGTTGGCATTAGCAGGAGGTGCTTCAAACCCACATGCAGTTGTGCATATATATAGGGGAGCAGATCCTGCATTTGTGGCCCGTTGCTAATGGCAATCCCCAGCAAAATGCATACAATGGAGGATGCCCGCAGCGAACCACAAGTACCACAATAGACATCCTACACAAGGTAACAAGTGCGGATGTAATAATTAATATAACAATATAACAAAACAATAACGAACACAGGTGCACTCTGCAGTAATACTAAATCCTCAAACTGATTTTAAAATTGAGAGATTAGTCAACATGTCCCACGGTGTAGAACATGTCTAAGCCCGGACACCGCGACAAGGTTTCTCAAGTAGCCCGGGACCCTACACTCTCCAACCTGAGCCATATGGGCAATACCAGGAGCCAGTGGGCAAATTACAGGAGCATTGGGCCGACTCACAAACAACTCACCAGTTACCTCCAGCATGTGGCCATGCCTGCAATGGGAGGAGGGAGGAGTCTGCGAGTCCCACTCAAGACTTGCTGATATGTCCCAGGCCTCACAGGTGCACCTTAATGTGACCTGTAGATGGAAAACAGGCACATTTAAATAGGAGTTTATACACCTCCAGAAATCTATATATACAAACTAAGAAGACAGGTTGGCATTAGCAGGAGGTGCTTCAAACCCACATGCAGTTGTGCATATATATAGGGGAGCAGATCCTGCATTTGTGGCCCGTTGCTAATGGCAATCCCCAGCAAAATGCATACAATGGAGGATGCCCGCAGCGAACCACAAGTACCACAATAGACATCCTACACAAGGTAACAAGTGCGGATGTAATAATTAATATAACAATATAACAAAACAATAACGAACACAGGTGCACTCTGCAGTAATACTAAATCCTCAAACTGATTTTAAAATTGAGAGATTAGTCAACATGTCCCACGGTGTAGAACATGTCTAAGCCCGGACACCGCGACAAGGTTTCTCAAGTAGCCCACTGGCTCCTGGTATTGCCCATATGGCTCAGGTTGGAGAGTGTAGGGTCCCGGGCTACTTGAGAAACCTTGTCGCGGTGTCCGGGCTTAGACATGTTCTACACCGTGGGACATGTTGACTAATCTCTCAATTTTAAAATCAGGTTGAGGATTTAGTATTACTGCAGAGTGCACCTGTGTTCGTTATTGTTTTGTTATATTGTTATATTAATTATTACATCCGCACTTGTTACCTTGTGTAGGATGTCTATTGTGGTACTTGTGGTTCGCTGCGGGCATCCTCCATTGTATGCATTTTGCTGGGGATTGCCATTAGCAACGGGCCACAAATGCAGGATCTGCTCCCCTATATATATGCACAACTGCATGTGGGTTTGAAGCACCTCCTGCTAATGCCAACCTGTCTTCTTAGTTTGTATATATAGATTTCTGGAGGTGTATAAACTCCTATTTAAATGTGCCTGTTTTCCATCTACAGGTCACATTAAGGTGCACCTGTGAGGCCTGGGACATATCAGCAAGTCTTGAGTGGGACTCACAGACTCCTCCCTCCTCCCATTGCAGGCATGGCCACATGCTGGAGGTAACTGGTGAGTTGTTTGTGAGTCGGCCCAATGCTCCTGTAATTTGCCCACTGGCTCCTGGTATTGCCCATATGGCTCAGGTTGGAGAGTGTAGGGTCCCGGGCTACTTGAGAAACCTTGTCGCGGTGTCCGGGCTTAGACATGTTCTACACCGTGGGACATGTTGACTAATCTCTCAATTTTAAAATCAGTTTGAGGATTTAGTATTACTGGAGAGTGCACCTGTGTTCGTTATTGTTTTGTTATATTGTTATATTAATTATTACATCCGCACTTGTTACCTTGTGTAGGATGTCTATTGTGGTACTTGTGGTTCGCTGCGGGCATCCTCCATTGTATGCATTTTGCTGGGGATTGCCATTAGCAACGGGCCACAAATGCAGGATCTGCTCCCCTATATATATGCACAACTGCATGTGGGTTTGAAGCACCTCCTGCTAATGCCAACCTGTCTTCTTAGTTTGTATATATAGATTTCTGGAGGTGTATAAACTCCTATTTAAATGTGCCTGTTTTCCATCTACAGGTCACATTAAGGTGCACCTGTGAGGCCTGGGACATATCAGCAAGTCTTGAGTGGGACTCACAGACTCCTCCCTCCTCCCATTGCAAGCATGGCCACATGCTGGAGGTAACTGGTGAGTTGTTTGTGAGTCGGCCCAATGCTCCTGTAATTTGCCCACTGGCTCCTGGTATTGCCCATATGGCTCAGGTTGGAGAGTGTAGGGTCCCGGGCTACTTGAGAAACCTTGTCGCGGTGTCCGGGCTTAGACATGTTCTACACCGTGGGACATGTTGACTAATCTCTCAATTTTAAAATCAGTTTGAGGATTTAGTATTACTGCAGAGTGCACCTGTGTTCGTTATTGTTTTGTTATATTGTTATATTAATTATTACATCCGCACTTGTTACCTTGTGTAGGATGTCTATTGTGGTACTTGTGGTTCGCTGCGGGCATCCTCCATTGTATGCATTTTGCTGGGGATTGCCATTAGCAACGGGCCACAAATGCAGGATCTGCTCCCCTATATATATGCACAACTGCATGTGGGTTTGAAGCACCTCCTGCTAATGCCAACCTGTCTTCTTAGTTTGTATATATAGATTTCTGGAGGTGTATAAACTCCTATTTAAATGTGCCTGTTTTCCATCTACAGGTCACATTAAGGTGCACCTGTGAGGCCTGGGACATATCAGCAAGTCTTGAGTGGGACTCACAGACTCCTCCCTCCTCCCATTGCAGGCATGGCCACATGCTGGAGGTAACTGGTGAGTTGTTTGTGAGTCGGCCCAATGCTCCTGTAATTTGCCCACTGGCTCCTGGTATTGCCCATATGGCTCAGGTTGGAGAGTGTAGGGTCCCGGGCTACTTGAGAAACCTTGTCGCGGTGTCCGGGCTTAGACATGTTCTACACCGTGGGACATGTTGACTAATCTCTCAATTTTAAAATCAGTTTGAGGATTTAGTATTACTGCAGAGTGCACCTGTGTTCGTTATTGTTTTGTTATATTGTCACTAGAGATGAAATCAACAAATAAACCCAGAAAGAAATGAAATTTGTGGGTAACTTTTCTTTGTTCCTGACAGTCCAGCAGTGAAAATGACAATTTATTGGAAATAAGTTAAAATTCATTATAACTAAGGATGAGCGAATCCTAAGTCGATTCGCATAAAGCTTCGTTCTAACACTGTACGGAGCAGGAGCTCTGTACATTATTAGAATGTATTGGCTCTGATGAGCTGAAGTTATTGCTTCGGGTAATAACTTCATAAATTAATTTGTACTGTAAAAAAACATTTCCCGAACTCGGGTTTGGTTCCAAGTGGCAGCCTGTGAGTCCCAGCCCCCAGGCAAACTGTTAGCGTAAAACTGACAGTTCCAGTGCTGTACAATACAGCATGTATTGTTCTACATTATCAAAAGGATCAGACCCCCAAAAGTCTCTTAGGGTGTAAAAAAAAAAAAGTAAAAAACAAACAAACAGTTTTACTAAAAAAAAAAAAAAAAAAGTGCCTCTTTCCCCTTCAAACCACTTACTAGCATGACTAGCTGTATATAAATATCACATGATCCATCCTATCCTCAGGATAGGTCATCAATATTAGATCGGCAGGGGTTCTGGGTCTCTGACCCCTGCCGATCTGACATTGATGACCTATTCTGAGGATAGGCCATCATTATTAAAAACCTGGACAACCCCTTTAAAGAAAATGTCACCTCACCCTGCAAAAAACAAGACCTAACACAAGATCATTGCCAGAAGAAAATAGAAAATATATAGCTTTCACAAAATGGTGACACAAAAACACACATTTTTTTGTTTTTTTAAAATACTTTGTGTTAAAAAAAGATAAAAAAAAACAACAAAAAGCAATGACAGAAAAGCTGCCTTTTCTTTATCCTGTTTCCCCGAAAGCAAAATAAAAAGCGATAAAAATTCATTTATACCCCAAAATAGAGCCAATTATAATGACAACTCAACCCTCAAAGAAATAGGCCCTCACTGCTCAGTTGAGGAAAAAATAAAAAAAAGTATGGTTGTCAAAAAATGTCTGTATACTACTTCAGATGTTGTGCGAAAGCAACACTAAGCCTGTAAATCAACCCATCAAAATCTGCACTGCAAAAGCTAAATAGTACTCTTTCCCTCCTGAACCCTGCAGGGTACCCGAGCAGCAGTTTATTTCCGCATTTATGATTTTTCGGTACCCAGTAAAACAAGCCTAACAATTTAAAGGGCATGGTGTGTCCCAGATGGCAAATGCTGGGCACAACTTATTGGAAAACTTGCCTGTGCCTATGCATTAATTTCTGCAAAATACCTGTGTTGTCAAAATGCTCACTTTATACCTTGATGGAGTTTCCAAAATGGGGTCTCTTCTTGCGGGTTCCATTTATTATTTCACCCTACAGCCTTTACAGTTGTCAGGTTGTCAGCACAAGTGGTGTAAATCACCACATTGGGCGTCAAATGCACTTCTACTCTCTCATATGTTAAGCAAAAGATTAGGGTCACATGTAGTGTGTTTCTAAAACCATCAAACACAGCATAATAATAATAGGGCTCACTTTTCACACTGGCACACAATGGCACAACATGGTGGAACTGAAACTGCATAACTGTGGAAAAATTGCAATTTTCACTTTGCACCATCTGCTGTGCATTCATTTTTGCAAAACACCTATAGGGGTCAAAATGCTCACTATACCTTAATAAATACCTTGAGGTAGTTTCCAAAATGGGGCCACTTTTTTTAATTTTTTTAATAGTGCTTTAGTTCATGTGTTTACAAGCCATGCACTTTTAAACAGGAAAGCATGCACCCCCCTCTCATGTCACTTATGTAGATCTTTATATAGAGGATGTCATTGACGGAAGAACTCTATAGTCAGAGTGTGCTATGATTTTAAAAAAAAGCAAACGACCCTCCCCCCCCCAAAAAACAAGGCAAGTGAAAAAAAATACAGTATATTTGTGTAGTGTTTTTAAATTGAGGCATGATGCTAGAGTGAACAGAACTTAAAGGGGTTGTCCCAAGAAAAATAAAAAATATTCTACCGTTTTCAAACCAGCACCTGGATCTGAATATGTTTGTAATTGCATGTAATTAATGTAATTTAGTATAGCAACTGAGTTATTCAATAAAATGTATCTGAATAGCGCCACCTGCTGTTTGTTTTATTCTTATTTCTTTGTCCTGCTCACTGAGAAGGCCGCACATGCTCAGTTTCATCCTTCAACTGAATCCTGAGCTGTGATAGGGAGAACTGAGACACGCCCTCTGAGCTGCAGAAGAAAAGACACGCCCCTTGAGCTGTCAGCTTGATATAAATCTAGTAGAGCAATGAATGGGGAGATTTATGGATCCATAAGGTACAGGGCAGGTTCTAGCTTTGTTAGAAAGAGCTTGTTATGCGCTGTATGAGGTCTGATTTTTATTTTTTGCATTAATCGTGGGATAACCCCTTTTATATAAGAAGTATTTTCAACCTTTCTGAATTTGTACTAGGTTTCTTTCACACTGCCAGCAGGAGTTCAGGCAGGCTTTTCCAGCAGAAAACACCATGCTGGAGATCTCCGGCTCCGGCATTGCCAGACCTTACCGGAAAGCCCACTGGCCCTATTGACCAGCCGCTGCGTTCATCAGTATTTGCCCATCCGAATACAGTATATTTGCGGCCGGCTCTCCCCAGACTCCATTATAGAAAATGGAGCGGGCGAGCATTGCGGTAACGTCTGGCAATGCCAGATCCAGAGAGCTCTGGCAGGCTCTCTGAAACTAGCCCTAAGCACATTGTTCCTGAGGTAACTTGGTAATGTTGAATAAATGGGTATGTAAGAGAAATTATATTAACTTTCCTTCTCTGTGTTCTATCTATTGTAGTCGCGCATTACTACTTCATCCATTATGTGGCTCCCTCTGCTGGTGCTGTTGGGTTTGATCTTCCTATACAGACGATACAGATATGGTTTGATCCTGGAGAATCTCACAGGAAAATATGTCTTCATCACTGGATGTGATTCTGGATTTGGAAATCTGTTGGCAAGACAGCTGGACAAGCGTGGAATAAAGGTTCTGGCGGGTTGTCTGACCGAGAAAGGAGCTGAAGACCTAAAGAAGGCGACGTCAAGCAGAGTGCAGACAGTCACTTTGGATGTTACCAACACTCAGAGTGTTAGTGATGCTGCCAAGTGGGCAACTGCTATTGTTGGCGACAAAGGTTAGTTTGCAGTAATCTTTTTCAGTTTAAAATATGACTAGTACATTAATATAATAATTTAGAGGGGTTGTATTATGAAAGACATTGGTGGAACTGACTATAAAGCCCATCAAAGTGGCGGAGTGCTTTCCCAACGCCAGACGTTACCACTTCATTCTATTGATGGTCAAGGGTCACAAGTGTCAGACTCCTCGACAATTGGACATTGATGGCTTATCATACTGTATTTCATAAGACAACCTCTTAATTATTATAAAAAATAGGGCTGGTCTCACATGTAATGTTTTTCTTTACAATTTTTTTTAAACTTTGCCACTAGATGTCACTTTACAGTCTAAATGAAAATATTGCACAGCCTACATGCACAGGGTTTGGGTTTGTGGCACTTTTGCAGCATTTTTGGGGTCAGTGGTATTTTTATCAAAACAAGCCAAATGTCACATTTTTTTTTTTTTCTCCATGGGATTGTCAATAAAACTTCAAAATGGCCAGGAAAATCGCATGTGCAAAATATAAAAAAAATGCCACCAAAACTGCATGTAAAATAATTATAAAAATCACTTGAAATGTGTTAAAAAGCACATGAATCATGTGTGAAGGTAGCCTAGTCCTGTAACTTGTGTAATAAGCTGATTAAAATATTAAAGGGGTGGGACACTTTTTGGCTACTGTTGACAAGTGTGTTAGTGAGGTGATTATAGGCACTTACTAATATAGTCTTTGTTGAAATTCTGCACCATTTTCTATATTTTATAAGGTATGCCCCGTTTACAGTCTTTTGTGCTGTCCACACAGAGGTCTTGTTCATAAGATGGCCACTGATGGAGGGTCTTGTGACCAGGTAAATCACCTCCATGCAATGCCCCCTCCATTCAGATACACTGCACCTTTATCCCCTCTAACTCTTTATAATTGTAATTGAGACACTCTTGCAGTCGTTTCGGCAACACTCCGACATAGTGGGCGTGAAAATTGGCTCCACGACACATCAGACTGCAGCTTTTGCGGATGATGTACTGTTACTCATCACCAACCCGGAGAGAGCCTTTCCGGCTATTATGTCGACACTTCAGACCTTTCATGATATTTACAACTTCTCAGCAAATTTAGCGAAATCCACAGTTCTAAACGTGTCTCTCCCTCCCTCTGTCATGGCCACATTACAAAAGACAACCCCCTTTCAATGGACTACAACTTACGTCCCCTTTCTCGGTATTAATCACCCCATCCTTTTCTCAACTATATACCAAAAACTTTCTGCCCTTGCCGAAACGTCTGGAGGATCTCATTAATTCCTGGGACATCCCTTTTGTCTCATGGTTTGGACAACGAACTTTAATAAAAACCATACTTTTACCCACAATTTTATATTACATCCAAGCATTGCCAATACCCATCACTAAACCGTATTTTAGTAGGGTTCAAGGCATTTTTACTAAATTTCTTTGGGGCGGGAAAAGGCCTAGATTGCCGCTTAAGCAGGTTGTGCAACGCCCACATTTTGGCGGGCTTGGAGTCCCGGACCTATATAGCTACCACAAGGCAGTCATCTGTCTACGATGTTTAGAATAGCTACGGACATATTCACACGCTTGCCATACTTTTTCACTACTTATGCGTTGCGTATATGGTAACATTTTCATTGGCTGACTCTACTAACACCAAATTATCCTATCTTAATGCAAGTTAGAGATTTATTTTATCAGGCTTCTAAACATTTCTGAGACACCCTTACTGATAAAATGAAAACGTGCACAACCCCGGTCTTATTGTTGTGTCCGAATGAAGATATCCCCTCCTGCGACGAACTCCGTGAACGGTTGGATAGGGCTCCACTCTCCACCTTCCATTGTGCTTTCCTCACACACAGACTGAAAGCACTTCTAAAGAACCTGTTGTCTATCTCAGGTCATTCCCCCTTTGAGAAATTGGTCCTGCAAGTGAAAGAACCGAAAGGGAAAATTTCCAAACTATATGATATCTTATTGTCGTTTGTGCGAAATGATACCCCCTCGTTTCTACTCCAGTGGGAGAAAGATTCAAACATCAAGTTTACCCCCTTCAAGGTAAAACTTGCAACTTTGAGTCCGCTGAAGGTGTCCAGGTGTGTCAGGGTACAGGAGAACAGCTATAAAGTCTTAACAAGATGGTACTACACTCCACAACACCTTCACCACATATTTCCAGAATGTAGCTCATTATGTTGGAGATGTGATAACGAGCTCGGTACTCACACACATATTTGGTGGCAATGTACAAAAATTATACCCTTCTGGCAGGCAGTAGGTAATATCTTATTGGAAATAACGAAAATAGATATCCCGTTGTCGCCTAAACTTTGTTTGTTTGGGCTATACACGGGAATCAGATGTTCTAAACATACACGATCATTATGTAATATCCTCATAGCAACCGCCAGGCTAAAGATAGCTAGTCAGTGGAAAAAGCAAGACCCCCCTACCATTCCAAATTGGATTCTAAAATGTGATCAACTCTACAGACTAGAACAGATAGCGCATTGGGACACTAGAACCCCACTTTTGTTCGAGGCTATTTGGACCCCCTGGAAGGCATTAAAAAAAATTTCCGTTGGGTAACTTGTTAAGAGCTCTATACTGGAGCCAGGGATCATTACACTGTGCATATTGTGTCCTCGGCACACCTCAAAGTGATCTCTCTCTTCAAAGTCATAGCCATAAGGCGCATCGGCTGAGGTACGACTATACCTGAGCATGGAACCATGTAGCCTTTTTATAGATCACATTTGATGTTCCTTCACCATGAAAACGTTTTGCATACAGCTAGGGTGCCGCAGGATCGACCAGTCGTCCCCCCTCACTTTCCTTCTTCCCCCCCCCCCTCCTCCGTTTGCGTACGTGTTTTTTGTGTTTATTTGTTCTTACCTGTTTTGGGTACTCCTTATTGAGCAAAGAAACTCTCTCTTTAAGACGCGCCATATGTGAACTGTGTACAGCTATGTATAAGCCTTTATTTGAGTGAACTTGTATTCATTCTCAATATATCTGTGACAGCTCTGTATCATATGTCATCTATATATACTTTCCTTGTGAATGGAAAACCCAATAAAAACTAATTTTAAACAAAACAGCACCTGTCATCTGTTCTTGTACTGTTGGGAGTTTAGTGCAGGTGCAGTGTGCTTAAATGAAGAAGGCATCACATGGTGGTTATTTGCCTGATCACATGACCCTTCATCAGCGGCCATCTTATGGACAAGACCTCTGTGTGAACAGCACAAAAGATTTTGTAAACAAGGGGACATATCAAATGAAATGTAGAAAATGGTGCAGAATTTCAATAAATACTATATTAGTAAGTACCATATCATCATCTCACAAACACATTGGTCAACGATAATCAGAAAATGGCCAACCCCTTTAACATTTTGGCTACCTGGAGACTGATATATTGTTTGCAGATTTACATGGAAATTTTATTGGGCCGATTATCGAGAACGAATTGTTGAGTCTCGTTTATTCAGAACATTAAATCATTGTTTCTAGGCAGCAGATTATGTTGTATAAACAGTGATCTGCTGCCCAAAAACAATGAATTTGTAAGAGAACGAGCGATAGTAGTAGCCACCGCTTGTCCAAATAAAGTGGAGGAGATTGTTGCATGTAAATCCAGCTCTTACCTCCACTGGCGAGCCGGAAGTTGTAAGAAACAGTCCCTCCTGATCATTGCCTGCTCAGTTGGCGCACGTAAATGTGCCTTAAAATACATCTGTCAGCAGATTTGTACCTATGAAACTGGCTGACCTGTTACATATACAATTGGCAGATGAAGGCACCTGTGTTTGTCCCATGTCCATACGTGCCCGCATTGCTGAGAAAAATTAAGTTTTAGTATAAGCAAATGAGCCTCTAGGCGCAATGGGGGTGTTGCCTTTACTCCTCGAAGCTCTGCTCTCTGCAACTTCCTTGCCCTCTGCACTTTGATTGACAGAGTCAGGCATCATAAATCTGATCATGTCTGGCCCTGTCAATCAAGTGCAGAAGGTGCAGTGAAGGTGAAGCCTTATCCTCAGGATAGGACATTAATATCTGATCAGCGGGGGCTCGACTCCTGGCACCACAACCGATCAACTGTTTGAGCACTGCCCCCTCTTCCTAGGCTAATGACGTCACGTTCATCAGTCACATGGCCTGAGCTGCAATACAGTAACCATACAAAGTACAGCACTGGGCTTGGTGCTTCAATCAGCTTATAAGTGGGGGTGCCAGGAGTCATGCCCCACCAATCAGAAATTGATGACGTATTCTGAGGGAAGGTCATCAATAAAAAAAAATATTTGTATTGCCATATTCTAACACCCATAACTTCTTTTTTTATAGTTCTATCTACTTTTTTTTTTTTTTGGGAGCGGGACAGGGTGACCAAAGAAACGGTGATTTGACCAATTCGATTTTTTTTTTAACGGCCTTCATCATGCAGGTTAAATAATTTAATATTTTTATAGTTCAGACATTTTCGGACACGGCGATACCAATTGTGTTTTGTTATTGTTTATTTATGTTTAGATGTAAAATTAGACAACAGAGTGATTTGATTTTTTAATACTTAAATTTTTAACTTTAGCACCCCTAGAAGACTTGAACATGATGCGATCTTTAACCATAGACTGCAGTAGTTTACTGTAGTCTATAGGGATTCTGCTGCAATCAGCGCTAAATAGGTAGATCACAATGGCAGAACTGGGAGCCTTTAAAGGGCCCAGGCTGCCATACAACCTACTGAAACCCTGTGATTTCACCAGAAGCCCCTGATGCTGAGCCTGCTCCATACTCCTCTCAAAACAAATGTTGCCAAGGGGTTAAAGTCTGTGTCTATCTCTATCTCTTGGTATGGCGGCTCCTGGTGGTCTTTCATTTCCCTCACAAAATGTCCACGTCATATGTCCAGTGCTGGATATGAGATGCTGCTGCTAGTGCACTGATTTATGTTAGCTGGATTCAGATGATGGATCTGAGCTACTGGGCATGTGCCCCCAACACTGTACACATAAACTGGATGTTCTGAGAATCAGCAGGGAGCGCCATAAAAAGTAGTTGGCAGCAATATCCGCCAGAGGAGCATTTTTGAATGGAAAACTTGTAATTTATTCATGGGCAATTTCTCTCTGGGTCAATAAAGAGTATTGTCTGGTAAAGAGGACCTGTCACTGACAGTTGTCTAAGTATACACATTTGTACAGAAAATGCTATAATAAAAAAGAATATATACAAACTTTGTAAAACAAATTATTTTTGTGCCATATTCTGACTCCCATAACTTTTTTATATTTATGTCTATAATGCTGGGAATGACCACAAGGAACAAAAACCTCCCCCGATCGCTGCGCCCCCCCTGAGCAGCACAACCAGGGAAAGCCACCTCAGATGCCGTGGTCACAGCTGACCACGGCATCTAAGGGGTTAAACGTCTGTGTGAAAATGGCAGCTATCTTTAAAGTGCAGACATCTGCCGTATATGTACGGTGGATGTCCTGTAGGGGTTAATAATGCGATTTTTTAATTAACCCTTATCCAGCATGCACTTTTTTTAAAAGATTATGTAGTAGTAGACAATGGTGGAGGAGGCAATATATCCATTTGGCGCTCAACTCTATTGACTAAACTTATGAATTTCATTTAGTACATCTCTTTGATTTCACATCCTGTGCTATCAGGAAAGATTTTATCGTGCATGCTCCATTTTCCTGCAGTAGTAACTGATTTGGGGGTCTCAAAGTCAAAATCCTCATGAGCAAAGTTGAAAGGGAAACCTGCATTCTACAAAGGGTTCTCCAAAAATGATGAAGGACATTTACAGTTGCAAGAAAAAGTATGTGAACCCCTTGGAATGATATGGATTTCTGCACAAATTGGTCATAAAATGTGATCTGATCTTCTTCTAAGTCACAACAATAGACAATCACAGTCTGCTTAAACTAATAACACACAAATAATTAAATGTTACCATGTTTTTATTAAACACACCATGTAAACATTCACAATGCAGGTGAAAACAGTATGTGAACCCTTGGATTTAATAACTGGTTGAACCTCATTTGGCAGCAATAACTTCAACCAAACGTTTCCTGTAGTTGCAGATCAGACATACACAACTGTCAGGAGTAATTCTTGACCATTCCTCTTTACAGAACTGTTTCAGTTCAGCAATATTCTTGGGATGTCTGGTGTGAATCGCTTTCTTGAGGTCATGCCACAGCATCTCAATCGGGTTGAGGTCAGGACTCTGATTGTGCCACCCCAGAAGGCGTATTTTCTTCTGTTTAAGCCATTCTGTTGTTGATTTACTTCTATGCTTTGGGTCGTTGTCCTATTCCAACACCTATCTTCTGTTGAGCTTCAGCTGGTGGACAGATGGCCTTAAGTTCTCCTGCAAAATGTCTTGATAAACTTGGAAATTCATTTTTCCTTCGATGATAGCAATTCGTCCAGGCCCTGACGCAGCAAAGCAGCCCCAAACCATGATGCCCCCACAAACATACTTCACAGTTGGGATGAGGTTTTGATGTTGGCGTGCTGTGCCTCTTTTTCTCCACGCATAGTGTTGTGTGTTTTTTCCAAACAACTCAACTTTGGTTTCATCTGTCCACAGAATATTTTGCCAGTACTGCTGTGGAACATCCAGGTGCTCTTGTGCAAACTGTAAACGTGCAGCAATGTTTTTTTGGACAGCAGTGGCTTCCTCTGTGGTATCCTCCCATGAAATCCATTCTTGTTTAGTGTTTTATGTATCGTAGATTCACTAACAGGGATGTTAGCATATACCAGAGGCTTTTGTAAGTCTTTAGCTGACACTCTAGGATTCTTCTTCACCTCATTGAGCAGTCTGCGCTGTGCTCTTTCTGTCATCTTTACAGGACGGCAACTCCTAGGGAGAGTAGCGGCAGTGCTGAACTTTCTCCATTTATAGACAATTTGTCTTACCGTGGACTGATGAACAGCAAGGCTTTTGGAGATACTTTTATAACCCTTTCCAGCTTTACGCAACAATTCTTAATCATAGGTCTTCTGAGAGCTCTTTTGTGCGAGGCATCATTCACATCAGGCAATGCTTCTTGTGAAAAGCAAACCCAGAACTGGTGTTTTTTTTTATAGGGCAGGGCAGCTGTAACCAACACCTCCAATCTCATCTCATTGATTGGACTCCAGTTGGCTGACACCTCACTCCAATTAGCTTTTGGAGATGTCATTAGTCTAGGGGTTCACAATTTTTACATGGTGTGTTCAATCAAAACATGGTAACATTTAATTCTTTGTGTGTTATTAGTTTAAGCTGACTGTGATTATCTATTGTTGTGACTTAGAAGAAGATCAGAACAAATTTTATGACCAATTTGTGCAGAAATCCATATCAATCCAAAGGGTTCACATACTTTTTCTTGCAACTGTATATACACCACAATAGTCAGTTTTTTCACATGGCAAAATGCGGCAAATCTTCGGCTTTTCCCTGCTTACTCCACTTTACAGAAGTGGCGAGTAAAGGGGGCATGGCATAGGCAGGGAAGCGGTGAGTCGGAAGGCCATGATCATTTATCATTTTCCACACCACTTTTTGCCATGGAAAATGTCTTACATCTATGCCAGCAAGGGAGCTGGTGTACATTTAAATCATGTGATGTGATGATTTATATCAATGAATTTATCGACTATAGACTAGTATTGAATATTTTATTATCATATATTTTAGCATTCAATACAATATCGACTATACTATTATATCTACTATGTGATTGTAGTTTTTGTATGTCATTGCTATAATACACTGTTTTTATTATTTTTATTACTTGAATTTTATGGGGATTTAATAATAAATATTTTCTGCATATGTCAATTTGGTTGGCAAGTGTATGAGTGCGCGCCCATTTTTCCATTGTTACATTTAAAGTCTGTCGCATGGCCTGCTGGGGGAAGCGCCAAACTTATGTAGAAGCCTGCGCCTCTACATAACTTTGGCGCCTCCTCCAGCAGCGCAGAGAGACTTAAGACCGGCATGGAAAACGCTGGTCTTCATAAATGTCCCCCAGTGTTTTCTGAAACAGGAGCACCTATTATGAAAAGGCAGGGAAGTTCATGCACTGCTAAAATCATATTTTCTCATCTGCAGGAATCTGGGGCTTAGTAAACAATGCAGGAATTAGTATCCCGAGTAACACTACTGAATGCATGACAAAAGAAGATTTCTTCAAAATCATAAATGTTAACCTCCTGGGGGTTGTTGATGTGACCATCCATTTCTTACCCTTGATTCGGAAAGCTCGAGGACGAGTGGTAAATGTAGCCAGTATAGCAGGAAGACTGACTATGTGTCCCGGAGGATACTGCATGTCCAAGTATGGAGTGGAATCATTTTCCGACACTCTGAGGTTAGTACTGTTAAAAGGGTTGTCTATGTTTTATTAAGTAAGCCTATACTCAAAATAGGCCATCACTAGCTGATAGGCGGGGTCTGATAGCCTGCACCGCCCCCCAATAAGCTGTTCGCCAATAGCTCCGGTGCCGGAAGCGGACAGTTCTGTCTATTTTGTATAGGGCGTAGTTGATAACTGCACAGGAAGGCCCTGCTTCAAAGCCGCAGCCAGATAGCAGAAAACTCCTAGCAGGCCACATTTGGTTACATTTCACACCTCCATTCAGACAGCACGGATCCTGCAGGAAAACCTCCCTGCAGGGGGTCTAAGCCATTCTCCAGTTCAATCAAATCTAGCAGACAGCATGGAACCGGCGATTTATAAGGAATTATGAATCGTCCGTCCATCCCAGGCATAATTCGGTTATCTTTTTGTGGTCCTGGTGCAAAGCCAAGCATCCACGTGGTCCTGGCTTGATGCTAGGATGCCCGGGAGGGGAGATATACATAACTCCCCACAGAAACCACATAGCGCACCATGTTTGTACTCTAGTTGTAGCCGGAACCCAGGCGGATCAATTGGGCCCGAAACCACCTCCCTACGACATTCTGGTCTGGAGCTATGAACCCTAAAGGGTTTTGTGGGTAATTTAATGCCAGCCCAGAAGAGGAGGGAATGGACCCTCCCCAGAGGAGGGGCCGACAACAGTTTAAAAGGCTTGTGCCAGCAAGCGGGCGTGTCTTTTTCTGAAAGGGGGTCACATAATGAAAATGTGTTTAGAGAGACCTGGAAACCAGCTCACATCACTGCCCTCCATGTGAATACAGCAAAGGAACATTCATCTACCCGGTAACTGACTTGTGCTCTGTGTAATCCTGTTTGTACCATATTACCTGTATCTGTAACCTCAGACCACTGTATATATTCGGTGTGTATAGTGTCATTTATAGTGTGCCCTTAAGGCGATTAAATATATTATTTAATCTTGTGCTGTTTGTATCTCGATCACGAATCCCCACGTCCGTGTTTCGGCCTAGTTATAAGTTACCGCGGGTTGGTTTCTCACCCTATATAATCCCGTTAGCGGACCGGCTTATATCAAACGAAAAGCTGGTGGCAGATTAACCGGGCTGAGACAGCTCTGTTTTCACTGCGGCAGTGAAAAGGCTCTCTCAGCTTGTTGCCTTTCTGGGCACGTGTGGACAGGAGGTGTCTGTGTAAACTGTACCAAGCTGACCTTACATGCTCCTCCAGGAGGGTGTGATATCACGTCTTGATAACCAGGGACCATACTGCGTCTTGTGAGCTCAATGTAAGTTGAGGTGACCATCCATGTAAGTTGTTTCCTGGTTTTCAGTCAGGCACACAGTGTTCATAATACATGAAGGACATAAATGGCTGACTAGGAACAAGATGGAGACTGAGCTTATTCACTCAAAATCATCATATATAAATAAACAGAAACACGGGCACATATTATCATACCTACTCCACTAGATTGGTGACATAGTGTAGTACCCCAGACCTGGGAATATTACAATAGTATAACGTTTTGTGTTATATATTGTTATGCATTTTTGTATGTCTCTCCCCATTTTTCTAGTCAGGATATGGTTGGAAAAGGTTGGCAAGAAACAGGGCTAACCACCCTGTTCCTCCGCTCTTGGTATGAGTGGGCTGGTCCTGCTTCCTGCCAGGAAAGGGAGTTCCTGCCAAGACTTAGAGTGGAGAGGAGGCATACGCCTGAGCTCCTGCTCCTAAAGAGGTTCATCAGTGAAATTAACTTGATCATGCCTCAAGTGAATCCATGAGATCTCTTCAAATACACTACCTGGTACCTGGTCTATGAAATACAGGGTGACTCCCCCCTGATTTGATTCACTTTGCACATTACACAGCACTATTTATCATGGGATCCCCCCCCCCCTCCTTTTCCTCCTGTTTTTTTCCTGTTTTCTTTGTACCATTGCTTTTTTCTGTAGTAATATGAATAAACAGGGCACTGTTGCTTGATGTGTTGGATCACTGTTGTCCAAGCCTCCGGTTATCTGTGCCATCTTCTTTAGGTTTCTTCTACTGACATGTTGCCATTGCTTTTATCCACAATCCTAGTCTTAACCTACTTCAACTTTTAACATCTGTCTTTCCCAAGACAGCTTACTAAGGGTCCATTGACACGTCCGCAAATGGGTCCGCATCCGTTCCGCAATTTTGCGGAACGAGTGCGGACCCATTCATTTTCTATGGGGACGGAATGGATGCGTACAGCACACAGTGTCTTCGGGTCCGCAGCTCCGCAAAAGATAGAACATGTCCTATTCTTGTCCGCAGCTTCAGACAAGAAAAGGCGTTGCTATAGGGGTGCCGGGCGAGTGTGTTGCGGATCCGCAATTTTCGGGTCCACAACACACCACGGACGTGTGAATGGAGCCTTAAAGGGGTTCTCCATGAATTAAGAAAATGAAAATACTTCAATATTACTTTATTATAAATATATTCCCAAATACCTTTTATTAGTTATAATGGCTCGTTTTGTCTGGTAGCAATTATTAGGAGAAATAAAATGGCCACTGTCCTATTAGTACACACAAAACCTGTCCTAATCACAAAGCAGGGCAAGTTACTTTAAAGCACTGAGCTAAAGAGTCACCTTATCCTCGTCTCTGCTCTACTTGTCAGGGATTATGATCCTGAATACAGCTGGTAAGATTTTAAGCTGAATCTCTGTGAGAATGGAGATCATGAGGAGACATGAAGTACAGAGAAGATGGACAGAACAGACTGTGGTAATGGATTATTATCCACATCCCCTCTGTCCTTCATGTCTCCTCATGAACTCCATTGCCACAGAGATTCAGCTGAAGATCTTATCAGCTGTATTTAGGATGATAATCCCTGACAAGTAGAGCAGAGAGGAAGATGAGGCAGCTCTTTAGATCAGTGCTCTGAAGTAACTTGTCCTGTGTGTGATTAGGACAGGTTTAGTATGTACTAATAGGACAGTGGCCATTTTATTTCTCCTAATGATTGCTCCCTAGACAAAATGAGCCATTATAACCAATGAAAGGTATTTGGGAATATTTTTATAATAAAGTAATATTTAAGTATTTTCATTTTCTTAATTCCCGGAGAACCTCTTTAATTTTGGCTAGTAGATCAGACCCTGGGACCGGTTAAAATTATGTTGTCTTTTTGATGGTTTAGTTTGGAACATATTGTTAAAAATATTGAATAAATACATGAAAAAACAGGGACACACCTTGAATATAAATAAATACATGTCCAGCACTTTTAATTGATTTTAAAGGGGTTGTCCCATCTGGGACATTGAGAGCATATCACTAGGATATACCCCGAAAGTGAATGAAGCGCAGCCACCTTCTGTTTACTGCTATGGAAGTTCTGAAAATAGCCAAGTGCTGGCTCGGCCAATTCTGTCAGTCTCATAGTGGTGAATGCCGTGGCTGGACTTGAGCAGTGTGCTCTCTATTCACTGTTATGGGACTTCAGAAAAAAGCCAAACATGGTTCGTTCACCTATTTTCAGAAATCTCAGCAGTGCAGTGTGCTCTTCTTCACTTCACAGGTGCCTTTCTGGAGATAGGAGCTGGACCTATCTGACATTGTTGGGATATACTTGTGATATGCCATCAATGTCCCAGATAGTCCATTCCCTGTTACTGTTGACTGACAATTTCATTGCATACAAGTACATTTATTGATTGGATTGAAGCTGTAGCTCAAAAGGTAAAATTAATTAAAAGTGCTAAAAAAAGACCAGGCATAGCTTCAGCCTTAGCTGTTTCCTGTCACATGTTAATGACCGGTTGTAGAACTGCCAGGCACCAGCTACAGTTTTTAAGGGTTTCTACCACCAGATTTTCACCTATTTAGCTGTCTGACACTAGCGATCTGCTAGTGTCTGCTGTACCTAACCGTGTTCTTGTATTACCTTTGTCTGGAGCGGTTAAGCTTAAAAACGTAGTTTTATTGATATGCAAATGAGCTAGGTGTTATGGGGGCGGCTTTTCAGCACCTAGAGGCTCCGTCTACTCACTATTTCTGCCGCCCAGCGCGCTCCAGCCCGCCCCTCTCCCCTAGATTGACAGCCTACTTCTCTCCATCTCGGCCGAATTCTCGCGCCTGCGCCGTGTGCTTCTGTATAAATAGGTTAAAATCTGGTGGTAGAAACCCTTTAAGATGCCTCATGGATACTGGAGGTTGGTATGGTAGCAACTGCTGAATGTTACAACCTTCGCTCAGCAGCTGCAGAACAGGAGGAAACAAGAAGACAGCAGTTTAAATGAGAACAGCTACTGAGGAGTAGGGGTAGGCAGGAAGACAGCAGCTATAGAACTGGTTGCTGTATTATGTCATAGATTTTTATTAGGTACTGTAAAATAAGGTCTATAGGCTTACAAAGTATAGTTTGTAATTGGGTTGAATACTGGCAGAAGGACTATGTCCAGAGAATTGTGACCAATGATTCCTATTGAATGGTCTCCAGTTATAAGTGAGTTAACCCAAGGTTCAGTGTTAGGCCCCTTATTATTTATTGTAATTATTAATTAGATCAATAAATGGATTAATAGCAATTTTTCTATTTTTGAAGCTGACACCAATCTATGTAGTACTGTGCAGTCTATGGAAGATGTTCATAAACTACAAGCTGACTTGGACAGTCTGAGTTATCGGGCATCAGCTTGGTAAATGAGGTTCAATGTGAATAAATGTAAAGTTATGCGTCTGGGTAGTAATAGTCTCCTTGCATCATACGTCCTAGGGGAGGTAACACTGGGAGAGTCAATTGTAGAGAAGGAATTAGGCATATTTGTAGATCATAGATTACATGACAGCATAGATTGTCAATCAGCTGCTTCTAAGGCCACTAGGATATTGCTATGCATTAAACGAGGCATGGACTCGCAGGGCAGAGATGTAATATTACCACTTTACAAAGCGTTGGTGCGGCCTCATCTGGAATATGCAGTTCAGTTCTGGGCACCATTCCATAGAATGGATGCCTTGGAACTGAAAAAAGGAGAGCAACTAAACTGATGAGGGGCATGGAGGGTAGTAGTTATGAGGAAAGATTAAAAGAATGACATTTATTTAGTCTTGAGAAGAGACGTCTAAGGGGGGACATGATTAACCTATACAAATATATAAATGGGCAGCACAAAAAATATGGTAAAATACTGTCCCATGGAAAATCTTCTCAAAAGACAAGGGGACACTGCCTCTGACTGGAGAAGAAAAAGTTAAGTCTCCAGAGGTGTCAAGGCTTCTTTACTTTAAGAACTTAAGATCTATGGAATAGAGCGAGCTCCCTTGGGAGCCAGTGTAGAGGATGGGAGTGGTAGTGGCCCTGATGTAGTATAGTTGTGTCATGGAGTCCTATCTCAGGCTGTCATTCCCTGAGGTCCGTTGCAGGGAAAGTTGTAGCACTGAAGAATAAGGCCAGAGTTGAACGTAGCAACTTTTTACAAATTGCAATGTAAAACTTGAAAATACATACAGCAGCAGCAGGCTTTAGAGCAATTCTTCTCCGGCATCAGCAAGGACATTGAGGCAGGTTGGTTTGTGGCAATCCAGCACTTAGGTGATACTGGCCTTGTGGTAGTTTGGTGATGAGGGTGTATTTAGCTGTAGTCCCTCACTTCACAGCAGTGTCTGTAGCAGCTGCCTTTATCTTCTCGAGGATTTACTTGAGGAAATCTAGTAATTGTTCTCTCTGGAGAATCCTCTGTAGGAGCAGGAGCACTGCAGTCTGTGTCCTTCTCCCTCTGTCTCTAGGCAGGAACTTCCCCTCCTGGTAGGAAGCAGGACCGGCCTACTCCTACCGAGCGGGGAGGAACAGGGTGGTTAACCCTGTTCCTGCCAACCTTTGCTATATCTTATTTGCCGATAATAATAGCCAGGAAACAAACAGTAAAATGTAATGCATAAGAATAAACAATTTGTAGTATCCTAAGTCTGGGGTACTACAGTCACAGCAGGAACAGTGGACATTTAAAAAAAGACTTAGATGAATTCTTGAAATTAAATAACATTAATGCTTATGAAAATGTGTACAAGTCTGGGTCTCACTCCACTTTTCTAAAATTCCTATCCCCATGGTTGAACATGATGAATTTATGTATTTTTTTCCACCGTATGAATTATGTAAGTCCTCATTAATAGCTCACATTTGACATGTCACTGTCAGCCTATCCAGTCCTTCAGCATGTTAGAACTTATCATCTGCCTTTAAAACAGAGAAAGGAGGAGGAGAGCAGAGAGAGATGACATGTCCTCGAGCAGTGTGCTGTCAGAATTATGTTAGAAGTAGCAGGGCAGCCAGATATGAGGAGATGCTTCAAATCTAAATTCACACTAACGCTATACATCCAGCATGGAACAGCCTGCCGAGTCTCTTTGCATTCTGGCATTGCCAGAAGTTTGTAAATCTCTGTCCGGCCCCAATAACTAAAAAGCTGAGAATCATCCAGAAAACCACTGCATGCATAGCGCTAGTGTAAAACTAGCTTAAAACTTTTTTTTTATGAAGACCATTTGAAAATTTTTGTAATTTTGCATTTATGAGCAACCCAGCTGGTGTTGGATTCCATTGCTTGTTCAACCTGTTAGTTAATAAGTGACCTTTAATACCCGTAATATTTGCCACCCTGGTGGTGTCTGACGCTTAGTAGGATTTGCAAGATTTAAATAATTTTTCATGAACACTGTTCCCTGTATTATGTGTATTTTACAGACGTGAAATGAAGGCATTTGGGGTCAAGGTATGCATCATTGAACCTGGCTTTTTTAACACACAAATTACAAGTGTAGAGGTGTTAACAAAAAGTGCACAAACCTGTTGGGACAACACTTCAGAGGAAGTCAGAAAAAGCTATGGAGAGGCATTTTTTCAACAATGTGAGTATTTAACATTAAATATATACATGAAGAATGTAATGCACTGTGTCTAATGCTAAATCATAAAAATATATTATTAAGCATGTGTCCTTTCACAAGGGCGTAGATAATGGCTCATGGGCCCTGGTGCAAGAGTTCAGCTTGAGCCCCCCTTCCCTCTTTGCTTTGTGGCAAGGGACAGGGGTGCTCCTAGAGTTTTTTCTGCCTGACGCAAAAATTTTAACGGTTCCCACCCTCCCCCACGCCAAATTTTCAACCTTACCCCTTCCCTTCAGCCCTACTGTTAAGTTCATACTTGGAAAACATTACATACAGCGCTACAAAACATACAGGCTAATACAGTTCCACATACCTCTTACATCCAGTGACGTCTCCTCTGATGTTGATATTCTCTTTCCTCATCTTCTCCATTCGTTTCAGCCATCTCTTGTCTCTGTAGAATTTGACAGAGATCTTAGTTTCCTACTTTTCCATCATACTCTCCACCTTCTGAACGCCCCATCCTGCCACACCCAATACAGTGCCTACTGTGTTCCCCAATACTATACTGTGGAAACAGTCCACATGAAAATACTAGTACCACATAGATAATGCCCCCTTCAATAATTATTGGCACACAGTGCCCTAAAAATACCAGAGCCTGGAAACTATAGGCCGTAAAATTTAACATCTGTCGTGGGTAAACTGTTTAAAGGTTTTCTAAGAGATGCTATCTTGGAGCACCTCATGAAAATAAGTAAATAACGCCATATCAGCATGGCTTCACGAGGGATCGGTCATGTCAAACTAATTTAATCAGTTTCTATGAGGAGGTAAGTTCTAGACTTGACAGCGGTGAATCAATGGATGTCGTATATCTGGACTTCTCCAAAAGGTTAGTATATAAAATGAGAATGCTTGGACTGGGAGAAAATGTCTGTATGTGGGTAAGTAACTGGCTCAGTGATAGAAAACAGAGGGTGGTTATTAACGGTACACACTCAGATTGGGTCACTGTCACTAGTGGGGTACCTCAGGGGTCAGTATTGGGCCCTATTCTCTTCAATATTTTTTTATTAATGATCTTGTAGAGGGGCTACACAGTAAAATATAATTTTTTGCAGATGACACTAAAACTGTGTAAAGTAATTAACACAGAAGAGGAAAGTATACTACTACAGATGGATCTGGATAGATTAGAGGCTTGGGCAGATAAGTGGCAGATGAGGTTTAACACTGACAAATGTAAGGTTATGCACATAGGAAGGAATAATGCAAGTCACCAGTACATACTAAATGGTAAAATACTGGGTAACACTGACATGGAAAAGGACTTAAGAATTTTAGTGAACAGCAAACTAAGCTGTAGAAACCAGTGTCAGGCAGCTGCTGCCAAGGCCAACAAGATAATGGGTTGCATCAAAAGGGGCATAGATGCCCGTGATAAGAACATAGTCCTGCCACTTTACAAATCACTAGTCAGACCACACATGGAGTACTGTGTACAGTTCTGGGCTCCTGTGAACAAGGCAGACATAGCAGAGCTGGAGAGGGTCCAGAGGAGTGCAACTACAGTAATAACTGGAATGGGGCAACTACAGTACCCTGAAAGATGATCAAAATTAGGTTTATTTAGTTTAGAAAAAAGACGACTGAGGGGAGATCTAATAACTATGTATAAATGTATCAGGGGTCAGTACAGAGATCTGTCCCATCATCTATTTATACCCAGGATTGTGACTGTGACGAGGGGACATCCTCTGCGTCTGGAGGAAAGAAGGTTTTTACACAAACATAGAAGAGGATTCTTTACGGTAAGAGCAGTGAGACTATGGAACTCTCTGCCTGAGGAGGTAGTGATGGTGAGTTCACTAAAAGAGTTCAGGAGGGGCCTGGATGTATTTCTGGAGTATAATAATATTACAGGCTATAGCTACCAGAGATGAGTTGTTGACCCAGGGAGTTATTCTGATTGCCTGATTGGAGTCGGGAAGGATTTTTTTCCCCTAAAGTGATGAAAATCGCCTTCTACCTCACAAGGTTTTTTTGCCTTCCTCTGGATCTACTTGCGGAATAACAGGCTGAACTGGATGGACAGATGTCTTTTTTCAGCCTTATAAATGTTACTATATGGCCGCCAACCATTTTTCCTGACTATGTGCCTCTTCCATCCCGAAACCTTATAAGACTAATACAAACAAAGATCATCAGCAGCGGCTAATCTAATAGAAAATGGGGTTTCATTATGCGATGTGCAATTTTTGGGCTTTACCAATTATGTTATACCAATGTAGAAAACACTAATTAGCCCTTATTTAAGAAACATGAAAAATATTCTGAGATTAGAACAATCCAAGAAGTGGGACATCATATCAACCATTTTACCATCTATGTTATAACTTTGTGGTGCATGGGATAGGCCCCAGATACACTATAGACATAATATGGTGAAAAAAACAAACAGAATGAACTATGGGCTTTGTCTTTGCTCTAACCCACACTTTTCATATTTTACATACAGGTATAGCGTCTTTGGATAAAATGCCATCCATGTGTAACACAGATCTTTCTCTGGTCACAAACTGCATGGAGCATGCTCTGACTGCCGTTTACCCCTGGACACGTTACTCCGCCGGATGGGATGCCACGCTCTTCTACTTACCACTTTCCTATTTACCTACAGTGATCTCTGACTTTATACTCACCATTGGAATGCCTAGACCAGCAGATGCTATCTGATGATTCTTCTGAAATTCCATCCTCTTAATACTTGAAAGAATTCTGATGCCAAAGGATGGACTTACTGTATGTCTCCAACCCTACAACCTGTGCTTTACACTTTAATAAGTAAAGGAAACAATATTTTGGACTTGTCTTAGTTTCCTCTATTGTCTTAATATTTCTCCTAATTTAATAGATTTTTTGACACTTAAAGGGGTTGTCCTGGTTCAGAGCTGAACCCGGACATACCCATGATTTCACCAAGGCAGCCCCCCTGACTTGACTTACTATAACACAATGCCGGGCGATGGCTTCCGCCCAGCAGTGTGTTCGGCTCTGATGGGCGGGCTTTAGCGCTGCCCTAGTTGTTTTATAGGCTAGGGCAGCGCTAAAGGCCGCCCATCAGTGCCGGTGAGGTCACCGGGTTCACTGCTGGGCGGAAGCCTCCACCTGGCAGGCCTAAGGAGAGCCCGGTACATCACTGGAACTCCACAAAATGCCTTTGCCCTGCGCAGGCCAAAGGAGAGCATTGGCGCATGAACTGCTCCGATGCTCAAGTCAGGGGGGCTGCCGGGGTGAAAATGGGGATTGGGATAACCCCTTTAATTTAGATGCACTTATTAATAGGCTAAACCCATGGTAAACGTTAAAAAAGGAGAAAAACACAATGCTACAAATTCTTTTTATTCAACACCATTCCTGGATATAGATTAAAGGGGTTGTCTGACTGAGATAATAAAAAATCTTAGACAAGAAACCCCTGCAATTGGTTAAAGGGAACCTGTCACCTCCAAAAAACATCCCAAGCCGGTAGCAGTACCTGAGAGTAGCCAGCAGTGTGTTTGTAACGATCCTTTTCTTCCTGCAGGTAGTTGAAGCAAAAGCTGTAAAAACGTTCTTTAATCCCCTGCCGGCGCGCTTCTCTAGTCAGGCTTAAAGTCACGGGGGCAGCGGCCTCCTTGCTTCAAGTCATGGAAACCACGCCCCCTTCCCTACCCCTTCGCTGTGATTGACAGTCGGCAGTTCGGCAAAGCTAGCCGGCTGTCGGGCATAAGTGCTTTCAATCACAGCGAAGGGGTAATGAAAGGGGGAGTGGTTACCGTGACATGAACCAAGGAGGCCGATGCTTCAGTTCCGCAAAAAATAGAACATGTCCTATTCTTGTCCGCAGACACGGACAAGAAAAGGCATTTCTATTAAAGTGCCGGCCATGTGTGGTCCGCAAAATGCGGAACGCACATGGCCAGTGTCCGTGTTTTGCGGATCCACAATTTGCGGACCGCAAAACATTTGCAGACCTGTCACAGGATTTTTTTTCTAAAACGAATACCTTCATCTGTAGCCCACCTTCAGCAGATGTCATTGCGCTTGTTTTTTTTTTATATTGGCCCCTCCATTAGGCTACATGCACACAACAGTGACAAAAAACATCAGTTAAACACGGACATAATGTCAGTTTTTCATGGCCATTTTGCAACAATGTGTGCATCAATTTTCTGGCCGTGTGTCAGTTTTTAATGTCCGTTTTGCATCAGTTTTCCATGTACGTTATTCATGACCACTATGGTGCCCATATTGTTCCCCATAGTGCCCCCAACTATAATAATGTCCCCCACGGTGTACAGTAGTTAATTTTTATATACTGCCCCCAGCTTTAATAATGCCCACCATTTGGCCCCCAGCTAAAATATTGTCCCCCATAATGTAGCTATTTTTTTTACTGCCCTCAGCTTTAATGCCCCCATTTAGGCCCTCAGCTAAAATAATGTCCCACATAGTGTAGCATTTTTCTTTACTGCCCCCAGCTTTAATAATGCCCCCAATGTAGGCCCCAGCTTGAATAATTTACCCCATGGTGTAAATAATGGCCCCTATAGTGGCCTCCAGCTATTTTTTTTGTTGATATGACAAAAAAAAAAAACTTACCTCATCCACTTGCTCAAGCTGCAGCAGTCTCTTCTCACTTCATTGAACAGGACCTGCCGAAGGACCTACGATGTGCATCATAACATTACCACGCACTCCCATGTGGTAATGAGGGTTTTTGTTTTTTTTAACCCCTAAATGGCCATGTTGTAAAGTGTACCTGTTTTTAACAGCTGTTAGATGGCCTAAAAATGTTGTCTGAATAAGCCTTATGCCGCTATGCCCTCCGCTCTGTTTTGGCACCTAATATGCTAATGAATAGCAAATGTACAGGGAGGAGGAGACCTCAGTTCTCCTTGGTGGGCATATAATGCTCCCTGTATGTGAAGCTGTCCAATTACTATGTTCTCGTGAGATTTTGGAAGTCTCAAGAGAATATGCTATAAAGTGAACATAGTACTACCCTGTTCTTGCATGATTATAATACAGGGGGAACTACAGGGAGGAGCATTATAGTACAGGCCGGAGCACTACAGGGGGCGTTATACATACAGGCACTTACAGGGGCACATTATTAAGCCATTTATTTTGAGAAATAAGCACTGGCAACGGCCAAACATACAGAAAAATCACTAAATGTACAGAATTTAACTTTGCTTTGTGTAGCTTTAGATGATGATTAGTGTTGATCGAGCACCAAAGTGCTTGGGTGTTTGGGTGCTCAGGTCGAACACCTCGGGATGCTCGGGTGCTCTACCGAGCACCCGAGCACAATGGTAGTCAATGGGAGAACCAGAAGCATTAAACCAGGCACCCCCTGCTCTGAAGAGGGGAGGGTGTCTGGTTCAAAGGAAAAGGTCAGAAATTGATGGAAACACCACCAAAATGGTTCAGGAACAGCATGGGGAGGATGTCTGGATGCATCTTGGACTCCCAGGTCGCTGCTGGGAACGATGTTGTCCGAGTAGTACGCCACTTTTACAGACTGCCAATAATACGCACAAAACCGAAGATAAAATCGATTTTAGAGGAAAAATTGTTAGGAAACATTCTTTTCTGTATATTTACTTGTATATAAAGTGCAAGTGCTGCCAAAAATTACAAGGAAGAGGCACTCCCATACAACCTGTATATCACATAATGGAGGGCCTCATTCACATTGTGGTACAATTGTTCAGGTAGTGGGACTCCTACACTCATAAAGCCTATGCACTAAGTGTAAGGGCTTCCAACAATTACAAGGAACCGGCACTCCAATACACCCTTTTACACATAAAGGAGGGCATCATACACCCTTGAAAAATCATGATTGATGGCCTGCTGGTGACCCTCAAAAACATTAGGAGCAAGGGCCTGCTGGTGACCCTCTAAAACATTACGGGCGAGGGCCTGCTGCTGAGCTGACCATCTAAAACATTAGGGGTGAGGGTCTGCTGCAGAGCTGACTCTAAAACATTAGGGGCGAGTGCCTGCTGCTGATCTGACCATTGAAAAACTTATGGGCGAGTGCCTGCTGCTTTGCTAACCATTGAAAAAATGATGGGCGAGGGCCTGCTGGTGAGCTGACCCTCTTAAAGATTGTAGGTGAGGGCCTGCTGGTGAGCTGACCCTGTAAAACATTATGGTTGAGGACCTGCTGGTGAGCTGACCCTCAAAAACATTATATGCGAGGGCCTGCAGGTGAGCTGACCCTCTACAACATTAGGAGCGAGGGCAGACTAATAGGCATGTTGATATGATGGAAGAGGAGAAGGACGAAGAAAAAAGGAAGATTGAACCATATACCCTTTTTTGTGGTGGAAGGGGTGCATGGGAATACAGTGTATTCAGTACATTATAAAAAACACATTTAAAGGGAATTTTTGTTCAGCCACTTTTCTCTGGTGGAGTAGAGAAGTCAAGGACAATCCAGGCCTTGTTCATTTTATAAGAGTCAACCTGTTAGCATTTTCAGTTGACAGGCGGATGCGCTTATCAGTTATTATGCCCCCAGCAGCACTAAATACCCGCTCTGACAAAACGCTGGCAGCAGAGCAGGCCAGCACCTCCAAGGCGTAGAGCGCTAGTTCGCACCTTTTGTCCAGCTTGGACACCCAGTAGTTGTAAGGCACAGAGGGATCATTGAGAACGCTGACATGGTCTGCTATGTACTCCTTCACCATCTTCCAAAATTTTTCCCTCCTTGTGACACTAGGCCGCGCATCAGAGTGAGGGTGCTGGCGAGGTGTCATGAAACTGTCCCAGGCTTTGGAGAGTGTTGCCCTGCCTCTGTTGGAACTGCTGTGTGTTCCCCTCGTCTCCCCTCCTCGGTTGCCCAAGGAACTACGTACTCTGTTGCCAGCGTTGTCAGCTGGAAATTTTTGGAGCAATTTTTCCACAAGAACCTTCTGATATTGCACCATTTTGCTTGTTCTCTCCACCACAGGAATGAGAGATGAAAAGTTCTCTTTGTAGCGGGGGTCGAGAAGGGTAAACAACCAGTAATCAGTGTTGTCCAAAATGCGTAAAACGCGTGGGTCACGGGAAAGGCAGCCTAACATAAAGTCAACCATGTGAGTCCCAACAGGCAAGTCTTCGCTGTCGTCATCAGGAGGGGGACTCTCAATCTCCTCATCTTCTTCCTCATCTTCTGCCCATCTACGCTAAAGAGATGGAATTAAACTTCCATGGGTACTACCCTCTGTAGCTGAGGCAACCGTCTCCTCCTCATCATCATCATCATCATCATCATCATCCAATTTGCACTGAGAAGACGAACTGAGGGTAGTCTGGCATAACCCTGTGTAATGTCTTGCCCCATTTCCACCTCTTCCACATGCAAAGCGTCGGCCTTAATTGTGAGCAGTGAGCGTTTGAGTAGACACAGAAGTGAGATGGTGACGCTGATAATAGCGCTATTGCCGCTCACCATCTGTGTTGATTCCT
Source organism: Bufo bufo (assembly GCF_905171765.1). Lineage (NCBI taxonomy): Eukaryota > Metazoa > Chordata > Amphibia > Anura > Bufonidae > Bufo > Bufo bufo. Next base: position 569,037,042 of record NC_053391.1, on the reverse strand, counting down.
CAAAGTTTCTTAAAACTTCACAGAGGTCAGACATCCATGCCCACTCCTCACTTGTGAAGAGTGGAAACTGACTGGAAAGGTGAAGACCATGTTGCAGCTGGTATTCCACAAAGCCTGCTCACAAAGCCTGGCCAACATGTGGAACGCGGAGTTCCAGCGCATGCTCACGTCACACAACAGTCGGTGAGCTGGCAATTGTAAGCGCTGTTGCAGCCTTGACAGACCGGCGGAAGAGGTCGATGAATTGCGGAAATGGGCACACAAGTGGCGCACCTTCACCAGTAGTAGCTCAGGCAAATTGGGGTAGGTTTTGAGAAACCGCTGAACCACTAAGTTGAAGACGTGGGCTAGGCATGGGATGTGTGTGAGCTTGCCGAGCTCCAAAGCCGTCACCAAGATACAGCCATTATCAGACACAACCATGCCTGGTTCTAGGTTGAGTGGCGAGAGCCACAGCTCAGTCTGGTCTCTTATCCCCTGCCATAGCTCTGTGGCGATGTGTTGTTTGTCACCTAAGCAGATCAGCTTAAGCATGGCCTGTTGACGCTTATCCACTGCAGTGCTACACTGCTTCCAGCTACCGACTGATGGTTGACTGATGCTGCAAGAGGATAATTGTAAGGTGGAAGTGGAGGAGGAGGCGGAGGAGGAGAAGTGGGGGTTGGAGCCACTAAAGTAGATGGTGGCGGAAACCCTGATGGAATTAGGGCCCGCAATCCTTGGCGTCGGTAGCACTTGTGCCACCCCAGGGTATGACTCGCTCCCGGCCTCCACAATATTCTCCCAGTGTGCCGTCAGGGAAATGTACCGTCCCTGGCCGAAAGCACTTGTCCATGTGTCAGTGGTTAAGTGGACCTTCCCAGTAACTGTGTTAGTCAGGGCATGGGTGATGTTATGGGACACATGCTGGTGTAAGGCGGGCACGGCACACCGTGAAAAAAAGTGGTGGCTGGGGACTGCGTAACGAGGGATGGCCGCCGACATCAGGCTGCGGAAGGCCTCAGTGTCCAGTAATTTGGAAAGTTGCGCATTTAGTGCAAAGGCCTGTGGGTGGGTGGCTGGGTATTTGTGCTTGCGTTAAAATGCCTGGGGGGCACGGAAGTGGATGTGGTCGCTGATGGTGCTTGCGAAGGTCCAGGTGCAGGACGGGAGGCATCCAGGCCTGTGCCTTCAACAGGGGATTGGCCAATCGCTCAACATAAGGCCCTCACGACAATGTTTAATGGGGTTCGCTCACCTGTAGGCCCTCACGACAATGTTTCACATGGTCTACTCAGCTGTAGGCCCTCACTACAATGTTGCATAAGGTCTGCTCAGCTGTAGGCCCTCAACTCCAATGTTTCATACGGTCTGCTCAGCTGTAGGCCCTCACTACAATGTTTAATGGAATTTGCTCACCATAAGGCCCTCACTACAATGTTTTATGGGGTTCGCTCACCTGTAGGCCCTCACTCCAATGTTTCATACGGTCTGCTCAGCTGTAGCCCCTCACTACAATATTTTATGGGGTTCCCTCACCTGTAGGCCCTCACCTCCAATGTTTCAAATGGTCTGCTCACCTGTAGGCCCTCACTACAATGTTTTATGGGGTTTGCTCACCTTCAGGCCCTCATCTCCAATGTTTCATACGGTCTGCTCAGCTGTAAGCCCTCACTACAATGTTTTATGGGGTTTTCTCACCTTTAGGCCCTCACCTCAAATGTTTCATACGGTCTGCTCAGCTTGAGGTCCTCACTACAATATTTTATGGGGTTTGCTCACCATAAGGCCCTCACTACAATGTTTTATGGGGTTGGCTCACCTGTAGGCCCTCACTCCAATGTTTCATACGGTCTGCTCAGCTGTAGGCCCTCACCTCCAATGTTTCATATGGTCAGCTCACCTGTAGGCCCTCACTACAATGTTTTATGGGGTTCGCTCACCATAAGGCCCTCACTACAATGTTTTATGCGGTTCGCTCTCCTGTAGGCCCTCACTCCAATGTTTCATACGGTTTGCTCAGCTGTAGGCCCTCACCTCCAATGTTTCATACGGTCTGCTCAGCTGTAGGCCTTCACTTCAATGTTTTATGGGGTTCGCTCACCTTCAGGCCCTCATCTCCAATGTTTCATACGGTCTGCTCAGCTGTAGGCCCTCACTACAATGTTTTATTGGGTTTGCTCACCTTCAGGCCCTCACCTCACATGTTTCATACGGTCTGCTCAGCTTGAGGACCTCACTACAATATTTTATGGGGTTTGCTCACCATAAGGCCCTCACTACAATGTTATATGGGGTTCGCTTACCTGTAGGACCTCACTCCAATGTTTCATACGGTCTGCTTAGCTGTAGGTCCTCCCTACAATGTTTCATACGGTCTGCTCAGCTGTAGGCCCTCACCTCCAATGTTTCAAACGGTCAGCTCACCTGTAGGCCCTCACTACAATGTTTTATGGGGTTCGCTCACCATAAGGCCCTCACTACAATGTTTTATGAGGATTGCTCACCTTCAGGCCCTCACCTCAAATGTTTCATACAGTCTGCTCACCTGTAGGCCCTCACTACAATGTTTTATGGGGTTCGCTCACCATATGGCCCTCACTACAATGTTTTATTGGGATTGCTCACCTTCAGGCCCTCACCTCAATTGTTTCATACAGTCTGCTCAGCTTGTGGCCCTCACTACAATGTTTTATGGGGTTCGCTAACCTATAGTCCCTCACTACAATGTTTCATACGGTCTGCTCAGCTGTAGGCCCTCACCTCCAATGTTTCATATGGTCAGCTCACTTGTAGACCCTCACTACAATGTTTTATGGGGTTCGCTCACCATAAGGCCCTCACTACAATGTTTCATGGGGTTCGCTCACCTGTAGGCCCTCACTCCAATGTTTCATACGGTCTGCTCAGCTGTAGGCCCTCACCTCCAATGTTTCATGCGGTCTGCTCAGCTGTAGGCCCTCACTTCAATGTTTTATGGGGTTCGCTCACCTTCAGGCCCTCACCTCACATGTTTCATACGGTCTGCTCAGCTTGAGGACCTCACTACAATATTTTATGGGGTTTGCTCACCATAAGGCCCTCACTACAATGTTATATGGGGTTCGCTTACCTGTAGGACCTCACTCCAATGTTTCATACGGTCTGCTTAGCTGTAGGTCCTCCCTACAATGTTTCATACGGTCTGCTCAGCTGTAGGCCCTCACCTCCAATGTTTCAAACGGTCAGCTCACCTGTAGGCCCTCACTACAATGTTTTATGGGGTTCGCTCACCATAAGGCCCTCACTACAATGTTTTATGAGGATTGCTCACCTTCAGGCCCTCACCTCAAATGTTTCATACAGTCTGCTCACCTGTAGGCCCTCACTACAATGTTTTATGGGGTTCGCTCACCATATGGCCCTCACTACAATGTTTTATTGGGATTGCTCACCTTCAGGCCCTCACCTCAATTGTTTCATACAGTCTGCTCAGCTTGTGGCCCTCACTACAATGTTTTATGGGGTTCGCTAACCTATAGTCCCTCACTACAATGTTTCATACGGTCTGCTCAGCTGTAGGCCCTCACCTCCAATGTTTCATATGGTCAGCTCACTTGTAGACCCTCACTACAATGTTTTATGGGGTTCGCTCACCATAAGGCCCTCACTACAATGTTTCATGGGGTTCGCTCACCTGTAGGCCCTCACTCCAATGTTTCATACGGTCTGCTCAGCTGTAGGCCCTCACCTCCAATGTTTCATGCGGTCTGCTCAGCTGTAGGCCCTCACTTCAATGTTTTATGGGGTTCGCTCACCTTCAGGCCCTCATCTCCAATGTTTCATACGGTCTGCTCAGCTGTAGGCCCTCACTACAATGTTTTATGGGGTTTGCTCACCTTCAGGCCCTCACCTCAAATGTTTCATACGGTCTGCTCAGCTTGAGGACCTCACTACAATATTTTATGGGGTTTGCTCACCATAAGGCCCTCACTACAATGTTATATGGGGTTCGCTCACCTGTAGGCCCTCACTCCAATGTTTCATACAGTCTGCTTAGCTGTAGGTCCTCACTACAATGTTTCATACGGTCTGCTCAGCTGTAGGCCCTCACCTCCAATGTTTCATACGGTCAGCTCACCTGTAGGCCCTCACTACAATGTTTTATGGGGTTCGCTCACCATAAGGCCCTCACTACAATGTTTTATGGGGATTGCTCACCCTCAGGCCCTCACCTCAAATGTTTTATACAGTCTGCTCAGCTAAAGCCCTCTACTGCCTAGGAGGAGGAACTACACCCCTAACAGGCCTGATACACAGGAGACAACACTAAAATACACAATACAATGCAATGTAAAATACCATAACCATGTTCCACAGGAGGTGGAGAACAACGTGATCCAAATGACCCTTGATTAGTGCCCACCTTTACGTAGTGGGACACTACATCACTACAATGTTTTATGGGGTTTGCTCACCATAATGCCCTCACTACAATGTTTTATGGGGTTCGCTCACCTTCAGGCACTCCTCTCCAATGTTTCATACGGTCTGCTCAGCTGTAAGCCCGCACTACAATGTTTCATACGGTCTGCTCAGCTGTAGGCCCTCACCTCCAATGTTTCATACGGTCTGCTCACCTGTAGGCCCTCACTACAATGTTTTATGGGGTTAGCTCACCATAAGGCCCGCACTACAATGTTTTATGGGGTTCGCTCACCTTCAAGCCCTCATCTCTAATGTTTCATACGGTCTGCTCAGCTGTAGGCCCTCACTACAATGTTTTATGGGATTTGCTCACCTTCAGGCCCTCACCTAAAATGTTTCATATGGTCTGCTCAGCTTGAGGCCTTCACTACAATGTTTTATGTGGTTTGCTAACCATAAGGCCCTTACTACAATGTTTTATCGGGTTTGCTCACCTGTAGGCCCTCACTCCAATGTTTCATACTGTCTGCTCAGCTGTAGGCCCACACTACAATGTTTCATACAGTCTGCTCAGCTGTGGGCCATCACCTCCAATTTTTTCATAAGGTCAGCTCACCTGTAGGCCCTCACTACAATGTTTTATGGGGTTCGCTCACCTGTAGGCCCTCACTCCAATGTTTCATACGGTCGGCTCAGCTGTAGGCCCTCACTACAATGTATCATACGGTTTGCTCAGCTGTAGGCCCTCACCTTCAATGTTTCATACGGTCTGCTCACATGTAGGCCCTCACTACAATGTTTTATGGGGTTCGCTCACCATAAGGCCCTCACTACAATGTTTTATGGGGTTCGCTCACCTGTAGGCCCTCACCTCCAATGTTTCATCTGGTCTTCTTAGCTGTAGGCCCTCACTACAATGTTTCATGTGGTCTGCTCAGCTGTAGGTCCTCACCTCCAATGTTTCATATGGTCTGCTCAGCTGTAGGCCCTCACTACAATTTTTTATGGGGTTCGCTCACCTGTAGGCCTTCATTTCCAATGTTTCATACGGTCTGCTCAGCTGTAGGCCCTCACTACAATGTTTTATGGGGTTCGCTCACCTGTAGGCCCTCACCTCCAATGTTTCATACGGTCTGCTCAGCTGTAGGCCCTCACTACAATGTTTCATACGGTCTGATCAGCTGTAGGCCCTCACTACAATGTTGTATGGGGTTCGCTCACCCGTAGGCCCTCACCTCCAATGTTTCATATGGTCTTCTTAGCTGTAGGCCCTCACTACAATGTTTCATGTGGTCTGCTCAGCTGTAGGTCCTCACCTCCAATGTTTCATACGGTCTGCTCAGCTGTAGGCCCTCACTACAATGTTTTATGGGGTTCACTCACCTGTAGGCCTTCATCTCCAATGTTTCATATGGTCTGCTCAGCTGTAGGCCCTCACTACAATGTTTTATGGGGTTCGCTCACCTGTATGCCCTCACCTCCAATGTTTCATACGGTCTGCTCAGCTGTAGGCCCTCACTACAATGTTTCATACGGTCTGCTCTGCTTTAGGCCCTTACCTCCAATGTTTCATACGGTCTGCTCAGCTGTAGGCCCTCACTACAATGTTTCATACGGTCTGCTCAGCTGTAGGCCCTCACTACAATGTTTCATACGGTCTGCTCTGCTTTAGGCCCTTACCTCCAATGTTTCATACGGTCTGCTCAGCTGTAGGCCCTCACTACAATGTTTTATGGGGTTCGCTCACCTGTAGGCCCTCACCTCCAATGTTTCATCTGGTCTTCTTAGCTGTAGGCCCTCACTACAATGTTTCATGTGGTCTGCTCAGCTGTAGGTCCTCACCTCCAATGTTTCATATGGTCTGCTCAGCTGTAGGCCCTCACTACAATTTTTTATGGGGTTCGCTCACCTGTAGGCCTTCATTTCCAATGTTTCATACGGTCTGCTCAGCTGTAGGCCCTCACTACAATGTTTTATGGGGTTCGCTCACCTGTAGGCCCTCACCTCCAATGTTTCATACGGTCTGCTCAGCTGTAGGCCCTCACTACAATGTTTCATACGGTCTGCTCAGCTGTAGGCCCTCATTACAATGTTGTATGGGGTTCGCTCACCCGTAGGCCCTCACCTCCAATGTTTCATATGGTCTGCTCAGCTGTAGGCCCTCACTACAATGTTTTATGGGGTTCACTCACCTGTAGGCCTTCATCTCCAATGTTTCATATGGTCTGCTCAGCTGTAGGCCCTCACTACAATGTTTTATGGGGTTCGCTCACCTGTATGCCCTCACCTCCAATGTTTCATACGGTCTGCTCAGCTGTAGGCCCTCACTACAATGTTTCATACGGTCTGCTCTGCTTTAGGCCCTTACCTCCAATGTTTCATACGGTCTGCTCAGCTGTAGGCCCTCACTACAATTTTTTATGGGGTTCGCTCACCTGTAGGCCTTCATTTCCAATGTTTCATACGGTCTGCTCAGCTGTAGGCCCTCACTACAATGTTTTATGGGGTTCGCTCACCTGTAGGCCCTCACCTCCAATGTTTCATACGGTCTGCTCAGCTGTAGGCCCTCACTACAATGTTTCATACGGTCTGCTCAGCTGTAGGCCCTCATTACAATGTTGTATGGGGTTCGCTCACCCGTAGGCCCTCACCTCCAATGTTTCATACGGTCTGCTCAGCTGTAGGCCCTCACTACAATGTTTTATGGGGTTCACTCACCTGTAGGCCTTCATCTCCAATGTTTCATATGGTCTGCTCAGCTGTAGGCCCTCACTACAATGTTTTATGGGGTTCGCTCACCTGTAGGCCCTCACCTCCAATGTTTCATACGGTCTGCTCAGCTGTAGGCCCTCACTACAATGTTTCATACGGTCTGCTCAGCTGTAGGCCCTCATTACAATGTTGTATGGGGTTCGCTCACCCGTAGGCCCTCACCTCCAATGTTTCATATGGTCTTCTTAGCTGTAGGCCCTCACTACAATGTTTCATGTGGTCTGCTCAGCTGTAAGTCCTCACCTCCAATGTTTCATACGGTCTGCTCCGCTGTAGGCCCTCACTACAATTTTTTATGGGGTTCACTCACCTGTAGGCCTTCATCTCCAATGTTTCATATGGTCTGCTCAGCTGTAGGCCCTCACTACAATGTTTTATGGGGTTCGCTCACCTGTATGCCCTCACCTCCAATGTTTCATACGGTCTGCTCAGCTGTAGGCCCTCACTACAATGTTTCATACGGTCTGCTCTGCTTTAGGCCCTTACCTCCAATGTTTCATACGGTCTGCTCAGCTGTAGGCCCTCACTACAATGTTTCATACGGTCTGCTCAGCTGTAGGCCCTCACTACAATGTTTCATACGGTCTGCTCTGCTTTAGGCCCTTACCTCCAATGTTTCATACGGTCTGCTCAGCTGTAGGCCCTCACTACAATGTTTTATGGGGTTCGCTCACCTGTAGGCCCTCACTCCAAGGTTTCATACGGTCCGCTGAACTGTAGGCCCGCACTACAATGTTTCATACGGTCGGCTCAGCTGTAGGCCCTCAATAGAATGATTTATGGGGTTTGTTCACCTTCGGGCCCTCACCTCAAATGTTTCATACGGTCTGCTCAGCTTGAGGCCCTCACTACAATGTTTTATGGGGTTCGCCCACCTGTAGGCCCTCACTCCAAGGTTTCATATGGTCCGCTGAACTGTAGGCCCTCATCTCCAATGTTTCATACAGTCTGCTCAGCTGTTGGCCCTCACTACAATGTTTTATGGGGTTCGCCCACCTGTAGGCCCTCACTCCAAGGTTTCATATGGTCCGCTGAACTGTAGGCCCTCATTTCCAATGTTTCATACGGTCTGCTCAGCTGTAGGCCCTCACTACAATGTTTCATACGGTCTGCTCAGCTGTAGGCCCTTACTTCCAATGTTTCATACGGTCTGCTCAGCTGTAGGCCCTCACTACAATATTTTATGGGGTTCGCTCACCATAAGGCCCTCACTACAATGTTTTATGGGGTTCGCTCACCTGTAGGCCCTCACTCCAATGTTTCATCTGGTCTGCTCAGCTGTAGGCCCTCACTACAATGTTTCATACGGTCTGCTCAGCTGTAGGCCCTCACCTCCAATGTTTCATACGGTCTGCTCAACTGTAGGCCCTCACTACAATGTTTTATGGGGTTCGCTCACCTGTAGGCCCTCACTCCAGGGTTTCATACAGTCCGCTGAACTGTAGGCCCACACCTCCAATGTTTCATACGGTCTGCTCAGCTGTAGGCCCTCACTACAATGTTTCATACAGTCTGCTCAGCTGTAGGCCCTCACCTCCAATGTTTCATGCGGTCCGCTCAGCTGTAGGCCCGCTCTACAATGTTTCATACGGTCTGCTCAGCTGTAGGCCCTCACTACAATGTTTCATACGGTCTGCTCAGCTGTAGGCCTTCACTACAATGTTTTATGGGGTTTTTCTCACCATAGGGGCCCTCACTACAAAGTTTTATGGGGTTCGCTCACCTGTAGGCCCTCACTCCAATGTTTCATACGGTCTGCTCAGCTGTAGGCCCTCACTACAATGTTTCATAGGGTCTGCTCAGCTGTAGGCCCTCACCTCCAATATTTCATACGGTCTGCTCAGCTGTAGGCCTTCACTACAATGTTTTATAAAGTGGTTCGCTCACCTGTAGGCCCTCACTCCAATGTTTCATACGGTCTGCTCAGCTGTAGGCCCTCACTCCAATGTTTCATACGGTCTGCTCCGCTGTAGGCCCTCACCTCCAATGTTTCATACGGTCTGCTCAGCTGTAGGCCCTCACTACAATGTTTCATACGGTCTGCTCAGCTGTAGGCCTTAACTACAATGTTTTATGGGGTTCGCTCACCTGTAGGCCCTCAATCCAGGGTTTCATACGGTCCGCTGAACTGTAGGCCCACACCTCCAATGTTTCATACGGTCTGCTCAGCTGTAGGCCCTCACTACAATGTTTCATACGGTCTGCTCAGCTGTAGGCCCTCACTACAATGTTTTATGGGGTTCGCTCACCTGTAGGCCCTCACTCCAAGGTTTCATACGGTCCGCTGAACTGTAGGCCCGCACTACAATGTTTCATACGGTCGGCTCAGCTGTAGGCCCTCAATAGAATGATTTATGGGGTTTGTTCACCTTCGGGCCCTCACCTCAAATGTTTCATACGGTCTGCTCAGCTTGAGGCCCTCACTACAATGTTTTATGGGGTTCGCCCACCTGTAGGCCCTCACTCCAAGGTTTCATATGGTCCGCTGAACTGTAGGCCCTCATCTCCAATGTTTCATACAGTCTGCTCAGCTGTAGGCCCTCACTACAATGTTTTATGGGGTTCGCCCACCTGTAGGCCCTCACTCCAAGGTTTCATATGGTCCGCTGAACTGTAGGCCCTCATCTCCAATGTTTCATACGGTCTGCTCAGCTGTAGGCCCTCACTACAATGTTTCATACGGTCTGCTCAGCTGTAGGCCCTTACTTCCAATGTTTCATACGGTCTGCTCAGCTGTAGGCCCTCACTACAATGTTTTATGGGGTTCGCTCACCATAAGGCCCTCACTACAATGTTTTATGGGGTTCGCTCACCTGTAGGCCCTCACTCCAATGTTTCATCTGGTCTGCTCAGCTGTAGGCCCTCACTACAATGTTTCATACGGTCTGCTCAGCTGTAGGCCCTCACCTCCAATGTTTCATACGGTCTGCTCAACTGTAGGCCCTCACTACAATGTTTTATGGGGTTCGCTCACCTGTAGGCCCTCACTCCAGGGTTTCATACGGTCCGCTGAACTGTAGGCCCACACCTCCAATGTTTGATACGGTCTGCTCAGCTGTAGGCCCTCACTACAATGTTTCATACAGTCTGCTCAGCTGTAGGCCCTCACCTCCAATGTTTCATGCGGTCCGCTCAGCTGTAGGCCCGCTCTACAATGTTTCATACGGTCTGCTCAGCTGTAGGCCCTCACTACAATGTTTCATACGGTCTGCTCAGCTGTAGGCCTTCACTACAATGTTTTATGGGGTTTTTCTCACCATAGGGGCCCTCACTACAAAGTTTTATGGGGTTCGCTCACCTGTAGGCCCTCACTCCAATGTTTCATACGGTCTGCTCAGCTGTAGGCCCTCACTACAATGTTTCATAGGGTCTGCTCAGCTGTAGGCCCTCACCTCCAATATTTCATACGGTCTGCTCAGCTGTAGGCCTTCACTACAATGTTTTATAAAGTGGTTCGCTCACCTGTAGGCCCTCACTCCAATGTTTCATACGGTCTGCTCAGCTGTAGGCCCTCACTCCAATGTTTCATACGGTCTGCTCCGCTGTAGGCCCTCACCTCCAATGTTTCATACGGTCTGCTCAGCTGTAAGCCCTCACTACAATGTTTCATACGGTCTGCTCAGCTGTAGGCCTTAACTACAATGTTTTATGGGGTTCGCTCACCTGTAGGCCCTCACTCCAGGGTTTCATACGGTCCGCTGAACTGTAGGCCCACACCTCCAATGTTTCATACGGTCTGCTCAGCTGTAGGCCCTCACTACAATGTTTCATACAGTCTGCTCAGCTGTAGGCCCTCACCTCCAATGTTTCATGCGGTCCGCTCAGCTGTAGGCCCGCTCTACAATGTTTCATACGGTCTGCTCAGCTGTAGACCTTCACTACAATGTTTTATGGGGTTTTTCTCACCATAGGGGCCCTCACTACAAAGTTTTATGGGGTTCGCTCACCTGTAGGCCCTCACTCCAATGTTTCATACGGTCTGCTCAGCTGTAGGCCCTCACTACAATGTTTCATAGGGTCTGCTCAGCTGTAGGCCCTCACCTCCAATATTTCATACGGTCTGCTCAGCTGTAGGCCTTCACTACAATGTTTTATAAAGTGGTTCGCTCACCTGTAGGCCCTCACTCCAATGTTTCATACGGTCTGCTCAGCTGTAGGCCCTCACTCCAATGTTTCATACGGTCTGCTCCGCTGTAGGCCCTCACCTCCAATGTTTCATACGGTCTGCTCAGCTGTAGGCCCTCACTACAATGTTTCATACGGTCTGCTCAGCTGTAGACCTTAACTACAATGTTTTATGGGGTTTTTCTCACCATAGGGGCCCTCACTACAAAGTTTTATGGGGTTCGCTCACCTGTAGGCCCTCACTCCAACGTTTCATACGGTCTGCTCAGCTGTAGGCCCTCACTACAATGTTTCATAGGGTCTGCTCAGCTGTAAGCCCTCACCTCCAATGTTTCATATGGTCTGCTCCGCTGTAGGCCCTCACCTCCAATGTTTCATACGGTCTGCTCAGCTGTAGGCTCTCACTATAATGTTTTATGGGGTTTGCTCACCTTCAGGCCCTCATCTCCAATGTTTCATACGGTCTTCTCAGCTGTAGACCCTCACTTCCAATATTTCATACGGTCTGCTCCGCTGTAGGCCCTCACCTCCAATGTTTCATACGGTCTGCTCAGCTGTAGGCCATCACCTCCAATGTTTCATACGGTCTGCTCACCTGTAGGCCCTCGCTACAATGTTTTATGGGGTTCGCTCACCTTCAGGCCCACACCTCCAATGTTTTCCAGGGTCAGCTCACCAGTAGTCCCTTAACCATAATGTTTAAGAGGGTCAGTTGAGCAGCAGGCCCTCACCCGTAATGTTTTAGAGGGTAACCAGCAGGCCCTTGCTCCTAATGTTTTTTGAGGGTCAACAGCAGGCTATTATTAATCATTTTTAAAGGGCATGTATAATGCCCTCCTTTATGTGTAATAAAAGGTGCATTGGAGTGCCTGTTCCTTGTAGTTTTTGGCAGGCATTTTACTTAGTGCATAGGCTGTATGAGTGTAGGACCATATGAATGAGGCCCTCCTTTATGTGACATAGAGGCTGTATCTCTTTTTCCTTGTAATTTTTGGCAGCACTTATGCAATGAGCCAGACCATGGTACGGTTACACAGACTCCAAATTATGCAGTGGGTCAGGATATGTGTATAAAAGTCTATTGTTTGTTTGTGACGCCACTTGAAGCGTGCGCAGTGTACTAACGCAGGGCCCTTTAAGGTGTTGTAACTCACGTACCAGGCTAGGAATGCCAGAGTGGTGTAATGTCTCTGTGTGGTAGCAGTAATGGTGTCAACGGTGTCTCCTACCTGGGTATGGCTGGTCTCCTGGATCCTGGCTCACTTGCAATAAATTGAGTGTGGTGCTAATAGGAGTAATAGTGGGATTTGCAGCAGTAATTGAGATCCAGACCTTGAGTAAAGTTCAAACTTGTCTTTACTAGTTGCAGCTTTCATCCAAGTGAGATACAGCATTAGTCTTTGGTCCCAGCAGGTATTGGCAATGTGTGGCAGGAATATATATCTTGTGCCTGGAGCTTTTGCAGGAAAGGGACGTCTGCTTAATAGCTCTATAATGTGGCAGGAATTTGGCTTCTGCGCTTACTATCTTCTGCTGTCTGGGGACTGACTAGCTGAGGAGGCATAAGGCTTCTCCTGGGTTCTCTGGACGGTACTCACAGCTATCTTCACAGAGTATGATTCTTCCTGGAACTGGAGTCGTCTGCTTGCTTCTTCCAGCTGAGGCTGCAAGGCTCAGGCTGGGGATGATGATCAATTGTCTCAGCCGAGACAAGATCCTGTCTTTGGATCCCTATATCTGGGAGCTCCTACACGCACAGCTTTCCCCATGCAGGGAGAGCTAGAACCGGATCTAACTGGTTTTCTCCTCCCTTGCTGCAGGATGTGGGAAACACCACTTCCCTTAAGCAGAGGGGGGTGGGCAGAACAGAACAGGAACGTTCCATTCTGAATGGCCATAACATTAAAACTATTCCTACCAACGATGCTGCCACCTGCTGGTAGACCTGAAACATTACAAGGAAAATATCTGATTTAAAATGGTTTTATCTGCACAGTTGTGAATGACATGAGCGAAATCACATCAGATGATAATATTAATGCTCTTAGCAGATTGTATCGGGGTAAAAGCGTTTAGTAACCCAACTCTGGTATGTTACACTTACACTGTATATACAATTGAATCTACAGGAAAGAATGTTTCCTAACAATTTTTCCTCTTAAAAGGATTTTTTTTTGTGGGGGCGGGGTTTTGGGCGTTTTTTTGGCAGTCTGTAAAAGTGGCGTACACCTCGGACAACATGGTTCCCAGCAGCGACATTGGTGTCCAAGATGCATCCAGACATGGTCCCCCTGCTGTTCCTGATTGATTTCAGACCTTTTCCTATGAACCTCCCCTTATCCGAGCAGGGGGTGCCTGGCCGCCTCCCATTGACTTCCATTATACTCGGGTGCTCGGCCGAGTGCACGAATATCGCGATGTGTTCGGACCGAATACCCGAACACTTTGGTGCTCGCTCATCACTAGAGGACAGCGATTGACATGTGCTATGCTAGGGAGGATAGCTAGGATCAAACATGTATAGATTGTGCACTTTACTTACCCAACCTCTGCCGATTCTGGCCTTGAGTATTCTCCCATACTGTAGAAAAAAGTTCCTTGGCTATTTCTTGCCATGCCTCATCCTTCTTGTACCGGTAGTGGTACTCCCCCGACTTGCTGTTCCAAAGACATGGACTCTCCTCCACCAGGACGATCATTTTCTGAACATCTATGGCTTTTGAGGCCTTCCGCATGTTGAAATTTGCTCTGCAAGGCCAAGACAAGAAGAACAAATCTCTTTCCCATGTAGTGCCTGCAGCCAGACACAGAGAACTGAACTTCCTGTCTTAAATCCCTTCACTGTTGCTAAGTTACTTACGTTTGCAACGCAACGCATCCAGATGCAATGCATTTTTCACGCAGCCCCATTAATTTCTATGGGGCCTGCGTTGCGTGAAAAACGCAGAATATAGAACATACTGCGATTTTCAGGCAACGCACAAGTGATGCCTGAAAAACAACACTCATGTACACAGCCTCATTGAAATGAATGGGTCAGGATTCAGTGCGGGTGCAATGCGTTCACGACATGCATTGCACCCGCGCAGAATACTCGCTCGTCTGAAAGGGGTCTAACAACTCCAAAATGAAAACAAGGTAAATAAAATTGAAATTATGTTCTAAAATGTTTTATCAAAATCAGCAGAAGCAAGAGGAACCTCCTGATGGTATCTAAAACCAGTGTATCGCCCTTCAGGGTGCAGAAATCTCTCCCTTATTGTTCTTGTTACACAGGAACCAATCGGCAAAATTGTTTTAGTAATTGAGGACATTATTTTTATCACTATCTTCTTTGACTATGTGAAAGGTAACATGCAATTCTAGTGACAGGGTTTTTTTTTTTTTTTAAACAGAAACGACTGCCTTTGGCTACTTTCACACTAGCGTTTTTTGCGGATCCGTCATGAATCTGCAAAAACGCTTCCGTTACTAATAATATAACCGCATGCATCCGTCATGAATGGATCCGGTTGTATTATGTCTTCTATAGCCATGACGGATCCATCTTGAACACCATGAAAGTCAATGGAAGACGGATCAGTTTTCTATTGTGCCGAATTGTGTCAGAGAAAACAGATCCGTCCCCATTAACTTACATTGTGTGCCAGGACGAATCCGTTTGGCTCCACTTCGTCAGGCGGACATTAAATCGCTGCAGGCAACGTTTTGGTGTCCGCCTTCAGAGCGGAATGGTGACTGAACGGAGGCAAACTGATGCAATCTGAGCGGATCCTTTTTGTTTCAGAATGCATTAGAGCAAAACTGATCCGTTTTGGACCGCTTTTGAGAGCCCATTATGGATCTCACAAACGGAAAGACGAAACGCTAGTGTGAAAGTAGCCTTTGAAGTTGTATGTCAAACAAATAAATATCTGTCATTGTTCACAATTGCATGTTTTTGTAATTGTCCAATAAAGTATACTCTTCAAAGGAGACTTCAAGACTGCGCTAGCCTTTCCCTTTTGTCTGCTCCATAATAGGCGCAGAAGAAAGAAGAGATTTGTTCCATAAGTGAGCCTATGGACTACATAAACCAGGCCCTCCAGCTGTTGTAAAACTACAACTCCCACAATGCCCTGCTGTAGGCTGATACCTGTAGGCTGTTTGGGCATGCTGGGAGTTGTCGTTTTTCAACAGCTGGAGGGCCGCAGTTTGAGCATGCCTGACATAAACTGTAATGGAATCTGCAGGGGAAAGTTTTTATAGGGTTGTCCAAAATAGAGACTATGAAAACCAAATGCATCCCATAATAGTATATGAGATTATTTGTCGATTTTATGGGACAAATGACCTATCATTTTCGACTCCAATAACGCAGAAAATAAGGCGAAAGGCCATTATGCATGTGAACCCTGTTTTCGAAAGTATGCCAGTGTAAAAGGGCATAATCTAGAACCGATTCGCATGACACAATGAATAAATATATTTGGTTGAATATTACATTGGGGTTGCCAAATTTTTTTGTAATGCATTTCTATAAAGTCGCATTATATTGAATTTGTAGTTCAAGAATAACATATAAATGAATCATAATAGAAAACAAAGTGGGAGCTTATAATAAACCAACACCTTTACCTTTGTATAACCCACTGGTACCAAAGATTTGGATGACAAAAACAAAGTGTAATAGATATTAGTGCACATACTTTGGTTTGTTATAACCAATTGCTCTTCTGTAATGTATGGTTTGTGAAATCATACATGTCACCAGAGTTTCTTGATCTAGACACCTAGAATGAAATTCTACGTGTTCTGTTACACATGTGAGATTTCCTGTGACAAGATGCTCCAAGACTTCCAACTCACAGCAACAGAGGTCATGGGGCTACAGCTATGGCATGGCACATTGTTCACCCTTTTTTCAGGGTCAGGTTGTGGTCCAGGACGCTCTTCACCAGGGGCCCAGACAGGGTCTGTTTGAAAACAATAATCTGCTCCGGCATGTGATGCCCTGGCTTTATCTTTCATTCTCTGTAGTAATTCTTTCATTTTCTTTGAAGAAAAAAAAAAAATTATACGTAAAATTTTCTTTACAAAAGAAGAAATGAAATGTATAAAGGACCGTACACGAATAACAAGGGCTAGTTGAGTAAATACTCAAGAGATCAAGGATAATGCATAACTCATCATCTTCTTGTCTCTGAAATCTGATTAGAAAAATATTTATTTGACATTGTAAACATTTTATGACAATAGACAGCGCTTACTAATTCTGTATTCCAAGGCTGGCCATCTTGTGGCATTGCAGTGCTATCCAAACTACAAATACCACCATTCTTAGACTGCCTACAGGATGGAATGATGGGACTTGTCACTATTATAATGGCTGGAGTACCCCAGGTTGTCTATCCCTTCTTTAGGTTATGGTACACCTTTGTGACATTTTAGTGATATTTTTAAATAAGCACAATATCTGTTGCCAATAAATTTTGTATAACGTAGGTCACTGTAGTCACAGATCAATCAATATCAGACCGGATGACACAACTGACATGAGAATGGTATTGGCACATTGCTGTCAGTTTTCACGATTATCGGGATTCACGGTAAGGGCTCTTTGATAGGAGTGAGTCCCTGGCATTGTCATGATTTGTAATGCTAGGCGTCTCTGCTTGACCTTATTTTGACAGGATAAGATCACTTTACTAGATTGTGATTCAGTTTCACAAAGGTCATGCAGAAGCACACAGCATTATCAATGATGATAACACTGGCCCGCCTCCTAAGTCAATTATGGTGGATACCTCTTTCAAAAGGAGCGTTTTTACTGCAAGGGACACACTCCTGTGAAAGATCCCTAATACTGTCAGATGTCCAAATAATTTCCCCACTAAGACCCCTTTGACACGAGCAAATTTTTTGCGCTGGTGCAATGCGTGACGTGAACGCATAGCATCCGCACTGAATCCTGACCCATTCATTTCAATGGGTCTGTGTACACGAGCGTTTTTTTTTCACATATTAGTTCTGTGTTGCATGAAAAATGCAGAATGTTCTATATTCTGCGTTTTTCGCGCAGCCCTGGCCCCATAGAAGTGAATTGAGTGTCAGTGAAAAACACATTGCACTTCCGGTTCCGGCGCTGGGATGCTAGCAGCGGAGTGAAGGAGCTCCGGCACCCGCTTGTCTAAAAATCAGATCCCCATCGCTATCGCAAGTGTGGGAAGAGTACTAGATAGACTCAAGACCTACTACTGGACGTAGGGCTCGGTACATGGAGCGATACCTCCTGAGGAGTGGCGGCACTAAATCCCTCATGTCCGGCAGCGCAAGTGACTCTCAAGGCAAGATGGCGGAGTCAGCCGCAAACATACCTGAACCAGCGCCTGAGACACAAGACAGGGGTGAGTCCTTCCCAGCACTCCCAATGACGGTGTCGCCCCAGAACATTGATTATAAGTCGCTGGCAATTGAAGTAGCCACCAACCTTGCCCCTGATATCAGGGACACGCTGACGAAGACACTGTCAGCTTCCCTGCAACAAATACATGAAGCAATCCACCAGCATGATGCTAAGATTGAAGAGCTGGAGCGGAGGGCTCAATCTATTGAGAACGAAAATGGTGGTTTAGCACGCACCTTGAATGAGCTGTCCAAACAAAATATGATTTTACTGGACAGGGTGGAGGACCTGGAGAATAGGTCGCGACGGAGTAATTTGAGATTAATCGGGCTGCCAGAGTTTATTAAGCCGCAGGAGCTAAAGGAGCTATGTGAACTGGATTTGCCGGAAGCCTTAGGCCTAGTGGGCCGCCATAAAGTGGAGAGAGCGCACAGAATTGGCATCGCTGAAGACCCCAACTTGAAAAGACTGGGAGGGCCACATAATGCTCCTATAAGACCGCGCCAAGTAATCATGAAATATTTAGATTACTGCGATAAGGAGGCCATATTAAGAGCGTTTAGGAACAGAAAGAGTCCTCTCAAGCTACAGGGACATAATATTCTACTGTTCGCAGATTATTCGGCAGCTGTGGCGAAAAAAAGGAAGGAATTTAGTCATGTCTGCTCTTTGTTGTACCAGAGACAAATCAAATTCCAACTAATGTACCCGGCAAAGCTGCGGGTTACGCATGCAGATGGATCTACGATTATTTTCCACAACCCGTCAGCGGCGGAAGAAATGATGGACGCTCTGCAGACCAGAAGGCAAGAAAGAGAGACAGAGCACAAACGGAGATCTGTATCGCCGCGTCAGGATAGAGTGGATAGAGAGCGGCTAAAGGCCGAGTCGCAAGAATCCGGTCGTGACCGTCATGATAGAGAGAGACGCTCTGGAGCAATTAGTAAACGCACCTCAAGGAGAGATGGGCTATCATACCCGAGAAGGTGACTGTTCTTGTGCTAACTAGTGCTGTGATGCATCACGTTCTCTCATTAATAGTATTGGAAAGTTTAATGGAGCAGGAGATTCCGGTGGTAAAGTGGGAGATTGCCTAGCCTTATCACAGATAAGGAGGGGAAGAGGAGGTTAATGTTCTAAGATGTTTATGGTTCATGAAAGTGTTTTTGTTGATGATCTTAGCATTGCTCATTGATATAAATGGTCTAGGGTTAGCAGTTATATCAGCCAAGAAGATGGGCGGGTGCCGCAACCCAGAAAAAAGGAAGTACTAATAGAATAAATATAGTTAGGAGCTGCTCTAACGTTTAGGGAAGGAGATTTTGGGCGGGAGGGAGGTATATATATATATATTTATTTATTTTTGGGGGGTTTGGTCATTTACAATATTGTAACTTTTGTCTTTTCTGAACGCATTCCTTTTGTCTCGGCTGCAAAGGTGGTTTATAGGAATAGTAAAAGATGAAAATTATCTCTTGGAACGTAAAGGGTCTGAGATCGCCTCACAAAAGATGGATGATCCTCAGGCATTTAAAGAAACTCAGACCTGATATTGTCCTCCTCCAGGAGACCCATCTTGAAGAGAAGGATTTTGACAGGATGAAAAGGTTATGGGTAGGAACTGTATTAGGTGCTCCAGCATATAATAGAAAGGCAGGGGTTATAACGTTGATAAATAAGCAACTCAATTGTACAGTGATGGGACATACTGCCGACACAAAGGGCAGATGGGCACAGGTTCTTATCCAGATCCAGGGCATGCAATACAGCATTTACAATGTTTATGGTCCGAATACAAATAATGGTCAGTTCTTTAGGGAGTTGGAATCCAGGGTACTAGGCGACCCAAACCAGTATAAGATCATTGGGGGAGATTTTAACTCAGTGGTTAGGGGAGCAGAGGATAGAAAGCGGGAAGGAGACAGGATTGGGATTGATGGACCCCAGGACAAAGTGTTATTGCCTCTTATGGGAGGTGTTGGTTTGATGGACCCATGGCGCCAATTTCATCCGGACGAACGAAGCTTTACGTTCTACTCAAATTCACAAACCTCGTGGTCACGGATTGATTACATATTTTTATCTCACTCACTCTCACATAGGGCTGAGATGGCAGAAATTGGCGATATGGTTATATCAGACCATGCCCCGGTATCGCTGGAACTACTTGAGACATATCCAAGGGGGGCTGACTATATTTGGCGCTTTCCTTCTCAACTATGCGCTAGAGAGGAGTTCGTAGAAAAATTATCCATATGGTGGGAGGAATTTAAGACTGACAATGAGGCACACTTAGACGACCCACAGTTATTCTGGAATACTTCAAAGGCGGTGATGAGAGGTAGGATAATGGGATATATGAGTAGTATTAAGAAAAAGGCTCAACAATCCTTTACTAAAGCGAGCCAGAAAGTCAGGGAGGCTTATTCTAGATTCATTAGTAACCCGTCAGGAGTTAATAAGCAGGAGTGGGTGACTGAACGGCAAGCTTTTGAGAGCTGTGTTAAGGAAAAGGAATCCCTGAAACAGTCAGAATTGGAAACTAGACTATATAAGTACGGTAACAAATCTGGGAGGCTCTTAGCAAATCTAGCTAAGGGGATGAGAAACCCTCAATATATAGCGGGTTTGAAGGACGCAGAGGGTAACATGAGTTATGACCCGGCAGGGATTAGTGCTATAGTAGGATCCTATTATGAAGAATTATATAAGGATGAAGCAACATGTGACCTGTCAGATACTATTTTAAATAGGGTTCAAATGCCAATTTTAACAGGGGAACAGCTTCTTTCTTTGAACGCTGACATCTCATTATCAGAGCTACAAGAAGCCATTAAACATTTAGGTAATTCCAAAGCCCCTGGTCTGGATGGATTCACGGGAGAATTCTTTAAGGCCCTCGTAAATCAAGTCTCACCTGTTCTGAAGGATTTGTATAATGGGGTTTTTAAAGGCCAGATGTCATTAGACAATGAAAACATGTCTTATATCAAACTACTACCCAAGCCAGGGAAAGACCCCTTAGTACCAGGCTCATATAGGCCCATCTCCCTAATAAATGTGGACGCAAAACTGTTGGCTAAGATTGTAGCGGATCGTTTAGGAGCATTCTTACCTCAGCTAATAGGTCATGAACAAGTAGGTTTTGTAAAAGGTAGATCCGCAGTGACAAATATAAGGACTGTTTTGACGGTCCTAGATAGAGTACAAAACCTCCCAATTAAGGGAGAGTTTCCAGCCATGCTCACCTTGGATGTGGAAAAAGCGTTTGATAATGTGAGGTGGGCATGGCTGGGAGCAGTATTAGATAAGATGGGATTTGTGGGAGCCTTTAGGTCATATTTGGATCGGATGTATCATAATCCTAGAGCAAGAGTCTATACTCAGGGCTTTTTGTCTAAACCCTTTCTGCTTCAGAAAGGTACCCGACAAGGGTGCCCATTATCTCCCCTTTTGTTCAATTTAGCCTTAGAGCCACTTGCCAGGGAACTATGTAAATCTAACATATTTGAAGGTATCAAGGTGGGGGGATGTCAAGCAAAAGCTGCCCTGTTTGCAGACGATGTAATCTTATTTTTAGCCCATCCGAAGAAACACTTGGGGAAGGTGATGGAAGTATTAAATGATTTTGGAAAATACTCTGGATATAAGATCAATAGATCCAAATGTGAACTGCTTCCTTTGATGCCAGGCGATGATGGGAAAGACATTGACTCAGGGAGATATGGTATTGCCAAACCGTCGACTCAACTGACATATCTATTCCATATATATGTTGAATTATCCACCTTTGTTCTCAAAAATTAAAAAGGACCTTGATAGATGGAAAAATTTACCCCTCTCTCTAATGGGTCGTTGTCAATTGATCAAAATGATGGGGGCGGCGAAGCTAATGTACCCTTTACAAACAATACCTGTCCTTTTGCGTCACGCTGATATAGGGGACCTTGAGAGGAAGTTTACGCAATTTCTGTGGGGAGGGAAAAAGGCAAGAATTGCATTGAAAAAATTGAAACTAAAGAGGGAGCAGGGAGGGCTTAACTTCGCAGACCTGAGGGGATACAATTTGGCATGTCTTAGTAGACATATACTAGACTGGGCCAATAAGACGCCGTATTATTCAAATTTACGGGTTGAGAATCAATTAGCATCTCCATGGAGTCTGATGGCACTCTTGCATACCAAAGTATCAAAACTTCCGTATATAGCAAAGAGATCCATAATTCTTAGGGATACTATTATCACTTGGAAAAACGTGAGAAAGCTATATGGGCTGACATATATGTTTTCAAAACATCTCCCATTACAGGGTAATCCCAGCTTCCCTCCAGGCTGTAGTGAGAAGTCCTTTAAAGACTGGGCAGATAGGGGACTGTCTAGAATAGGAGATATGATGCATGAGAAAGAAGCCAAATGGGCATCGCTGGACGAATTAGTAGAGAGATGGAACTTACAGAAATCTGCTCAGTTCCCATATATGCAGGTGCGTAGTTACATAAGAAGTATTGTAAAGGACTTATCCAAGGAAGGGCAGAAGAACAAGTTTGACTCATTTCTGGGACACAAGAGTAGGATGTCTATCTCTGAAATATATACTATGCTTAGAGCTACCTGGGAAGATCAGTTAGTGGTTAAATTATTCAGGAAATGGGAAAACCAGCTGGAGGTGACAGATTTGGAGCCCATAGCTCGGGCGGGTATTCAGGCAGTATACAATGCAGTACCCAATGTACAGATGAGGGAAACTCAGTTTAAAATATTACACAGGGCAATTTACGGGTTCAATCTACCGTCTTCTTTAACAAGACCGGATAGGATGACTGCATGCCCAAAATGTAACACACCAGGGACAGACTTGTTTCATGGTTTGTGGGCTTGTTCCAGTCTAAGCAGCTTTTGGTCTCAAGTATTCACAATAATGAAAAGGCTGGGAAATAGACGTTCTGGGCTATCACCTCTTCTAGTCATATTTCAGGCAGAGGGGAAGGATTTACCTGACAACGCAGGGAGCAGTAAGAAGAAAAATTTATCGGCTCTGGAGCATAAGATAATGTTGGAAGCAAAGAGGTGCTTATTGGCACATTGGCTGTCAGGAGAGGTTCCTAGTGCTGAGGTGCTGCTGAACCGAATCAAACGTTTACTTCAGTTAGAATGGAGAGATGCAATCACCAGGAAAGAGGTGTTAGGGAAAAAATGGTACAAAATCTGGAAGGTGTTCATGCTACATTATATCCCCACATCTGAATACCCCTCATTGATGGGACCCTTTAAACTCACAGCGTGGTATCTTCAGGAAGATTTGAAGGATCAGTTAGGGGTTTTGAAAACTTGAATTGAATGATCCACAAGGGAGAAGAAATGGTTTGATTTATCATCAGAGGTAGAGATAATTTTTTGATGATCTGATAGTGGCCGAGACGCTCAGGAAAGACAAAAGCGGGAAAATGGGGGGGGGGGGGGAGGGGGGAGAATTAGATACTATATGGGGTAAAAGTAAGGTTAGCTTGTGAATCATCAGATGTTTGCTTTGTGGGGGCTAGTATTTTCAATACCAATGTGCAAAAAATTCGCTTTTCCAAACAAAGTTTAGGATTTTAGTTATAAGGGGGAGGAGGGTGGGTGAGGGGGGGGGGGGGGGAATGGGAAAAAATGGGAATTATACATACAAATTGCACTCAGTTTGACATATCATTACAAATGAGTTTGATATGACTTTGTATTTTATGTGTCACCAATGGCTTTGTATAATACTTACATGTATTTTATAATTTGTTTGTTTTTTCCCTGAATAAAATTTATTTAAAAAAAAAAAAAACACATTGCATCCAGAAGCAAGTCCCATAAGGTTTGATTAAACCTGACTCCCTCCCCTCCCATGTGTTTCCCCTGTTAAATTGTTTTCCCCCCCAAATTACTGTTCTCTTTGATATATAGCTGGGATGACTCGACTAGGTCTGCCACAATCAGTAATTCAGAAGTTGGTTAAACTCCAAAGTATTAAGAATACTGTAGTGGTATAGGCATATAACAAATGGCAATCACAATTCATGTTGTTAATAAAGACTTCGGTCCTAACTTGATATTTGATTGCCTGTCACCCCAGCGTCTATGGTTATAAGTTCAATAACTTTTGAGAACTGAAAATGTTCTTTCCTTCATTAGTACTTGATTGTTGTACAATCCCATTGTAATACATGTCATGATATTTAATGCTATGTAGACCAATCTTATTTATGTTTTTGATATGGATATTCATTATCATTTTATTGTAAAACAGAATTAACTTTTTTGAACCTTAAAAATTTGAATAAAAAAATAATTTAAACAGAAGCAAGTCCGGATGCGATGCGTTTTTCACTGATGGTTGGTAAGAGATGTTGTTTGTAAACCTTCAGTTTTTTATTATGCGTGTGAAAAACGCATGAAAACGCATTGCACCCGCGCGGAAAAAATATAACTCAATCGCAGACAAAACTGACTGCACTTGCTTGCAAAATGGTGCAAGTTTTCCTGAACGCATCCGGAGCCAATCCGTATCGTTCGTGTTAAAGAGGCCTAACATTTTGTATTATAACTGATGTTTGTTACACCAATCTTTGTACATAAAAATGACGCTCTGTTCTCCGACCATTGGTATGCTTCTTCTTGAAATGAAAATACATTTACCTTGAGAGAAGACATGGATACATCTAATGTCGAGGAATCGAGGTTTGAATCCTCAAAATTGAAATCTTTACGAGCAGCCTGACAAAATAAAATATTTAGAATTACCGTATTTTTCGCCCTATAAGACGCACTTTTCCCCCCAAAAGTGGGGGGAAAATAGCAGTGCGTCTTATGGGGCGAATGCTGCTGATTTTGCCGAATTTGCAATGATACACCCGCCGCGATGCCGCGCGGCGGGTGTATCAGCTGTGAGGGAGGAGGGGCTGGGGGCCGGCATCTGCTTTTATAATGACAGCGGGGCCCGTGCAATGACTGTATTCTACTACATGAGCCCCGCTCACTGTATAATCGTATCAGTTAATTGTTATGTATATACCGTAATCGCATAATCAGCGCCTGTATACTTACAACTACAAGCGCTCGGTAGGTAGCAGAGAGGAGGGAGGAGGCAGGCCGGGAGGACGGGCACTGGCAGCGTGAGTCACTACGTCACGCGCCTGCGCCGCCCACTTTATGAATGAAGCAGGCGGCGCAGGCGCGTGACGTAGTGACTCATGCTGCCAGTGCCCGTCCTCCCGTCCTCCGGGCCTGCCTCCTCCCTCCTCTCTGCTACCTACCGAGCGCTTGTAGTTGTAAGTATACAGGCGCTGATTATGCGATTACGGTATATACATAACAATTAACTATTAGAGATACGATTATACAGTGAGCGGGGCCCGTGTAGTAGAATACAGTCACTGCACGGGCCCCGCTGTCATTATAAAAGCAGATCCACCCCCTGTATTGAGGGTCATTCACTACAGGGACACTTATGGAGGGGATCTGTGGATGACACATAGCATAAGATGCTATATATGTGTCATCCACAGATCCCCCCCATAACTGTCATACACAGATCCCCATAACAGTGCCATCCAGAGACCCCAATAAGAGCCACCCACAGATCCCCCATAAGTGTCACCCACAGATCCCCCATAAGTGTCACCCACAGATCCCCATAAGTGTCACCCACAGATCCCCCATAAGTGTCACCCACAGATCCCCATAAGTGTCACCCACAGATCCCCATAAGTGTCACCCACAGATCCCCCATAACAGTGCGTCACCCACAGATCCCCCATAACAGTGCGTCACCCACAGATCCCCCATAACAGTGCGCCATCCACAGATCCCCCATAACAGTGTGCCATCCACAGATCCCCCATAACAGTGCGCCATCCACAGACCACAATTAGTTCAAAACCCAACAAAAGCACACCTTTTGGTTCAAAATATTTTTTTTCTTATTTTCCTCCTCAAAAACCTAGGTGTGTCTTATGGGCCGATGTGTCTTATAGGGCGAAAAATACGGTATTTAAATGACTAACGTTGATTTTCAATTTACAAATTTACAAATGTAAAACATGTCATTGTTTGAGATGTCTATTAAAAAAAATACATACAGGTGAAACTCGAAAAATTTGAATATCGTGCAAAAGTTCATTTATTTCAGTAATACAACTAACAAGGTGAAACTAATATATGAGATAGACTCATTACATGCAAAGCGAGATATTTCAATCCTATATTTGTTATAATTTGGATGATTATGGCTTACAGCTTATGGTGGGTTCACACTAGCGTTAGGGATTCCGTTATGGCTTTCCGTTATAACATGGTTATAACGGAAAGCCATAACGGAATCCCTAACGCTAGTGTGAACCCACACTTATGAAAACCCCAAAGTCACAATTTTGAGGTTCCCTTTGCTCAGGGGGTATGGATTAATTAGCTGACTAGAGTGTGACACTTTGAGCCTAGAATATTGAACCTTTTCACAAAATTCTCATTGTAAGCTGCATTAATGCAATTCCTTTTCATTTGCATTTACTGAAATAAATGGATTTTTGCACGATATTCTAATTTTTCGAGTTTCACCTGTATCTATTTTATGAAACTGAGTGTTCATGGATATTCCCGCCTCTTGGTGTAGGGTTAGGGTTTGCCAAATAGAATAATTATTAGGTTGGCAGATGCTACACAGCTGTATTGACAAACATAGCTATTTCTCTTGATGGAAAAAAGTACTCTGACATCAGCAGTGTGACTGACTTGCTGTAAATACAGCTTTTAGAAATGTCAGCCGCCCCCCTCCCCCCAGCAATGTGACTGAACAGCCTCATATACTGCACTACTACACTGGTCTATCCCCCTCCCCCACCAGCAGTGTGACTGAACGTCCTCATATACTGCACTACTACACTGGTCTATCCCCCTCCCCCACCAGCAGTGTGACTGAACAGCCTCCTATACTGCACTACTACACTGGTCTATCCCCCTCCCCCACCAGCAATGTGACTGATCAGCCTCCTATACTGCACTACTACACTGGTCTATCCCCCTCCCCCACCAGCAGTGTGACTGATCAGCCTCCTATACTGCACTACTACACTGGTCTATCCCCCTCCCCCACCAGCAATGTGACTGATCAGCCTCCTATACTGCACTACTACACTGGTCTATCCCCCTCCCCCACCAGCAGTGTGACTGAACAGCCTCATATACTGCACTACTACACTGGTCTATCCCCCTCCCCCACCAGCAGTGTGACTGATCAGCCTCCTATACTGCATTACTACACTGGTCTATCCCCTCCCCCACCAGCAGTGTGACTGAACAGCCTCCTATACTGCATTACTACACTGGTCTATCCCCTCCCCCACCAGCAGTGTGACTGAACGGCCTCCTGTACTGCACTACTACACTGGTCTATCCCCTCCCCCACCAGCAGTGTGACTGAACGGCCTCCTGTACTGCACTACTACACTGGTCTATCCCCCTCCCCCACCAGCAGTGTGACTGATCAGCCTCCTGTACTGCACTACTACACTGGTCTATCCCCCTCCCCCACCAGCAGTGTGACTGAACAGCCTCCTATACTGCACTACTACACTGGTCTATCCCCCTCCCCCACCAGCAATGTGACTGAACAGCCTCATATACTGCATTACTACACTGGTCTATCCCCTCCCCCACCAGCAGTGTGACTGATCAGCCTCCTATACTGCACTACTACACTGGTCTATCCCCCTCCCCCACCAGCAGTGTGACTGATCAGCCTCCTATACTGCACTACTACACTGGTCTATCCCCCTCCCCCACCAGCAGTGTGACTGATCAGCCTCCTATACTGTACTACTACACTGGTCTATCCCCCTCCCCCACCAGCAGTGTGACTGATCAGCCTCCTATACTGCACTACTACACTGGTCTATCCCCCTCCCCCACCAGCAGTGTGACTGTCTAGCTATAGCTGTAAATACTGCCCTGCTGTATTTAGTAGACAGAAACACACAGATACTCCAATAACTAAAGTAAAGTGCTATGAAAATGCAGCAGTTCTGTGTATTCTGATGCAGCACCTTACTTTACTAGAAGGAGTTAGTCGGTTTCTGTCTATGACAAACAGCAGGGCAGTATTTGTAGCTATAGTTACAAAGCCATAGTGCTGGTGGGGGAGGGGAATAGTCAGATGTAGCAGAGCTGTATATGAAGCTGTTCAGCCACAGTGCTAGTGGTGGAGGAGGGGAATATACAGATGTAGCAGTGCTGTATATGAGGAGATTCAGCCACAGTGCTAGTGGGGGAGGGGGAGACAGATGTAGCAGAGCTGTATAGGAAACGATTTAGCCACCCACAGTGCTGGTAGGGGACTGGGGAAGACAGATGTAGTAGAGCTGTATATGCATCTATACAGATACATGGTCTAAGGTTTATACACAACTCAGTGCTGGTCGGTGAGGGATGCTCATGTTTTATGGGAGTCAGAAGCACAGATCATATGGCTACTGGCTGACATGCTTTTGGGCCAATGTATAGCAGTGAATTATTGTTTCCTGCACAGAATGGGTTTGAAAAACAGGTTTTGTGTGTAAAACTGTATCAGAATGCAGGAGAGCAACATGTCACTGTCTACAGCTCACTTCCCATTGCTCTCTGAGGGATGGGCCTCCTAGACCCTGCAGGCTGCCAGACTGATGAATCAGACTCTCCAGCAAAAGTCCAGCAAAAACGCTTCCTTTACTGATAATACAACCATCTGCATCCGTTATGAATGGATCCGGTTTTATTATCTTTAACACTGCCAAGACGGATCCAGCATTACCCCCATTGAAAGTCAAGTTTGTTTGTTTTTACTTTTTTTACCACTTCATAGTCCCACAAGGGTACTATAACAGACAACATTCTGATTGATTTTAATATGCAATGCATTATCCCTATAGGGCATTGCATTTTAATATCAGTGCTATTCGGACATTAATCAGCAGGCTACGCCAGAGAGTCGCAGCCTGCTGGAAATTGCTAAAGGCTGGTCTGGGGCCTACACAAGACCCCAGCCAGCCTTCACACACATCGGCACCTCGCGATCGGGGTGCCGATGGGAGACATAGGGAGTCCACTCTCTCTGTCAGCACTTTAGATGCGGCGGGCGCCATCATGTGAGAGCTGGGGACCTGTGCAGCGCTTGGACGACTGTGGCTCCACACTCAGAGTGCAGCAATGAGCTGTCTGATCGTGAGCTGTAGGCACAAACTGACTAAGGCCTCTTTCACACGACCGTTTTTTTTTCCGTTTACGGACTGTTTTTTTGCGTTCCGTATACGGTCCGTATACGGAACCATTCATTTCAATGGTTCCGCAAAAAAAACGGAATGCACTCCGTATGCATTTCGTTTCCGTATTTCCGTTTTTCCGTTCCGTTGAAAGATAGAACATGTCCTATTATTGCCCGTAAATCGCGTTCCGTGGCTCCATTCAAGTCAATGGGTCCGCAAAAAAAACCGAACACATACGGAAATGCATCCGTGAGTCTTCCGTATTCGTTCCATTTTTGCGGAACCATCTATGGAAAATTTTATGCTCAGCCCAATTTTTTCTATGCAATTATTGTATACTGTATATGCCAAACGGAACAGAAACGGAAACACAACGGAAACAAAAAAAAAACGGAACAACAGATCCGTGAAAAACGGACCGCAAAACACTGAAAAAGACATACGGTCATGTGAAAGAGGCCTAACTTAGACTTCTCTCAGTGAACATGTCACTCTGTGCCTGACTGAGGGTGAGAGAAGCACTCTGGGCCCCTGCGCAGCTTACCTTCAGATCTTCCAGTTCCTTTTTTTTTTCTCTTGCTGGCAACGAGGGCATGGTTTAGCGGCCTATAATGTCCGGCTTTTTGGGGTGAATACAGTGGCCACCCTAAGGCCTCATGCACACAACAGTATTTTTTCACGGTCCGCAAAACGGGGTTCCGTTGGTCCGTGATCCGTGACCGTTTTTTCGTCTGTGGGTCTTCCTTGATTTTTGGAGGATCCACGGACATGAAAAAAAAGTCGTTTTGGTGTCTGCCTGGCTGTGCGGAGCCAAACGGATCCGTCCTAACTTACAATGCAAGTCAATGTGGACGGATCCATTTGACGTTGACACAATATGGTGCAATTGCAAACGGATCCGTCCCCCATTGACTTTCAATGTAAAGTCAGGAGTTAATATACCATAGGATCAGAGTTTTCTCCAATCCGATGGTATATTTTAACTTGAAGCGTCCCCATCACCATGGGAACGCCTCTATGTTAGAATATACCATCGGACTTGAGTTAGATCGTGAAACTCATATCCGACAGTATATTCTAACACAGAGGCGTTCCCGTAGTGATGGGGACGCTTCAAGTTAGAATATCCTACGAACTGTGTACATGACTGCCCCCTGCTGCCTGGCAGCACCCGATCTTTTACAGGGGGCTGTGATCCGCACAATTAACCCCTCAGGTGCCGCACCTAAAGGGTTAATTGTGCGTATCATAGCCTCCTGTAAGAGATCAGGTGCTGCCAGGCAGCAGGGGGCAGACCCCCTCCCTCCCCAATATTATATTCATTGGTGGCCAGTGCGGCCTCCCCTCCCCCCCCCCAGTTAAAATCACGTTCCGAATCCCCCATCATTGGTGGCCAGTGCGGCCTCACATCTCCCCCCCCCTCCCTAGTTAAAATCACGTTCCCCCATCATTGGTGGCAGTGGAGAGTTCCGATCGGAGTCCCAGTTTAATCACTGGGGCTCCGATCGGTAACCATGGCAACCAGGACGCCCCTCCTACTGGTAAGTGATAGGTCTGTGCTATAAGCAATGCGCCGCACAGACCTGTCACTTACCAGTAGGAAGAGCGCCCGGCCGGTCACAGACATCGCAGCTCGCAGGTAAGTATAATGCTTCTAAAAATTGCTAAGTAACCATGGCAACCAGGACTGCAGTAGCGTCCTGGTTGCCATGGTTACCGATCGGAGCCCCAGCGATTAAACTGGGACTCCGATCGGAACTCTCCACTGCCACCAATGATGGGGGAACGTGATTCTAACTAGGGGGGGGGGGAAGATGTGAGGCCGCACTGGCCAGCAATGATGGGGGATTCGGAACGTGATTTTTAACTAGGAGGAAAGATGTGAGGCTGCACTGGCCACCAATGATGGGGGATTCGGAATGTGATTTTAACTGGGGGGGGCCGCACTGGCCACCAATGAATATAATATTGGGGAGGGAGGGGGTCTGCCCCCTCCTGCCTGGCAGCACCTGATCTCTTACAGGGGGCTATGATACGCACAATTAACCCTTTAGGTGCGGCACCTGAGGGGTTAATTGTGCGGATCACAGCCCCCTGTAAAAGATCGGGTGCTGCCAGGCAGCAGGGGGCAGTCATGTACACAGTTCTCAGTATATTCTAACTTGAAGCGTCCCCATCACTATGGGAACGCCTCTGTGTTAGAATATACTGTCGGATATGAGTTTTCACAAAGTGAAAACTCATATCTGAAAAAGCTTTTATGCAGACGGATCTGTGATCCGTCTGTGTGAAAGTTGCCAACGGCCACGGATCACGGACGCCGATGCCAATCTTGTGTGCATCCGTGTTTTTTCACGGACCCATTGACTTGAATGGGTCCGTGAACCCTTGTCCGTCAAAAAAATAGGACAGGTCCTATTTTTTTGACGGACAGGAAACACGGATCACGGCCGCGGATGAACAATGGTGCATTTTCCGAGTTTTCAACTGACCCATTGAAAGTCAATGGGTCCGCAGAAAATCACGGAAAATGGAACAACGGCCACGGATGCACACAACGGTCGTGTGCATGAGGCCTAACACCAACAAAAGTGCATATTGAGTTTTAAAGAAAGTATATTATACACAGTCAATTATGCGTCATAAAAATTGATAAAACAAATGACCTTATATAATTTACCATAATATCATTAAAAAAAAACAATGATTATATAAATATCACAGAAATGAAGCAAACAATAACACTACAAAGAGAACTGCAGTATTAATTAAGGAAAAATCTATAGAAATGCAACTATGTGATGCATGGAGTCTGGAGCATGAACACACCATGTGGTCTTCCAGCTTCTCGCTCATTTCTGCACTCCAGGCTCAGGGAGATGGGGGATTATGCTTCAACTGATCAGTGACACTGATGAAGGGATGATCGCTGCAGAAGTCAGCAGGGTAGTAGACTAAGTGAAGGCTGCAATTAACCCCTGCTACTGGAAAATCCTTTTACACTATCCGATTGTAGGGCAGATTATCTGGGACAAATGTTCATATGAAAGCTCGTCTCGATAATCTGACAATGTAAAGGTGCTGGCTAGAGATGAGCGAATCGACGTTGACGAAGTGGAATTCGATCCGAATTTTAGGAAAAAATTTGATTCGCATCGAATCAGAATTTCTTCACGCTTCGTGGTAACGAATCTCATTTTTTCCTAAAATGGCTGCTGCACATGTGAGGACATGGAGCAAGGAACTCTGGGAAGGCGGGATCACACATAATGCCATGCATACAGCCAATCAGCAGCCAGCCAGCCCTGTGATGTCACAGCCCTATAAATAGCCTCAGCCATCTTGGATTCTGCCATTTTCCAGTGTACTTACTGCAGGGAGAGACGTCAGCAGGCGCTAGGGACAGTGCTAGAAAAAACTTCATTGTGCTAAAAAAAACGATTTACAAGTGCAGGGAAAGATTATTCAAGGTGTAGGGAAAGGATAGGGAGGAATCATTCCATAGCATTTATGTAGAACAGCGTTCAGTAGGGGAGGTTACAGCCTGGGTAATAGGAACAATCCTATTACACCTTGCTGCACTGACTGGGGATTCAAATTGCCATTACACAGCTCTGTAATTCCAGAAAACCTTTCTTGTCAATGGGGTGTTACAGCCATTAACAGTGTTTATTACAAGGAAATATTTCTACGTCTTATTTGCCCTTGTGCGGTGCAGTTATATGTTCTTAAGCATTTTTTGGCTTGTATTAGTGGGAAAAAATGGGCTTATTAGCCATTGTGTGGTGAAGTGCTAAAATTACAGCACTTTTTGTCGTGTATTAGTGGCAAAAGAAAAATATATTTGCCGTAAGCCTTTTGTGGCGTGCATTAGTGGCAAAAGTAAAATATATTTGCCGTTCACCGGGGCAGTTACAGTCTTGTGAAAAAATTAGGACACCCTTTGAAAGCATGTGGTTTTTTGTAACATTTTTAATAAATGGTTATTTCATCTCCGTTTCAACAATACAGAGAGATTAAAGTAATCCGACTAAACAAAGAAAACTGAATAAAAGTCTTTTCAAGATCTTCTGTAAATGTCATTCTACAAAAATGCCTATTCTAACTGAGGAAAAAGATAGGACACCCTTGCCCCTAATAGCGAGTGTTACCTCCTTTGGCTGAAATAACTGCAGTGAGACGGTTCTTGTAGCCATCTACCAGTCTTCGACATCGGTCTGAGGAAATTTTACCCCACTCCTCAATGCAGAACTTTTTCAGCTGTGAGATGTTTGAGGGGTTTCTTGCACGTACAGCCCTTTTCAAGTCACCCCACAGCATCTCAATGGGATTCAAATCTGGACTTTGACTTGGCCATTCCAGGACTCTCCATTTCTTCTTTTTCAGCCAATCTTTGGTTGATTTACTAGTATGTTTTGGGTCATTGTCATGTTGCATGGTCCAGTTCCGCTTCAGCTTTAATTTTCTAACTGATGGTCTCACATGTTCTTCAAGCACCTTCTGATACACAGTAGAATTCATCGTGGATTCTATGATGGTGAGCTGACCAGGTCCTGCTGCAGCAAAGCAGCCCCAAACCATGACACTTCCACCTCCATGCTTCACAGTTGGTATGAGGTTCTTTTCTTGGAATGCTGTGTTTGGTTTACGCCAAACATGTCCTCTGCTGTTGTGTCCAAATAATTCAATTTTGGACTCATCTGTCCAAAGAACATTATTCCAGAAGTCCTGGTCTTTGTCAACTTTATCGCTGGCAAATGTCAGTCTGGCCTCGATGTTTCTCTTGGAAAGCAAAGGTTTCCTCCTTGCACACCTCCCATGCAAGTTAAACTTGTACAGTCTCTTTCTGATTGTAGAGGCATGTACTTCTACATCAACAGTAGCCAGAGCCTGCTGTAGTTCTCGAGATGACACTTTAGGGTTTTTGGATACCTCTTTTAGCATCTTGCGGTCTGCTCTTGGGGTGAACTTGCTGGGGCGACCAGTCCTGGGCATGTTGGCAGTTGTTTTGAAAGCCCTCCACTTGTAGACTATCTTCCGGACAGTGGAATGGCTGATTTCAAAATCTTTTGAGATCTTTTTAAATCCCTTCCCAGACTCATAGGCTGCTACAATCTTTTTTCTGAAGTCCTCTGACAGCTCTTTTGCTCTCACCATGGTGCTCACTCTCACTTCAACAGTCAGGAGCACACCAAACTAAATGTCTGAGGTTTAAATAGGGCAAGCCTCATTCAACATGCAGAGTAACGATCTACTAATTATGTGCACCTGGTGTGATATACCTGTGTGAGATCTGAGCCAATTTAAGAGGGAATACATGTGAGGGTGTCCTATCTTTTTCCTCAGTTAGAATAGGCATTTTTGTAGAATGACATTTACAGAAGATCTTGAAAAGACTTTTCTTCAGTTTTCTTTGTTTAGTTGGATTACTTTAATCTCTCTGTATTGTTGAAACGGAGATGAAATAACCATTTATTAAAAATGTTACAAAAAACCACATGCTTTCAAAGGGTGTCCTAATTTTTTCACATGACTGTATATATTCTAAAGCCTTTTGTGGTGTGTATTAGTGGCAAATGAAAAATATATTTGCCGTTCAACAGTGCAGTTATATGTTATAAAGCCCTTTTTGTTGTGTAATAGTGGCAAAATAAAAATATATTTGCTGTTCAGCGGTGCAGTTATATGTTCTAAAGCCTTTTGTGGCGTGTATAAGTGGAAAAAGAAAAATATATCTGCCGTTCAGCGGTGCAGTTATATGTTATAAAGCCCTTTTTGTCATGTAATAGTGGCAAAAGAAAAATATATTTGCCATTCAGCGGTGCAGTTATATGTTCTACAGCCTTTTGTGGCGTGTATACAGTTGCAAGAAAAAGTATGTGAACCCTTTGGAATGATATGGATTTCTGCACAAATTGGTCATAAAATGTGATCTGATCTTCATCTAAGTCATAACAATAGACAATCACAGTCTGCTTAAACTAATAAACACACAAAGAATTAAATGTTACCATGTTTTTATTGAACACACCATGTAAACATTCACAGTGCAGGTGGAAAAAGTATGTGGATTTAATAACTGGTTGAACCTCCTTTGGCAGCAATAACTTCAACCAAACGTTTCCTGTAGTTGCAGATCAGACGTGCACAACGGCCAGGAGTAATTCTTGACCATTCCTCTTTATAGAACTGTTTTAGTTCAGCAATATTCTTGGGATGTCTGGTGTGTATCGCTTTCTTGAGGTCATGCCACAGCATCTCAATCGGATTGAGGTCAGGACTCTGACTGGGCCACTCCAGAAGGCATATTTTCTTCTGTTTAAGCCATTCTGTTGTTGATTTACTTCTATGCTTTGGGTTTTTGTCCTGTTGCAACACCCATCTTCTGTTGAGCTTCAGCTGGTGGACAGATGGCCATAAGTTCTCCTGCAAAATGTCTTGACAAACTTGAGAATTCATTTTTCCTTCGATGATAGCAATACGTCCAGGCCCTGACGCAGCAAAGCAGCCCCAAACCATGATGCCCCCACCACCATACTTTACAGTTGGGATAAGGTTTTGATGTTGGTGTGCTGAGCCTCTTTTTCTCCATACATAGTGTTGTGTGTTTCTTCCAAACAACTCAACTTTGGTTTCATCTGTCTACAGAATATTTTGCCAGTACTGCTGTGGAACATCCAGGTGCTCTTGCGCAAACTGTAAACGTGCAGCAATGTTTATTTTGGACAGCAGTGGCTTCCTCTGTGGTATCCTCCCATGAAATCCATTCTTGTTTAGTGTTTTACGTATCGTAGATTCGCTAACAGGGATGCTAGCATATGCCAGAGACTTTTGTAAGTCTTTAGCTGACACTCTAGGATTCTTCTTCACCTCATTGAGCAGTCTGCGCTGTGCTCTTGCAGTCATATTTACAGGACTGCCACTCCTAGAGAGAGTAGCAGCAGTGCTGAACTTTCTCCATTTATAGACAATTTGTCTTACCATGGACTGATGAACAGCAAGGCTTTTGGAGATACTTTTATAACCCTTTCCAGCTTTATGCAAGTCAACAATTCTTAATCGTAGGTCTTCTGAGAGCTCTTTTGTGCGAGGCATCATTCACATCAGGCAATGCTTCTTGTGAAAAGCAAATTCAGAACTGGTGTGTGTTTTTAATAGGGCAGGGCAGCTGTACCCAACACCTCCAACCTCATCTCATTGATTGGACTCCAGTTGGCTGATACCTCACTCCAATTAGCTCTTGGAGATGTCATTAGTCTAGGGGTTCACATACTTTTTCCACCTGCACTATGAATGTTTACATGGTGTGTTTAATAAAAAACATGGTAACATTTAATTCTTTGTGTGTTATTTGTTTAAGCAGACTGTGATTGTCTATTGTTGTGACTTAGATGAAGATCAGATCACATTTTATGACCAATTTGTGCAGAAATCCATATCATTCCAAAGGGTTCACATACTTTTTTTTGCAACTGTAAGTAGAAAAAAAAAACATATATTTGCCGTTCAGAAGTGCAGTTATATGTTATAAAGCTCTTTTTGTCATGTAATAGTGGCAAAATAAAAATATATTTGTCGTTCAGCGGTGCAGTTATATGTTTTAAAGCCTTTTTGGCGTGTATAAGTGGAAAACGAAAAATATATTTACCGTTCAGCGGTGCAGTTATATGTTATTAAGCATTTTGTGGTGTGTATTAGTGGCAAAATAAAAATATATTTGCCGTTCAGCAGTGCAGTTATATGTTATAAAGCCATTTTTGTGGTGTAATAGTGCAAAATAAAAATATATTTGCCGTTCAGCAGGGCAGTTATATGTTCTAAAGCCTTTTGTGGCGTGTATTAGTGGCAAAATAAAAATATATTTGCCGTTCAGCGGTGCAGTTATAAGTTATAAAGCCCTTTTTGTCGTGTAATAGTGGCAAAATAAAAATATATTTGCCGTTCAGCGGTGCAGTTATACAGTATGTTCTAAAGCCTTTTGTGGCGTGTATAAGTCGAAAAAGAAAAATATACAGTCAGGTCCATAAATATTGGGACATCGACACAATTATAATATTTTTGGCTCTATGCACCACCACAATGGATTTTAAATGAAACGATCAAGATGTGCTTTAACTGCAGACTGTCAGCCTTAATTTGAGGGTATTTACATCCAAATCAGGTGAGCGGTGTAGGAATTACAACAGTTTGCATATGTGCCTCCCACTTGTTAAGGGACCAAAAGTAATGGGACATAATAATAATAATCATAAATCAAACTTTCTTGGTTGCAAATCCTTTGCAGTCAATTACAGCCTGAAGTCTGGAACGCATAGACATCACCAGACACTGGGTTTCATCCCTGGTGATGCTCTGCCAGGCCTCTACTGCAACTGTCTTTAGTTCCTGCTTGTTCTTGGGGCATTTTCTCTTCAGTTTTGTCTTCAGCAAGTGAAATGCATGCTCAATCGGATTCAGGTCGGGTGATTGACTTGGCCATTGCATAACATTCTACTTCTTTCCCTTAAAAAACTATTTGGTTGCTTTTGCAGTATGCTTTGGGTCATTGTCCATCTGCACTGTGAAGCGCCGTCCAATGAAGCATTTGCCTGAATATGAGCAGATAATATTGCTCGAAACACTTCAGAATTCATCCTGCTGCTTTTGTCAGCAGTCACATCATCAAAAAATACAAGAGAACCAGTTCCATTGGCAGCCATACATGCCCACGCCATGACACTACCACCACCATGCTTCACTGATTGGGTGGTGTGCTTAGGATCATGAGCAGTTCCTTTCCTTCTCTATACTCTTCTCTTCCCATCACTCTGGTACAAGTTGATCTTGGTCTCATCTGTCCATAGGATGTTGTTCCAGAACTGTGAAGGCTTTTTGAGATGTCGTTTGGCAAACTCTAATCTGGTCTTCCTGTTTTTGAGGCTCACCAATGGTTTACACCTTGTGGTGAACCCTCTGTATTCACTCTGGTGAAGTCTCCTCTTGATTGTTGACTTTGACACACATACACCTACTTCCTGGAGAGTGTTCTTGATCTGGCCAACTGTTGTGAAGGGTGTTTTCTTCACCAGGGAAATAATTCTTCGGTAATCCACCACAGTTGTTTTCTATGGTCTTCCGGGTCTTTTGGTGTTGCTGAGCTCACCGCTGCGTTCCTTCTTTTTAAGAAAGTTCCAAACAGTTGTTTTGGCCACGCCTAATGTTTTTGCTATCTCTCTGATGGGTTTGTTTTGTTTTTTCAGCCTAATGCTGGCTTGCTTCACTGATAGTGACAGCTCTTTGGATCTCATCTTGAGAGTTGACAGCAACAGATTCCAAATGCAAATAGCACAGTTTAAATGAACTCTGGACCTTTTATCTGCTCATTGTAATTGGGATAATGAGGGAATAGCACACACCTGGCCATGGAACAGCTAAGAAGCCAGTTGTCCCATTACTTTTGGTCCCTTAACAAGTGGGAGGCACATATGTAAACTGTTGTAATTCCTACACCGTTCACCTGATTTGGATGTAAATACCCTCAAATTAAAGCTGACAGTCTGCAGTTAAAGCACATCTTGATTGTTTCATTTCAAATCCATTGTGGTGGTGTATAGAGCCAAAAATGTTAGAATTGTGTCGATGTCCCAATATTTATGGACCTGGCTGCATTTCCGTTCAGTGGTGCAGTTATGTTCTAAAGGCCTTTTTTGTGTG
Source organism: Bufo bufo (assembly GCF_905171765.1). NCBI lineage: Eukaryota > Metazoa > Chordata > Amphibia > Anura > Bufonidae > Bufo > Bufo bufo. The sequence continues at coordinate 568,998,420 of NC_053391.1, read as the reverse complement.
TATTAGTATGAAAAAAAAATGAGCTTATTAGCCGTTGTGTGATGAAGTGAGAAAACAAAAGACTTTTTTGGGGTGTTTTAATTTCCTTTTTATTTATTTATTTGATCTAACAGTATGTCAGACAGAGAAGTGCCAGACCCTGCACAGGGGAGTGACAGAGACCTAAATGTTTCTGGTGCAGGCAGAGATCACAGCAGAGTAAGGGGCCATGGCCGCAGGGGTCCCTTCGAGAGGACTGAGCTCCTAGTGTCTTGACCAGCGTCATGTCTTGACCAGCGTCGTGTCTTGACCAGCGGTTCTTGAATGCTCGACTCGATCTTCGACTTCGTCGCAAGTGACATCAGACACCCCCAGCCAAAAGTCAGTGGGTTCGTCAGACACAACCCTTAGTTGGCATGGCCCGGGAGCAGGCCCTGTGCCCTCACCTGTCCTCAACCTGCCTCCGTCCTTTTCTGTTCCCTCAGCCAGAAAAGTATTGTATGCTGTGGGCTCAACTCCACTATACAGTGAGGACGAGCTACTAGAAGACAGTCAGCAGTTAGTGGCAAGCCAAGATGTGGAGGAGACATCCGCCGCTTCCTCCACTAGGCGGGCAAGTAGTGATGAGGAGAGTGTCATGGGAGCTGGTGTTGCGAGCAGTCAGGCTTCTGACCCAGAGACGGTTGAGGAGGACATCAGTGACATGCAGACAGTACTCGATGATGATGATGTAGCTGATTGCACTTGGGAGCCAGGTGATGAAGGGGCTTCATCATCATTGGGAGAAGAGGGAGGCAGCTTGCCCGTGAGGCAGCAGCGGAGCCAGCAAGTCGCTAGTGTGGCCGGGAGTCAGCAGGGTGGCAGCAGTGGGAGGTCGGGAGCCATATGTGCCCGGGGTAGACCACCCGCTTCGCAGGAGCCTACCTGCCCGGGAAGTAACGGTGCAAGGGTTCACGGAGGCAGCGGCGGTAGCAGTTAGTCAGTGCGTAGTGTTGGGGGTAAAATCACCTACTCGGCGGTGTGGCAGTTTTTTGTTAAGCTGCCGGAGGAGGTGAACATGGCCATATGTAGAATCTGTGGGCAGAAGTTGAAACGTGGCCAGGATGTCAATGTTGGCACCACTGCCCTGCATCAGCATATGCAGCGTCACCATAAAGTGGCTTGGGAGAACTGTGGCTCTGATGTGGTGGTCCAGCCTGCTGCAGCAACTGCTGCATCACCCAGTGGCAAGCAGCGGATTTCAGGCAGTCAAGGCCCAACCACCTCAGCCGAAGGCAGCTGTCTGTCCTTCCCATCATCTGCTGGTCCTGATGCTCCTGCTCCTCACCTCCTGCTGCTCCTCCTGCTCAGTCATCGATCACCGAAGCGACTGCCAGGAGACAACAGTATGAGTGAACTCATTCAACGGTGCAGAAGCTGAACATGCTCCTGTCCAAGTTGCTGGTGCTGCAGTCCCTCCCTTTTCAAGTGGTGGACTCTGCCCCTTTCAGAGAACTAATGGCTTGTGCCCAGCCGAGGTGGAGAGTCCCAAGCCGTCATTTCTTTGCCAAAATTCAGTACCAGCCCTGCACACACATGTAGAACACACACATGTAGAAGGTGGGCCAGTCCTTGAGCCTGTCGGTGTCTGCCAAAGTGCACGGCAGCTCCGACGTGTGGAGCTGTAACTACGGTCAGGGACAATGCATGTCCTTTATGGCCCACTGGGTAAATGTGGTTCCAGCACAGCCAAACCAGCAACTTGGTCAGGTGATGCCGCTTTCGCCTCCACGTTCTCACGTCGTTGGTCCTGCGATAATGTCCGCCTCTGCCTCCTCATTCTCCACTGTGTCCTCAGAGTCCACTGCAGGGACAATTCACCATGCCCCTCCAGCATACCACATGTGCGGGGCACGGCGGTGTCATGCTGTTCTGCACCTCGTTTGCCTGGGAGAACGGAGTCACACAGGAAAGAAACTCCTCTGTGTCCTTCATCAAGAAATCGAATCCTGGCATTCTCCGTGACAACTGAAAATTGGAACCATGGTGACCAACAACGGGAAGAATATGGTGTCGGTGCTGCGTAAAGGAGGGCTGAGCCATGCGCCCTGCATGGCACACGTGTTCAATCTGGTTGTCAAACAGTTCCTGAAGTCTTCCACCCATCTGCGGGATGAACAATGTCATTCCACTGCTTCATTGCCTGGAACAGATGCTGGTAAAACTGAACTACTATAGAGACATCTTATGTAGTCAGTTGGCCGCTGCCTATCTCCGCCATCAACCATCCTCTTGCAGGTCTGACCGGGGGGGGCCCTGTACACTCACTTTCCTCTGCCATAGCTGCTGTGGCAGGGTGGGTGGGGGGGGGGGGGGGGGGTAGGAGCAGTTCCAGCTCCATCAGCAGCAACTTGAGTCTAGAGTCGCTGATGAGCAGCTTTCTTCACCCGCCTAGTGAAGAAAATACTCACCAGCAAAAGCAAGACCTGGAGCAGGACCTGAACCAGCAGGTGGTGGCATACTTGGACAGCACTATGCCACCCCACATTGAAGATCTGCTGGACTACTGGGCAGCCAAACTGGATTTGTGGCCGCAACTGGAAAAGCTGTCCTGCCCGGCCAGTAGTGTGGCATCAGAACGGGTGTTTAGTGCGGCAGGGGCCATAGTTATCCCAAGAAGAACTCTCCTGTCCACCGAAATTGTGGAGAGACTGACTTTTGTCAAGATGAATCAGGCGTGGATCAGCCAGGATTTCCACCCAACAATGCCTGATTCATCAGATTAGATCATCCATGGTGCTACACCAACACTTTGACAAAAGAGACCGGTGTCTTCTGGCTACCTGCCTCAGCTACTATTCTGATGCTGCCACCCGCCTGATGCCACACATCTGATGCCAAGTGCTCCTTCTTACACTGACCATCGTCAGGGGGTACTGTTATTGCCACCTACCTCCCCACTCTGTCACTGGCTCACTCTGTGGTCTCCTCATGCTGTTGCCACCTCCACACTTTGTCACCTTGCCACTCTGTGGTCTCCTCATGCTGCTGCCACCTCCACACTATGTCATCTTGCCACTCTGTGGTCTCCTCATGCTGCTGCCACCTCCACACTATGTCACCTTGCCACTCTGTGGCCTCCTGGGGCTGCCGCCACCTCCATACTCTGAAATTGGGCCACTCTGTGGTCTCCTCATGCTGCTTCCACCTAACAACTATGACATAGGGCCACTCTGTGGACATTCTTCATGACTGGGCCACTATTTTGCCTTTCGGCCTGGCTGACATCATCATTTATTTGACCCTTCTTGTGATCTGTCAGAAGGAAAAATGAGACGCACAACGGATCCTCTCTGTGTAGCAGTTGTAAGGCCTGTATGGTCCCAACAGAATTGGCTTGTGATTTGATAGCCAAAAGCAGGAGTGGGTACAAAACACAGAAGACATGCAAATATTCCATTCACGTGTCATCTCTGTTGTGGATCCACTACTGTTTTTTTCGGCATTAGCAATACTGATGGATTACTGACCAAATGCTGACCGAGTGAAGGCGAATGCTCAACAGACAGGATCCGTTTTTTTGGTGTTATTTTTCTGATGGATCAGAGGAAGGGCTAATTCATCAGTGACGTCAACACAAACTTACTGCTGACACCCTCTCCCCTCTGTAAGGGGGCTCTACTTGTATAAGCGTTTAATAAAACAGGTTCTGTAGACATCTATGTGGAATGAGCTGATGACGGTGTAAAAGAAGTGCGCTTCTTCTTGGGGCTAAAATCGACCTGTAAGGCTGAGTTCATACTTGAGTTATTTGGTCAGTTTTGGCCCCGTGACTGCCCAAAGAAGTAAAGTGTGCAGTGATTCTAAGAGCGACGCCTGTCATCTGCATGTCATACTGACTCACAGTATTATTTCACTACCACAGCGGACTCCCTATGCGTTTTACTGCAAGGCACAGTGTTCTACACCACTATAAAGGCTCTCTGCAGCCAGAAAATAGCAGTTTTTAACGCGATTTGCCACGAAGAAATTCAGATAGAACAAAGAATTTAAAAGATTCGGCAAACCGGCCGAATCGAATATTTAAAAAATTCGCTCATCTCCAGTGCTGGAAATCACCAGTAGTGATCACTCCTCCCCATGGAGAAGAGATTATTGCTGCATGGAAATGTAGCTCTTCACCTACACTGACGAGCAGGCGATTGTTTGATGGACAACAAACTGGGGGAATGTGTCCCTGACTGCATGAGACATGCTATTTAGATTGTCAAAGGGTGAGGGCACCTTCACATGCCCTCACCCTTTGACAATCTAAATAGCATGTCTCATGCAGTCAGGGACACATTCCCCAGTTTGTTTCAGAATTTCCCGCGACTGAATATAGTTCCATTCACCTGAATCAGGCGTGTAGAAATCCATGCGCTTGCCTCCCATTCAAAACGAATGGAACAGATTTTTAGTGGCAGAAAATTCTGCTACAAAACCCACACGGTGTGAAAGCATCCTTAAAGGGACAGGTCTTCCCAGGACATTTGTTAGCCCATCCTTTGAAGAACTGTTCAATTGAGGACAAAATGGGGGGAGGGAGGTGAGTGATCATCTATTCTGTGATGGGGGAGTAATCCATGAATCTTGTGGTATGGGTACTGTCTACCTTCCCCTCAGTTAATGGATAATAGTTTGAGCCAGTAGCCCATACCCTTTTATCAGAGTAAGGCCCCTTTCTCATGGGCGAGAATTCCGGGCGGGTGCAATGCGTGAGGTGAACGCATTGCACCCGCACTGAATCTGGACCCATTCACTTCAATGGGGCTGTGCACATGAGCGGTGATTTTCACGCATCACTTGTGCGTTGTGTGAAAATCGCAGCAAGCTCTATATTGTACGTTGTACATAGAAGTGAATGGGGCTGTGTGAAAATCGCAAGCATCCGCAAGCAAGTGCGGATGCGGTGCGATTTTCACGCATGGTTGCTAGGTGACGATCGGGGTGGGGACCCGATCTTTATTATTTTCCCTTATAACATGGTTCTTAATACAGAATGCTAAGTAAATTAGGGATGGAGGGGTTAAAAAAAATAAAAATAAATTAAACTCACCTCATCCACTTGTTCGCGCAGCCCGGCTTGTCTTCTTTCTTCTTCTTTGAGTACCTGGGAGAAAAGGACCTTTGGTGACGTCACTGCGCTCATCACATGGTCCGTCACATGGTCCAAAGGTCCTTTTCTCCCAGGTCCTCAAAGAAGAAGAAAGAAGACAAGTGGATGAGGTGAGTTAAAAAAAAAAAATTTTAACCCCCTCTGTCCCTAATTTACATTTTGTATTCAGAATGCTATTATTTTCCCTTATAACCATGTTATAAGGGAAAATATTAAAATCTACAGAATACGTAACCCAAACCCAAACTTCAGTGAAGAAGTCCGGGTTTGGGTCTGGCTGGGTACCACATTCAGTTCAGGATGCATCAGTTCAGGATGAATCAGGATGTCTTCAGTTCAGTCTTTTTGAGTTTTCAGGACGGAGATAATACCGCAGCATGCTGCGGTTTTATCCCCGTCCAAAATTCTGGAACACTTGCCAGAATGCCGGATCCGCCATTAATTTACATTGAAATGTATTAATGCCGGATCCGGCATTAAAAATATCGCAATGCCGGATCCGTCCTTCCGGTCTGCGCATGCGCAGACCTTTAAAATTGTGGGGAAAAAAAATAGAAACGGATCCGTTTGTCTGTATGACAAACGGACAGACGGATCAGTTCTTGCAATGCATTTGTAAGACGGATCCGCATCCAGATCCGTCTACAAAAGCTGTCCGTTTGCATGCAGATTGCCGGATCCGGCAGGCAGTTCCGGCTTCCCACCCTCCCTTTGTCTCTTTGGGAATTTTTACACAAAATTGGTGCTGATTTTTGTTATTGTTTTCTTATGTTTAAGAAAAGGTTTCAGCTTTTAGCATTAGAAGTTGTGAGGGATACCGTACCCCTCGTGCCCCGACTGACGTCAGACGTCGACTACGTCGAGCTCACGAGATGCGGTATGGTCACTGGTTACCAAGACGTGACGTTACGCCCTCCTGAAGGAGCATGTAAGGTCAGCTTGGTACAGTTTACACTGACTCCTCCTGTCCACACGGGCACAGAGAGGCAACAAGCTGAGGGAGCCTGGTTACTGCCCCAGTGAAACAGCGCGTCCTCGGCCTGGGAAAACTGCCACCAGCTTCTCGTTTGATATAAGCCCAGTCCGCTAACGGGATTATATAGGGTGAGAAACCAACCCACGGTAGCTTATAACTAGGCCGAAACACGGACGTGGGGATTCGTAATCGAGATACAAGACAGCACAAGATTAAATGATATATTTAATCGCCTTAAGGGCACACTAGATAACACAATATACACAAGGAATATATACAGTGGTAGGAGGTTACAAATACAGGTAATATGGTACAAACAGGATTACACACAGTACAAGTCAGTTACTGGGTAGTTGAATTTTCCTTTGGGTTATGATTAGTCACATGGAGGGCAGTGATGTCAGCTGGTTGCAGGTCCCTCTAAACACATGTCACGATGTGACCTTCCTTCAGAGAAAGACACCGCCCGCTGGCTTGCATGGGCTTTTTGACCTATAGCTGGTCCCTCCCTCCCTGCCTCTGGGAAGGGTCCCCTCCTCCTCTTCTGGGCTGGCAGCCAAGGACCCACAAAACCCATAGCTCCAGACCAGGAGGTCACAGGGAGATAGTTCTGGGACCAACAGACCCGCCTGGGTTCTGGCTACAATTAGAGTCCAAGCATGGTACTGTTATTGGGTTTCTGTGGGGAGATATGTATATCTCCCTTCTCTGGCACCTGACCTCCAACCTATGACCATGGGCATGTTCATCGTGGCCATCGGCACACAAATATGTATACGGTTTGCGCCTGTGATGGCCGGGCGATCCATAATTCCTTATAAATCGCTGGTTCCATGCTGTTGATTGAACTGGGGAATAGCTTAGACCTCATGCTGAGAGATTCTTCCTGTGACATCATCTTGGTTCCTTGCTGACTGGTTGAGGTGTGAATTCGTACTCATGTGGCCTCCTTGAAGCCATAACCACTGTGGAGTTCACTACCTCCGTTATCTGACAAGCAGAGGGTTGAAGTGAGAAGTTATTTTTCATGTACACTGACAAAGGTGAATCAGATGAAAATCATGGCTGCTAGAAAATAATGATCCATATTCCTCACAGATGTCACAGCTGGCGGTCGGTCGTTCGTGTAAAAGAATGTGGTGTAGTTGAGGGCGGACTTGCCCACTAGAAGCAGTGGTTTGGCATACTGCTTCGGATCCCTCCTGTTTTGAGTTATCCGACCCCTGAAATGTCCCCCCATATGCCCGGGCCCCTCACACACAATGTACTTACCTCGCTCTCCGGCATCCGTGTCGCTCCTGGTCCCAGCACTGCCGCCACTGCTTCTCCCTGTGCGATGTCGGGGGGCAGCCATTGGCAGGGACCAGGAGCGACGCAGAAGCGAGGCAAGTATATTGTGTGTGAGGGGCCTGGGCATATGGGGAGGCATTTCAGGGGTCGGATAACCCCTTTAAAGGGAACCTGTCACCTGGATTTTGGGTATAGAGCTGAGGACATGGGTTGCTAGATAGCCGTTAGCACATCCGCAATACCCAGTCCCCATAGCTCTGTGTGCTTTTATTGTGTATAAAAACCGATTTAATACATATGCAAATTAACCTAAGATGAGTCAGAGCTTGAAAATATGACTCTTCTCTGGTCACACCAGTAAGATATGACTCTTTTATGTTAATTTGCATATGTATCAAATCGTTTTTTTTTACACAATAAAAGCACACAGAGCTATGGGCCCTGGGTATTGCGGATGTGCCAGCGGCCATCTAGCAACCCATGTCCTCAGCTCTATACACAAAATCCCGGTGACAGGTTCCCTTTAATGGTATAAAAACCATTCTGTGAATAATTTTGATATTTCAATAAAGCTGTGGCCCATTCAACAATAAAAGGTTTTATACATATTACTTATTGGTGTTACTGTGTTTACTTACATAGGAAGTTGTGGGTATACAGGTAAAACTAAAAAAAATTGAATATTGCGCAAAAGTTCATTTATTTCAGTATGCTTAAAAGGTGAAACTAATATATAAGATAGACTCATTACATGCAAAGCAAGATATTTCAAGCCTTTATTTGTTATAATTTGGATGATTATGGCTTACAGCTTATGCAAACCCCAAACTCAATATCTCAGAAAATTAGAATATTGTGAAAAGGTTAAATATTCTAGGCTCAAAGTGTCACACTCTAGTCAGCTAATTAATCCATATACCCTGAGCAAAGGGTACCTGAGCCTTTAAATTGTCTCTCAGTCTGGTTCAGTAGGAATCACAAATATGGGATAGACTGCTGACCTGACAGTTGTGTGGAAAACCATCATTAACCCCCTCCATAAGGAGGGAAAGCCTCAAAAGGTAATTGCAAAAGAAGTTGGATGTTCCCAAAGTGCTGTATCAAAGTACAGGGTGGGCCATTATATGGATACACCTTAATAAAATTGGAATGGTTGTTGATATTAACTTCCTGTTTGTGGCACATTAGTATATGTGAGGGGGGGAAACTTTTCAAGATGGGTGGTGACCATGGCGGCCATTTTGAAGTCGGCCATTTTGAATCCAACTTTAGTTTTTTCAATAGGAAGAGGGACTTATTGGGAATTTCACAAGAAAAACAATGGTGTGCTTGGTTATAACGTAACTTTATTCTTTCATGAGTTATTTACAAATTTCTGACCACTTATAAAATGTGTTCAATGCAAAGCAAGATATTTCAAGCCTTTATTTGTTATAATTTGGATGATTATGGCTTACAGCTTATGCAAACCCCAAACTCAATATCTCAGAAAATTAGAATATTGTGAAAAGGTTAAATATTCTAGGCTCAAAGTGTCACACTCTAGTCAGCTAATTAATCCATATACCCTGAGCAAAGGGTACCTGAGCCTTTAAATTGTCTCTCAGTCTGGTTCAGTAGGAATCACAAATATGGGATAGACTGCTGACCTGACAGTTGTGTGGAAAACCATCATTAACACCCTCCATAAGGAGGGAAAGCCTCAAAAGGTAATTGCAAAAGAAGTTGGATGTTCCCAAAGTGCTGTATCAAAGTACAGGGTGGGCCATTTATATGGATACACCTTAATAAAATGGGAATGGTTGTTGATATTAACTTCCTGTTTGTGGCACATTAGTATATGTGAGGGGGGAAACTTTTCAAGATGGGTGGTGACCATGGCGGCCATTTTGAAGTCGGCCATTTTTGAATCCAACTTTAGTTTTTTCAATAGGAAGAGGGACTTATTGGGAATTTCACAAGAAAAACAATGGTGTGCTTGGTTATACGTAACTTTATTCCTTTCATGAGTATTTACAAATTTCTGACCACTTATAAAATGTGTTCAATGCCAAAGCAAGATATTTCAAGCCTTATTTGTTATAATTTGGATGATTATGGCTTACAGCTTATGCAAAACCCCAAACTCAATATCTCAGAAAATTAGAATATTGTGAAAAGGTTAAATATTCTAGGCTCAAAGTGTCACACTCTAGTCAGCTAATTAATCCATATACCCTGAGCAAAGGGTACCTGAGCCTTTAAATTTGTCTCTCAGTCTGGTTCAGTAGGAATCACAAATATGGGATAGACTGCTGACCTGACAGTTGTGTGGAAAAACCATCATTAACACCCTCCATAAGGAGGGAAAGCCTCAAAAGGTAATTGCAAAAGAAGTTGGATGTTCCCAAAGTGCTGTATCAAAGTACAGGGTGGGCCATTTATATGGATACACCTTAATAAAATGGGAATGGTTGGTGATATTAACTTCCTGTTTGTGGCACTTAGTATAATGTGAGGGGGAAACATTTCAAGATGAGTGGTGACCATGGCGGCCATTTTGAAGTCGGCCATTTTGAATCCAACTTTAGTTTTTTCAATAGGAAGAGGGACTTATTGGAATTTCACAAGAAAAACAATGGTGTGCTTGGTTATAACGTAACTTTATTCTTCATGAGTTATTTACAAATTTCTGACCACTTATAAAATGTGTTCAATGTGCTGCTCATTGTGTTGGATTGTCAATGCAACCCTCTTCTCCCCACTCTTCACACACTGATAGCAACACCGCAGGAGAAATGCTAGCATAGGCTTCCAGTATCCTTAGTTTCAGGTGCTGCACATCTCGTATCTTCACAGCATAGACAATTGCCTTCAGATGACCCCAAAGATAAAATTCTAAGGGGGTCAGATTGGGAGACCTTAGGGGCCATTCAACTGGCCCACGACGACCAATCCACTTTCCAGGAAACTGTTCATCTAGGAATGCTCGGACCTGACACCCATAATGTGGTGGTGCACCACCTTGCTGTAAAAACTCAGGGAACGTGCCAGCTTCAGTGCATAAAGAGGGAAACACATCATCATGTAGCAATTTCGCTATCCAGTGGTCTTGAGGTTTCCATTGATGAGGAATGGCCCCACTATCTTTGTACCCCATATACCACACCATACCATAAATTTGTTTGTCCCAACAGTCTTGGAGGGATCTATCCAATGTGGGTTAGTGTCAGACCAATAGCGGTGGTTTTGTTTGTTAACTTCACCATTCACATAAAAGTTTGCCTCGTCACTGAACAAAATCTTCTGCGTAAACTGAGGGTCCTGTTCCAATTTTTGTTTTGCCCATTCTGCAAATTCAGTGCGCCGATCTGGGTCATCCTCGTTGAGATGCTGCAGTAGCTGGAATTTATAAGGGTGCCATTTGTGAGTAGCTAATATCCGCCGAAGGGATGTTCGACTAATGCCACTCTCCAGTGACATGCGGCGAGTGCTACGCTGTGGGCTCTTGCTGAATGAAGCTAGGACAGCCACTGATGTTTCTTCATTAGAGACAGATTTCATGCGTCCACATTTGGCAAATCCAACACTGAACCAGTTTCACAAAACTTAGCAAGCAGTTTGCTAACTGTAGCATGGGAGATGGGTGGTCTCGTAGGGTGTCTTGCATTGAAATCTGCTGCAATGACCCAGTTACTGCGTTCACCAGACATCAAAACAATTTCTATTCGCTCCTCACGTGTTAACCTCGGCGACATGTCAATGGCTGTAAACAAAGAGAAACTTGTAAATAACTCATGAAAGAATAAAGTTACGTTAAAACCAAGCACACCATTGTTTTTCGTGTGAAATTCCCAATAAATTTGATGTGTCACATGACCCTCTTCCTATTGAAAAAACAAAAGTTGGATTCAAAATGGCGACTTAAAAATGGCCGCCATGGTCACCACCCATCTTGAAAAGTTTCCCCCCCTCACATATACTAATGTGCCACAAACAGGAAGTTAATATCACCAACCATTCCCATTTTATTAAGGTGTATCCATATAAATGGCCCACCCTGTACATTAATAGAAAGTTATGTGGAAGGGACAAGTGTGGAAGAAAAAGGTGCACAAGTGGCAGGGATGACCGTAGCCTGGAGAGGATTGTCAGGAATAGGCCATTCAAAAGTGTTGGGGACTTTTACAAGGAGTGGACTGAGGCTGGAGTTAGTGCATCAAGAGCCACCACACACAGACGGATCCTGGACATGGGCTTCAAATGTCGTATTCCTCTTGTCAAGCCTCTCATGAGCAACAAACAACGTCAGAAGAGTCTTACCTGAGCTAAAGAAAAATAGAACTGGTCTGTTGCTCAGTGGTCCAAAGTCCTCTTTTCTGATGAAAGCAACTTTTTCATCTCATTTGGAAACCAAGGACCCATAGTCTGGAAGAAGAATGGAGAGGCACACAATACAAGATGCTTGAAGTCCAGTGTGAAGTTTCCACAGTCTGTGTTGATTTGGGGAGCCATGTCATCTGCTGGTGTTGGTCCACTGTGCTTCATTAAAGGGACTCTGTCACCACTTTCTAACCCCCCCTTTTAAAAGTATTGTTATCTCCATGGCGCCCCTGTGATTACAAAGGTGTTGTTAGAAGATAAATTCGCCGTCTCCTTTTGATAAAAAGAGCTTTTATCTAACCTGTCAATCTTCTTGATAAGGTGCCCAGGGCGTTTCTGTTGGTCTCAAGCTGCCGCCCGCCGCCGCCGCTGTTGGTGCCCAGCTCCTCCCCTGATGCTTTCAGCGCCGCCTGAATATAATGAAATACGCCTCCGGCTCTCGCTCAGTGCCCCCTCCTTTTAAAAGATCCCGCGCGTGCGCACAGGCCTGTGCCTGATGCGCCCGTGCGGACATTTACAATCAGCCTCATTGAGCGAAGTGCGCATGCGCGCACTTCGCTCAACCTCCTCATCAGACGAGCACTGCAGCCGGCCGGCTGGCAGTGCTCGTCTGATGAGGAGGTTGAGCGAAGTGCGCGCATGCGCACTTCGCTCATGAGGCTGATTGTAAATGTCCGCACGGGCGCATCAGGCCACAGGCCTGTGCGCACGCGCGGGATCTTTTAAATGGAGGGGGCACTGAGCGAGAGCCGGAGGCGTATTTTCATTATATTCAGGCGGCGCTGAAAGCATCAGGGGGAGGAGCTGGGCACCAACAGCGGCGGCGGCGGGCGGCAGCTTGAGACCAACAGAAACGCCCTGGGAACCTTATCAAGAAGATAGACAGGTTAGATAAAAGCTCTTTTATCAAAAGGAGACGGCGAATTTATCTTCTAACAACACCTTTTGTATCACAGGGGCGCCATGGAGATAACAATACTTTTAAAAGGGGGGGTTAGAAAGTGGTGACAGAGTCCCTTTAAGTCCAGAGTCAACGCAGCCATCTACCAGGAGATTTTGTAGCACTTCATGCTTCCTACAGCAGATGAGCTTTATGGAGATGGAGATGGTGACTTCATTTTCCAGCAGGACTTGGCACCTGCCCACACTGCCAAAAGTACCAAAACCTGGTTCAATGACCATGGGATTACTGTGCTTGATTGGCCAGCAAACTCGCCTGACCTGAACCCCATAGAGAATCTATGGGGCATTTCCAAGAGAAAGATGAGAGACATGAGACCGAACAATGCAGAAGAGCTGAAGGCAGCTATTGAAGCATCCTGGTCTTCCATAACACCTCAGCAGTGCCATAGGCTGATAGCATCCATGCCATGCCGCACTGAGGCAGTAATTGATGCAAAAGGAGCCCAAACCAAGTACTGAGCACATATGCATGATTATACTTTTCAGAGGTCCTACGTTTTTCTATGTAACATCCTTTTTTTTATTGATTTCATGTAATCTAATTTTCTGAGATTGTGACTTTGGGGTTTTCATAAGCTGTAAGCCATACTCATCCAAATTATAACATAAAGGCTTGAAATATCTCGCTTTGCATGCAATGAGTCTCTCTCATACATTAGTTTCATCTTTTAAAGGGAAACTGTCACCTGGAAAACACATATTAAACCAACCACAGTACCTTTAAAGTATCCCCCAGTGTGTTGCTAATCTTGTTTTCTCTTTCCTCATTCTGTCTCCTCATATTTGTTAAAATTGCAGTTTTAATGTCTGTTGGCGCCTTCTCCAAGTCAGGCTTGAAGTCAAGGGGGCAGCGATTCTCGTCTTTAGCGTGAGCATGATCACTGAACTTGCATTCTCCAGCGCCTGAAGCCAGTGATGGAACTGAACGGCACAATGCGCAGTCTGCAAAATGAAGGCGGTGAGAGAGGGAGCGCTGTAAACAGGCGCATGCGCGAGAAGAGCGCGGTCCCCGGCAATCACGGCAAAATGTCCATTACAATGTAGAGAGGAGGGGTAAGGGGCGGGGGTTATCGTACCTTGAAGCAAGAAGGCCGCTGCCCCCCTTGACTTCAACCCTGACTTGGAGAAGGCGCCAACAGACATTAAAACTGCAATTTTAACAAATATGAGGAGACAGAATGAGGAAAGAAAATCATGATTAGCAACACACTGGCGGATACTTTAACCCCCTTTAGGACACAGCCTTATTTCACCTTAAGGACCAGGCCATTTTTTGCAAATCTGACAGTGTCACTTTAAGTGGTGATAACTTCAAAACGCTTTGGACTTATCCAGGCTATTCTGAGATGTTTTTTCGTCATATATATGTACTTTATGACACTGGTAAATGCAGAAGTCAAAAAAATATTTTTTTATTTATAAAAATACCAAATTTACCATTTTTTTTAAAAAAAATGCAAATTTCCAAGTTTCAATTTCTCTACTTCTATAATACATAGTAATACCTCCCAAAAATAGTTATTAATTTACATCCCCCATATGTCTACTTCATGTTTGGATCATTTTGGGAAATGATATTTTTATATTTTGGGGATGTTACAAGGCTTAGAAGTTAGATAGCAAATCTTGAAATTTTTCAGAAATTTGAAAAAACCCAATGTTTAGGACCAGTTCAGGTCTGAAGTCACTTTGTGAGGGCTTTACATAATAGAAACCACCTGAAAATGACCCATTCTAGAAACTACACCCCTCAAGCTATTCAAAACTGATTTTACAAATGTCGTTAACCCCTTTAGGTGTTGCACAAGAGTTATTGGCATATGGGGATGAAATTTGAGAATGAATTTTTTTTGCCAATTCTCAATTTTACCCATTTTTTTCCACTAACAAAGCAAGGGTTAACAGCCAAACAAGACTGTATCTTTATTGCCCTGACTCTGCCGTTTACAGAAACACACCCCGTATTTGGTCGTACACTACTGTACTGGCACACAGTATGGCGCAGAGGGAAAGGTGCGCCATATGGTTTTGGGAGAAGGCAGATTTTGCTGGACTGGTTTATTTACCCATGTCCCATTTGAAGCCCCCCTGATGCACCCCTAGAGTAGAAACTCCATTAAGTGACCCCCATCTAAGAAACTACACCCCTCAAGGTATTCAAAACTGATTTTACTAACTTTGTTAACCTTTTAGGTGTTGCACAAGAGTTATTGGCAAATGGGGATGAAATTTGAGAATTTCATTTTTTTGCCAAATTTTCAATTTTAACCTATTTTTCAACTAACAAAGCAAGGGTTAACAGCCAAACAAGACTGTATCTTTATTGCCCTGACTCTGCCGTTTACAGAAACACCCCATATGTGGTCGTACACTACTGTACGGCCACACGGCGGGGCGTAGAGGGAAAGGAGCGCTGTGTGGTTTTGGAGGGCTGATTTTTATGGACCGGTTTATTTACACAGTGTCCTGTTTTCAACCCCCCTGATGCACCCCTGGAGTAGAAACTCCCTAAAAGTGACCCCATTTTGGAAACTACGGGATAAGGTGGCAGTTTTGTTGGTACTATTTTTAGGGTACATATGATTTTTGGTTGCTCTATATTACATTTTTGTGAGGTAATGTTACCAAAAATTGAAATTCTGACATTTCATCTCCATTTGCCATTAACTGTTGAGGAACACCTAAAGAGTTAATAAAGTTTGTAAAATCAGTTTTGAATACCTTGTGGGGTGTAGTTTCTTAGATGGGGTCACTTTTAGGGAGTTTCTACTCTAGGAGTGCATCAGGGGGGCTTCAAAAGGGACATGGTGTCAATAAAAAAGGCCATCAAAATCGGCCTTCCAGAAGGTCCTTTCCTTTTGCGCCCTGCCTTTTAGTGATACAGCAGTTTACGACCACAAATGTGGCGTTTCTGTAAACTGCAGTATCTGGGTAATAAATATTTAGTTTTTTTTGGTTGTTAACCCTTGCTTTGTTACCGTAAAAAACTGATTAAAATGGAAAAGTGCCAAAAATAGCTGTTTTGGCACCGTTTTAAATTATTTTTTTTTTGACCGTGTTAATCTGGGGGGTTAGGTCATAGGGTATTTTTATAGAGAAGATTCTTATGGATGTGGCGATACCTAATAAGTCTACTTTTTTTACAATTATTAGGTTTTAGACTATATTATCCTTTTGATACCCCAAAAAAATTTTTGTATGTCTAAAGTTTAAGAGTCATTTTTTTTTTTGTTTTTTAGCCGATTATCTTATGTAGAGCTCATTTTTTGCGGATGAGAGGACGGTTTTATTGGCACTATTTTGGGGGCTATATGACTTTTTGATCGCTTGCTATTAAACTTTTTGTTATGTAAGGTGACAAAAAAAGTTTGTTTTTTTTTGCCATGTTAATCTGGGGGGTTAGGTCATGGGGTATTTTTATAGAGGAGATTATTACCGACGCGGGTGATACCTAATTTGTATACTTTTTTTTTAATTATTTAAGTTTACAAACTTTTTGAACAAATTTCTTTTGGTGTCTCAAGTCTGAGAACCATAGTTTTTTTTATCCGATTGTCAGTGGCTAAATTGGGATATAAATTTAGTACTCCATGGAAGTGTGGTACTCCCTGAAGCAATCAATAACGCAGAGGCCCGGATGATCGGGGCACGTGTCACACTGAGTAGTGGTGTCCTTCTGTATCCCCCTTCTGTGACATACTCTGCACCTTTTCTGGGTCCGTCCCTTCTTTCCAGTATGGGGGAACCACACCTGGAAAGTGTTGGCCAGGGACGATCCGGGTGCCTCCAGTTCCCGAGGTACTCCGGCCTGCTCTTTCCCGGTCCGAAAAGATCAGGGCCTTGAGGACTGCCTTATACAACTGAAGGAATGTCCCTGTGTTGCCAGCTCTCCGGGACAGCACAAAAGAGTTGTACAAGGCAATCTGTACCAAGTAGACCGCAACTTTTTTGTACCATGGCATTATATGGCTTGAGGACTTGATCAGAGAGATCAACTCCTCCCATATACCGATTGTAGTCGACGATACAATCGGTCTTGAGGACCGTTGCCACGGTACCTCGCACAGGGACAGGGGTGATGCCGTTACCATGAATTGTGGACAGTACAAGGACATCCCTCTTGTCCTTATATCTGACCAGCAACAGGTTTCCAGTGGTAAGGGCACGGATCTCACCCCTGGGGATAGGTTACCTGGATGGGGTGGGGCAGGGAGGCTGCGTTGATTTTTCCTCACGGTCCCACAAGAGGACGTGGATCTGGCGGCGAGGGACTGGAACAAGGGGATACTAGTATAAAAGTTATCCACGTACAGGTGGTAACCCTTATCTAGCAGTGGGTGCATAAGGTCCCACACAAGTTTCCCGCTAAAATCTAGAGTGGGGGGACATTCTGGGGGTTGAATACGGGAATATCGCCACTCGTACACACGAAACTTGTAAGTGTACCCTGAGGTACTCACAAAGTTTGTACAGCTTCCCGCCATATCTCGCCCGCTTTGAGTGAACATACTGGCGGAAAATGAGTCTCCCCTTGAATGCAATGAGAGACTCATCAACCGCGACCTCCCTTCCAGGTACAAACCGGATTCCAAAAAAGTTGGGACACTAAACAATTGTGAATAAAAACTGAATGCAATGATGTGGAGATGGCAAATGTCAATATTTTATCTGTAATAGAACGTAGATGACAGATCAAATGTTTAATCCGAGTAAATGTATCATTTTAAAGGAAAAATACGTTGATTCCAATTTTCACGGTGTCAACAAATCCCAAAAAAGTTGGGACAAGTAGCAATAAGAGGGCTGGAAAAAGTAAATTTGAGCATAACGAAGAGCTGGAAGACCAATTAACACTAATTAGGTCAATTGGCAACATGATTGGGTATAAAAAGAGCTTCTCAGAGGTGGCAGTGTCTCTCAGAAGCCAAGATGGGTAGAGGATCACCAATTCCCACAATGTTGCGCAGAAAGATAGTGGAGCAATATCAGAAAGGTGTTACCACAGCGAAAAATTGCAAAGACTTTGCATCTATCATCATCAACTGTGCATAACATCATCCGAAGATTCAGAGAATCTGGAACAATCTCTGTGCGTAAGGGTCAAGGCCGTAAAACCATACTGGATGCCCGTGATCTCCGGGCCCTTAAACGAGCACTGCACCACAAACAGGAAGGCTACTGTAAAGGAAATCACAGAATGGGCTCAGGAATACTTCCAGAAACCATTGTCCAGTGAACACAATCCACCGTGCAATCCGCCGTTGCCAGCTGAAACTCTACAGGGCAAAGAAGAAGCCATTTCTAAGCAAGATCCACAAGCTCAGGCGTTTTTCACTGGGCCAGGGATCATTTAAAATGGAGGTGTGCAAAATGGAAGACTGTTCTGTGGTCAGGACGAGTCACGATTCAAAGTTCTTTTTGGAAATCTGGGACGCCATGTCATCCGGACCAAAGAGGACAAGGACAACCCAAGTTGTTATCAACGCTCAGTTCAGAAGCCTGCATCTCTGATGGTATGGGGTTGCATGAGTGGCGTGTGGCATGGGCAGCTTGCATGTCTAGAAAGGCACCATCAATGCAGAAAAATATATTCAGGGTTCTAGAACAACATATGCTCCCATCCAGACGTCATCTCTTTCAGGGAAGACCCTGCATTTTTCAACAAGATAATGCCAGACCACATTCTGCATCAATCACAACATCATGGCTGCGTAGGAGAAGGATCCGTGTACTGAAATGGCCAGTCCTGCAGTCCAGATCTTTCACCTATAAAGAACATTTTGGCGCATCATAAAGAGGAAGGTGCAACAAAGAAGGCCCAAGACGATTGAACAGTTAGAGGCCTGTATTAGACAAGAATGGGAGAGTATTCCTATTTCTAAACTTGAGAAACTGGTCTCCTCGGTCCCCAAGACGTCTGTTGAGTGTTGTAAGAAGAAGGGGAGATGCCACACAGTGGTGAAAATGGCCTTGGTCCCAACTTTTCTTGGATTTGTTGACACCATGAAATTTCTGATTCAATATATTTTTCCCTTAAAATGGTACATTATCTCAGTTTAAACTTTTTTTCCGTGATTTATGTTCTATTCTGAATAAAATTCTAGAAGTTGGCACCTCCACATCATTGCATTCAGTTTTTATTCACGATTTGTATAGTGTCCCAACTTTTTTGGAATCCGGTTTGTACATAGGCCTGTACAAATTTGGCCCCAAAGTGATCGATGACCGGCCTGATTTTGTACAGGCGGTCATAGGCAGGATCACCTCGGGGGGGACATGCTGCATTATCTGAATAATGCAGGCATTTCAGGATGGCCTCAAAGCGGGAGCGTGTCATGGCCGTACTGTAAAAGTGGGGTCTGGTAGAGGACGTCCCCACTCCAGTAATGCCTACACTAGGTTTCTTGACTAGGCCCATATGCAGCACGAGGCTCCAAAATGTCCTCATCTCGCCTGCACTGACCGGCGTCCAGCCACCGGGCCTAGCCAAAAAGGAGCCTGGGGTTTTGAGCGACGAACTGTTGGGGCGTACAGGTTCGTCTGCTCCACCATTAGATTTGCCAGTTGGTCACTGAAAAAATGACTAAAAAACGTCATATTCAGTGAAGCCCACTGTGGAAATCTGGATTCCTGGTTGGCCTACAAAATCAGGAATCACGGGCTCAAATCGCTTTGGGTGTACACCAGACAAGTTCACCGGCAGGGGGCTCCGGTGGATTTAGCTGGTGGGCCGGAAAACTAGTACGAGCCTCAGAGCTGCTCGTACTAGGGTGGGGCACAGGGTCCCTATCATGGCGGTCCCCTTGCTCCGCCTGGCGGATTCTCCGCCGCCTTGGAGGCTCATCATCATAGCTAGATGATGAGGACGCAGATGACAACAGGAAAGTGGGGTCATCCTCGTCCTCACTGGGACTCTCTGACTCGGAGGCAAGCTGGGCGTATGCCTCCTCGTGCGAGAACATCCGGCGGGCCCATAGGGGAGTGTGTGTCTGCGTGTGTGTGTGTTGTGTGTGGTGCGTGCGTGTAAATCTTTATTCAGTGTGCGATGTGTGGGGGCACAGGTGTTCGCGGATTTATCCCTAAAACTAACAGAAAAAAAAAAGACTAACTAAAAAAAAGGGGCAAAAAATTTTGAAAAAATAATTCAAAAACACGCTGATCAAAACCGTCCGAAGTTTGATCAGCGGTGGGGTGGTGCGATGCGCTAACAGTGGCCCGGATACGCGACGCTTAGAGTGCCGGCCACAGTCAGCATACGCGCACAAAAAATAAAAAACTGTCTGCACCCCAAAAAAGTTGTGGGGGGCAGGGGGGCAAGTGGCAGCCCCCTGGGGGGGTCTAGGGTCACACAGCTGTGCTGTGGACCTCAGATTTACTTAAGGTGGTGCAATCAAACTTTTTTTTCCCACTAACTTTCCCTTTTATATCCCTGCCTAGCCCAACCTTTCCCTAATTACCTGGCTGATCTGATGGGGGGGTGCTGGGGCACAGATCGGGTCCTGGGGCAAGGATGGGTGCTGGGGCACAGAATGGGGTGATGCTGGCTGAGATCCACACGTGCAGGCAGGCCAAGATTTGAACCTCCCGCCGCCCGCCCACCTACCAATCAGAAGCGATCCTGAGAGGTGATGTCACCATCACCTCTCAGGATTGCAGGATGGTGATTGGTGGTGTAAAATCACAACCACCGATCACCATCCTGTTTCCGGGTTATCGGGGTCCTCAGAGACCCGAATAACCCGGAAATGCAGCAAACCGCAGGTCTGAATTGACCTGCGGTTTTGCTGCAATCGCCGACATGGGGGGGTCACAGGACCCCCCGGCGCATCTAGCCAAGGTGCCTGCTCAATGATTTGAGCAGGCACCGGGTTCCGATCACAGCCGCCCGGAACCAGGACAACATGCCGGTACCTCATGTGTCCTGAAGAGGGTTAAGGTACTGTGGTTGGTTTAATATGTGTTTTCCAGGTGACAGGTTCCCTTTAAGTTGCATTACTGAAATAAAATGAACTTTTGCACGATATTCTAATTTTTCTAGTTTCACCCTGTATGTAAGAGGAGTTTACAGTATATTCTCTGCAGTCAGAAAAGAACGCTTCCTTTCCCAACAATAGCTCCATCAAACCTGTAAATATACAGTCTACCAGATCTGATAACCACAGTAATACAGATAAACTGTGCCTGCAGGTGAAGGATAACAAGACCCCCCCGCCCCCTCCCCAGCTAGGAGAGACCGCCTAATCTACAGCAACAGAGAGGGACAAGCAGACCAGGACTTTCTATCTGATTTAAGGTGGAACGAAACTTTCCCTCATGTCGTCACACTTTTTGTTATAAGAAAGAATTCAAGTTTCGGAAGACTACTTTGTGCATATTTCATTGAGAAACCTCAGAATTATCTGGAAGGGATATGTAACCTTATACTGTTGGTATACTGGAAATAGCTGGACTGGCAGAATTCTATTAACAATTGCTACTAAGGAAAAGCTTAGCTGTAAAGATCTGCGGTTGTCGCAGGACGGATGCAGACCCACTCAACTTGAATGGGGCCCGTGATCCGTCCGCGCAGCAGAAAATAGAACATGTTTTCCGGATTGCAGACCCATTCAAGTGAATGGGCCGGCATCCCGTGATACGGTGTGCATGTGGCAGGTGCCCATATATTGCAGACCCGCTGTTTGAGGGCCGCAATACGGGCACGTTGGGCAACGGCCATGAGAATGAGGTCTTAGCAGTGAACTGCCCTGGCAGCAGCATTTTTATGCCTTCTAGAGAGAGAATCAGGCCCAGACTGGCAATTTGCTATAATGGGTAGATTTCCCGGTGGGGCCGAGGGTGCCATCTACATCAGTGGGCCGAGTGTCCCGGGCCCTTTTACTTATATTGCTTATATCCAGGCCGCAGCAGCGGCACACAAAAGGCACTTCTTCCTCAATGGTAGATTACCATACGGACAGTTTAGGTAGCCACCCAAGGCTCCCAGGTGGTCCATGGCCACACAAACCACCCACCATCTGCTGCAAAACTGATGTGTGGTCTAACGGTCCATTCACATGTCTGCAAGTGTTTTGCAGTCCGCAAATTGCGGATCCGCAAAACACGGACACCGGCCATGTGCGTTCCGCATTTTGCGGACTGCACACGGCCGGCACAATAATAGAAATGCCTTTTCTTGTCCGTGGCTGCAGACAGAAATAGGACATGTTCTTTTTTCCGGGGCCGCAGAACGGAAGTGCGGATGTGGACAGCACACTGTGTGCTGTCCGCATCCTTTGCGGCCCCTTTGAAAATGAATGGGTCTGCACCCGTTCTGCAAAATTGCGGAACGGATGCGGACGCAGACCCATAATGCGGACATGTGAATGGACCCTAAAATGTATTTGTCTTGCTGTAGATGCTAGGCATGGGCTGAAGAAGCGAAGTGATTTCTGTTTCGAGTCCGATGAAGAAAAGGAACGAGAATGACTACCATTGGAGATGGATTATGTGTGAATCACTGGATTTACAGAGGATCTGTCAGCTCTCCTGATGTGTATATCATGGCAAAACCTTGTATAACCCATAACAACTCTAGACATTTCTTTTTAAAACTATCTTTTACTCCTCCTGGAAATGTACATGGAAACGTTTGTGATGCAACTACTGTAGCTTTTTTACATCACAAAAAGTCTTCAGGTCGGCTTGGCCTTATGCACACATTTTCAGGAGGAATAACAGAGGTACAGGAAAAAGCAGAGAATTGTCATTTCATTGAGAATACAAGTGCTATATTACTAAAACATGTCAGGAGAGATCACAGATTCTTGTGTATTCTGCCCATGGCTGCTGTAACTACACATACATTGTCTGCAGATGTAGCACATGCGGGCTCGGACTGGCCCACAGGGGTACAGGGGAATCCCCCGGTGGGCCCCTGAGCAAGGTGGGCCCTTAGGCTCCCACCCCCTGCACAAGTGGCACATAATACATTAGATTTACTGCACTATATACATATATTCAATGTACAGCACCTCAACCAGCTTATGTTCATGTAAAAAACTTGTTAGATTATTTATTATATTTAAATGTATCCGTACGGTGGGCCCCCAAAATACATTTTACTGATGGGCCCTAGGTACCCCAGTCCGACACTGAGCACATGGACTTCAACCTGCAGCATAAATCATTGACATTGTTATCTCTGGATATTGGTGTTTTTACACTGTTTGCTATAACGTACGGTAAGTAGCTATCTGCCCTATTTACTTTATCTGAGTAATTTTGTGATCTTGTGGATTGCAATATAGATCCATTCAGATCTTGGTATATGGGTATTGATCAGCTCTGAGTGGATCGTTATTAGTATCTTCTGTTGCATTGACTATGTGAATTGTCTCCTGCTCTATTCATTAATGCATCTGGCTTTACATACATAGACGTGCTTTGGTATAGCGACATACTGTACTTCCTAACAGACAGCTATTAGCACTTTAAACTTAGATTTATACCTACTTGAAATCAGAGAATGCATATACTTTAAAATAATTACAGATAAAGAGATTCTAATAGGGGTAAGGCCTCCTGCACACGACCGTTTTTATCCCCATTTACTGGCTGTTTTTTGCGTTCCGTATACGGAACCATTCATTTCAATGGTTCCGCAAAAAAAAAAACAGAATGTATGCATTCCGTTTCCGTATTTCCGTTTTTTCCGTTCCGTTTAAAGATAGAACATGTCCTATTATTGCCCGCAAATCATGTTTCGTGGCTCCATTCAAGTCAATGGGTCCGCAAAAAAAGGAACACATACGGAAATGCATCCGTATGTCTTCCGTTTCCGTTTCGTTTTTTGCTGAACCATCTATTGAAAATGTTATGCCCAGCCCAATTTTATCTATGTAATTACTGTATACTGTATATGCCATACGGAAAAACGGAACGGAAAAACGGAACAGAAACACAACGGAAACAAAAAACGGAACAACGGATTCGTGAAAAACGGACCGCAAAACACTGAAAAAGCCAAGTTCACACGAACGTGTGTAATCCGTGGCCGGTATTGCGGCCCGCAAAATCGTGGGCCGCAATACATGGCCACAGTTCCGTGTGCATTCCGCATCACGGATGCGGACCCATTCACTTCAATGGGTCCGCAAATCCAGAATTGCGGAACGGCCGCACGGAACGGGACCCCTCGGAAGCACTACGGAGTGCTTCCGCGGGGTTGCGTCCCGTACTTCCGTTCCGCAAAAAGATAGAACATGTCCTATCTTTTAGGCGGATCGGGCGGATCGCGGACCCATTAAAGTGAATGGGTCCGCGATCCGATGCGGCTGACCTACGGTAGGCGATCGTGCATTGCGGCCCGCTATTTGCAGCACGTTCGTGTGAACTCGGCCTTAGAGAAGGGACTCAGATAGGGCTTCACCCTCTGGCAACAAGACAAATAAGTAATACCTCTCAGGCTTAATTCACACGTCCGTGTGTGTTGCGGACCCCGCAAATTGCGGGTCCGCAACACACCAGCCCGTCACCCCCATTGAAAATGCCTATTCTTGTCCGCAAGCTGCGGACAAGAATAGGACATGCTCTATCTTTTTTGCGGAGCTGCGGACCCAAAATCGGGGCCGCGCTCCGCAATTGCGGCTGCAGACAGCACAATGTGTGCTGTCCGCAACCATTCCGTCCCCATAGAGAATGAATGGGTCTGCACCCTTTCCGCAAAATTGCGGAAAGGATGCGGACACATTTTGCGGACGTGTGAATGGAGCCTCATTCTGATCAGGAACCGCAA
The DNA here is from genome assembly GCF_905171765.1 of Bufo bufo. NCBI lineage: Eukaryota > Metazoa > Chordata > Amphibia > Anura > Bufonidae > Bufo > Bufo bufo. Next base: position 568,973,940 of record NC_053391.1, on the reverse strand, counting down.
GACTGGCCACATTTTAAGGTCAAACTAATGGCAAGTTAAATGGCCAAGGAAATAAAAAATCAAGCTTATCTGGAGCAATGAAAAGAAATGAACTCTCACCCAGATAAAGTGGAAAAACCTGAGCACAAAGGGGGCACATTTTTAACCCTTTGAGGACCAAGGGACGTATTTGTCCCATGTTTTTAATTGCCTGTATCATCTGATTAAGAACTTAAAATACTTTTTTTGTTTTTGTTTGAGTCAAAATATAAGTTCTTATCAACAAATGGATCTAGCTATTTGCCAGTTATTTCATGAAATGGCTTAGTTACAGCAACTGAAGTGTACGGACTTCAGTTGCTGTAACAAAAAAAAAATGTGCTTCTTTTGGCTCTCCATTAAAAGTAACCTAAATAGTCACATTTGTCCCGTGTCATAACTCCTCCCCCAAAAATGACACAAGTGTAGAAATGCTTTTATTTATTGTTCAAATACATTCTTAAATGGAAAAAAAAATATTATTATTTTTATATTGATGACGGTAATCTTATGGTCCTCAAAGGGTTTTTAAGACCCGCGTTTCGGTCTTAATAAGCCCCTGTACTGGCGGTGGTTATCTGAAGTCATGTAGGGGCGCCGGCCTCTGAATAACTTGAGCGTAACCGCGAGACGTCCGTGTTGCATCTGTTTTGTTTTGTAACAATGCCTGTCCTTGTCCGCAAAACAGACAAGAATAGGACATGTTCTATTTTTTTGTGGAACGTACTTGCGGACATACGGAAACGGAATGCACACGGAGTCATTTCCGTTTTTTTTGCGGACCCATTGAAGTGAATGGTTCCCATACGGGCTGCAAAAAAACCCGGAACAGACACGGAAAGAAAATACAGTCGTGTGCATGAGCCAAGGGCTCTTTCACACTTGCGTTGTTGTGTTCCGGCATAGAGTTCCGTCGTCGGGGCTCTATGCCGGAAGAATCCTGATCAGTTTTATGCATTCTGAATGGAGAGAAATCCGTTCAGGATGCATCAGGATGTCTTTCAGTTCCGGAACGGAACGTTTTTTTGGCCGGAGAAAATATACCGCAGCATGCGGCGCTTTTTGCTCCGGCCAAAATTCCTGAACACTTGCCGCAAGGCCGGATCCAGAATTAATGCCCATTGAAAGGCATTAATGCGGATCCGGCCTTAAGCTAAACGTCGTTTCGGCGCATTACCGGATCCGACGTTTAGCTTTTTTCTGAATGGTTACCATGGCTTCCAGGACGCTAAAGTCCTGTTTGCCATGGTAAAGTGTAGTGGGGAGCGGGGGAGCAGTATACTTAACCGTCCGTGGCGGCTCCTGGGGCGCTTCAGAGTGACGTCAGGGCGCCCCATGCGCATGGATGACGTGATCGCATGGATCACGTCATCCATGCGCATGGGGGCGCTCTGACGTCCTTCTGGAGCGCCCCGGGAGCCGCACGGACGGTAAGTATACAGCTCCCCCGCTCCCCACTACTACTATGGCAGCCAGGACTTTAATAGCGTCCTGGGTGCCATAGTAACACTGAACACATTTTGAAGATGGATCCGTCTTCAAATGCTTTCAGTTCACTTGCGGTGTTACGGATCTGGCGGGCACTTCCGGCAAATGGAGTACACGCCGGATCCGGACAACGCATGTGTGAAAGAGGCTGTGATTGCTATGTGATTTGGTGTAAAAAAAAAAGTAGTAGATTTTTGTTGCATGCCATATATGTTGAGAAATCAACAACTTTTCCTCTTCACGCCAATTTTCAGAAATGGCGAGAAAAGGGGGCATAGTGAGGGCGGAGAGAGGGCGTCACAGCAGGTCCGCCACATTTATCTTTATTTACTCCTTTTTTCTGGTGTGAATAAAGACAGAAATATGCGCCAGCTAGGAGGCTGCAGTAGCTTTTAGACTGTTGCAAAAAATTAAAGGTGTGCGCCTGTGCAGACACTTGGCTGATCCTCTGGCGGCACAGGGGGAATCAAGACCAGCAAAGAAAACGGGACGCCTGGCGATTAGCTGTTCGAGAAGGCAGCATCACTCACTGCTTCCTGCAGGCCAGTGTCATCACGACTATAGGTCTCATGGCCTGGGCGCAGCTCAGCCCCATTCACTTGAGAAAATTCATATATCAGAACTAGTGATGAGCAAAGTTTTTAAAAATTCGATTCAGCTGCTTCGCCAAACTTCGACAAGAAATTTGATTCCATTGTATGGAGCGAGCTCCATGACGGGGAACGGCGATTGCACCGCTCCCGCGTCATTTAACTAGTCAGATGCCGCATTCAATGCTGATCGCGCCATCTGAGAGTCACATTCAGCCTATTAGGGGGTTAATCAGGGGTTAAAACATACTCACCTCATCCATTTGATCGCTGGGGGGGGGTCACAGACATCTTAATTGAAGAAAACGCGGCAATTCTCGCACGCTGACGTGATGAAGTCACCACGAGAATTGGCGCGTTTTCTTTACTGAAGATGGCCGCGATGACCTCACTGCAATCAAATGGATGAGGTGAGTACTTTTTTTTTTTTGCCAAGCAATTCAAATTTGTGGCGAATCAAATTTTTCCTGAAATTCGGATCCAATTCCACTTCGTTAACTTTGATTCGCTCAGCGCTAATCAGAACAACGGCATCATATGGCCCCACAGCATATATTGACATGTGCAAAACACTGCCTATAATCCTATCAACAGGATAATAAAGAATATAAGTGTGGAAAGTGCAAATACTTGTAATCAGTGGAGGGTATCAAAACATAAAATAACAAACTATAACACTATACAGGGGCGTAGCTATAGGAGAAGCAGGGGAAGAGGCCGCCTTGGGGCCCAGACCCACAAGGGGCCCCTTCAGGAGACTAAGACTTAAAAGATTTTATTGTCAGGGGCCCCCAACAGTATTATACAATGACATTATATACCGTGACACTGTAGGAAACGGACGGAGCAGCTGCCGTGCCTTGTCTGAGACCTCAATCTTGACGAGCTACAGGAGTAAGGCCCCCTGCACTTGAACGTGTGCTGCCCGTTGCCGTATTGCAGACCGCATTTGCGGATCCGCAATACACGGGTGCCGTTCCTTGGGCATTCCGCATCAGGGATGCGGACACATTCACTTGAATGGGTCCGCAAATCTGGAGATGCGGAATAGTGCGTAACGGAAGCACAGAACGGAACCCTATGGAAGCACTACGGAGTGCTTCCATGGGGTTTCGCCCCGTACTTCCGTTCCGCAAAAAGATAGAACATGTCCCATCTTTTTGCGGAACGGCCGGTTCGTGGACCGATTCAAGTGAATGGGTCAGCGATCCGCTGCGGATGCCCCACGGACTGTGTTCGTGCATTGCGGCCCACATTTTGCGGGTCGCAGCACGACCGCGGGGTGCACACGTTCGTGTGCAGGGGGCCTAAGGCCTGGAACCCCTATAGAAATGCCTATTCTTGTCCGCAAGCCGCGGACAACAATAGGACATGTTCTATCTTTTGCGGAGCTGCGGAGCTGCGGACCTGAAGATCGGGGCTGCGCTCCTCAAATGCGGATGCATTCCGTCCCCATAGAAAATGAATGGATTGCAGAACAGATGCGGACCCATTTGCGGACGTGTGAATGGAGCCTAAGGGTTGTACGTGAGTTGGGGGTTTGCGAAGAAGTTGCTGGGGGGGGGGGGTGGCATTCAAAAATGGGACCCAGTAATTTCTAGTTATGCCACTGACACTATATCACTATAACAGTTTATCAAACAATAATCAAAGGGTTTTACTCGTAATATCTGATGCAGCCAGGATGGTGACTGACCCTACGCGCACTTCGGTGTGCCCTGGTCAGTGTCACTCCATCTGGCACGCTGACGCTTGATATACTGTTATAGTAATAGTTTGTTATTTTATTTACTTTAATAAGATGCGGCCCCCACCATCTAGTGTAAGACAATTAAAGCAGCAGCATAAGTAGCAAAAATTAAAGTGGTTTTCTGAGACTTTACAACTGATGACCTATCTTCAGGATAGGTCATCAGTATCTGATTGGTGGGGATCGCAGTAGCGCCGTGGCCTTCTCTCAGCTTTTTCCAAGGCCAGAGATGACACGTTCATGTGTCACGTGGCCTAGGCGCAGCTCATTCCCATAGAAGTGAATGGGGCTGTGCGTGATACCAAGCACAGCCGCTATACAATGTACGGTGCTGTGCTTGTTGAGCACGGGGAAGGTCACGGCGCTCACAGGAACACCAGTGCCTTCTCAAACAGCTAATCGGCGGGCGTCCCAGGTGTTGGACCCACCAGTCAGATACCGATGACCTATCCTGAGGATATCTCATCAGTTATAAAATCTTGGAAAGTCATTTAAAATTAAAAGCTGACATATTGTTATTCCGCACAAAAAGACTTATGTTCTTGCTCCTGATAGGGCCCCCCAACCTCTGGGCCCCATAGTAAGTGTTTGCAAATGTATACTGTACTAACAGTGCCTAAAAATTCAAGGTGTAAAACTAATGTTCCTGGACTCATTGGTCATTAGACAACGGCTGTAGAGATTCCACAGGAAGGTTGTCCCCTGAGAGCAGCAAGTAACCATGGGGTCCTATTGGAATCCTTAAAAAGAAGAAGGGGGCGGAGGATTTGCCCATCTCATGTTACTTCTAGGCAGTAAATTGAAGTCTCAGATTGCAGAGGCTTTGGGTGAAGAAGGAAGCTTGTAAGGTAAGGAGCCGTTATCATTTTTTACACATTGTAGGTTTTTGTTGCAGATTACGCTGCGGATTTTGATGAATTAGATGAGTATTTAGTTTGTGAATTATGTTGCTGATTTCTGTGCAGATTACATCTCCATTAAAATGAATTCATCTACAGGAAAATCTGCAATAAAACATTATCTGCGTTCTGTTCCGCTACGAATTTAACATTACAGATGCCGGTAGTGGCTAACCTAGGCGATGTATGTATGTGGCAACATGTGAGGGCACCCTTAGGGCCCATTCAGACGGCCGCATTCAATTCAATGGGGCTGCAAAAGATGCGGACAGCACACCGTGTGCTGTCCGCATCCGTGGTTCCGCTCCACAGCTCTGCAGAAAGGATACAGCATGTCCTACTCTCACAAGAATAGTCATTTTCTATAATTTTTGCGGCCATGTGCGATCCGCAAATTGCGGAATGCACACGGCCTGTATCCTTGTTTTACAAAACACTACGGCTGTCTGAATGAGGCCTTAGGCCTCATGCACATGGCCGTGTTCCGCGGCCGAGAGCGGTCCGTGGTAACACGGCCTGGATTCCTGTTGAGAGCAGGAGCGCACGGCGTCATTGGTTGCTACGACGCCGTGCGCTTCATGCTGCCGCTGCTGTACAGTAATACACTCGTATAGTGTGTTACTGTAGTGCAGCAGTGGCATGAAGCGCACGGCGTCAATGACGCCGTGCGCTCATGCTCTCAAAAGGAATCCAGGCCGTGTTACCACGGACCGCTCTTTGCCGCGGTACACGGCCGTGTGCATGAGGCCTTCTACAGAAAAAAAAATATCCTTTTGTGAAAGGGAAGATTCTACAGGAAAGGTTTTCCATATTTCTCCTGCTGGGAATATTTGAAATCCACAAATAAACCCAGGAAAAAATGAAATTTGCAGGCAACTTTTCTGATGCTTTGTTCCCATCTCATTTTGCAGTAAGGGCCCAGGTAAAATCCCAACATGACAGTCCAGCAGTGAAAACGACAATTTCTTTATGCGAAATACGTTAAAATTAAGTGTAGACACCAGTTTCCTAGTACAAGTGAGGTCTACATTTAAAATGGCACATAAATCAAGATCTACTTCCAAGGCGTGCTCTGACTGCCTTATCATTTGTGGCAAGCCTCTTGCCAGCAGACATTAACCCTTTCTCGTAGCGAACTGCTGCCAGAGAAGCAGCCCTGGGCATGAATGTTCTGTTGTAGAAGAAAGTGCTCCATACCAGACTGTAAAGATCCAGTTGGCCTTCTGTACAGCTGACAGGGCATTCAATCTGTTTGCTGTTGCAATTAATATATTGCGTAAGGCTACTTTCACACTGGCGTTTTGGCTTCACGTTTGCGAGATCCGTTCAGGGCTCTCACAAGCGGTCCAAAACGGATCAGTTTTGCCCTAATGCCTTCTGAATGGAAAAGGATCCGCTCAAAAAGCATCAGTTTGCCTCCGATCAGTCTCCATTCCGCTTTGGAGGTGGACACCAAAACGCTGCTTGAAGCGTTTTGGTGTCCGTCTGACGAAACTGAGCCAAACTGTAAGTCAATGGGGACGGATCCGTTTTCTATGACACAATGTGGCACAATAGAAAACGGATCCGTCCTCCATTGACTTTCAATGGTGTTCAAGACGGATCCGTCTTGGCTATGTTACAGATAATGAAAACAGATCCGTTCTGAACGGATGCATGCGGTTGTATTATCTGAACAGATCCATCTGTGCAGACCCATGACGTATCCGCACCAAATGCGAGTGTGGAAGTAGCCTAAGGCCTCGTGCACACAACCGTTTTTGTGGTCCGCATCCGAGCCGCATTTTTTTTGCGGCTTGGGTGCGGACCCATTCACTTCAATGGGGCCGCAAAAGATGCGGACAGCACTCCGTGTGCTGTCCGCATCCGTTGCACCGTTCCGTGGCCCCGCAAAAAAAATATAACCTGCCCTATTTTTGTCCGTTTTGCGGACAAGAATAGGCATTTCTACAATGGGCCGCCCGTTCCGTTCCGCAAATTGCAGAAGGCACAGGGTCGGCTTCCGTTTTTTGCGGACCGCGAAAAACGGCACAGTCGTGTGCATGAGGCCCAATTCTGTAGCACAAAATAAAGCACAAGATTGCGCAACACGACAAACTTTGCGGAAATGGCTATCACATTATTAAAACCCTGGTAATGTAGTTGTACTGAGTTAGTTTTCTTTTGTGTGTACACAATTGGAGATAGTTTACTGGCTTCAGTGAGCCCTTTTGTAGATGCACTGGGGTCATTTATCAAACTGGTGTGAAGTAGAACTGGCTTAGTTGCCCATAGCAACCAATCAGATTCCACCTTTCATTTTTCACAGCTCCTTTGGAAAATGAAAGACTGAGTCTGATTGGTTGCTATGGGCAACTAAACCGGTTTTGCTTCACACCAGTTTGATAAATCTCCCCCTATGTGGATTTGACAGAGTTATCATCCTAGAAGACAGCATGTCTGATTTGAGAAAATTGTTCACTATATTGTAGTCCTAAGGTTGGTTTTTATTTTGATTTATTATCCACTTTTGTCCTATTAAAATGGCTGCCAGACAGTAGCTTTTCCCAGATTCTGTTGTTAAGGGCTCATGCAGACAAACGTATTTTCTTTCCGTGTACGTTCCATTTTTTTTTTCGGGCCGTATGCAGAACCATTCATTTCAATGGGTCTGCAAAAAAAACTGAAGTTACTCCGTGAGTATTCCATTTCCGTATGTCCGTTCCGCAAAGAGATAAAACATGTCCTATTATTGTCCGCATTACGGACAAGGATACGACTGTTCTATTAGGGGCCAGCTGTTCCGTTCCGCAAAATACATACGGTCGTGTGCATGAGCCCTGAAAGGGTTGTTCCAACCTCTATCATGACCCCCCCCCCCCCCCAATGCCTGGGCCCCTCGTATACATTACCTGCTCCCCGGCACCCTCATCACTCCGGATCCCTGCACGGCTGCATCTCCTAATAGCTCGGATCAAAACATCCGGCGACATGGGGAGCAGCCAATAGCAGGCTGCGACGAGGACGAGCCTCCCTAGCGTCCATACAGGAATCTGGAGGTGCTGGGGAGCAGGTACGTATATTGTATACGAGGGGCCCGGGCATTGGATAACCCCTTTTATGATTTTACTAGCCCAATCAATCATCCACCGTTGCAGTTTCAATTGGCCTTCACCAATTGTCCCACTAGGATGGATTGTAATGTCTGTCTAATTTTGTGGCGTTTCCTACAGTTCTCTCCCCCTCCCCCAACTCAATCATCCTGAACAGTGTTTGTGCAAGCAGGAAAGGACAATACTGCTTTGAGCTTTCACTGTTTGGGGTCTGGGTGGCTGCAGAAGAGAGAGGCTTGGGAAGGGCTACTTCTTTATTTCACACTAGCCTTACAGCCTGCAGTGTTACAGGGAACAGACCAGCTGGGTCTCTCTGGATCCATTATTCCCGGAGACGACATGATTGCCGTCCGGTCCCATTAACTATTAGGGCTCATGCACATGAACGTATTTTCTTTCCGTGTCCATTTTATCATTTGTTTGCGGACCGTATGCGGAACCGTTCACTTCAATGGGTCCGCAAAAAAAACAGAAGTTACTCCGTGTGCATTCCAATTCCTTATGTCCGTATTTCCGTTCCGCAAAAAAATAGAACATTTCCTATTGTCCGCATTACAGACAAGGACAGTACTGTTCTATGAAGGGCCAGCTGTTCCGTTCTGCAAATTACGTAATGCACACGGATGTCATCCGTATTGTTTGCGGATCCGTTTTTTTTGCGGACCGCAAAATACATATGGTCGTGTGCATGAGCCCTTACCCTGCAAATATGCAGAGAATTGGCCGGACTAAAACCGCTGTGCGCAGCCTGGCAGATCTCACTAGTTTCACTGTGAAACTAGCCTGAGGCTCTCATTGGGCTACTGACAAAGTTTTGGTCTTGTTTTAAAGGCAATGTGCCATCCGAAAATGACCTAATGTTTAAATCACGTTTTTAGGCTACTTTCACACTTGCGTTCGGAGCGAATCCGTCTGGTGTCTGCACAGACGGAATCTCTCCTATAATGCAAACGATGGTATCCGTTCAGAACGGATCCGTCTGCATTATATTTCAGAAAAAATTCTAAGTGTGAAAGTTGTTCAGACGGATCCGTCCAGACTTTGCATTGAAAGTCAATGGGGGACGGATCCGTTTGAAATTGCACCATATTGTGTCATCTTTAAACGGATCCGTCCCCATTGACTTACATTGTAAGTCTGGACGGATCCGTTTGGCTCCGCACGGCCAGGTGGACACCCGAACGCTGCAAGCTGCGCTCGGATGTCCGCCTGCTGAGCGGAACGGAGGCCAAACGGTGCCAGACTGATGCATTCTGAGCGGATCCGCATCCACTCAGAATGCATTGGGGCAGTACGGATCCGTTCGGGGCCGCTTGTGAGAGCCTTCAAACGGAGCTCACAAGCGGAACCCTGAACGCTAGTGTGAAAGTAGCCTTATTTTGAAAAAAAATATTAAAAATATTAAAAGCATTTTTTATGTTATTTTTAATTTTCCATGTCAATATCTATACTAAAACAAAAAACATAAAATCCTGCAGTTTTTGCACTGCCACTAAGCCTAACAATAGGCACCACTTCTTCTGTCTGTACAGATCAGTTATCTGCTTATCTATACACAGAGGTGATATCATTACAGGCATGATTAGAATGATAAGACAGGATCCACCAATCACATTAAGGCCTTGCCAGTGCTGCAGACTGCAAACAGCGGGTCCGCAATATATGGGCACCAGCTGTTTGCTCACAGCATCACGGATGCAGACCCATTCACTTGAATGGGTCTGCAATCTGGAAGGTGCGGTGCGGAACGGAGGCACGGAACCCCACGGAAGTATTACAGAGTGTGTGCACTACTTTTCTGCGGTGTGGACCCCATTCAAGTAAATGTGTCCGCAGATAGTGTCCACACAGTCATGTGCATGCGCCCTAAGGCCTCTTTCACACTAACGTTATGGATTCTCTCGTGGTCTGTTCAGAAAAAACTGATGCTCTTGCACACAAGTTCAGTCAGTATTCTCTGCGATTGCATTCAGTGTTTCAGTTTTTCCCGCATACTGAATACTATGAGTCTCGCTGACGAGGCCAATAGTGTTCATGCTGCAATTCATATTTTGGCCACCAGATGGCAGGCCAGGATAAGAAATGAGCAATTTTCAGTACAAAACTTCATTTTAAAAAGCCCTGATAGTACAAAATTAGAAATTAAAAAACATAATTTATAGGCTAATATATGAGCTTCAAAATCATCACAAAAAAAAAAAATGTTAAATATATAAAAAAATATAAAAGTTTAAATCACCCCCCTTTCCGTATAAATAAAAAATAAATACCTAAATAACAATAAATATAAACATCATGGGTATTACCGCGGCCGAAAACACCCATTAAAATATAGAAACATTTTTCCAAAACGGCGTAACGGAAAAAAAAGGTCAAAATGGAGCGATTTGCCATTTTTTTTGCATCTCTTACCCCAAATAAATGTGATCAAAAAGTCACGCACACTCCAAGATGGTATCAATAAAAACTATGGATTGTCCCGCAAAAAATGAGCCCCTAAACTGCTCAGTAGACATAAGGATAAAAAAATTTTTAGGGTCAGAATATGGTGATGTAAAAAAAAAAATCATTTTTATCAAAGTTTACATTTATTTTTACACTATTTAGACATAAAACACAAACTACATATATGGGGTATCGTTGTAATCATACTGACCCAGAGAATGAAGGGCATGGGTCAGTTTTGCCGCAAACTAAATGCAGTGGGAACAAACCTGTAAAATGGTGGAGGAATTTCGTGTTTTTTTTCCAATTCCACCCCATTTGGAATTTTTTTACCGCTTCCCACTACATTTTATGCCATAATTAATGGTGGCACTAAAAAGTACAACTTGTCCCACAAAAAAATAAGCCCTCATACAGCTACGTGAACGGAAATTTAAAAAAGTTATGGCTCAAGGAAGATAGGGAAGAAAAATGAAAATACCTCTGGTAGTGAAAGAGTTAACGCTCTTAAGAACAGCTCAGCCTCACATTGGTAGCTGCTATCCAGCCTAAGGTAAGAAGCTGGCTGTGAGGAGGGCAGCAGTGAGGGACGGCTGACCGGCTGCAGGAGGAGAAAAAAAAGATTCTAGGGTAGATTTATCAAAACTGGTATGTAGTAGAACTGGCTTAGTTACCCATAGCAACCAATCATTTTCCACTTTTCATTTTTCAGAGCTCACCTGGAAAATGAAAGGAGGAATCTGATTGGTTGCTATGGTCAACTAAGCCAGTTTTCCCTTTACACCAGTTTGATAAATCTCGCCCTCTGTCTCGCTGTTTTACCTGTACTTGTCCCAAGGGGAAGGTTACATGGAAGTCTGTGAATGTTATAGACCCCCCCCCCCCTCTTTTATTTTATGCAAATGAGCCTCTAGGAGCAATGGGGGTGTTGCCCCTACTCATTGAGGCTCTGTTCTCCCTCCTCTGGCCACGGCCTCATTATGTTGATTGACAGGGCCAGGCAGGATGATGTGAATACTCAATCAGCATGATGAGCCTCGAAGTAGGGGCAACACCCCCATTGCTCCTAGAAGCTCATTTGCATAAAATAAAAGTTCATTTTTCACAAAAACGGAGGCACATAGAAAGGGACAAAGACTGTTAGCTTCAGATGACATTGGCACATGTATAAAGTCAGCCAGTTTAATAACCATGTTCCTGAATGACAGAAGCCCTTTAAATAGCATAACATTACAATAACCCATATGCAATGGTATATGAACAACCCCTTTTCCTCATTCATATATATATATATATATATATATATATATACTAATTACAGAAGAGGTCCTTGAAGCCCCAGATAAACAGTTAATCCCATCCGGGGTACCCCATCTTGCCTCTGCCTGATGAGCATTCAGAGGCACCACTGATGGACACCTAACCCCGCCACAACAAACTGCCAAGCATGGGAGTCCAGCCCCAACTGTGGAGCCCTCCCATCCTCCCCTCCAGAGATTTGTTCCAACTTTAAGTACCTCCCACCGCCACCTTAATGGGTCAAGTCTCTGCGTCCCGCCACACTGTCAAGGCTGTCTCAATGCCCTCCTGCAGGGCCAAACACCACAGGTCCATCCCGTCTGACCCCGTCAAAATTCACTAGTACCCTTCTCCAACTCAGCATGCCGCACCACCACCACCCCAATTAACTTTAATACGGGCCCTGTTGAACCCTTCCACCAAATGGGCACCTCGCCACACCCAACGTAGAACAATTTCCGACCAAACAGTTACCAGACCCGGAAACAATGACCAGGCGCAGCGAATCAAATTTGATGTCCCTGACCAACTCCCAAAAAGGATGTGCCCCAAAATAATTCTGTCCATATGCAAAACTAACATGTCTGGAGACCAGGGGTGTTGCTAGGGTTTTAAAAGATCCAGGGCCCAAGACCAAATGCATATGGCTTCAGTCGACGACCCCCCCCCCCCCCCCACACACACACTAGCACTAAAGACATTTTATTTGCTGCATAGACACTATCAAACATACAGAGGTATACAGAAGCACATACCTCTCACATCCAGGGCCTCCAAGGTGACGTCTACTCTGATGTAGATCTTCTCTGTCATCATCATCTTCATTCGGCCCAGACAACTTCTTTCAGCTGTGCCTCGTCTCTGCAGAGTGTGACACCCAGACATCTTAAGTTACTCACTTTTGTATCATTCTCTCCATCCTCGAGTCCCAACAGTCTTATACTGCTGTTCGCTGTGCTCCCCAATACCCCCAAATGCTATCATGAAAAAAATATTAGTGCCATACAGATGGTCCCTCCCCATAGTAATAGTTAGGGATGAGCGAATGGACTTCGGATGAAACATCCGAAGTCGATTCACATAAAACTTCATTCTAATACTGTATGGAGCAGGAGCTCCGTGCAGTATTAGAATGTATTGGCTCCAATGAGCCGAAGTTATTGCTTCCAAGTGGTACCTTGGAACTGAACACAAGTTCGGGAAATGTTTTTTTACAGTACAAATCAATTTATGAAGTTATTGCGCGAAGTCTCGCGAAGCAATAACTTCGGCTCATCAGAGCCAATACATTCTAATAATGTGCGGAACTCCTGCTCCATACAGTATTAGAACAAAGTTTTATGCGAATCAACTTCGAATGTCATCCGAAGTCAATTCACTCAGCCCTAGTAATAGTGCTCCTCAAAGTCCCACCAATAGTAATTCCCTACTAGAAGGCCCTCATTAGTAATAGAGACTCTACTATAGAGCCCCCTTTAGCAATCAGGACCCCTATAATGTCCCCTGTATTTATAATGTCCCCTATAGTTAGAAGCATCCCTGTAGTGCCCTCAGAAATGATAATGCCCCAGCCATTCCAACATACAGTCCCATGTAAATAACATCACACCATCTCTCCCACCTCCTCCAACATACCTCCCAACTTTTTGGAAGTTTGAAAAGGGACACTTAGGGTTCATTGTGTGAAAGATCAATTTTTCCTGCATATCTATACACTGCAATAGTTTTCTAGTGCAAAAATTATCTAAATATAGAAATCTCTAAAATTCAAATGGCATCAAATAATGAAATAATATACAAGGCAGGCTCTAATATTTAGATATGAAGCAAACACTTTCTGGATCAATATTGTAACTGCAGTAATGAAAATCTATACCTCGGATCAAAAAGAGGGACATTCATGGAGCAAAGAGGGACTTGGGTCAAAAGTAGGGACTGTCCCTCCAAAAGAGGGACACTTGGGAGGTCTGCATACAGTCCCATGTAAGAAACATCACTCACAAACTGCCTCCATCATACAGTCCCATGTAAGGTTACATGCACACGAATGTAAAAAAAATTAAAATAAATAAAATAGGCCGTTAAAAGCAGACACACTGTCAGCTTTTTTATGACCATTCTAACACTTTGTGCGTCTAATAGGGGAGATCTAATGACTATGTATAAATATATCAGGGGTCAGTACAGAGATCTCTCCCATCATCTATTTATACCTAGGACTGTGACGAGGGGACATCCTCTGTGTCTGGAGGAAAGAAGGTTTGTACACAAACATAGAAAAGGGTTCTTTACGGTAAGAGCAGTGAGACTATGGCACTCTCTGCCTGAGGAGGTGGTGATGGTGAGTTCACTAAAAGAGTTCAAGAGGGGCCTGGATGTATTTCTGGAGTGTAATAATATTATAGGCTATAGCTACTAGAGAGGGGTCGTTGATCCAGGGAGTTAGGCCTCATGCACACGACCGTTGTTTTGGTCCACATCCAAGCTGCAGTTTTTGCGGCTTGGATGCGGACCCGTTCACTTCAATGGGGCCACAAAAGATGTGGACAGCACTCCGTGTGCTGTCCGCATCCTTTGCTCCGTTCCGTAGCCCCGCAAAAAATAATATAACATTTCCTATTCTTGTCCGTTTTGCGGACAAGAATAGGCCTTTCTACAATGGGCCGCCCATTCCGCAAATTGCGGAAGGCACACGGGCGGCTTCCGTGTTTTGCAGATCCGCAATTTGCGGACCGCAAAAAACGGAACGTTCGTGTGCATGAGGCCTTATTCTCATTGCCTGATTGGAGTCTGGAAGGAATTTGTTTTCCCTTAGGCCGGGTTCACACGAATGCTTGTTCGCCGGCTGTAGGTCAGCCGCATCGGATCGCGGACCCATTCACTTTAATGGGTCCGCGATCCGGCCGTTCCGCGAAAAGATAGGACTTGTTCTATCTTTTAGCGGAACGGAACAACGGGACGTAACCCCAGGAGGCACTCCGTAGTGCTTCCGAGGGGTCCCGTCCCGTGCGGCCGTTCCGCGATTCCAGATTAGCGGACCCATTGAAGTGAATGGGTCCGCATCCGTGATGCGGAATTCACACGGAACTGTGGCCGTGTATTGCGGCCCGCGATTTGCGGGCCACAATACGGCCATGGGTCACGCACGTTCGTGTGAACTTAGCCTTAAAGTGAGGAAAATTGGCTTCTACCTCACAGGTTTTTTGCCTTCCTCTGGATCAACTTGCAGAATAACAGGCCGAACTGGATGGACAGATGTCTTTTTTTCAGCCTTATAAACTATGTTACTAGGTCTATTTTCTCGTCATCTGGCTTTTAATTTTATTGGCTTATCCAAACCCCTCATAGTGGCCTAAATTGTAAAAAATGCCCCAATATTGGCCCTCAGGATTATTAATGTCCCCCATAGTGGCCCTCAGCATTAATAATGTCCCACATTGTGGCCCCCAGCATTAATGTTCTCTATAGTGGCCCCAGCATTAAAGAGGTTGTCCAGGTTTTTTAATATTGATGACCTAATCTCAGGATAGGCCATCAATATCAGATCGGCGGGGGTCTAACATCCGACACCCCTGCCGATCAGCTGTATGAGAAGACATGTGCCAGCTCCCTCCTCTCTTCCTGCTCTGCTGCTGTTGTCCCATAGACATACAGCAGCGGACAGGTAGAGAGAAGGGAGAAGCACATGCGCACGCCATTTCCCTGTACAGCTGATCAGCGGGGATGCCGGGTGTCGGACCCCCACTGATCTGATATTTATGACCTGAGGAAGCGTCATCAATATTAAAAATCTCTGACAATCCCTTTAATAATGTAGCCCACAGCATTTTTTTTTTTACTGACAAAAAAAAACAAAACCTACCTCATCCACTTTCCCGTGCAGGGACACTCGCTCCTCACTGGATGCAGCAGGACCTGACGTGATCATGTGATGTCATCACGCTGGGAGCGCTGCATTGCTGCATCCAATGAGGAGTCAGTGTCCCTGTGCATTTGATGAGGTGAGTATTTTTAAAATTATTTTAACTCCTGAAATGTCATTTATCCCCACTGTACCTGTTTTTATCGGTTTTACACAGGTGGACTCCCGTCATTGATTTCACCGCCAAAAAAATGACGTCCTATTTTTTTGTCAGCCGCTATTTGCTGGCCGTTAAAAGAAAAAACAGCCGGAGGACAGGGAGTCAGAAAACCGGACTGTCCAGCCTAAAACCCGTCATCTGGCCACCCTACGTGTAAATAACATCACTCCCCTCCCTTCAGCCCCCCCAACATACAGTACCATGTGAATGTCATCAGTCCTCTGTCTTCAGCCCCTCCAAAATACAGTCCCATGTAAATAACATCACTCCCCTCCCTTCAGCCCCTCCAATATACAGTCCCATGTAAATAGGGTGGCTACTGGCTTAACCCCATAAAGCTGGATCTCACCTGCCACACCCCCAAACTGCTAAACCACGCCCCTGGCTGTTAAGCCACGCCCCTGTTGTCAGCAAAAAGGGGAGGGACTGGAAGGGTGAGCTGGGGGCAGCCCGGGGTGCTTCTCTCCCCCTCAGTTAGCCTCAGAGCCATGTCCGCCGGCTCTACTGACTGACTGGAGGTGAGAGAAGCCTCAATCAGTTAATATGTTGCAGCAGCTCATGGTCAGATAGCACAATGCTGCTGTCTGAGCGTGGACTACTGAAAAGGAGGACATCCCTGCGTCCGTCCAGGCCCTGTGTCGGACAGAGAGCCAGAAAACCAGACTGTCCAGCCTAAAACCGGACATCTGGCCACCCCCATGTAAATAACATCACTCCAGTCCCTTCAGCCCCTCCAATATACAGTCACATGTAAATATCATCACTCTCCTCCCTTCAATATACAGTCCCATGTAAATAACACCCTTCCCCTCAGCCCTAACATACAGTCCCATGTAAATAACATCACTCCCCTCCCTTCAGCCCCTCCAATATACAGTCCCATATAAATAACATCACTCTCCTCCCTTCAACATACAGTCCCATGTAAATAACATCACTCCCTCAACCAAGCAGGGAGGTGGTGTAAGAGAGGAGAACTACAACTCCTAGCATTTATCTGGCTCACACTGAATCTATCCCTCCACTTACCTCTCTGCCCCCTCCCACATTGATCACATGACTGTTGCATCATGGCAGGTCCTTCTCAACCACTGAGCTCTGCCTCTAGCACAGATCACCTGAGTGATGTCATCACAGGTCCTCCAGCTCCATCACTGGTCAGTAGTCACCCTTGTTTTTTCGTGATCTGTGGATCAGCTCAGCAGGGGGCCCTGGGCAGATGATTCGGTGTGGTGGCGGTGCAGGGATTCAATTGTACAGCCATGTGTCCAGCAGGCAGTGCATTGGCATACCTCCCAACTTTAGAAAAGAAGGAAGAGGGACACTGTGTGCAGCGCAATTTTTTTTCTGCATTAGGACATGCCTCTAACTCTGCCCAAAACATAACTAAACACCGAATCCCACCGAGTCCTCTAAATGGCCCCACATAGTCATTATTCCCCTTTATGCCACCACACAGTAGTTATGCCCAGATATGTGCCCCCTCACAGTAGTTATGCCCAGATATGTGCCCCCTCACTGTAGTTGTGCCCAGATATGTGCCCCCTCACTGTAGTTGTGCCCATTTATGTGCCCCCTCAAGGTAATATGCCTAGCTATTCCTCCTCATAGTGATATACCCAGTTTTCCCCCCTCACTGTAATATGCCCAGCTGTGCCTGCCTCACTGTAATATGTCCAGTAAAATGCCACCTTCACAGGCAGTAAAAAAATAAAAATAAACTACATACTCACCTCATTCCTCAGCAACACCAACAGCAGGACACATGGAGCTCCCGGCCGGCCCGCCCCCTGCCCAGACCTGCTGTGTGGAGCACAGACAGGGGGAGGAATGATGGAGCAGGGAGCCGATGGACGGCTCTTGCTTCATTACAGGCAGCTATCTCTGTGTCCTATGGAAGCAGGGACAGATGCCAGAAAGCGGGACATACCTCCCCCCCCATAGCAGGAGGGCGGGACAGGCACTGAAATCCAGGACTGTTGGATCTGGGACTGTTGGGAGGTATGCATTTGGGGCCTGGGACAAAACATTTGTGGCCAAGGCCCCGAATGTTTTAACTTAGTGACACCCATGCTGGAGACCAAACATAACGGTGAAACTCTGGCATCACCTTACCCCAAACCAGGCCTCTGCAACCCAGCCACCATATCACCGCCACTGACCGAGGGAATCCGAGCGGTTGCCCATCTGGTCACACCTCAGCCCGCAAGGCCCTCTAAAAGACGTATGAATGGCCCAGGATTCACAACAGGGCCAGCTCCAAACCTGAATAAGAAAGAACACTAAGACCCCTTTCATACGAGTGAGTATTCCACGCAGGTGCAATGCGTGATGCGAACGCATTGTGCCCGCACGGAATCCGGACCCATTCATTTCAATGGGGCTGTGTACATGTGCGTTGGTTTTCACGCATCACTTGTGCGTTGCGTGAAAATAGCAGCATGTTCTATATTCTACGATTTTGAAGCAACGCTGGCCCCATAGAAGTGAATGGAGCTGTGTGAAAATCGCATCCGCAAGCAAGTGTATTGAAATGAAGTTTAACATCTGAAGTCGATTCGCTCATCCCTATCTGTCACCCATTTAATGCTGTCCTAACTAATGGCAGCATAAACTAGTGACAGATCCCCTTACCAAAAACGCTGGGTCACTTACTTTAATTGCCTGAGCTGCTTTGTTCAAATGTTGTATTGAAAAGCTCCAGGACATCCAATGAGTCCTGATATTTATGACCTCTTGGCTGTCCGAGCTCACCAGCCACTGATTGCAGTAGGTAAAAAAAATTGTCAATCAAAGACCTTTTAGCATCTTAGCATAAAATTCCAAATGGTGTGGAATTGGAAACAACACCATTCAGTTTTTTATCGGTTTTGTTTTTACGACGTTCCCTATGAGGTAAAACTGACCTGTTGCCGTCATCCTCTTTGTAAGGCCTCATGCACACGGACGTTTTTTTTCACGGTCTGCAAAAACGGGGTCCGTAGGTCCGTGATCCGTGACCGTTTTTTCGTCCGTGGGTCTTCCTTGATTTTTGGAGGATCCACGGACATGAAAAAAAAGTCGTTTTGGTGTCCGCCTGGCCGTGCGGAGCCAAACGGATCCGTCCTGAATTACAATGCAAGTCAATGGGGACGGATCCGTTTGACGTTGACACAATATGGTGCCATTTCAAACGGATCCGTCCCCATTGACTTTCAATGTAAAGTCTGGAGTCCCTTTTATACCATCTGATCGGAGTTTTCTCCAATCCGATGGTATATTTTAACTTGAAGCGTCCCCATCACCATGGGAACGCCTCTATGTTAGAATATACTGTCGGATATGAGTTAGATCGTGAAACCTCATTTCCGACATTATATTCTAACACAGAGGCGTTCCCATGGTGATGGGGACGCTTCTAGTTAGAATATACTACAAACTGTGTACATGACTGCCCCCTGCTGCCAAGCAGCATCCGATCTCTTACAGGGGGCCGTGATCAGCACAATTAACCCCTCAGGTGCCGCACCTGAAGGGGTTAATTGTACTATCATATCCCCCTGTAAGAGATCAGGGCTGCCAGGCAGCAGGGGGCAGACCCCCCCCCCCTCCCCAGTTTGAATATCATTGGTGGCCAGTGCGGCCCCCCCCCCCCTTTCTCCCTCTATTGTAATAATTCGTTGGTGGCACAGTGTGCGCCCCCCCCGCCCCCCCTTCCTCCCTCTATTGTAATAATTCGTTGGTGGCACAGTGTGCGCCCCCCCCCTTCCTCCCTCTATTGTAATAAATCGTTGGTGGCACAGTATGCGCCCCCCCCCCTTCCTCCCTCTATTGTAATAAATCGTTGGTGGCACAGTGTGCGCCCCCCATCGGCCCCCCCTCCCTCTATAGCATTAACAACATTGGTGGCCAGTGTGCAGCCTCCCATCTCCCCCCCCCCCCCCCCGATCATTGGTGGCAGCGGGTTACTAGCAATAGTACAATAGTAAAAGATTCATACTTGCCTGGGAGCTGCGATGTCTGCTTCCGGCCGGGAGCTCCTCCTACTGGTAAGTGACAGTTCATTTAGCAATGCGCCGCACAGACCTGTCACTTACCAGTAGGTGGAGCTCCCGGCCGGACACGAACATCGCAGCAGCCGGTAAGTATGAATCTTCTACTATTGTACTATTGCTAAGTAACCATGGCAACCTGGACTGTAGTAGCATCCTGGTTGCCATGGTTACCGATCGGAGCCCCAGCGATTAAACTGGGACTCCGATCGGAACTCCGCTGCCACCAATGATGGGGGGGGGGGGCGGGAGATGGGAGGCCGCATACTGGCCACCAATGTTGTTAATGCTATAGAGGGAGGGGGGGCCGATGGGGGGCGCACACTGTACCACCAACGAATTATTACAATAGAGGAGGGGGGGCACACTGTGCCACCAACGAATTATTACAATAGAGGGAGGGGGGGGGGCCGCACTGGCCACCAACCTATTATTACAATAGAGGGGGGGGGGGGCCGCACTGGCCACCAATGATATTCAAACTGGGGAGGGGGGGGAGGGTCTGCCCCCTGCTGCCTGGCAGCCCTGATCTCTTACAGGGGGCCGTGATCAGCACAATTAACCCCTTCAGGTGCCGCACCTGAAGGGGTTAATTGTGCTGATCACGGCCCCCTGTAAGAGATCGGGTGCTGCCAGGCAGCAGGGGGCAGTCTTGTACACAGTTTGTAGTGTATTCTAACTAGAAGCGTCCCCATCACCATGGGAACGCTTCTGTGTTAGAATATACTGTCGGTTCTGAGTTTTCACGAAGTGAAAACTCAGCTTTGAAAAAGCTTTTATGCAGACGGATCTTCGGATCCGTCTGTATAAAAACTAACCTACGGCCACGGATCACGGACACGGATGCCAATCTTGTGTGCATCCGTGTTCTTTCACGGACCCATTGACTTGAATGGGTCCGTGAACCGTTGGCCGTGAAAAAAATAGGACAGGTCATATTTTTTTCACGGCCAGGAAACACGGATCACGGATGCGGCTGCAAAACGGTGCATTTTCCGATTTTTCCACGGACCCATTGAAAGTCAATGGGTTCGCGAAAAAAAACGGAAAACGGCACAACGGCCACGGGTGCACACAACGGTCGTGTGCATGAGGCCTTAGTATGATTACATTGATACCACATTTATATAGTATTTCTTGTGCTTTAATATTTATAGAAAATAAAAACTTTGTAAAAAAAGAAATATTTTTTCTTCTCTTTGCCATATTCTGACCCATCTAACTTTTTTATAGGTATGTCTATGGAGCTGTGTGAGGGCGCTTTTTATTCAATTTTATTGGGGAGGTGAAGTGATGAAAAAATGTAGAATCGGCCATTCAGATTTTTCGTCTATTACACCAACATCATGCAGTCGTTAGTCGTATGGGTGTTTTTTGACACAGTGATGCATATGTTTTTTTTTAAAATTTATTCTTAAGGAGAAAGGGGGATGATTTGAATTTTTTTTTTTCTTTTTATATTTCTAAAAGCTTTTTCTTAACTTTTGTTCTACTTTCTTTTAAGCCCTTAAGGGCCTAAAGATACTTTTACACTTGCGACAGAGGATTCCAGCAGGCAGTTTCGTCGCCGGAACTGCCTGCCGGCAATCCGGACGCAAACTGATGGCATTTGTCAGACGGATCTGGATGCGGATCCGTCTGACAAAAGCATTGCAATACCGGATCCATCTCTCCACTGTCATCCGGAAAAACAGATCCGGTATTTTTTTTTTGCATTTTTAAAGGTCTGTGCATGTGCAGACCGAAAAGCCGGATCCGTTTTGCCGGAACACTAAATCCCGGATCTGGCACTAATGCACTTCAATGTAAATTAATGCCGGATCCGGCATTCCGGCAAGTGTTCAGTATTTTTGGCTGGAGATAAAACTGCGGTATTTTCTCAGTCCAAAAAACATAAGAGGGACTGAACTGATGCATCCTGAACAGATTGCTCTTTATTCAAAATGCATTAGGATAAAACTGATAAATTTTTTTTCCGGTATTGAGCTCCTGTGACAGAACTTAATACCGGAAAAAAAAAACGCTAGTGTGAAAGTACCCCAACATCATGCATGGAGGTAAATCCATAGACAAATAGAAAATTGAGCATACAGTGCTGTCACAGGCCTACATTGGAATATACCTGTAAAAAGCATTGGAACCTCAGCAGGCTCCAGCCTTTTACAGATATTTAATGGGTCCCCCGATCCTCAGGATTGGTCATCGATTTCAGATTGGTGGCAGTCCAACTCTCGCATCCCCGTCGATCAGCTGCTTGAAGAGGCTCTAGATCAAGAGCTTTATTCTCTTCAGGGTTCATTTCACTTGCCTTTGAAGAGCTATAACCTTTTTGTGGGATGAAATGGAGACCCGTCCACCAAGCTGAGCATGGTGTGGAAAATCAGTCCACTTGCTTCTTTGTATACTGTTTTCTCTGACACTTGTAGAAGTACAGTAGGACTGTTTTTGATTGAAAATAGCTTTATTTACAGTCATCAAGCACAAACAGTAAGCTTAACAATGACACAGCACAGGTTGGTACATAGTGCAATAAATAGTACATGTGCAACGGGCAGCCGCCCCCCAGGGCCCTCTATGTCGCCTCCCAGGTGTAGGAGATGCCAAGTGGTATGTTGCGGCCTAAAATGTCTCTTTGTGTCACGGTGCTCCTACTTGGATACGGCAGACCCCAGGCTTTGGCTCCGAAGCAATAAATAGGGGTAATAATTGAGGGATTTGAAGAAATAACTTGAGTCCAGACCTTGAGATGAAGTTCAATGGCGGCGTTACTTGAATAAATGTTTCTCCAAGCTGTTTCAGGCTTTGTCTTGGTTCCAGCAGGCTTTAGCATGAACTGGCAGGCAAACTCAACTCTGCTTTATCTCTGTTTCTCTCTGACTTTGTTGTAAACAGCTGGCTGGCTGTATAACTCAGTTTCTTCTGTATGCTGCACTTCTTCTCTTTATTCAGACTTAACTTCGGCCAAGGAATAGGTTAGAATCCTGGCGGCTCCAACATGGAGTCTCCACCAGCACAAACCAGAACAGCCATAACTCCTTCTGGTAGCAAGCAGGACTAGCCCACTTCTGACCAAAGGGGGGAAGGAATGGAATGGTGAGTTCTATTCTATCAAACTATAGCTCTGCCGTGTTTGGTGCCACCTGCTGGTGAACCAGGCACATTACATGTAATAAACAGTTACATAACTACATTATGAATGCACATTGTGGAGGAACTGGAAAGACCTACATAAGATGACATTATATTAGCCCACTTGCAGAAGGACCCGGCTTCGCGCGGGTATATTTCATCTATTTCATTTAATGTTTGTGTGTGTCGTTAAAAGATATCGACAGTATCCCCCATAAAAGTGAACTCTACAGAACCCCGCCCCTTTAACAGTGAATTCCACAGTGCCCCGCCACCTTAAAATGGGACCTTTACAGCAGCCCATCCCCTTTAATGCTAGGGCTACACGACGACATGTGTCGCGCAACATTTTGTCTCAAAAAATTTCATAATGATAGGCTATGGTGTTGCACTATAACATGTGATATACTGCGACACAACAGTCGCAAAAAATCCATCCAAGATGGATTTTTCTGCGACTGTCGCGTCGCAATGCAACACCATAGACTATTATTATAAAATTGTTGCGACGTCAATGTCGCGTGACACATGTAGCAGTGTAGTTGTGCCCTATGACACATGTCATCGTGTAGCCCTAGCCTAAAGCTGAACTACAGCAGTGAAGAAAAACGGCTGGGTTGTTAGGGAAACCTGGAGTAAAACTGTGTGTATGTGGAGACTAAGGGCCTGCGAGCTTCTATTGGCTGATAACGGACACGTGACCGTGTGTATGGCAGTTGGGATATGAAGAGAAAGGCTTGTATTGTATTTGGGAATATCTCATGAATGGTATGTCCTAGAGATCTGAGACCCGGTCTAAAACCTTCCTGGACACCTGATGTACCTGTGTGCCAAATTTGGTGGAGATCAGTCAGTCATTTGGTCGCGCATAAAGAACAGACAGATGTCAGGACAGACAGAAACTCATTGTGTACCGGGATGTTGCCTGCACAGTATTCTTTCCCAGATAGTAAGTGATATGTGTACCAAGTTTAGTAGAAATTGATCGATGAGGTTTTTGAGTTACAGAGCAATATGTGTGTAGCAAAAACAGTTGGAGCATACAAACTCCATGCAGCTGTTGTGTAGGGGCGTATGACCCCCACAAGATTTCTTTCCAGGTAGCAAGGGATGTGTATACCAAGTTTTGTTGAAATCAATAGTTGCGTTTTTGAGTGATTGCGGAACATACATACATATATACATATGCACACACATATATACGTCCTTCTTTATATCTTTTATATATATATATATATATATATATATATATATATATATTTGTGGGAGGAGCTGGGCGAGAAATGGAATAGGCATGCCTATAGACTGTCCCCACCCGACTGGCTGGAGTGTGCCCGATGCCAGCGACGAGGTAAGGCCTGAATAAGTGGGCCACCCAAGAGGAAGGAAAGAAGAAAGGGATGGGAGGGAGGGCAAGAACCGGGCGCCCTTCTGCTTGTGGGAGGAGGTTTAAATAAGGTAAGTGCGCCCCTCCCACAAATACAGGCTGCACGCAGCCTTCAATACTTGTGGGAGGAGCTGGGCGAGAAATGGAATAGGCATGCCTATAGACAGTCCCCACCCGACTGGCTGGAGTGTGCCCGATGCCAGCGACGAGGTAAGGCCTGAATAAGTGGGCAAAAGAGAACCGGCAAGTGCAGGGTATAACATATTTATTGCAGTATGGTGCGACCTATAATGCCAAGGAACGGAAGGCTCGGGATACTTCTGCCCGTGGATTCGGGATGTACCTTGAGAAGCAGGATGACCTCCACCGACCCATCTTGCGGATAATGTGCGCTGGTATCTGGTGACCGGAAGCCCGGATATCGTGCTAGGGTTGTAACCCAAACCTGCGGCCAGGGTGCGGATGTTGGAGATGAACATGGTAGAAGACAGGGGTTTCCCGTTGACCGGGAGCAACGGGCCATCTAAGGCGGGAGATTGAAGGGAGGCCAGGAGCTCCTGGAGCACCTTGATAGGACACCAACAGTTAGATGTAGGGTAGAATTCCACCTCCGTGGGGGGACCGGTTTGACTGGTCTTTGAAAATGGAATAGACAAAATAAAGTGGTCGGAGTGCCATGCGAGATGCCGCCTTAGCAGGGTCGTTCGGGAGATGGTGCTGCAGGTGAATTCCCCGAGCCTGAGGAACCCATAGAACCCGAGATACATGGCTGCCTTCGTGACGATGCTTGCGAATTGGCCAAAAGGAAGACCATCCAGGGCTACAGATAACCTGCGGAAAAGCTCACCTGAGACCGGTTGCCTGCGCACCTGGACTGCCGTGCTGACTCTCTGAACACCCCTGAGGGTGGCTTTGATGGCTTGATTCGAAAAGATGGATCCGGCAGAGGGGTCGCTGAGCATCCGGTGGTGCTGGATGCCTGCCAAATACAGCTTGATGGTATTGTATGAGAGGTGGCGATGGGAGTGGCAATGGGCTATGAATGCCATGATGAAGGTGACCTCGTCTATGTCCCCCTGCGGATGAGTGTCAGCAAAACGTCTAAACATGCTGAACCCGGTGTCATAATTCCTGGCGGTGTTGGTGGCTAGCGACCGCCGGACCAATGACTGCGCGGTTGCAATCAGGGGCTCTAGTCCAGCAGGAGGGCGCTGTAAGATGGAGCTGGGACGCCGACGGGATCTGCCTCTGGGAGTTCCTGGAAGAAAATATCGAGGTTAAAGCGGGACAGGGCGTCAGCCGCCACGTTCTGCGCTCCCTGGATGTGGACCGCAAAGACGTGGAAGTTAAACTCCAAGGACAGCCAGACAAGCCTACGTAACCTAGACATCATCCTGAGATTTCTAGCCCTCCCCTTGGATATCACTTCCACCAGGACCTGACTGTCGGTCCTTAAGACGACTGATTTGTTTGCCCAGAGCGGACCCCAGACGCGGGCAGCCGCCACAATGGGGTATAATTCTAATAGCGGCGAGGACCTCATGGCCCCTGCCTCGGACAGGAGCTCCACCGGCCAGCTGCCGACCAACCAGTGCGGATAGAAGATTGCCACGAACCCACGGGAGCCCGCGGCGTCAGTGTAAACCGTGGGGGAAGCTGCATTTGGGGATGGCACGAACAACGAAATGCCATTCCACCCGGTCAGGAAGGTTTGCCACATTTGCAGATCCGCCATGGCGGGACCATCCAGCCGGACGGTGGAGTCCTGATCCGGAGCGGTCGGGAGGAGATTGAGAAGCCGCGAGATGAAGGACCTCCCCTGTGGCATGATCTTGAAGGTACAAGTAAGGAATCCTAACAAGGACTGGAGCTCTTGCCTGGACAAAACTCCAGAAGAGGCCGCGGAGGAAACGGCGGCCCTGACCTTGGCCAGCTTGGTCGCGGGGAGGCTGGCCTCCATGCGGACTGAGTCCAGAGTAATGCCCAAGAAGGTAACCCCAGTGCCTGGACCCTCTGTCTTGGCAGATGCCACCGGAACCTCGAGCCTGGCGAACAGTTGGAGCAAGTTCCTCAAACCTGATGGGGGCCCCTGGGGCCTCTCGATGATTAGGAAGTCATCCAAGTAATGAATGACCATGTCCATCCCCCCATGATGGACAAGGATCCAGTGTAGGGCACAGGCGAACTTGTCGAACAACCACGGGCTGCTTTTGGATCCAAATGTGAGGCGGTTAGCAAAATAAAACCCGTCTGCCCAATGCAACCCATAATACTGCCATAACTGAGGGAGGATGGGGAGTAGCTTGAAGGCGTCCGCAATGTCGGCCTTGGCCAGCCAAGCCCCTTCCCCAGCCAGCAGGATGAACTGACTGGCCTCGTCAATGGATGAATAGGACATCGAGAACTCCCCTGATGGGATCAGGGAGTTGAGACTGGGGATCAGCGACATGTGTGGAGCAGACAAGTCGTAAATTAGACTCTTTTTATTTGATGCCTGTTTGGAGACTAGGCCGATAGGACTGATCCTCCACTCGGCAAAGGGAATCGTTTCAAACGGGCCTAGCAGGAACCCTTTGCGGACCTCGTCCTGTAACAGAGTGGCCACGGCCTCCGGATCCTGCATGGCCGACTGCAGGTTCCTTCCCTCCCAGGAAACCTGAGGGAGGGCAATGAGCCCTGTATTGAAACCCTTCTCGAAACCGGTGATGAGGAACTCCACCGACCGGCGATCGGGGTGATCCTGCAACAGGATGCCCAGAAGCTCGACGTTGACGTCGGTCAGTCATAGAGCCTTACGTTGCCTCTTCGGGCAGCTGGAGCGGGAGTGGGCCCTGAAGCAGAGGGAACACACATATAGGGCTCTACAACTGTTGAAATTACAGCCCCCGGCATTAGAGTTGTTGCAGACCTGACTCTGGCCTAAGAAAGTAATGGGCCTGCCCAGCTTGTCAGTGGAACCCTGGGACCGTTGCGTGCCAGAGGGGCCTGGCTGGGAGCCTTCTCGGGCCGGGATGGGAAAGTTGGGGCACCAGTCGGCCGTGTGCTGGATGGACTGGCACGCCGCGCACGTAGGGGCCTGCAACCCGGCAAAATGGCGGCAGAACAGCTCCATGTCTATGTCCGCCCAGTCCGTGGTGAGCTGGAACTGAGCGAGGGCGGCTGCCGCTTTGGCTGAAAAAGACCTATGGTAGTCATAGAAGTTCTTTCCCCCGTATTTGTAGCCTAAGTCAGTGACCTGGTATAGGTAGGAGTCCAGCTCCTCCCGTCTGTGTGGCTGGACGCCGCAGATGGTATCCCGGTAGAGGCTGAATGCCAGGACGAACTCGGGGATCGACAGCTTCCGATTCAGGCGGGTATCCTTGGCCCGTAGGACCACCGAGACCTCCCCGCAATTGATGACCTTATTCTCTGCTACGTCTAGGGACGCAATGAGAAGGGACGCGAGGTTGACGTCCCTCCCCGCCAGGATGTCCCTTTTAAGGCTTTCTGGGATGTAGTGCGAGGGGGCAATCTTGGGTCTGACATGGACTGTACCTGGCGCCAAATCCCGGGACGTGGATGGCAAGACCGGAAGGGCTGGAGAAGGCAGGGCCGGAGGAGTCCGGGATTCCCACTCCCCCATCCTAGTCTGGATGTCCGCGACCGAACCTGCCAGACTGGCGATGGTGGCCTGTAACTGCAGGAGGGTCAGCTGTATCGATGAGGGAGAAGGCTCCTCACTTGAACCTGCTGGTGCCGTCATCAGGAGCCGGTACAGCTCCGCCTTTCTTGCGGTGGCAGGATAGTGAATCCCTCTGCGTCTAAGCTCTGCTATCAGCTTCGGAATGGTCCAGCTCCTCAGGGAGGGGTTGCTGGTGCGGCCTGACACGGAGGTCCCGGGCAAGGACAGATTATCCTCCGACTCAGGGACCTGCGACATCTTCAAGCTGCATGGAGGAGGTATGAAGGTGACAGATGAGACTTCCTTCCCCCTCCCCCGGGTGCCCGACCGAGAGCTACAGAGGAAAATAGTTCTCTTGACCGAAAGGTGTTGACCGCTACTTACCTTAAATGAAAGGGACCACGCTACTGACTTCTGTACTGAGGCAGAGACCTATGAACGGGAGTTTATGACAACGAATAGCTAACGCAGTGACAGGTCGCAGCACAGCCTTGGCTGTATCTTACCTGAACCGAGAAAATAGGCGTACCGACCGTGGTTTGCTTGAAGCTCTGGTGGACGCGGATCTGCTTTATAAAAAGATAAGCCGTGTTTTTACCGATGCACGGCGAGAGCCGTGACCTGCTGGTCCCTTAGACAGTGATCCAAACAAACACAAAAAACACCTGAGCGATTCAGGGAGGTATCGCCCTGAGTGGTTCAAGGCGACACTGTCACGAGCGATACAAGGAGACCTTGCCCCTGAGCGTTTCAGGGGCCATTGCGGCCGAGCGATTCAGGGAACCATTGCACCTGAGCGATTCAGGGCACCTGAGCGATTCAGGGGACCATTGCACCTGAGTGATTCAGGGAACTATTGCACCTGAGTGAATCAGGAAACTATTTGTGCCTGAGCGATTCAGGGACCATCTGCCTGATGGAATCGAGAACCATAGCACCAGAGCGACTTACGGACACTGCACCTGGGAAACCCGAAACATTGCCCGTGAATAAACAGGGAAAACATTGCACATGAGAGAATCAGGAAAACATTGCACATGAGTGAATTGAGGGACCTCCCTGGGTGATACCTGGACGAATTGTGACTGAGCGATTCAGGGACGACTTTGCGCCTGATTCAGGGAAGACATTGCGCCAGAGCGAATCAGGGAAGACACTTGCGCCAGCGAATCAGGGAAGACAGTTGCGCCTGAGCGATTCAGGGAAGACACTTGCGCCTGACCGATTCAGGGCAGACACTTGCGCCTGAGCGATTCAGGGCAGACACTTGCGCCTGAGCGATTCAGGGAAGACACTTGCGCCTGAGCGATTCAGGGAAGACACTTGCGCCTGAGCGATTCAGGAAGACATTGCGCCAGAGTGACTCAGGAAGACATTGCGCCAGAGTGAATCAGGAAGACATTGCGCCAGCGACTCAGGGAGGACACTTGCGCCTGAGCGATTCAGGGAAGACACTTGCGCCTGAGCGATTCAGGGAAGACACTTGCGCCTGAGCGATTCAGGTTGACACTTGCGCCTGAGCGAATCAGGGCACCATTGGACAGATGCGGGGAAACTACCAACAGGGTGGGCCGGGTAGGGAAAATGCTGTTGCTTCTGGAGCCCAGTCCTAACAGAGGATCAAAGGTTCCCCTTTAATTTATTTATTTTTTTTCCTCCCCCAGCCGGTATTTTATCAATGACTCAGTGTTGAGCGGCAATTAAGGATTTGTAGTAATCTGACACCAAATGTAACTCCCCTTGTTGCTGGCAGCAATTTTAACAGAGGGTGTACTCATATGGCAACGTAACACCCCCTAATGACCGTCCGTTCTGAGGCGCAGACCCAGGGATATTGCGGACCGCCCCCTACCGGCATGACACCACGGACACTGGCCGTTGCGCTGTGGCACCCCCACCCCCCTTTTTTCCGATATGACATAAAGACACTGAAACCAACCCCCCCCCCCTCCCTCTTCCCTAGTATGACAGCATGAACACTGTAACCCCCCCTCCCCGCCCCACAACATGGTGACCGCCGTGCTGTTTACCACATGGTGCCCACCGAGCCGCGTGGAACCCATGTGGATAGCTGTGTGCATGGCGGCGCCGCAGCTGCAGAGCGGGAACCGGCAGCCGCCGCGCTGTCCGCTTACCTCCTGGATGCGACGGAGCTGCCGGTAAGTGAGGGTGATACGAGGTGCCGGTGGCAAGCGTGTCTGGCCGGGCCGCAGACCGGTGATACTTACGACGGCGATGCTGCTGGAGGCACGGAATGACGAACCGACGGAGACGCGACCGGAAGTGACGTCAGGCGCTGGATGCTGCAGAAGCAAGAACCGGGCGCCCTTCTGCTTGTGGGAGGGGGTTTAAATAAGGTAAGTGCGCCCCTCCCACAAATACAGGCTGCACGCAGCCTTCAATACATATATATATAAAAATTAGTTTCTGTCTGTCCTTTATGCGCGACCAAATAACTGAACCGGTCTTCACCAAATTTGGCACACAGGTACATCAGGTGTCCGGGAAGGTTTTAGACCGGGTCTTAGATCTCTAGGATGTACCGTTCCTGAGAGATTCCCCAAAAAATTTCCTGCATTAGCCAACACAAGCCTGCAAGTCTTTCTCTTCAAATCCCAACTGCCATACACAGTTTTACTCCAGGTTTCCATAACAACCCAGCCATTTTTCTTCACTGCTGTAGGCCAGCTTTAGGCTAGGGCTACAGGACGACACATAGGGCACAACTACACTGCTACATACATGCATCTTGGATGGATTTTTTGTGACTGTCGTGTCGTGTCGCAGTCGCAGCATGTCGCAGTGCGACACCATAGCCTATCATTGTAAAAGTTGTTGAGACAAAAGGTCGTGCGACACATGTTGTCATGTAGCCCTAGCATTAAAGGGGCAGGGCGCTGTAGAGGTCACTGTTAAAGAGGCTGGCACTGTGGAGGTCACTGTTAAAGGGGTGGGCACTGTGGAGGTCACTGTTAAAGGGGCTGGCACTGTGGAGGTCACTGTTAAAGGGGTGGGCACTGTGGAGGTCACTGTTAAAGGGGTGGGCACTGTGGAGGTCACTGTTAAAGGGGCTGGCACTGTGGAGGTCACTGTTAAAGGGGTGGGCACTGTGGAGGTCACTGTTAAAGGGGCCGGCACTTTCGAGGTCACTTTTAAAGGGGCGGGTGCTGTGGAGGTCACTGTTAAAGGGGCAGGCACTGTGGGGGGGGGGGTCAGTGTTAAGGGGTGGGGTGCTGTAGAGGTCACTGTTATGGGGGATACTGTCGATATCTTTTAACGACACACAGAAACATTAAATTAAATAGATGAAATATACCCGTGCAGAGCCGGGTAACGGACACTGTGGAGGTCACTGTTAAATGGGCAGGTACTGTGGAAGTCACTGTTAAGGGGGCGGGCCCCTGAGGTCACTGTCAAGGGAGTAGGGTGCTGTGAAACTCACTGTTAAAGGGGTGGGCTGCTGTGAAGGTCCCATTTTAAAGTGGCGGGGCACTGTGGGGGGGTCAATGTTGAGGGATGGGGACTGTGGAGTTCACTGTTAAAGGGGTGGGGTGCTGTAGAGGTCACTGTTATGGGGGATACTGTCTATTATCTTTTAACGACACACACACAAACATGAAATGAAATATATAAATACAGAGTAATGTCGCACTCGAATGAGGTGGAGATCCAACAGAGGTGCTCCCACTAACAGACAACACCCAGTCTGATAATGGTAAGTGTAATAAAGGAATAGAAGTGGGGCACTCTCTAAAAGTAAAGGGATCTTTAATATAAGTGAAATACAATAAATTGACAATATGCAATAAAATTCAATAATATTTAAAATAGCGGAGGATAAATGTCAGTAGTACAAGTTCAGCAATAGATAAAACCTAAAATAATAAAATATAAGATAAAAGAATATATAGATCCCAATAAATATAAGACAATAAATTTGAATATATAAGAATCAAAAAAATTCGGATAAATAATCTTAAGAATATTATTTTCCACTGATGGTGAATGGATACGTTTTCCACATATGCTGTATGAGTGGATAAATGAATAGTCGTTTATATCTTGGTGATAATAAGCTTGTGACCAGTCTCTTATACACATAAGCAAATGAATAGTCAATACGCGATTTTCATCATGTAAAAAGTCGCTGACTACCTAATATTATATTCGATTTGCGGACAGTCTTGGTAGTGGCCAGAGCTCCAAGTAATTGTAGCTTTCAATAGTTTAAACAGACAATGTTACAGCTGCTATTTTAAATATTATTGAATTTTATTGCATATTGTCAATTTATTGTATTTCACTTATATTAAAGATCCCTTTACTTTTAGAGAGTGCCCCACTTCTATTCCTTTATGAAATGAAATATACCCATGCAAAGCCGGGTCCTTCTGCTACTATATATATAGATTAGAGATAGTAGCAGGATGCAGTAGTGGTAACACCACTCTGGGGTGTTACACATGCCGTGAAGGCATCCTACACCATAAATGACATATGGCACCACACTATGATGCTGATAAAGCCACAAATGTACCCTTGTAGCCTTCTGCTGAGTCAGTTTACAGACAGATAGATGAGGTGGGGGATGGGCCAGTGCAGAATGCATACTGATGGATGAGAGTAGGACAAAGGTGAGGTTGTGGGGATTGGAATTACCTTAAAAGTAACTTGATAACATATGCTAAACATAATACAATAAGGCACATTTAGGTGTTACAAGGAGAATCAGGCGGAAGTAAAAGTATAAGTCTGTCTTGTAGTACATCCAGTAGTAGTTGGTCCAACGTGCAAGTACCAAGTACCAATTAATGCACTTCAGATATGCTATCTTGCTGATAATTCTCGCTTGCTGTAAGGGCCCTTTCACAGTTGCGTTGTTGGGTTCCGGCATAGAGTTCCGTCGTTGGGGCTCTATGCCGGAAGAATCCTGATCAGGATTATCCCAATGCATTCTGAATGGAGAGAAATCCGTTCAGGATGCATCAGGATGCCTTCAGTTCCGGAACGGAACGTTTTTTGGCCGGAGAAAATACTGCAGCATGCTGCGCTTTTTGCTCCGGCCAAAAATCCTGAACACTTGCCGCAAGGCCGGATCCAGAATTAATGCCCATTGAAAAGCATTAATCCGGATCCGGCCTTAAGCTAAACGTCGTTTCGGCGCATTACCGGATCCGACGTTTAGCTTTTCCTGAATGGTTACCATGGCTTCCAGGACGCTAAAGTCCTGTTTGCCATGGTAAAGTGTAGTGGGGAGCGGGGGAGCAGTATACTTACCGTCCGTGCGGCTCCCCAGGCGCTCCAGAGTGACGTCAGGGCGCCCCACGCCGATGGATGACGTGATCGCATGGATCACGTCATCCATGCGCATGGGGCGCCCTGACGTCATTCTGGAGCGCCCCGGGAGCCGCACGGACTGTAAGTATACTGCTCCCCCGCTGCCCACTACTACTATGGCAGCCAGGACTTTAATAGCGTCCTGGGTGCCATAGTAACACTGAACGCATTTTGAAGACGGATCCGTCTTCAAATGCTTTCAGTTCACTTGCGTTGTTACGGTGGGCACCTCCGACAAATGGAGTGCACGACGGATCCGGACAACGCAAGTGTGAAAGAGGCCTAAGCTGGTACTTGTGGATTTAGGTGTCCACTGTGTAATGCAGGCTTTAAGTTGGTCTGGCATGGGCGTTATTTAGGTGATGGGTGTCCGAACTGTAATCCCTTGTTTGCAGTAGGGTCTGTACAGCCGACTAACTCTTCTGAATAACCACGAAGTAGTGATCTCACAGAAGAGATAAAGACACTTGGAGTAGGAGTTCAAGCAAGTGCTTCCTTCCTCCACACAAACTACAGTTAGGCCCATATATATTTGGACAGAGACAACATTTTTCTAATTTTTGTTCTGTACATTACGACAATGTATTTTGAACAAAACCATTCAAATGCAGTTAAAGTTCAGACTTTCAGCTTTAATTCCGTGGGTGGAACAAAATGATTGCATAAAAAGTTGAGGAACTAAAGCATTTTTTAAACTCCATCCCTTCATTTCAGGGGCTCAAAAGTAATTGGACAAATTAAATAATTGTAAATAAAATGTTAATTTCTAATACTTGGTTCAAAACCCTTTGTTGGCAATGACTGCCTGAAGTCTTGAACTCATGGACATCACCAGACGCTGTTTCCTCCTTTTTAATGCTCTGCCAGGCCTTTACTGCAGCAGTTTTCAGTTGCTGTTTGTTTGTGGGCCTTTCTGTCTGAAGTTTTAGTTTTTAACAAGTGAAATGCTCTATTTGGTTCAGATCAGGTGACTGACTTGCCATTCAAGAATAGTCCATTTCTTTGCTTTAATAAACTCCTGGGTTACTTTGGCTTTGTCATTGTCCATCTGTATTACGAAACGCCGACCAATCAGTTTGGCTGGATATGAGCACACAGTATGTCTCTGAAAACCCAAGAATTCATCTGGCTGCTTCTGTCCTGTGTCACATCATCAATAAACACTAGGGACCCAGTGCCACTGGCAGCCATGCATGCCCAAGCAATCACACTGCCTCTGCCATGTTTTACAGATGATGTGGTATACTTTGGATCATGAGCTGTAATATGCCTTCGCCATACTTTTTACTTTCCATCACTCTGGTAGAGGTTGATCTTGGTTTCATCTGTCCAAAGAATGTTCTTTCAGAAGTGTGCTGGTTTTTTAAGATGTTTTTTAGTAAAGTCCAATCTAGCCTTCTTATTCCTGAGGCTTATGAGTGCTTGCACCGTGTAGTGAACCCTCTGCATTTACTTTCTTGCATTCTTCTCTTTATGGTAGATTTGGATATTGATATGCCTATATCCTGGAGAGTGTTGTTCACTTGGTTGGCTGTTGTGAAGGGGTTTCTCTTCACCATGGTAATTATTCTGTGATCATCCACCACTGTTGTCTTCCGTGGGTGTCCAGGTCTTTTTGCATGGTTGAGGTCACCAGTGCTTTCTTTCTTTCCCAGGATGTACCAAACGGTAGATTCTGCCACTCCTAATAGTGTAGCAATTTCTCGGATGTTTTTTTTCTGTTTTTGCAGATGAAGGATGGCTTGTTTCACCTGCATAGAGAGCTCCTTTGACCGCATGTTTACATCTCAGCAAAATCTTCAAAATGC
This sequence comes from Bufo bufo, assembly GCF_905171765.1. NCBI lineage: Eukaryota > Metazoa > Chordata > Amphibia > Anura > Bufonidae > Bufo > Bufo bufo. The sequence continues at coordinate 568,938,924 of NC_053391.1, read as the reverse complement.
AAGCACCACACCTTAAATCAACTCCAGGCCTTTTATGTGCTTAATTGAGAATGAAATAATGAAGGAGTTGACCACACCTGCCCATGAAACGGCCTTTGAGTCAAATTACTTTTGGTCCCTTTAAAAACAGGGTGCCATGTGTTAAGGATCTGAAACTCCTAAACCCTTCATCCAATGTTAATATGGATACCCTCAAATGAAAGCTAAAAGTCTGGACTTTATCCATGTGCCATGTCCATTATATAACTACACTCACCTAAAGAATTATTAGGAACACCATACTAATACGGTGTTGGACCCCCTTTTGCCTTCAGAGCTGCCTTAATTCTACGTGGCATGGATTCAACAAGGTGCTGATAGCATTCTTTAGAAATGTTGGCCCATATTGATAGGATAGCATCTTGCAGATGATGGAGATTTGAGGGATGCACATCCAGGGCACGAAGCTCCCGTTCCACCACATCCCAAAGATGCTCTATTGGGTTGAGATCTGCTGACTATGGGGGCCATTTTAGTACAGTGAACTCATTGTCATGTTCAGGAAACCAATTTGAAATGATTCGAGTGTCACGTATCGGCAGGACAGGTAGTGGATCCTCTGGACCAGAGAGGCGATGGCGCGGGTTGTACTAGAGGACCGGTTCTAAGCAGTTACTGGTCTTCACCAGAGCCCGCCGCAAAGCGGGATGGATTTGCTGCGGCGGTAACTACCAGGTCGTGTCCCCTAGTAACAACTCGACCTCTCTGGCTGGTGATATGGCGTGGTACACAGGGAGAAGGCAAGAGCGAAGTCGGACGTAGCAGCGGTCAGGGCAGGCGGCAAAGGTTCAAAGGCGAGTGGACGGTAGCAACGGGTACGGCAACAGGTAAGGCAAACTAACATAGTAAGGAACGCTTTCTCTGAGGCACAAGGCACAAAGATCTGGCAGAAAGCTGTGGGAGGAGAAGGTATAAATGGGCAGTGCACAGGTGCAGCCTAATTAAGTCAGCACTGCCTCTCACAACCTTAACCCTTAATAACCCCTTTGGACCAGGCACCAATCACCGGTGCACTGGTCCTTTGAATCTAAGAGTCCCGGCGCGCGCGCCCCCTAGAGAGCGAGGACGCACACGCCGAGACGCTGGAGTTCTGCCTGGGGGCATACGCTGTGAGCGCTCCGAGGCCAGCAGGGGACCCGGAGCGCTCAGCGTAACATCGAGCTTTGTGACATGGTGCATTATCCTGCTGGAAGTAGCCATCAGAGGATGGATACATGTTCTCATTCTGTTTACGCCAAATTCGGACTCTACCATTTGAATGTCTCAACAGAAATCGAGACTCCTCAGACCAGGCAACATTTTTTCCAGTCTTCAACAGTCCAATTTTGGTGAGCTCGTGCAAATTGTAGCCTCTTTTTCCTATTTGTAGTGGAGATGAGTGGTACCCGGTGGGGTCTTCTGCTGTTGTAGCCCATCCGCCTCAAGGTTGTGCGTGTTGTGGCTTCACAAATGCTTTGCTGCATACCTCGGTTGTAACGAGTGGTTATTTCAGTCAACGTTGCTCTTCTATCAGCTTGAATCAGTCGGCCCATTCTCCTCTGACCTCTAGCATCCACAAGGCATTTTTGCCCACAGGACTGCCGCATACTGGATGTTTTTCCCTTTTCACACCATTCTTTGTAAACCCTAGAAATGGTTGTGCGTGAAAATCCCAGTAACTGAGCATATTGTGAAATACTCAGACCGGCCCGTCTGGCACCAACAACCATGCCACGCTCAAAATTGCTTAAATCGCCTTTCTTTCCCATTCTGACATTCAGTTTGGAGTTCAGGAGATTGTCTTGACCAGGACCACAACCCTACATGCATTGAATCAACTGCCATGTGATTGGTTGACTAGATAATTGCATTAATGAGAAATAGAACAGGTGTTCCTAATAATTCTTTAGGTGAGTGTATAACGGATCCAATTGCACCATATTGTGTCAGTGAAAACGGATCCGTCCCCATTGACTTACATTGTAAGTCAGGACGGATCCGTTTGCCTCCGCATAGTCAGGCGGACACAAACGCTGCAAGCTGCATTTTAGTGTCCGCCTAAAAACCGCAACTGAGACCAAACGCAACCAAACTGATGCATTCTGAACGGATCCTTATCCATTCAGAATGCATTGGGGCTGAACTGATCCGTTTTGGGCCGTTTGTGAGAGCCCTGAAACGGATCTTACAAGCGGACCCAGAAACAACTGTGTGAAAGTAGCCTAAGCCTCTCTCATGCCAGCAGATATAAGATGTGCTAATGTGCTAACAGTTTTCCCAGAAACCCAGAGTTGTTACCAAAGGGACAATTTGTAGTTTTAATGCGTTTTTTTAGGTATTTAGTGGATTGCTTGGTGAATAAGAATTTTTGTGGCAATGATAATTATTGTAGTGAAAAATTTAGTTTTATATGATATAGTAATATATTATCTATTGTACTATATAGGTATCATGCTATAAATATTCAGCATTCTCTGCCTCCCCATGCATTAGTAAGGCTGCAGAGAGTACCGAAATGTCGCATGGTTGGAGCATGATTTTGGACTCGGCATCCCTCATGTTTTAAAACATATGCGATTATGGCATTTTTTTACAAATCAATAAAAGGAGTGAAGGTGATTCACCCATGATTTGTGATTGCACACTGGAAAACATTGAAGAACATGAGGCAATCTTCTATATGAGTCTACAATTATTGAAAGACTATGATGGGATAGCAGTCACATGACACACCAGGAAGTAGGATTCAGACATGGGAAATGAGAGAGAACTGCAAATGAGGTAAATTTAAAAAAAGGAGGAACAAGAGTTAGTTATTGAGGAAAATACACTTTAGAGTGAAAAGTAGCTTATGGCACAACCTCACTAAGAACCACTACATTAATACTATTGCCAGCTAATGTAAGGGAAAAGATAATATAATAAAACAAATACTAAAATACATAACATTTTTAAACAAGACCAAATGAGGAATTTATTACTGTACCTTCTACAGTTTACACAATATATATTTAAAAAAAATGCCAAAAATAAATGGACTTTAAATACTTACACCAATTTTATCTATAAGTCATTGTCTCCTTATGGTTGAGAGACAATGACTTCTCTTTGTGAGCTGCGTGGCCTTACCCCCTGGGGTTCACATGTGTGGATACAATAGTGACCTCAAGCAATAGCCTCTACAATAAAAAGGGCCATAAATGCCTAAGCTGCTCCTCCAATAGACATCTGTTGTGTAGAGAATAAACAGTACTTTGGCATTTCACTACTAAAAAAAACAATGCAACAAAAGGTTCTGTAATGGTATATCTAATCCCTTCTCTTTTGTGACCATGTCACCACACACTGAGGACTATTACAGGTTTACATTGATTGCCTAATCTGGCCATCATACTGTATGTAACCCTGATGGTTACATGTTAGGACTAGATCTCTAAAAGACATACTGATAGGGAACTTATATTGTGAGCCCCATTGGGGACAGTTGGATGCTAATGTCTGTAAATCGCTGTGAAATATAGTAGTGCTATATAAGTGCATAAAATAAATAAAGTCTAGCAAGCAAAATGGGGGAGCTGGAGGCTATGTTACTAGAAGAACACATAGATGTAGTCGGTGTGGCTGAGACATGGTTGGACTCTTCGCATGACTGGGCTGTTAATATTTAGGGTTTTACACTATTTAAGAAAGACAGGGTCAATAGAAAAGGTGGTGGCGTGTGCCTGTATGTGACGAGTGATCTGAAGACAAGTGTGAAAGAGGCAATTGTGGGTGCGGAAGGTGAGGATGTTAATACCTTATGGGTGGAATTTCAAAGGGATATAAACACTGAAAAAATACTTGTTGTAATCTGTATACCCCTAATATCAGAGGAAATAGAAGCTCAACTGTGTAACCAAATAGAGCGGGCTGCACAGGTTGGTACAGTGGTCATAATGGGAGATTTTAACTTCCCAGACATTGATTGGGGTCATCGTTCTGCCTCAACCGCAAAGGGGAGAAGATTCCTCAACTTGCTGCAGGACCACTTTATGGGCGAGTTTGTAGAAGCTCCCACTAGGGGCAATGCTCTGTTGGCTATGGTAATCTCTAATGATGCAGAGCTTGTTGGAAATGTTACTGTTTGAGAAACACTAGGTAATAGTGACCACAATATAATTATATTTTCCCTAAACTATAAGAAGCAAACTCTGTCAGGCAGAGCAAAAATACAGAATTTTGTATAAACGGCTAAAATGAACCCCCTCCCCATGGCTTACAGCTACTGTAAAAAGGGCAATAAATGACATAAAAGGGCATTTAAAAAATACTAATCTGAGGGGTCAGCTGTAGCCTTTGAAGTCTATAAAAAGGAGATAAAATGTTCAAAAATACAAAATGAACAGCAGGTGGCAAAAGAGAGCAAAACAAATCTGAAAAAATTATTTAAATATATAAATGCTAAAAAACTAAGGTCTGAGCAGGCGGGACCCCTAAATAATGGTAAATGGGGTAAGGTTAGTCACTGAAGATAAAGAAAAATCAGAGTTACTAAATGGGTATTTTAGTTCTGTATATACAAAATAAGAGAAAGGAGCTGATATCTGTGGTGCTATGGCTGTTGGTACATCCAGTAATATACTCAATTGGCTAACTGTAGATATGGTCCAAGCTAAGTTAAATAAGGTAAATGTGAACAAGGCTCCAGGTCCAGATGGATTACACCCAAGCGTTCTTAAAGAGCTCAGTTCAGTCATTGCTATGCCCCTGTTTATAATTTTTAAAGATTCTCTAGCTACAGGTACAGTGCCAAGTGATTGGCGCAAGGCAAATGTGGTGCCCATATTCAAAAAAGGATCTAGGTCCTCCACAGGTAATTATAGACCAGTTAGTTTAACTTCTGTTGTAGGAAAATGTTTGAAGGACTCTTAAGGGATTATATACAGGAGTATGTGACTGTAAATAATATGTGATAACCAACATGGGTTTACCAAGGACAGAAGTTGTCAGACTAACCTGATTTGTTTTTATGAGGAGGTGAGTAGTAGCCTGGACAGAGGGGCGGCTGTGGATGTAGTGTTTCTGAATTTTGCAAAGGCTTTTGATACTGTCCCTCATAGACGCTTAATAGGTAAAGTAAGGTCTATAGGCTTGGAAAGTATAGTTTGTAATTGGATTGAAAACTGTCTGAAGGGCATTGTCCAGAGTTGTGGTCAATGATTCCTATTCAAAATGGTCCCAAATTATAAGTGGTGTACCCAAGGTTCAGTGCTGGGTCCTCTATTATTTAATTTATTTATTAATGATATCGAGGACGGGATTAATTGCACCATTTCTATTTTTGCAGATAACGCTAAGCTGTGTTGTACTGTGCAGTCTATGGAAGATGTCCATAAAATACAAGCTGACTTAAACATTGATTGGGCATCAACTTGGCAAATGAGGTTCAATGTGGATAAATGTAAAGTTATGCATTTTGGTAGTAATAATCTCTGTGCTTCATATGTCCTTGGGGATGTAACACAGTCACTTATAGAGAAGGATTTGGGAGTCCTTCTCTAGATCATAGACTGAATAACAGAATACAATGTCAATCAGCTGCTTCTAAGGCCACCAGGATATTGTCATGCATTAAACGAGGCATGGATTTGGGGGCAAGGATGTAATATTACCACTTTACAAAGCGTTGGTGCGGCCTCATCTGGAATATGCAGTTAAGTTCTGGACACTAGTCCATAGAAAGGATGCTCTGCAGCTAGAAAAAGTGCAGAGGAAAGCAACTAAACTGATAAGGGTATTGGTTATGAAGAAAGATTAAAAGAATTAAACTTATTTAGTCTTGAGAAGAGACGTCTAAGGGGGGACATGATTAACCTATACAAATATATAAATGGACCATACTAAAAATACGATAAACTCTTCCATGTAAAATGCCCTCATAGGACAGAGGGGCTCTGCCTCCGACTGGAGAAGAAAAAGTTCAGTCTCCAGAAGCGTCAAAGCTTCTTAACTGTAAGAACTGTGAATCTGTGGAACAGACTTCCTCAGGACGTGGTCAACAGTGGACAGTTTTAAAAAGGATTTAGATGAATTCTTAAGTAACATGTAAAAATCCGAGTTTCACTTCCTTCTGGGATTCGCATCCCCACCTATCCCTTGGTTAAACTTGATGGACTTATCTCTTTTTTCAACCGTATTAACTATGTCAAAATGCTCACTCTACCCCTTAATAAATACTTTAAGGGAGTTTCCAAAATGGCGGTCTTTAAAAACAATTATGAGATGTTTTCATTGGCTTTATGGGCATTTTGTATTCAATTTTCTTGTATAAAAAACAAGTCAGGTGGAAAAATGCAACAAAAAAAAATTATTTGTGCAGCATTTCAAATGAACAGAGTGAACGGAACTTGTATAGTATCTGAGAAACGTAAAAATGTCCCCTCTTTGGATTTGTATTAATCGGGATGTTCATTAGGTAACTTGGTAATGTTAAATAAATGGGTATGTAAGAGAAATTATATTAACTTTCCTTCTCTGTGTTCTATCTATTGTAGTCACGCATTACTACTTCATCCATTATGTGGCTCCCTCTGCTGGTGCTGTTGGGTTTAATCTTCCTATACAGACGATACAGATATGGTTTGATCTTGGAGAATCTCACAGACAAATATGTCTTCATCACTGGATGTGATTCTGGATTTGGAAATCTGTTGGCAAGACAGCTGGACAAGCGTGGAGTGAAGGTTCTGGCGGGTTGTCTGACCGAGAAAGGAGCTGAAGACCTAAAGAAGGAGACGTCAAGCAGAGTGCAGACAGTCACTTTGGATGTTACCAACACTCAGAGTGTTGTTGCTGCAGTCAAGTGGGCATCTGATATTGTTGGCGACAAAGGTTAGGTTGTTAATCTTTTTCAGTTTAAAATATGACTAGTACATTAATATAATTACTTAGAGGGGTTGGTGGACCTGACTATAAAGGCCATCAAAGTGGCGGAGTGCTTTCCTACCACCATTACATTCTATTGATGGTTAATGGTCACAGCTGTCAAACTCCTTGACAATTGGACGTGAGATTGATGGCTTATCATAGCCATATGCCACCACTGTACCGTATTTCATGAGGCAACCCCTTTACCATTAAAACAAAATAAGGGTGGTTTCACATACAGTGGCTTTTTTTTGTTTTGTTTTTTAAATTTTTTAACTGCCCCTAGATGTCACTTTACAGTCTAAATTAAAATATTGCACAGCCTACATGCACAAGGTTTTGGTTTGTGGCACTTTTGAAGCATTTTTTAGGTCAGTGGTGTTATGCTGAAAGTATGGTCAATAATTCCAATGTGCGAAGGGAGCGGGCTGGGTGAAGACAGAAGTGATTTTATTGAACATGTTCTGGAAAGAACAAACAAATCACCTTCAGTATATGGGGATACAGGAAATGTAGCAGTAAATCCTGTCCTCCTACATTAAAGGGCTTCTGTCACCCCACTAAACGACTTTTTTTTTTGTGTACTTATAATCCCTATCCTGCGATATATCTATACATTATGTTATTAATCATTTTCGTTCAGTAGATATGTCAAAAAACGTACTTTTATAATATGCTAATTACCTGTCTACCAGCAAGTAGGGCGTCTACTTTCTGGTAGCAGCTGCAAAAAACCGCCCCCTCCTCCTGTTGATTGACAGGGCCAGCAGCGATCTCCTCCTCCGACTGGCCCTGTCAGCATTTCAAAAATCGTGCGCCTGTGTTGATTCGGCTCAGGCGCTCTGAGATATGGAGGCTCTCCTCCTCAGCACTCCCTCAGTGCGCCTGCGCCGATGACATCACCGAAAAAGAAGACGTCATCGGCGCAGGCGCACTGAGGGAGTGCTGAGGAGACGAGCCTCCTTCTCTCAGAGCGCCTGCGCCGAATCAAGACAGGCGCGTGATTTTTGAAATGCTGACAGGGCCAGTCGGAGGAGGAGATCGCGGCTGGCCCTGTCAATCAACAGGAGGAGGGGGCGGTTTTTTGCGGCTGCTACCAGAAAGTAGACGCCCTACTTACTGGTAGACAGGAAATTAGCATATTATAAATAAGTTTTTTGACATATCTACTGAACGAAAATGATTAATAACATAATGTATAGATATATCGCAGGATAGGGATTATAAGTACACACAAAAAAAAAATGAGTTTAGTGGGGTGACAGAAGCCCTTTAATACACCTCTCTATATTCAATTATACATTCTCAATAACAGGTATAACTTTCCTATAAGAGATATTAAACCATTAACATGAGAGTTGCTCTCGGATTCTTTAATCTGCATCACAGTAAGGGTCTATTCACACGTCCGTTTTGGTGTTCCGCATCCGTTCCGATTAAAAACGGAACGTTATGCGTATCCATTCATTTTCAATGGAATCCGCAAATAATCGGAGAGCACTCATGGTGCTCTCCGATTCCGTGATTCTGTTCTGTTCCGTGGGTTCCGTTATTCGGATCCTGGAAAAAAAATATACCCTGTCCTACTATTTGTCCGATTTTGCGTTCCGTCATCCCATTCTAGTCAATGGATCCGTCAAAAAAATCGGATGACATGCTAAAAGCATCCTCATGTCATCCAGATTTTTGGATCCCCAAAAAACAGGAACGTTTATCTGGAAAGGTAAAAATACTGACGTGTGAATGCACCCTTAACCAATAGTGCAGTATAATATTATAGAGTGACATCAGCTTCTATAGTAATCATAGTCACTACATATTAGTACCATGTGAAACCTCATTGTACTTCACTAGCACTTGTGCATATTTTATATACTCACACTGCATCACCAGCAGCCTTAGCTGATTATAGGAATGTGTTTTACATCATTTTAGCCTATTTATGGTTCTGAATTTGTGTTCCCTTAGGGTACTTTCACACTTGCGGCAGGACGGATCCGACATGCTGTTCACCATGTCGGATCCGTCCTGCGGCTATTTCGCCGTGCCGCCGGACCGCCGCTCCGTCCCCATTGACTATAATGGGGACGGGGGCGGAGCTCCAGCGCAGCACGGCGGTTCACGGCGAAAGCCGCCGGACTAAAAAGCCTGAAATGCAGTAATTTTAGTCTGGCGGCCTTCCGCCGTGCTGCGTCGGAGCTCCGCCCCCGTCCCCATTATAGTCAATGGGGACGGAGCGGCGGTCCGGCGGCACGGCAAAATAGCCGTAGGACGGATCCGACATGGTGAACAGCATGTCGGATCCGTCCTGCCGCAAGTGTGAAAGTAGCCTTACCTGGAATGAACAAACACATGACTTCAGTATGGGGATACAGGAAATGTAGCAGTAAATCCTGTCCTCCCATAAACCAAGATCTGCGTTATTCAGTTCCCCTTTGCTGTTTGTAGCTCTGCTATTCAAGCTTTCGCTCTGCTGCCATCTACTGGTGGTTAATAACAATGTCATGAATTTAATATAATACAGTCATACTTGTGGATTGTTGAAGCTAGAAATTATATAGATATTAGTTTATTCTTATGGGGTGCCTATTTTTGAAATCTCTTACAAAAACAAGACAAAAAAATATATTTTTTTTACTATTATTAGGCCGATTACTGAGAACGAACGTCTGTACTAACACTCCTTCTTGGCGGGATGTTCTGAGAATCAGCAGGGAGCGCCATAAAAAGTATTTGACAGCTATATCCAGCCAGAGGGCCATTTTTTTTTAAAGAGATTGAAATGGAAAACTTAAAACTTCTAATGTTTTGAATGATCTAATCAGTAAATTATTTTATTCAAGGGGAACTCCTTGAAAGAAGACCTGTTACTGACTGACAGTGAATGACAGCTACAGTATCTTTATATATACAGTCGTGGCCAAAAGTTTTGAGAATTACATAAATATTGGAAATTGGAAAAGTTGCTGCTTAAGTTTTTATAATAGCAATTTGCATATACTCCAGAATGTTATGAAGAGTGATCAGATGAATTGCATAGTCCTTCTTTGCCATGAAAATTAACTTAATCCCCAAAAAAACTTTCCACTGCATTTCATTGCTGTCATTAAAGGACCTGCTGAGATCATTTCAGTAATCGTCTTGTTAACTCAGGTGAGAATGTTGACGAGCACAAGGCTGGAGATCATTATGTCAGGCTGATTGGGTTAAAATGGCAGACTTGACATGTTAAAAGGAGGGTGATGCTTGAAATCATTGTTCTTCCATTGTTAACCATGGTGACCTGCAAAGAAACACGTGCAGCCATCATTGCGTTGCATAAAATGGCTTCACAGGCAAGGATATTGTGGCTACTAAGATTGCACCTCAATTAACAATTTAAAGGATCATCAAGAACTTCAAGGAAAGAGGTTCAATTCTTGTTAAGAAGGCTTCAGGGCGTCCAAGAAAGTCAAGCAAGCGCCAGGATCGTCTCCTAAAGAAGATTCAGCTGTGGGATCGGAGTGCCACCAGTGCAGAGCTTGCTCAGGAATGGCAGCAGGCAGGTGTGAGCGCATCTGCACGCACATTGAGGTGAAGACTTTTAGAAGATGGCCTGGTGTCAAGAAGGGCAGCAAAGAAGTCACTTCTCTCCAAAAAAAAACATCAGGGACAGATTGATCTTCTGCAGAAAGTATGGTGAATGGACTTCTGAGGACTGGGGCAAAGTCATATTCTCTGATGAAGCCTCTTTCCGATTGTTTGGGGCATCTGGAAAAAGGCTTGTCCGGAGAAGAAAAGGTGAGCGCTACCATCAGTCCTGTGTCATGCCAACAGTAAAGCATCCTGAGACCATTCATGTGTGGGGTTGCTTTTCATCCAAGGGAGTGGGCTCACTCACAATTTTGCCCAAAAATACAGCCATGAATAAAGAATGGTACCAAAACACCCTCCAACAGCAACTTCTTCCAACAATCCAACAACAGTTTGGTGAAGAACAATGCATTTTCCAGCACGATGGAGCACCGTGCCATAAGGCAAAAGTGATAACTAAGCGGCTCGGGGACCAAAACGTTGACATTTTGGGTCCATGGCCTGGAAACTCCCTAGATCTTAATCCCATTGAGAACTTGTGGTCAATCCTGACGAGGCGGGTGGACAAACAAAAACCCACTAATTCTGACAAACTCCAAGAAGTGATTATGAAAGAATGGGTTGCTATCAGTCAGGAATTGGCCCAGAATTTGATTGAGAGCATGCCCAGTCGAATTGCAGAGGTCCTGAAAAAGAAGGGCCAACACTGCAAATACTGACTCTTTGCATAAATGTCATGTAATTGTCGATAAAAGCCTTTGAAACGTATGAAGTGCTTGTAATTATATTTCACTACATCACAGAAACAACTGAAACAAAGATCTAAAAGCAGTTTAGCAGCAAACTTTGTGAAAATTAATATTTGTGTCATTCTCAAAACTTTTGGCCACGACTGTACATTTATACAGAGAATGCTATGAATCACCTCCCCATGTACTGAGAGCTGTTCACAGGGGTGATCTTAGCTTAGAAATAGAAAATGTATAAATTACAAGCTTTATTTCCGTATTTTATTTTTTTCATTAACCGGTGTGCACTTGTTTTTTAGATTATATAGTAGTAGGAGGCATTTTACCCATTTGGAGCTCAACTAAACTTATGACCTTCATTTAGCAGATCTCTTTGATCTCACATCCTCAAGAAAGTTTTATTGTGCATGCTCCATTTCCCTGCAAGCAGTAGCTGATTTGGGAATCTCAAAGTCAAAATCCCAGTGACCAATGTTGAAAGGGACACCTGCATCATACAAAGGGGTTTCCAAAAATGATGTTTTCTGAAATAAGATCACCTATTTATGAATAAACAGGAAAGGGTTTGGTACAAGTTTATGCACTGCTAAAATCCAATTTTCTCATCTGCAGGAATCTGGGGCATAGTAAATAATGCAGGAGTTAGTATCCCGAGTAGTATGAATGAATGGATGACAAAAGAGGATTTCTTCAAAATCATAAATGTTAACCTCCTGGGGGTCGTTGATGTGACCATCCATTTCTTACCATTGATTCGGAAAGCTCGAGGACGAGTGATCAATATAGCCAGTATAGCAGGAAGACTGACTGTGTCTCCCGGAGGATACTGCTTGTCCAAGTATGGAGTGGAATCATTTTCAGACACTCTAAGGTTAGTACTGTTAAAAGGGTTGTCTATGTTTTATTAAAGGACATCTGTCAGCAGATTTGTACTTATGAAACTGGCTGACCTGTTGCATGTGCACATGGCAGCTGAAGGCATCTGTGTTGGTCCCATGTTTCATATGTGCCCGCATTGCTGAGATAAATTATGGGGGTCATTTACTAACCAGATATGTGCCTATATTAGGTGTATTTCTGGAGCAGATTGCGGTGCAAAGGTCCTTCCAGCTAGGAAGCTGTCTTACATTTAGAAGCGGCGGTGGATCCACCGAAGTTGTATAGTCCAGCGCCTCTACATAACTCTGGTGGGTCCACAGACAGCTATATGGGATATTAAGACCTCAAATGATCTCCTATGTTTTAATATATGTAAATGAGCCTTTAGGAGTAATGGGGGCGTTGCCGTTACACCTAGAGGTCTAGAGGTTCTGCATTCTCTGCAACTGCAGAGCCTTCTGCACTTTGACAGAACCAGGCAGGCGCGATGACATTTACACTACCTAGCCCTGTCAAAGTGGACATGTTAACATTTGCCAAATTTTTAGGGACATTTCTGTGACAGAAAATGTCGTGCCCATTCACAAGAAAGGTAGTAGGGAGGAATCGAGCAACTATAGACCAGTGAGTCTGACATCAATAGCAGGCAAATTAATGGAAACCCTATTAAAGGATAGGATTGTGGAACATCTAAAATCCCATGGATTGCAAGATGAAAAACAACATGGGTTTACTTCAGGGAGATCATGTCAAACAAATCTTATAGATTTTTCCATTACGCCCCATGACAGCACCTGTGAGAGATCCTCCTCCTTCCGGACAGGAAACAGGAACTTCCCAGATCTTTAAATTGGTCCCATGCCTTCCACCTTCAGTTCTTTCCTGTTTCCTGTCCAGGGACAGGAGGATTTCTTTCCAGGTCTATTTTGTGGCTTCAGGACCTCTAGGGTTAAGACGAAACCTAGTGGAGGTACCTGTCGGCGTAAGTCTCCACTAGGAGCCGCTGAGAAGTCCGGCGTCTGCATTTTCTTCCCTTCTTCGGAGCCATGGGGGGATGCCTGGGCTGCCTCGTGTCCCTGCCTGCCGGCGAAGTCGCGGCATGAGGGGGGAGCTGCGTCTTCCCTCTCATTGAGGCTGGCTGTGCTGGACGCGCGCGTCGCGCCGGAAGTGACGCGTGCGTTCCACCGGCCGGAAGGGGAGGAGCTAAAACATGGCGGGCGCTGCGCGGCCCATTTGAAAAAGGGAGCGCCGGCCAGCCAGCGTCGAGGGAGTAGCAGCAGGATCGACTGGCACAAGCGGCACCTACAGCCCTCGATTGCCCCCCTTTACACAGCACGATAATGCAGGAAGAAGGGGATGTACAACAGCGCACCGACAGACAGGAGCAGCTTTTGGAACCCAGCATGGTACTCCTGGGGGTAAGAGGGGTTAACCCCCACCATCTCCCTTTGGGGAGTTATTATTTTGGCCAGGTTAAACTGATGGGATGTTTTATTAAATGCAGGCTAAAGAGGCCCCAAGGAAAGCTTCCCACAAAAGAGCTAAGGAGTGTGGAATCTGCAAGAGGAAGTTGGATTCATCTTACTCCAAGACATGTTGTCAGCCATGTCTGGATAAGTTAGTGGCAGAGGAGTCGCCATCTTTATTACAGAGTATCCAGAATTTAGTAAAAAATGAAGTCCGTTCGTCCGTAGAGGAGCTTAGAAAATCCTTGCCTAGCTCATCCAGGCATAAGAAGGCCCAGGCGGTAGCGGAGGATACTACGGACTCCGAGTCTGAGGAGGGCGCTATTGTGGACTCAGATTCCTCTTCCGAGGATTTGACAGGGAAGCCGTTGTTTAGAGCTGAAGATACGGACCTATTATTGAAGGCGGTTAGATCCACGATGGAGCTGGGGGAGGAAAAGGAGTCCAGGTCTAGACCAGAGCTGATGTTTGAGAGCCTTAAGCCCAAAAGGTCTAGAGTTTTCCCCATTCAGGACTGTATAAAGGACCTGATTAAACGTGAATGGGAGAAGCCCGATAAAAAATTCTTTATCCCTAGAGCGGTCAAGAGAAAGTACCCCTTTGATGATCAGGAGGTCTCAGCTTGGCAGGAGGTACCAAGGGTAGACGCTCCTGTAGCTAAAATAAATAAAAAGTCAGCCCTTCCGTTTGAGGATCTAGGGTCCCTTAAGGATCCCATGGACAAAAGGGCTGACGCATACTTAAGGAAGAATTGGGAAGCTTCCACCTCTGCCTTTAAGCCAAATATAGCAACTACCTCGGTGGCTAGGTCATTAAAGCTCTGGTTGGAGGAATTAGAGTCTCATATAGAGAATAAGACTCCTAGGGATCAGCTGCTTGAGGCAATACCAACTATGTCCAGGGCAGTGGACTTTATTTCTGATGCCTCTGCTGATGCATTGAGGCTTTCCGCCAGGGCGGCTGCCCTATCCAATTCAGCCAGAAGGTCCTTATGGTTGAAAGGGTGGAGGGGCGACGTAGCTTCAAAATCTAAGCTTTGCGCCTTGCCTTGCCAAGGAGATTTTTTATTTGGATCAGCCTTAGATGACATTTTAGATAAGGCATCCGATAAAAAGAAAGGATTTCCAGCACCGTCCTTTCCTAAACAGGGGAAGCCATTTCGGAATAATGAAAGAAGGAAGGCTTTTGGGGATCCAAAGAAAAGGAGGGAGTGGAGATCTGATAAATCAAAAAGTGTCCTGTTTAAACCCAGACCTCAAACATCAGGTTCCACTCAACAATGACGCCAGACCCCAGGTGGGCGGTCGTCTTTCTTTATTTTTTCCAGCCTGGCGAAATATTACCGCAAGCGCCTGGGTAAAGGATATTATAAAGGAAGGCTATCGCCTAGACTTCAAGAGACTACCACCCAGGACATTCAAAGTTACTTCTTTAAATCAAAATTCTCCAAAACAGGTGGCACTTTCGGAGGAAATAAACAACCTCCTGGGAAAGGCAGTCCTTGTCCCAGTCCCCATGGACGAACAAGGAGAGGGTTTCTATTCAACCCTATTTCTGGTCCCCAAGCCCAACGGTACGTTCAGACTGATTATAAATTTAAAAGGTCTCAACCAGTACCTGTCCTACCAGAAGTTCAGGATGGAGTCCATCTCCTCCACGGTCCTCCATCTGTTTCCCAACTGCGTGATGGCCTCAATAGACATAAAGGACGCCTACTACCACGTGCCCATCCATCCCTCGTCCCAAAAATACCTGAGGGTGGCAGTGAAGATGGGGGAATCAATCGTCCATTTACAGTTCAGTGCACTTCCTTTTGGGGTATCACAGGCGCCGAGGCTCTTCACAAAGCTGATGGCGGAGGTAATGGCGGAAGTAAGGAGGTCGGACATCATTATAGTCTCATACCTGGACGACCTTCTCCTGGTAGGGCAGTCCCCAGAGCAGTTGAAATCTCACATACAGAAGGTCCTGGGGATCCTCATGAGCCTGGGCTGGTTAATAAATTGGGACAAATCATCCCTGATTCCAACATCCAGATGCGTTTTCCTCGGCATCCTGTTAGACTCTCAGACTCAGAAATCTTATCTTCCAGCAGACAAAAAGGAGGGGATTCAGCAGAAGATCAGGTCTTTCAGCAAGGTCAAAGAAGTCCCCTTAAGAAAAGCTATGTCTATTCTGGGTCTGATGACGGCTTGTATTCCGGCTGTGAGGTGGGCCCAATTCAGGTCCAGAATACTGCAACGGCTCATTCTATCCAAATGGGATGGGAGGTCGCTATCCCTGGATCACAAGATTGTGGTCCCGGGTTCAGTAACCCGGTCCCTAGCTTGGTGGCTAAAGGCTTCGAACCTCGGTCAGGGGGTAGAGTGGGTGAGACACGATCCCTTGATAATTACCACCGACGCAAGCCCTTGGGGATGGGGGGCCCATTCAGTTTTGGGGTTTTTCCAAGGTCCTTGGTCAAGAGACCAGAGTGCGCAGTCCCAAAATGCCAGGGAATTAAGAGCAGTCCTGTGCGCACTAGAGAAAAGTCTCCCTTTTTTGTCCCAAAAGCATGTCAGGATCCTATCAGACAACGCCTCGGTGGTGGCTTATATAAACAAACAAGGGGGGACAAGATCCTATCGACTAATGGAGCTGGCATCCAGGATTTTCTTGTTGATACAGAGGAAAGTTCTGTCCCTCTCAGCGGTGCACCTGAAAGGCTCAGAGAATCACCAGGCGGACTTTCTCAGCAGACACAGATTCAGTCAGGCGAATTGGTGTCTGAATCAGGAAGTGTTTCACCAAATACAGGCCCTATGGGGATCCCCTACGATAGATCTATTCGCCTCAGTGGAAAACAAAAAGTGCAAAAAGTTCTTTTCTCTCAGCAGGGAGGATCAGTCGATAGGCACAGATGCGCTCTCACAGTCGTGGGGGAAAGGCCTAGTCTATGCGTTTCCTCCCATCAGTCTATTGCCCAGAGTGATCCAGAAGATCAGAGGGGAGCAGGCGACGGTGATACTAATAGCACCATTCTGGCCAAGAAGAGTCTGGTTTGCTTGGTTGAGGAGACTATCAATAGCCGATCCTTGGGTGCTTCCGGAAAGACAGGACCTATTATATCAGGGCCCTCTACATCATCCGGAAGTCAAGAACCTCCACCTGACGGCTTGGATTTTGAGAGGACATTCTTCAGGTCTAGAGGCCTATCAGAACAGGTCATCGGGACTCTCCTAGCTAGTAGGAAGAAAGTCACCTCCGAAATCTATCTGAGAGTATGGAAAACCTTCCTTCGGTTTGCAGGTCCAGGCTTAGACTTGAGCTCACCCAACATCCCGTTAATTTTGAACTTTTTGCAGGAAGGCCTTAACAAAAAGCTTAAACCCAGCACTCTCAAGGTGCAGGTCTCAGCTCTGAGTGTCCTGTTTGACTTTCGATTGGCTACTCATCCTTGGGTCAAAAGGTTCATTAGGGGGTCCTCTAGACTATGTCCTATAGTTAGATCTAAGTCAGCCCCCTGGGACCTTAACCTGGTTCTTTCTGCTCTTACCAAGGCTCCGTTTGAGCCTCTGGGGGACATCCCCTTAAAGATGTTGTCCTATAAGACCGTATTTTTAGTGGCCATTACATCTGCCAGACGAGTAGGAGAGCTGTCCGCCTTGTCCTCTTCCCCACCATATACTCAGATTCTGGAGGATAGGATTGTTTTCAAACCAGACCCTGCATTCCTGCCCAAAGTAGTGTCTGTATTCCATAAGTCTCAGGAGATAGTTCTCCCTTCCTTTTGTCAGGACCCAAAGAATGAGGGAGAAAGATCTTTTCATACTTTAGACGTTAGAAGGTGTGTCTGTGAGTATTTAGAGTCTACAAAGGACTTTAGAAAGACCCCGCAACTCTTTGTTCAATTTCAGGGTCAGAACAGGGGCTCAAAGGTTACAAGCCGTACCTTAGCCAGATGGATCAAGAGAGCGATAGGTTTGGCATATTCACTATCAGAGTGTCAGGTCCCTTCAGATTTTTCAGCCCATTCTACCAGGGCAGTAGCCTCTTCCTGGGCAGAAAAAGGGTGTGCTACTATAGAACAGATCTGTAGGGCTGCAACGTGGAGTTCTCCCTCTACGTTTTACAAGCACTACAGGTTGGACCTTTCATCTGTGCAGGATATGTCTTTTGGGAGAAAGGTGCTGCAGGCTGTAGTCCCTCCCTAATAATTATCTAGTCTAGTCTCTCACAGGTGCTGTCATGGGGCGTAATGGAAATACTTCAATTACTCTTACCGGTAATATGTTTTCCATGAGCCCATGACAGCACCTACATAATTCCCTCCCTTATTTAAAAAAAAAATAAAAAAAAATATATATATATATATATATATAATAATAATAAGACTTTTATTTATAAAGAATGATGATGGGAAAAAAGAAAAAGAAAAATAAATAAATAAATAAAGAAAGAGAGAAGGAGAAATTTACTCTTTAGTATAGTGCCAAAGAAGAGATATGCCTGGCATATATTTGGCGCAGAGTTTTTTCTATTATGTTTTCTCGCCTATGTTGTTAGTTTTTACTATATATAGGTGCGTTGCTGGTCCCAGGAATCTTGTCAAATACTGAAGGTGGAAGGCATGGGACCAATTTAAAGATCTGGGAAGTTCCTGTTTCCTGTCCGGAAGGAGGAGGATCTCTCACAGGTGCTGTCATGGGCTCATGGAAAACATATTACCGGTAAGAGTAATTGAAGTATTTTTGACTGGGTGACTAAAATAATAGACGGTGGAGGTGCAGTAGACATCGCATATCTAGATTTTAGTAAGGCTTTTGACACTGTCCCACATAGAAGACTTATCAATAAACTGCAGTCATTGAGCATGGACTCCCATATTGTTGAGTGGATTAGGCAGTGGCTGAGTGACAGACAGCAGAGGGTTGTAGTCAATGGAGAACATTCAAAACAAGGTCATGTTACCAGTGGGGTTCCACAGGGATCTGTACTGGGACCAATTTTGTTTAATATCTTCATAAGTGATATTGCAAAAGGCCTCGATGGTAAGGTTTGTCTTTTTGCTGATGACACAAAGATATGTAACAGGGTTGATGTTCCTGGAGGGAAACGCCAAATGGAAAAGGATTTAGGAAAACTAGAAGAATGGTCAGAACTCTGGCAACTGAAATTTAATGTGGATAAGTGCAAGATAATGCACCTGGGGCGTAAAAACCCAAGGGCAGAATATAGAATATTTGACACAGTCCTGACCTCAGTATCTGAGGAAAGGGATTTAGGAGTAATTATTTCAGAAGACTTAAAGGTGGGAAGACAATGTAATAGGGCAGCACGAAATGCCAGCAGAATGCTTGGATGTATAGGGAGAGGTATAAGCAGTAGAAAGAGTGAAGTGCTTATGCCGCTGTACAGAACACTGGTGAGACCTCACTTGGAGTATTGTGCGCAGTACTGGAGGCCATATCTCCAGAAGGATATAGATACTCTAGAGAGAGTTCAGAGAAGAGCTACTAAACTAGTACATGGATTGCAGGATAAAACTTACCAGGAAAGGTTAAAGGACCTTAATATGTATAGCTTGGAAGAAAGAAGAGACAGAGGGGAGATGATAGAAACTTTTAAATACATAAAGGGAATCAACTCGGTAAAGGAGGAGAGCATATTTAAAAGAAGAAAAACTACCACAAAAGGACACAGTTTTAAATTAGAGGGGCATAGGTTTAAAAGTAATATAAGGAAGTATTACTTTACTGAGAGAGTAGTGGATGCATGGAATAGCCTTCCTGCAGAAGTGGTAGCTGCAAATACAGTGAAGGAGTTTAAGCATGCATGGGATAGGCATAAGGCTATCCTTCATATAAGATAGGGCCAGGGACTATTAATAGGATTCAGATATATTGGGCAGACTAGATGGGCCAAATGGTTCTTATCTGCCGACACATTCTATGTTTCTATGTTTCTTCCATAAATCTAAATGGAGTTGTTTCTGCAGCATGTGCATATATTTCCACAAGAACTATTCAGATGAATGGGACTGTTGCAGAAACTTCTAGAACAGATCTGCCATGTGTGAACATATACTTACAGGGGTTTTCTGAGCTCAGCCAATCGGCTGTTTGAAGAGGCCAGTGTGCTTGAGCGAGGGCTGGGACATCTTTATTGCTTGCTCTGCTCCATACCCAGGAACATCGTACAATTGGAAAGGGCTGTACTAGGTACAGCTAGTGGTGGTTTTTACCAATGTCCAAACCACACAAAGTATGCCCCACCAGGCTCCCTGCCTTAGGCGAGATGCAGTCCCGCTGTTCACTCCAGTAGGCCTCAGGCGAGGTGGCGCTACAGGGGGCAATTACAAATACTTGGGGCTTGAAATACTGGGGGCACTACTGAGGCATTATAAATACTGGGGGGACATTAAACATACTAGGGGCACTACTGAGGCATTATAGACACTGTGGGCAATACTGAGGGTATTAAATATACCAGGGGGCAGTACAGGGGGCCATTAAAAATACTGGGGACACTGGGGGAGGGCATTAAGTCCTAGGGACACAACTGAGGGGAATTAAACATACTAGGGACATTACTAAGTTATTAAAAATACTGGGGGCATTACAGGGGCAATTAAATACTGGTGACACTATAGGGCACCATTATAAATACTAGGGGCATTAAATACTTGGGGCACTACTGGAATATTATAAATGCTGGGGGCATTAAGTATTGTGGGCACTATTGAAGGGCATTAAAATATTACGGGCACTACTGGGTTATTAGAAAGACTGGCTGCTCTATTGAGGGGCCTTAATCATTCTAAGGATACTGTTGGGGTATTTATAAATACTGATGTCAACACTGGAGCGCATTAAACATACTAGGAGCATTACAGTGGGGCATTTAATACTGGGGGCACTACAGGGGGCCATTATAAATAGTGGGGGCATTAAATATTCAGAGTGCTACAGGGGACATTAAACATACTGGCACTACAGAGGACCATTCTAAGTATAGGGGGCACACTACAGGGTACCATTATAGACACCTGAACCACTACAGGGGGCCATTATAAATACTGGGGGCACTACAGGGGGGCCATTATAAATACTGGGGGAATTACATTGAGGCCATTATAAATGGGTGGCATTATAACTGCATTTTTAACACTGGGTGTTTTGTGGGGGCATGATTATTATTGGGCACTATATAGAGAGCACTATTACAAACAGGGACATTCTGAAGGAGCAATATCACTGTGAAGGCACTATTACTAACGAGGGCACTCTGGAAGGGAATTATTGCTATTGGTGGGACTTTTGGGAGCACTTTAGGAACTATTTGTAAGGAGCTGTTATTTCATATTATAGTATTTAGGGTATTGGAAAGCACAGTGGACACAATATTGGGAGTAGCAGCGGTATGTAGGACCGTTGGAGCACCAGGTGGGGAAGGATGATGAAAAAGTGAGGAATCTAAGATATCTGGCAAACTCTGCAGAGACGAGATATGGTTGACATAATTCACCATGGCGGTCTAGTCTGAATGGAGAAGATGAAGAAAAAAAAACTCTGCATCAGAGTAGACATCATTGGATGTAAGAGGGGTTTGGACTGAGACGTCGGCAAGAGGAAAGGGGCACCATTTCAATTATCACTCCAGGTAGCAGAAAGCTAAAATGTGTCTTGGCCACAACTTTCAACTGTATACTAAAGATGCATATACAGTTTTGGACAAGCAAAGAACCACTGTTGGAAATAGTGATTCCAGGTTGGCTCTCCTGATTAAAGCTCCCAGGCATAAGATTCTTTGCTGCCATAGAAATACCAAGCCCCTAGTCCTCATTAATAACTCACATTTAATATTTCAGCCTATTCAGTCCTGCAGCATGTTACAACTTGTCATCTGTAGGGACTGGCATTCCCTAATGGGGAAAAACCTAATGCACCCTATGCAGTCACACATCCTAAAACTTTGTTCTGTCTAAATATCATGTATGAGCACAAATGTATTCCTGTACTGATTTCCCCTTCTACAGTCCATGAAAGATTTCCTCCATCTTGTGCAAACAAACACTAATCCAGAATAGCTTATGTGATCTGCCACCTCCGGAAACATGGTTTCTTTCCTCCGTCTCCACATCCTGATCTGCCACATCCACCTCTGTCTCTAAAACATAGAAAGGAGGAGGAGAGCAGAGAGAGCTGACACATCCTGGAGTAGTGTGCTGTAGGACTGATGTCAGAAGCAGCAGAGAAGCCAGATATGTGAAGATGTGAAGGTTTCTTTGAATCTGAAACTGAAGTTTTTTTTGTTTTTTACTGAAAAACATTTGGAAAGTTGTGCAATTCTGTATTTATGCAAATGAACAATAAAAACAATTTGTCTAGGCTATATCCTACTGAGCAGCACAGTTGGTGTTGGATTCCATTGCTTTTGCAAACTTGGTTAATAAGTGACTACCTGTAATATTTGCCACCAAGATGGTGTCTGATGCTTAGTAGAATTTGTAATATTAACCCCTTAAGGACCCGCGCTGGGCCCCTGCTGCATACGCTGGCATCTGTGAAAACACCTATGACTGCGTATTAACCCCTTGTATGCCGTGGTCAAAGCTGACCGCGGCATGCAGAGGGTTTTTGGAGGGTACGGGTGCTCTCCGCATCTCCATCGGGTCCCCGCGCTGCAGTGATGGGGACCAGATGGCAGAGAAGGCAGCCTGAT
Source organism: Bufo bufo (assembly GCF_905171765.1). NCBI lineage: Eukaryota > Metazoa > Chordata > Amphibia > Anura > Bufonidae > Bufo > Bufo bufo. Next base: position 568,916,630 of record NC_053391.1, on the reverse strand, counting down.
GCCTTCCATAGGCATTGGGGCTTGCCTTCTACGGAAGCCTTGGAGATCCAGCCCCTTATGCTGGGTCTCACAGGCAGGCTGTCATCCAATTTATTTCCATTATATACAATAGGAGGACACTCCCTAGCCCTTCTTAAAACCATGTCTGTGTCTCGTGATGTCAATATCTTCGTCAAAAGTATAGGATGTATTGTAATGCATTGCAGAGGGGATCAGACCCCTAGAAGTTGAAGTCCCAGAGTGGGACAAAAATAAAAATAAAGTTTCAAGTAAAAAAAAAAAGCCCTTTTCCCAAAATAAAACACATAAAATTGTAACAAAAAAAAAGAAAAAAGAAAAACTGACATATTGGGTATTGCTGCATCCATAACGACCGGCTCTATAAAAATTTCACATGATCCACCCTCTCACCTGAACGCCATTGAAAAAATTAAATAAAAACTGTGCTAAAGCAACCATTTTTTTTGTCACCTTACATCACAAAAAGTGCAACACCAAGCGATCAAAAAGGCGTATGCCTCCCAAAATAGTACCAATCAAACCGTCACCTCATCACGCAAAAAATTAGCCCCTACATAAAACGGGCAAAAAATTTAAAAAAAAAATATGGTTCTCAGAATATGGAGACACTAAAACATGATTTATTTATTTTTTTGTTTCAAAAATGCTTTTATTTTGTTAAAAGTGAAAAAAATAAAAAGTAGACCTATTAGAATGAAGAGGTTAGTAGGGAAGAATTAAGCGATTCATCTATTGTGGAGCATGCCGCATTAATAGAAATCCTGGCTGCAGCTAACAAAAATGGAGATTTAATACAGAAAATTCAGACAGATGTGGTTCTGGTAAGAGTTTACCAAGATCCGAGACAGAATCACAACTATAGAAAAAACAGTGGGGGCTCTGGAGAATGAAGCAAAAAAAATTTAATCTGAAACTTCTATGCTGAGAATGGAGGTTAATATTCTTAAAAGGAAGGTGGTGGATCTGGAGGACAGGTCTAGGAGATGCAATTTGAGAATTTTGTGTCTCCCTGAAGGCTCGGAGGAAATAAATCCTGCTGAAATACTACAGACCTTAATTCAGGAAAACTTTTTAGAAGGAACATTTCTCTCCTTTGTTTCTGGTGAAAAGGGCACGGAACTTATCCCTGGGAGGCAGCCACGGATATACACTGCGTGCAGAATTATTAGGCAAATGAGTATTTTGACCACATCATCCTCTTTATGCATGTTGTCTTACTCCAAGCTGTATAGGCTCGAAAGCCTACTACCAATTAAGCATATTAGGTGATGTGCATCTCTGTAATGAGAAGGGGTGTGGTCTAATGACATCAACACCCTATATTAGGTGTGCATAATTATTAGGCAACTTCCTTTCGTTTGGCAAAATGGGTCAAAAGAAGGACTTGACAGGCTCAGAAAAGTCAAAAATAGTGAGATATCTTGCAGAGGGATGCAGCACTCTTAAAATTGCAAAGCTTCTGAAGCGTGATCATCGAACAATCAAGCGTTTCATTCAAAATAGTCAACAGGGTCGCAAGAAGCGTGTGGAAAAACCAAGGCGCAAAATAACTGCCCATGAACTGAGAAAAGTCAAGCGTGCAGCTGCCAAGATGCCACTTGCCACCAGTTTGGCCATATTTCAGAGCTGCAACATCACTGGAGTGCCCAAAAGCACAAGGTGTGCAATACTCAGAGACATGGCCAAGGTAAGAAAGGCTGAAAGACGACCACCACTGAACAAGACACACAAGCTGAAACGTCAAGACTGGGCCAAGAAATATCTCAAGACTGATTTTTCTAAGGTTTTATGGACTGATGAAATGAGAGTGAGTCTTGATGGGCCAGATGGATGGGCCCGTGGCTGGATTGGTAAAGGCCAGAGAGCTCCAGTCCGACTCAGACGCCAGCAAGGTGGAGGTGGAGTACTGGTTTGGGCTGGTATCATCAAAGATGAGCTTGTGGGGCCTTTTCGGGTTGAGGATGGAGTCAAGCTCAACTCCCAGTCCTACTGCCAGTTTCTGGAAGACACCTTCTTCAAGCAGTGGTACAGGAAGAAGTCTGCATCCTTCAAGAAAAACATGATTTTCATGCAGGACAATGCTCCATCACACGCGTCCAAGTACTCCACAGCGTGGCTGGCAAGAAAGGGTATAAAAGAAGAAAATCTAATGACATGGCCTCCTTGTTCACCTGATCTGAACCCCATTGAGAACCTGTGGTCCATCATCAAATGTGAGATTTACAAGGAGGGAAAACAGTACACCTCTCTGAACAGTGTCTGGGAGGCTGTGGTTGCTGCTGCACGCAATGTTGATGGTGAACAGATCAAAACACTGACAGAATCCATGGATGGCAGGCTTTTGAGTGTCCTTGCAAAGAAAGGTGGCTATATTGGTCACTGATTTGTTTTTGTTTTGTTTTTGAATGTCAGAAATGTATATTTGTGAATGTTGAGATGTTATATTGGTTTCACTGGTAAAAATAAATAATTGAAATGGGTATATATTTGTTTTTTGTTAAGTTGCCTAATAATTATGCACAGTAATAGTCACCTGCAAACACAGATATCCCCCTAAAATAGCTAAAACTAAAAACGGACTAAAAACTACTTCCAAAAATATTCAGCTTTGATATTAATGAGTTTTTTGGGTTCATTGAGAACATGGTTGTTGTTCAATAATAAAATTAATCCTCAAAAATACAACTTGCCTAATAATTCTGCACTCCCTGTACTTTTGACGAAGATATTGACATCACGAGACAGAGACATGGTTTTAAGAAGGACTAGGGAGTGTCCTCCTATTGTATATAATGGAAATAAATTGCTTTTCTTTCCGGATTTCTCTAAAGAGATCCAGGAAAAGAGACGGAGCTTTACGGCAGTAAAAAAAACGTCTACAGGAAAGGGACATTAGATATTCATTTGTTTATCCAGCTAAACTGCGAATAATAATCAACGGTGAAATCAATTTTTTTGATACCTCGGACTCTGCTATAGACTGGCTGGACCGAAATAATATTTAAGCAGTTTGTTTTTCATGATTACCTTTTCTTTTTTGTGCTGGTTCTCTTTTTCTATTCTAGGTGTTGGCAGGAGAGGGGGAGGCGTGGTCTTAAGTGAGAGATCTGTGCAGTGATGTGGCAGATCATGAAGTTTGGGGGGGAAGGGGGTGGGATGGGTTGCAATGTGTCTCCTAAGATGGTGGGGCTGGGAGCGGGGATTTGAAATACATCTATAGTATGGGAATTTTCTGGCTGGTCTGATGGCAGTTAGAATCTTTACTTGGAATGTGTGAGGCCTTGGGGATAAGATTAAAAGACAGGCGGTCTTTGACCAGGTTCAGAGACCTCTACCAGCGATTATCTGCTTGGTTGAGACGCATGCTACTGAGGAGTCGGTTTTGCGACTCAGTAGGGGATGGGCTGCGCAGACTTATAATTTTACCTTTACTAGCTATTCCAGAGGTGTTACAGTTTTGATCCACAAGGGGATTGATTTTGTCTGCGAGGCATCCTCTATCGATGAGCAAGGGAGGTTTTGTCTTTCTTTATGGGAAACTCTTTGTAGGATTGTGTATTCTGGCTTTTGTTTACATTCTGCCCCCTTTTTCTTTATACGTGCTTAAATGCTTACTAACCTTTGTGGATTGGTGGCCTGAATGTCCCTCACTAGGGATTGGGGACTTTAATTGTGTTATGAATCCAGAAATAGATAGGATCTCTATGGGAGGAGATACTTGCACTCCAGCCCAAGGGTCCCCTTTGTCACGCTTTTGTCTGGAAGAAGGTTTTGTGGATGTATTGGGATGGGTTGGAAAAGGGAAAAGAGCTTATTCCTGTATAAGTAAAGCTGGAAATTCCATGTCTAGGATAGACTTGTCCTTAATAAATAAAAACCCTCTTAGATTTATTAAATCTATGAAATATTAGGTCAGGTCGCTATCAAACGATGTACCCCTATCTCTTGAATTAACTATGGGGAGTAATGATCATAGAGTAAGACCTTTTATTTAGATTGAACCCCCATTGGATTTCTATAATGGGTAAGGATATTCATGAACTAGTGAAAAAGGAGATAGGGTACTTTTGGGATAGTAATGAGAATATAGCTAGAGTGCAACTGGTATGGAATGCATTTAAGGCCTTTATGAGGGGAATTTTTGAAAGTAATATTTCCAATCTTAAAAAGGGATACGGTAGGAAGGAGGGGGACTTAAAAGAAGCGGCATTGGTTACCATGAATGAGTTCTCTAGGAATAACACTTCAGGAAATAGGGAAAATATGCAGAATGCTAGCCCGGTGTATGCTGACTTTTTTGGGGAAAAGGCCCAGCAGAGACTTTTTTAAGGGACAAAAATACTTTTCTGAAGTGGGGAGACCAGGGAATCTCTTGGTGAAGGTGAGCTCTAATCAAGAACAAAAAGAGATACCGTATTTTTTGCTTTATAAAAGGCACCTGATGATAAGACTCACCTAGGTTTTTGAAGAGAAAAATAAGAAAAAAAATATTTTGAACCAAAAGGTGTGCTTTTGGTGGGTTTTGAACTAATGGTGGTCTGTGGATGACACGGTTATGGAAGGGATCTGTGGATGATACACTGTTATGGGGGATCTGTAGATGATGCACTGTTATGGGGGGATCTGTGGATGACTCATAGCATCTTATAGTGACCCCATTACGCCGGGCCACGCTCACAGCAGTCTTTACATGTAAAGTCTGTTTATTCAATCCTTAACCAGTGGCTTTGGTTTGTTAAACTAGCTTAATCTTCTGTAGTAGTACTCACTATCAAAGTGGCAGTCAGGTCGGCAGCGTAACCTCACTCATTCATGCTCCTCCCACTTCATAAATGGAACAGGAGGAGCGTGAATGAGTGAGAGGTTATGCTTCTGGCCTGCCCGCTGCTTTGATAGTGAGTACTACTACAGATGATTACACTAGTTTAATAAATCAGAGCCACTGGTTGAGGATTAATCCTCAACCAGTGGCTCTGGTGTGTTAAACTAGCGTAATCTTCTGTAGTAGTACTATCTATCAAAACGGCTGGCAGGCCGGCAGTGTAACGTCATTCATTCATTTATTCACGCTCCTCCTGCTCCATTCATGAAGTGGGAGGAGCATGAATGATTGAGTGAGGTTGCGCTGACGGCCTGTCCGCCGCTTTGATAGTGAGTACTACTACAGAAGATTACGCTAGTTTAACAAACCACTGTTTATTCAATCTTTAACCAGACTTTACATGTAAAGACTGCTGTGAGCGGGGCCCAGTGTAATGGAGTACAGTTACTGCCCCGCTGCGAGTGCAACAGCAGTTGCTGGCCTCCAGCCCCTCCTCCCACCCTGCTTACTGTAACTGATATATCGCAGGCCGCGCTGTGCAGCATAGCGGGCTGTGATGTATCAGTGTCAGCAATGTAAAAATTGCACCATTCGCTTTATAAGACGCACTGCCATTTCCCCCCCACTTTTGGAGGGGAAAAGTGGGTCTTCTAAAGCAAAAAATATGGTAGTTAGTATTCGCTCATCTGAGGGTTTAATTATTAAAGAACAAGAGTGTATAAAGGGAATCTTTCTGAAGCATTTTTCTACATTATATAATTCAGATAATGTTATATCAGATGAAGAGATGAATTCATATTTGGACTCTCTATTTCTCTCCCAGTGCTTACCGATACTCAGGGGGAATTTCTGAATTTAGATCTCTCTCTAGGGGAGCTAGAGACTGCATTAAAGGCACGTTGAGGAAATTCTTCCCCTGGGTCAGATGGACTCCCATATGAATTCCATTGTAAATATGGGGAGATTATTCTCTATCGCTTATTGAGGGTGTTTTTAGGGTCATCTGAGGAGGGTAGCCTTCCAGAGTCCATAACAGAGGCTGTGATAATATTAATATTGAAAAAAGGGAAGGACCCATTGGATGTGGGATCATATAGGCCTGTTTCCTTATTGAATACAGATATGAAGCTTCTTTCAAGAATTCTGGCTACAAGGCTATCCAAGGTTATTACATCAGTTATACATCAGGAACAAAATGGATTTATTCCTAATAATGGTACTCATTATAATTTGCATCGTTTGCCAATATACAGTCTTCGGGGGGGGGGGGGGGGGTGTCTCTCGCTCCATTCTAAGGCGTTTGACAGGGTGGAGTGGGGATTTCTTTGGAAGGTTTTGGGAAGGATGGGAAGTTGGGGCTGTCTCCTCTCTCCATTGTAATTCGATATTTATATTGAGCCTCTTGCTGCCAGAATCAGGCAAGACCCTGGGATTGAGGGGTTTGGGATATTAGGATTAGAGGACTGTATTTCTTTATATGCGGACGATGTGCTGTTTTTTGTGAATCATGCTAATGCCTCACTTCCCAAACTTATTCATATAATTAATGCCTTTGACGCAGCCTCGGGTTTTGATATTAACTGGTCAAAGATGACTCTTATGCCGGTGGATAGACCTGACTATTCTATTGAGGGGCCCCTGAGTTTACTTAGGATTTCTGATTCATTTGAATATTTGGGCATGATTATATATCCCCCAAAGTTGATTTTTTTTTTGCATCTAAATCTGCTTCCATTGATAAGTAAGTTGAGGTCAAAAGTGACAATATGGCTTCGACTACTCTTATCCAGAGCTGACAGAATATCCCTGGTTAAGATGGAAATATTACCCCAACTCCTCTATATTTTTTCGGAATTCGCCATTGTGGATTGAAGATACATTTTTTTTAAATGAATCCAGAGAATTATTAATGATCTGCTGTGGGGAAGAAAGCGGGTGAGGCTTAAATTGGAATATCTTTATAAGCCGATGGAACAGGAATTGTTAAACTTTCCCTATTTTAAGGGCTATTTTATAGCTTCACAGCTATGGCTTTATAATTACTGGGAAGAAAGTCCACTCTGCAGGTATTTGTTGAGTAGATATATGTATGATAATATGTTCACACTATTAGAGTCTGGGTTATTATCCAGAAATCAACAGGACTACAGGGAATTTAGAAAGCTATTTATTAAAGTGTGTAGCACTGTTAGAGGTTGGTTGGTAAAAAGGGGATCTCTCCACTGTACGCCTCTCTGGCATAATTATTATTTGCAAGAATTGGATGATTTAGCTGAAGATAAATATTGGCAAAAAAATATTTTGTATGTTGCACAAGTGGTGAGTAATGGAGATATACTTCCCTTTTTTGGAATTGACACAGAGAGCACATAATTAATTTATCTTGGTTTAGATATTTACAGTTACGTTCACGACTTTCTAGCGTAAAGGGGAAATTTTTGTTACAGATACTTGTACACTTGTGAATGATTTAATGGGAAATCTGGGGCAAAAGTTTAAAATTTCTCAACTTTAAAAACTGCTTCTTATAGCACAATTTAATACACGTTCCCCTGGGCAAAAGGCCTTGGAATATGGTTTAAAGATCCAGCCAGATGATTGGGGGAAGATAATGACTAATTTAAGATTGGGGTCACATAATTTTTGATCATGTTTTGATTCAATTTAATATTTTACATAGAGTATATGTCACACCAGTATGGCTCAATAAATGTAGGTTGAGAAACACGTCTAATTGTCCACTGTGTGGGCTGACTATTTACACATGTTTTGGTTTTGTAAGCAACTAATAGAATATTGGGAGGCAATAGCTAAACTTATTATCCAAAAACTGAAAATAGTGATTCTATATACTGTGGAATGTTGGATCCTGGGTGATTTTTCCCCCAAATTATTTGTGATAAGTATAAAAGATTCCTCTTGATTAAAATCTTCTTGGCAAGACTTTTGATCATGTGAAGTTGATTTTCACGAAATACTCCTACTGTGTATACATGGTTGAATCTGGTCAATAAGATTAGGAACTATGAAAGAATCTTATATAAACAAAGAAACATTGAAGAGAAATGGAATAAGGTTTGGGGGATATGGAAGTTATAAGTCTTCCGTCCTTTACCCCACCATTATCCCTTTTTCCATCTTGGTTGTCGGAGGGGATAGGAGGGAAGTTTTGGGGTAAAAATGAGAAATGTAATAATGTTGAAGATTAAGTTCATAATTTTGTATGTCCTTTTTTTTGTCAATAAAAAAAAATGCTTTTATTGTGTTAAAAGTGAAAAAAAAAATATTAGGTATCGCGTGTCTGTAACAACCAGGTCTTTTAATATATCACATGACCTAAGCCCTCAGGTGAACACCGTAAAAAAAAAAAAAAAATGGTGTAAAAAAAACCATTTTTTTTTTTTGTCCCCTTACATCACAGAAGGTGTAATACCAAGCGATCAAAAAGTCATACGCACCCAAAAATAGTACTAATCAAACCATCATCTCATTCCACAAAAAATGAGCTCCTACCTAACACAATCGGCCAAAAAATAAAAATTAAATATGGCCCTCAGAATATGGAGACACTAAAAAAATCTTTTTTTTTTCAAAAATGCTTCATTATGTAAAACTGAAACAAACAACCCAAAAAAGTATTCATATTTGGTATTGTCGCGTCCGTAACAACAAAATAGCACATATTCTAACCTGTCAGATGAACAATGTTAAATAACAAAAAATAAAAACTGTGCCAAAACAGCTATTTTTTGTTACCTTGCCTCACAAAAAATGTAATATAGAGCAACCAAAAATCATATGTATCCTAAAATGTCCCACAGTTTCCAAAATGGGGGTCACTTTTTTTGGAGTTTCTACTCTAGGGGTGCATCAGGGGGGTCTTCAAATGTGACATGGCAATTTAAAATTATCCCAGTGAAATCTGCCCTCCAAAAACCACATGGCGCTCCTTTCCTTCTGTGCCCTGCCGTGTGCCTGTACAGCAATTTACAATCACAAATAAGGTGTTTCTGTAAACTACAGAATCGGGGTAATGTTGAGTTTTGTTTGGCTGTTAACCCTTGCTTTGTTACCGAAAAAAAATTGATTTAAAATGGAAAATTTGCCAAAAAAGTGAAATTCTGAAATTTCATGTACATTTTCCTTTAATTCTTGTGGAACACCTAAAGGGTTAACAAAGTTTGTAAAATTAGTTTTGAATACCTTGAGGGGTATAGTTTCTATTATGCAATCCCCACAAAGTGACTTCAGACCTGAACTGGTGCTTAAAAAGTGGGTTTTGGAAATTTTCAGAAAAATTTCAAAATTTGCTTTTAAACTTCTAAGCCTTCTAACGTCCCTAAAAAATAAAATGGCATTCACAAAATGATCCAAACATAAAGTAGGCATATGGGAAATGTAAAGTAATAACTAGTATATGAGGTATCACTATCTGTTTTAAAAGCAGAGAAATAGAAATTTGGAAAGTTTTGTGAATTTTTCAATTTTTGGGGGTAAATTTGGGATTAAAAAAAAAATTCGATAAAAATATTGACTGAAATTTACCACTATCATGAAGTACAATGTGTCACGAGAAAACAATCTGAGAATGGCTTGGATAAGTAAAAGCGTTCTAAAGTTGTTACCACATAAAGTGACACGTGTCACATTTCCAAAAAACGGTCTGGTCCTTAAGGTGAAAAATGGCAGGGTCCTGAAGGGGTTAAAATTTTTGATAAACATGTTTTTTTACTGTTCCCTGTGTATTTTACAGGCGTGAAATGAAGCCATTTGGAGTCAAGATATGCATCATTGAACCTGGCTTTTTTAACACACAAATTACAAATTCAGAGGTGTTAAGAAAAAGTTTAAAATACAGCTGGGACAATACTTCAGAGGAAGTCAAAAAAAGCTATGGAGAGAAGTTTTTTCAGCAAAGTGAGTATTTTATATTAAATATATAAACGAAGAATGTAATGCATTCTGTGTCTAATGCTGGATCATAGCAATATATTAGGCATGTTTCCCTTCACCATTAAATACCCGGTTTTAGTTCCATTGCGCCACATTTAGGCCATATGCAAATTGCAATTATTTGTTTATTATACTGACATATATAGTGCTGACATATTCTGCAGCACTTTACAGACATTCGCATCACTCTGGTCACAATGGGGCTCACAATCTAAGGTCCCTAATTAGTAGGTCTGGAGTGTGGGAGGAAATTAGAGTACCCAGAGGAAACCCACGCAAACACAGGGAAAACATACAAACTGTGCAGATGTTGTTCTTGGTCGGCTGCAAACCCAGAACGTATTTCACGATCTACTAGTTCTGATGGTAGAAACTGCAAACAATAATCTGGGTACTGCAGCAACTACACTCCAAACCACAATATAGGGGAGATTTATCATCTTCCTTGTGCCTGAAATGTGGTGTTAAAAAGTTGCAAACTCTGACTTAAAAAAAATATAAAATGTTGCATCTCTCTGATTTTGGAATAGCAAAAAAAGGTCCAGCTCCTTTACCTTAAAAACCAATGCTTTATTCTTTCACATATTCAATTAAAATCCATGTGTACAAACGGGGAAACTGTAGCACAATGTGACGCGTTTCGGGCCACTTGCTTATGGGCCCACACGCAAGTGGCCCGAAACGCGTCACATTGTGCTACAGTTTATCCGTTTGTACACATGGATTTTAATTGAATATGTGAAAGAATAAAGCATTGGTTTTTAAGGTAAAGGAGCTGGAACTTTTTTTTGCTATTCCTGGATTGCTCACCTGGCTGCGTCTAGACCAGTACAGTCCGTGTGAGGTTCAAAGGTCTCTAGGACCTTAGCGTGGCTCTGTATACCTCTCTGATTAGTCTTTTATAAAACATACATTTTATTGATTACTCTTTTAAAATATTTCGGAACTCTTAACAAAGTGATTAAAATTCCTCAGACTTGGAGAGGTGGGAGTATGTGTTTTCACATTTTAATTGTATCTATTCAACCGATACACTGACTCCAGCAGGGTGCCTGATGATCTCTCAGGTTGTTTGCCCTTTTATTTTGCCTTTTCGATTTGGTTCTCCTATACAACAGCTGTATATTTAGCTGTTGTATATGTTCCCCTCTGGGATCCCTACCGCTCCAAATCCGAACTAAAATCTAAGCCTGCATCCCTACATGTTTCGCCGTATGCTCAGCATCTTCAGGGGATGGCGTGCAGGTTTTCATCTGCACGTCATCCCCTGAAGACGCCGAGCATACGGCGAAACATGTAGGGATGCAGGCTTAGATTTTAGTTCGGATTTGGAGCGGTAGGGATCCCAGAGGGGAACATACTACACAGCTAAATATACAGCTGTTGTATAGGTAGAACCAAATCGAAAAGGCAAAATAAAAGGGGAAACAACCTGAGAGATCATCAGGCACCCTGCTGGAGTCAGTGTATCGGTTGAATCGATACAATTAAAATGTGAAAACACATACTCCCACCTCTCCAAGTCTGAGGAATTTTAATCACTTTGTTAAGAGTTCCGAAATATTTTAAGAGAGTAATCAATAAAATGTATGTTTTATAAAAGACTAATCAGAGGTATACAGAGCCACGCTAAGGTCCTAGAGACCTTTGAACCTCACACATTAATATATACAGCGTGGTCACCTCCTGTAAGACCTACAAGTATGTTGGTTGTATGATACAGTACAGTCCGTGACTCCTTTAAAAAACTGGAGGTGAGTGCTGCAGTAAATGAATTTATTATTATTATTTTTTTTGCATCTCTCTGATTTTGCACTGCCCCCACCCCTTACCCTTAAGGTGGCGAGGTAAGGACAGGAAGGGGCATAGCCAGTCACCCAACAAATGCAATATTTAGCCCGTTTTCTGGCGCAAATGAAGATAGAAATCTACGGCAGCTCTGAGCTGTCACAGATTTCTGTTTAGGCGTATGGACTGGACAGGAGGACAGAAGGGGTGAGCCTCATCATAAATTAGGTTTATCCTCTGCTGGTCTTGATAAATCTTCCCCTATGAGTCTGAGACCTGTTTCACATTGCCAAAACAGCCTGCTGAAGTTATCTGGATCCGGCATTGGCAGATGTTGCCAAAATGCCCACTAGTCCCATTGACTGTCATGGAATCTGGTGGAGATCTGGCTGCTACCCGGGATTCGACTGGACAAATACTGTTGCAAAAATAATGGCTCGTCAATTAGGGTCTGACCTCTGGGATGTCAGAAAGCACTATTCAGCCCCTTTAGAAACCTAAAACAATTCTGAGATTAGGACAATCCAAGAGGTGGGACATCATATCAGCCAATTAACCGTCTATCTTATAACTTTGTGGTGCACGGGATAGGCCCCAGATATAGACATACTATGGTGAAGAAAACAAATGGAATGAATGATCTATGGGGTTTGTCTTTGCTCTAACCCACACTTTTCATATTTTACATACAGGTATGGAGTCTTTGGATCAAATGTCATCATTGTGTAACACAGACCTTTCTCTGGTCACAAACTGCATGGAGCATGCTCTGACTGCGGTTTACCCCTGGACACGTTACTCTGTCGGATGGGATGCCACGCTCTTCTACTTACCACTTTCCTATTTACCTACAGTGATCTCTGACTTTATACTCACCATTGGAATGCCTAGACCAGCAGATGCTATCTGATGATTCTTCTGATATTCCACCAAATACTTGGTATCTTAATGATGCCAATGGATGGACCTACATCTCCAACCCTACTACCTGTGTAACTTTACAGTTTAATAAGTAAAGAGTACTTTGGACCCAGTTTCGTCTCCTGTATTGTATTAATTAGAGTTGAGCGAATCAAAGTTGACAAAGTGGAATTCGATCTGAATTTCACAAAAAATTTGATTAATCATAAAGTCGAATTTCCTCGCACTTCGTGGTAACAAATCAGATTTTTTTCTAAAATGGCTGCTGCACATGTTAGAGGAAGAAAAACGGGGAATGAGGGAACACCCATAAAGCCATACAGCCAACCAATCACCAGATATCCAGCCCCTATGATGTCACAGCCCTATAAAATGTCTCCTACCCGGTTTCCACCACTTTACAGTGAACTTAGTGCAGGGAGAGATGTTACAGGCACTAGGAACACTGATTAGGAAAGACTTTAGTCACAATATATTATTATTGAGCAGTTCAGGGACAGCTTAGAGGTGTAGGGATATAACAGGGAGGTATTATCCACACTATTGGGAGAGAGCAGGGGGCAATTGAACAGTGTAAAGATTGCTAATAGGAACTATTCTATTACACCTTGAAGCACTAATTGGGGTTAAAAAGTGCTCTAATACTGCTTATTTTAGGTTTGTTTTCATTCTTTTATATAAGTAATTCCATTAATCCTTGATTGTGTAATTCGGGTGAAATTGCAGCTTAATACCACAGATTTTAAGGTGTTCATGTTCTTTTATAGATAATTCAATCCTCCTTAATTGTGTAATTGGGGTGAGATTGCGGCCTGATACTACAGATTTTGGGTTGCTCACTAGAGATAAGCAAATCGAAGCTGACTAAGTGGAATTCGTTTAGAATTTCAGGAAAAATTAGATTTGCAACGAATGCGAGTTTCCTTGCGCTTCGTGATAACGAATCACATTTTTCCTAAAATGGCGGCTACACGTGTGAGGACTGAGGACTTGGGGCAAGGAACTCGGGAAAGGTGGGATCACCCAGATTGACATGCCTGCATGCAGCCACGTCGGCCATCTTACAGTCAGACATTTTCCAGCATTCAGAGTGCAGCAGCAGACGTGTGAAGGCGCTAGGGACAGCGATTAGAAAAATGATTGTGGAAAAAGAAAGACAGAAAAAACGAGTGCAGGGAAAGGATAGGCTGGAATCATTTCACAGCAGGGAGAGACTTCGGAAGGCGCTAGGGACATTGATAGGAAAGTGATTTACAAGTGCAGGGAACAATTATTTGGGGACCCAAATAGTCATTAGACAGCTGTCATTCAAGCTTTTTGTTATTGGGCTGCAAGTCTTATGTTGAAAAGCCTTTAGAAGCTTATGTCTTAGTATCTTATTCAGTATTACAAGAAAAATATATACGCATTTCAATCCTGCAGTTATTTCTGGTAAAAGCGTACAGGGGCGTTCATTAAAAAAAGAAAAAATATACGCACTGCATTGTTAGTTATTTCTGTTAAGAGTATAGGGGCATACTTCAGTAAAAAGAGAAAAATATATACGCACTGCACTGTTGCAGTTATTTCTGGTGAAAGAATATAGGGGCGTAGTTCAGTACAACAAGAAAAATATATTCTCAGGTTATTTCTGTTTAAAGCGTACAGGGGCGTAGTTCAGTACAACAAGAAAAATATAATCTCAGGTCACTTCTGCAGTTATTTCTGTTGAAAGTGTATAGGGGCGTATTTCAGTAAAAAAGGAAAAATATATACGCACTGTTGCAGTTATTTCCGTTGAAAGCGTATGGGGCCTATTTCAGTAAAAAAAAGAAAAATATATACGCACTGCATTGTTTAATTGTTTTCTGGTCAAAGCGTATAGTGGCCTATTTCAGTCCAACAAGAAAAATATATTCTCAGGTCACTTATGCAGTTATTTTAGGTGAAAGCGTATAGGGGTGTATTTCAGTAAAAAAAAAATGAAAAATACGGTATATACGCACTGATTAAGTGGAGTTAAAGAAAAGGAGTTTAAGACAAGGAGCAAGAAACTAAGGTTGGATAGAATTTCCTTGTGTGTTGTTGGCTTGATTCTAGCTAGTCCGTCAACTACAGCAGACGGGGTCTAATTCTAACTCGTATTTACTGTTTTCCTTCTTTACTGTTCTTCCCCATTAAACATGTGCTCCATGGACAGTGCCACTAAGTGTGTGTCCTGTGCAATGTATGCATGCCTTGAAGAGGCATTTGAGGGTGAATACATTTGCGCTAGATGCAATCATGTTGCATATTTGGAAGCCCAGATCTTGGATCTAAATAAGCAGCTTGAAATACTTAGGGGCATGTAAAACTGGAGAGAGGCTTAGACCTCACTGTGCAGGCACTGGCTGGGGTCAGTGAAATGGAGGGGGTGGAGGACAAGATCAGGACTATCGAATCTGCAGTTGGGTTAATGTAGAAAGAAGGGGTAGAGGGAAAAGTGCCAGGGAGGCTAGTCCTGAGTTGGCACACCCGAGTAAATATGCCTGTTTGGCTGATATAAGGGATGAAAGCCCAGGGCCAGCAACACTGCAGCAGGTCGTTTCTCCTAGCAACCAGGAGGATGACCGCTGCAGGAAGGATGGGAAAAGGAGTGCAGCAAAGGTCAGACAGATGCTGGTGGTAGGGAACTCTATTATAAGGCGGACAGACAGGGTCATCTGTCGCAGAGACCGTGAATGCTGAACAGTGTGTTGTCTGCCGGGTGCTTGGGTTCGGCATATTGCAGATCGGATTGACAGATTTCTGGGTGGGGCTGGGGAAGACCCGGCGGTCATGGTACACATTGGCAGCAATGACAAAGCCAGTGGGAGATGGAAGGTCCTTAAAAATGATTTTGGGAAGCTAGGTGAGAAGCTCAAGTCCAGGACCTCCAAGGTAGTGTTTTCAGAAATACTACCAGTGTGCCACGAGCGTCACTAGAGAGACAACGGGAGCTTATGGAGTTAAATAAGTTCAGTCTCCAGAAGCGTCAAAGCTTATTTACTGTAAGAACTGTGAATCTGTGGAATAGACTTCCTCAGGACGTGGTCACAGCAGGAACAGTGGACAGTTTCAAAAAGGGTTTAGATGAATTCTTAAAAGTAAAAAACATAAATGCTTATGAAAACGTGTAGAAATCTGGGTCTCACTTCCTTCTGGGATTCGCGTCCCCACCTATCCCTTGGTTGAACTTGTTGGACGTTTGTCTTTTTCAACCGTATTAACTATGTAACTGTCACTGCACTGTTGCAGTTATTTCTGGTAAAAGCGTATAGGGGCGTATTACAGTAAAAAAAGAAAAATATATACGCACTGCACTGTTGCAGTTATTTTCTGGTCAAAGCGTATAGTGGCCTATTTCAGTCCAACAAGAAATATATATTCTCAGTTCACTGCTGCATTTTTTTCTGGTCAAAGCATATAGGGTTGTATTTCAGTACAATAAGAAAAATATATTCTCAGTGCATTTCTGCAGTTAATTGTGGTGAAAGCGTTTAGTGGACTATTTCAGTACAAAAAGAAAAATATATTCGTCGCTTTTAGGGGTGTTAATTTCCGTTTAATTTGTTTAGTTCAGCTACAAGTATGTCAAACAGAGAAATGCCAGGCCATGCACAGAGGAGTGGCAGAGGCCTGAATGTTTCTGGCGCAAGCAGAGGTCGCAGCAGAGGAAGAGGGCGTGGCAGCAGGAGTCGCAGCGAGAGGCCTGAGCTCCCGGTGTCATCTAGCGGTCGTGTCATGACCAGCAACCCAGCAGTTCTTGATTGGTTAACTAGTTCATCCACGTCATCCCAAGTTACATCAGACACCCCCAGCCAACAGTCGGTGGGTTCGTCAGACACAACCCTTAGTTGGCATGGCCCGGTAGCAGGCCCTGTGCCCTACCTGTCCTCAACCTGCCTCTGTCCTTTTCTGTTCCCTCACCGCGAGACGTACTATATGCAGTCGGCTCAGCTTCACTTTTCAGCGAGGAAAAGCTCAGGACAATCAGCAGCTACTGCCCAGCCAAGATCTGGAGGAGACATCCGCCGCTTCCTCCGCTAGGCGGGCAAGTAGTGATGAGGAGGGTGGCGTGGGAGCTTGTGTTGCGACACTACTCGATAATGATGAAGCCAATCGCACTTGGGAGCCGGAAGAAGAAGGGGCTTCGTCATAATCAGGAGAAACGGGTGGCATCTTTCCCGTCAGGCAGCGGCTGGGCCAGCAAGTCGCTAGTGCAGCCGGGAGTCAGCAGGGTGACAGCAGTGGGAGGTCAGGAGCCAAACGGGCATGGGGTAGACCACTCGCTTTGCAGCAGCCTACCTGCCCGTACAGGAGTGGTGCACGGGTTCATGGAAGCAGTGGTGGTAGCAGTCAGCCAGTGAGTAGTGTTGGGGGGGAAATCGGGGACTCTGCGGTATGGCAGTTTTTTGTGAAGCCGCTGGAGGAGGTCAACATTGCCATATGTAGAATGTGGGCAGAAGGTGAAGCGTGGGCAGGATGCCAATGTTGGCACCACGGCCCTGCGTCAACATATGCAGCGTCACCATAAAGTGGCCTCAGAGAACCGTGGCTCCGATGTGGTGGTCCAGCCTGCCGCAGCTACCGCTACATCACCCAGTTTCAGCCAGCCAAGGCTCCACCACCTCAGCGAAGGGAGCTGTCTGTCAATCCCATCTTCTGCAGGTCCATATGCTCCTGCTCCTACTCCTCATCAGTCATTTTGTCAGCAATCGATCACCGAAGCGATTGCCAAGAGACAACAGTATGCGTGCACGCATCCAACAGCTGAACATGCTCCTGTCCAAGTTGCTGGTGCTTCAGTCCCTCCCTTTCCAAGTGGTGGACTCTGCACCTTTCAGAGAACTAATTGCTTGTGCCGAGCCACGGTGGAAAGTCCCAAGCCGTCATTTCTTTGCGAAAAAGTTAGTACCAGCCCTGCATACACATGTAGAACAGAAGGTGGGTCAGTCCTTGATCCTGTCTGTGTCTGCCAAAGTGCACGGCAGCACCGACGTGTGGAGCTGTAACTACGGTCAGGGATAATACATGTCCTTTATGGGCCATTGGGTGAATGTGGTTCCTGCACAGCCACACCAGCAACTTGGCCAGGTCACAACGCCTCCACGTTGTCACGCCGTTGGTCCTGCGACAATGTCCGCCTCTGCCTCCTCATCCTTCACCATGTCCTCAGCCTCCACTGCTGGGACAAGTCACAGCCACTACAGCATACCACATGTGCAGGGCCCGGCGGTGTCACTCTGTTCTTCACCTGGTTTGCCTTAGTGAACTGAGTCACAGAGGGGAGGAACTGCTCCGTGTGATGCATCAAGAAATCGAATCCTGGATTTCTCTGCGACAACTGAAAATTGGAACCATGCTGATCGACAACGGGAAGAACATGGTGTTGGTGCTGCGTCAAGGAAGGCTTAGCCATGAGCCCTGCATGGCACACGTGTTCAATCTGGTTGTCAAGCGGTTCCTGAAGTCTTCCACACATCTGCAAGACATCCTAAAAATGGCCAGGAAACTTTGCATGCACTTCAGCCACTCGTACACCGCAAAACACACCCTCCTTGAGCTGCAGCAGCAGAACGGCATCCCCCAACATAGGCTGATATGCGACGTTTACACCCGTTGTAATTCCACCCTCCATATGTTGGAATGACTATACGAACAGAGAAAGGCCATCAACGATTTCTTGATGAGCCAAGCGGACAGGAGAACTCCACTGTGTAACTTCGATGTCAGCCAGTGGCAGCTCATGCATGACACCTGCCATTTGCTCAGGCCCTTTGAGGAGGCCACGTTATTTGTCAGTCGCCAAGACTATGGGATGAACAACGTCATGCCACTGCTTCATGTCCTGGATCAGATGCTGGTAAATCTGGCTGGTCAGGGGACTGGAGACGTGCCGCCTAGATCTCACGGCCACATGAGCCCTGTGGGGGCTAAACTGGAAGAGGAGGGGGAGGAGAACATTGGAGCACAGGCAATGTGTAGCAAAATGGGTGGTTTTTCTACTCCGCTGACGGGACAGGAGGAGCAGGAGAAGCCAGAGGAGCTACAGGGCAATGAGGAAGACGAGACAGAGGACGAGGACACACAGTGGCAGTATGCAGTGGAGATGGAGGCAGGGAGTCCCTCCGAGCCACTTGCACAAATGGCACAATTCATGTAGTGACAGCCGAATTGTCACCAATTGGCAGAAGGATGACTTCTGGCTCTCCACCTTGCTGGACCCTCGCTACCGGTCTAGAATGGGGGGCCTTTTTTACACCCACCGAAGGGAGGACAAACTGAACTACTACAGAGACATCCTATGTAGTTAGTTGGCCGCTGCCTATCTGCACCATCGTCCATCCTCTCGCAGGTCTGATTGGGGGGCCCTCTGCGCTCACGTTCCACTGCCATGGCTGCTGGGGAGGGGAGGGTGTGGGGTGGCAGGAGCAGTACCAGCTCCATCAGCAGCAGCCTGAGTCTACAGTCGCTGATGAGTAGCTTTCTTCACCCACATAGTGAAGAAACTACTCAGCAGCAGCAGCAACAGGTAGACCTGAAGCAGGACCTGAACCAGTAGGTGGTGGCATACTTGGACAGCACCCTGTCACCCCACATTGAAGATCCGCTGGACTACTGGGTAGCCAAACTGGATTTGTGGCCGCAATTAGCAGAGTTTTCCCTGGAAAAGCTGTCCTGCCCGGCCAGTAGTGTGGCATCAGAGCGGGTGTTTAGTGCAGCGGGGGCCATAGTTACCACAAGGAGAACTCACCTGTCCACCCAAAATGTGGAGAGACTGACGTTTGTCAAGATGAATCAGGCGTGGATCAGCCAGGATTTCCAACCACCAATTCCTGAGGCATCAGACTAGATCATCCATGGTGCCACACCAACACTTTGATACAAGACACCGGTTTCTTCTGCCTACCTGCCTCAGTTACTACTTTGATGCTGCAACCCGCCTGATGCCACACATCTGAGGCCAAGTGCTCCTTATTTCACCTTCCTCAACGGGTACTGTTATTGCCACCCACCGCCCCACTCTATTACCAGATCACTTTATGGTCTCCTGATGCAGCTGCCATCTCCAAGCTATGTCACCTTGCCACTTTGTTGTATCCTCCTGATGCTGCTGCTACTGCCATCTCCACAATATGTCACCTTGCCACTCTGTGGTCTCCTCCTGATGCAGCTGCTGCTGCCATATTCACACTATGTCACCTTGCCACTCTGTGATCTTCTCATGCTGCTGCCAACTCCACACTATATCACCTTGCCACTCTGTGATTTCCGGATGCTGCCGACACCTCCTAACTATGTCACCTTGCCATGCTGTGGTCTCCTCATGCTGCTGCCATCTCCAAACTATGTCACCTTGCCACTCTGTGGTATCCTCATGCTGCTGCCATATCCACACTATGTCACCTTGCCACTCTGTGGTCTCCTCATGCTGCTGCCATATCCACACTATATCACCTTGCCACTCTGTGGTCTCCTCATGCTGCTGCCTTCTCCACATTATGTCACCTTGTCACTCTGTGGTCTCCTCATGCTGCTGCCATATCGACACTATGTCACCTTGCCACTCTGTGGCTTCCTGTTGCTGCCGCCACCTCCAAACTATGTCACCTTGCCACTCTGTGGTATCCTCATGCTGCTGCCATCTCCACACTATGCCACCTTGCTACTCTGTGGTCTCCTCATGCTGCTGCCATCTCCACACTATGTCACCTTGCCACTCTGTGGTCTCCTGCTGCTGCTGCCATACCACATTATGTCACTTTGCCCCTCTGTGGTCTCCTCATGCTGCTGCCATCTCCACACTGTCACCTTGCCACTCTGTGGTCTCCTCATGCTGCTGCCATATCCACACTGTCACCTTGCCACTCTGTGGTCTCCTCATGCTGCTTGCTGCCATCTCCACATTATGTCACCTTGCCACTCTGTGGTCACCTCATGCTGCTTGCTGCCATCTCCACATTATGTCACCTTGCCACTCTGTGGTCTCCTCATGCTGCTGCCATCTCCACACTATGTCACCTTGCCACTCTGTGGTATCCTGCTGATGATGCCATATCCACACTATGTCACCTTGCCACTCTGTGGTCTCCTGATGCTGCCGCCACCTCCAAACTATGTCACCTTGCTACTTTGTGGTCTCCTCATGCTGCTGCCATCTCCACACTATGTCACCTTGCCACTCTGTGGTCTCAGGATGCTGCCGCCACCCCCAAACTATGTCACCTTGCCACTCGGTGGCCTCATAATACTGCTGCCATCTACACTTGGTGGGCTTCTCATGATGCTGCTGTTGCATTCGCCTCCTCCAGACTCTGTCATTGTGCCACTCTTTCAAAGTGTTTTTTTTTTACCAGTAATATTGATGGGTGACTGAAAAAATCCTTTTGCTGTATGGACAGAATGACATCATGTGAGGTTGTGTGACGTCTGAAAGTGTGAGGAAAATACATATTATGAAACAACAAATTTACAAAAAGTACATGAAAACAATGACAACCTCCTGATGCTGCCGCCACCTCCAGACTCTGTCATTGTGCCACTCGGTGGCCTTCTCCTGATGCTGCCAACTCCAGAGTGTCATTGTGCCACTCGGTGACCTCCTCATGCTGCTGCCACCTCCAGACTCTGTCATTGTGCCACTCGGTGGCCACCTCATACTGCTAGCACCTCCAGACCCTGTCATTGGGCCACTCTGTGGTCTCCTCATGCTACTTCCACCTCACCACTATGTCATAGGTAGAGTTTTCCTTGCGGTTCACCTGGCGGTCGTTTCGCTGAAAACTTTGCTCATTCTCGATTCACCAAACATGCGAAATATGGCGATGTCCATCGGCGCCATACTATTTTGCATTGTGCCGAGCTTTGACCATTGACACATCCATCAGGTGGGACAGGACAGCCAGTTGAGACATTTCAGCACATGGACACACCCCCACCCTATCACAGAACCCAATCTGGCAGCCTTTTTACATTCTGTGTTTTGCTAGTGTAGGGAGAGTGTCACAGCTGTGTCATGGTCTGGTGTAGTGGACCATGACACTTTTGCCGTGCATGCTTGTTGCTGGTGGCAACATGTTGTTTTGCATGTTTTGACACTTCCCCTTTAAGTTGTGTGTCCCTTCCCATCCTGGTGTGTTCGGGGTTAAGTTGTGTGCTTGGTGGAGCTGGGTGTAGACTCTGGCTCTTCTTATACTGTGTTGTGAGCCTGAAGGTCAGATGGTTGTTTGCCTGCATATGTGTAGGAGATCTGCTCCTTTCTGGATGTCTAATCTTACCTGTGTGAGGGCATCCTAGTTGGACATCGTTTGTCTCCCTTGTCTCCTTTCCCTTCCTCACCTTTTATGTTGTTTGTTGGGGTTTAGTTGTTTGTCATGTCTGGTGTTCCATGTCAGGTCGGTTTGGTGTTATCTGTATGAATGTTTGATATTTTCCCCAGTCTGTTGTTGAACCATAAGCCTGTATGCAGTGCTGCCTGAAGCTTCCATGCATCTGGTGTTCGCACGGAGGTCTGGGTAGATGTTTGGCGCCGTCTTTCCATCTCTGCTGTGGCAGATAAGTGTTGGTTGTCGCTAGTGTTCTGTTGTTACACTGTGTACTTACCTGCCATCCAGTTGCTGCATATGGTCTTTTCCCTTCTGTTACTAGGCCACTGGAGACTCCGGTTTGTCTGTTTCCTTGAGGAACCGGTTGTCTCCTATACCTGACCACTATGCAAGGGACCGTTAGGGTCAGTAGGATCCAGGTTCGAGTGTATGAGCCCTCCCACCTTCAGGGGGCGCTCATACGGTCAGGAGATCAGGGTCAGGATTAGGGCAGCTATAGGAGGTGACCTGCTCCCTATCCCTGTTTTGTGGCCTAGTATCAGTTCCCATTATACGGTGGGGGTTTCCCCCACTCCCCACCGTGACAGAGAGGTTGCTTTGTGGAGCAGGGACAGGCTGTTAGGGACACCAAACGCTAGCTAATAGGGCCACAAAAGTCCTTTTACGGACTGGTATAGGTGTGCTATCGATAAGTGTGATATACTGAGGAGTGTGATATACTTATAATATACTTTCTAACATAGAAAGTATATTATAGTGCATTTGTATTGTGCAGCAGTTGTGTGCGGTTCTGCTGCGACACTGCAGCTATATAGAGGGACAAACGCTATTGGAATAACTAATTGCAACTGGTGTGATATACCTGTTGCCCCAAAAAACTGATTAAGGGGTGTGATATACCTATAATCAGTGTCAGACTGGGGTACCTAGGGCCCACCAGTAAGGCTACTTTCACACCTGCGTTTAGGTCGGATCCGTCTGGTATGTGCCCAGACGGATCCGCACCTATAATGCAAACGCTTAGATCCGTTCAGAACGGATCCATTTGCATTACCATGAACAAAAAAAAATAAAAACATTTTTTTTTTTTTTTTTTTGTTCATGATAATGCAAACGGATCCGTTTTGACTTTACATTGAAAGTCAATGGGAGACGGATCCGTTTGAAAATTGAGCCATACTGTGTCAACTTCAAACGGATCCGTCCCCATTGACTTACATTGTAAGTCTGGACGGATCCGTTTGCCTCCGCACGGCCAGGCGGACACCTGAACGCTGCAAGCTGCGTTCAGGTGTCCGCCTGCTGAGCGGAGCGGAGGACAAACGGAGCCAGACTGATGCATTCTGAGCGGATCCGCATCCATTCAGAATGCATTAGGGCTGGACGGATCAGTTCGGGGCCGCTTGTGAGAGCCTTCAAACGGAACTCACAAGCGGAGCCCCGAACGCTAGTGTGAAAGTAGCCTAAAATGTATTTTCGGGGCCCACCTTACAGATACATTCAAATATAATAAATAATCTAACAAGTTTGATATATGACCATAGGCTGGTTGAGGTGCTGTACATTGAATATATGTATGTAGTGCAGTAAGTTTAATGTGTTATGTGCCACTTGTACAGGGGGGGGAAGACTAGGGGCCCACCTTGCTCAGGGGCCCACCGGGGGTTTCCCCTGTACCCCTGTGGGCCAGTCCGAGCCTGCCTATAATATACTTTTTAACATAGAAAGTAAATTATAGTGCATTTGTATTGTGTAGCAGTTGTGTGTGCGGTTCTGCTGCGATACCGCAGGTATATAGAGGGACAAGCGTTATTAGAAAAACAATTTGCAATGGGTGTAACATACCTGTTGCCACCCAAAAAAACTGATTGAGAAGTGCGATATACCTGCTTCCACAAAATACTGATTAAGGGGTTTGATATACCTGCTTCTACAAAACACTGATTGAGGGGTGCAATATACCCGCTTCCACCAAATATTGATTCAGGGGTTCTATATACCTGTTTCCAAAAAATACTGAATTAGGGGTGCAATATACCTGCTTCTACAAAATACTGATTAAAGGATTCTATATACCTGCTTCCACCAAATATTGATTGAGGCCTGCGATACACCGGCTTCCACAAAATACTGATTCAGGGGTGCGATATAACTGCTTCCACGAAATATTTATTCAGGGGTTCTATATACCTGTTTACACAAAATACTGATTGAGGGCTGCGATATACCTGCTTCTACAAAATACTGATTAAGGGGTTCTATATACCTGCTTCCACAAAATACTTATTGAGGGGTGCAATATACCTGCTTCCACCAAATATTGATAGAGGCCTGCAATACACCGGCTGCCACCAAATACTGATTGAGGTGTGCGATATACCTGCTTCCAACAGATATTGATTCAGGGGTTATACAGTCAGGTCCATAAATATTGGGACATCAACACAATTCTAACATTTTTGGCTCTATACACTACCACAATGGATTTGAAATTAAATGAATAAGATGTGCTTTAACTGCAGACTGTCAGCTTTAATTTGAGGGTATTTACATCCAAATCAGGTGAACGGTGTAGGAATTACAACAGTTTGCATATGTGCCTCCCACTTGTTAAGGGGCCAAAAGAAATGGGACAGAATAATAATCATAAATCAAACTTTCACTTTTTAATACTTGGTTGCAAATCCTTTCCAGTCAATTACAGCCTGAATTTTGGAACGCATAGACATCACCAGACGCTGGGTTTTATTCCTGGTGATGCTCTGCCAGGCCTCCACTGCAACTGTCTTCAGTTCCTGCTTGTTCTTGGGGCATTTTCCCTTCAGTTGGGTCTTCAGCAAGTGAAATGCATGCTCAATCGGATTCAGGTCAGGTGATTGACTTGGCCATTGCATAACATTCCACTTCTTTCCCTTAAAAAACTCTTTGGTTGCTTTTGCAGTATGCTTTGGCTCATTGGTCATCTGCACTGTGAAACGCCGTCTAATGAGTTCTGAAGCATTTGGCTGAATATGAGCAGATAATATTGCCTGAAACACTTCAGAATTCATCCTGCTGCTTTTGTCAGCAGTTACATCATCAATAAATACAAGAGAACCAGTTCCATTGGCAGCCATACATGTCCACGCCATGACACTATCACCACCATGCTTCACTGATGAGGTGGTATGCTTAGGATCATGAGCAGTTCATTTCCTTCTCCATACTCTTCTCTTCCCATCACTCTGGTACAAGTTGATCTTGGTCTCATCTGTCCATAGGATGTTGTTCCAGAACTGTGAAGGCTTTTTTAGATGTCGTTTGGCAAACTCTAATCTGGCCTTCCTGTTTTTGAGGCTCACCAATGGTTTACATCTTGTGGTGAACCCTCTGTATTCACTCTGGTGTAGTCTTCTCTTGATTGTTGACTTTGACACACATACACCTACCTCCTGGACAGTGTTCTTGATCTGGCCAACTGTTGTGAAGGGTGTTTTCTTCACCAGGGAAAGAATTCTTCGGTTATCCACCACAGTTGTTTTCCATAGTCTTGCGGGTCTTTTGGTGTTGCTGAGCTCACTGGTGCGTTCCTTCTTTTTAAGAATGTTCCAAACAGTTGTTTTGGCCACACATAATGTTTTTTCTATCTCTCTGATGGGTTTGTTTTGTTTTTTCAGCCTAATGATGGCTTCTTCACTGATAGTGACAGCTCTTTGGGTCTCATCTTGAGAGTTGACAGCAACAGATTCCAAATGCAAATAGCACACTTGAAATGAACTCTGGACCTTTTATCTGCTCATTGTAATTGGGATAATGAGGGAATAACACACACCTGGCCATGGAATAGCTGAGAAGCCAATTGTCCCATTACTTTTGGTCCCTTAACAAGTGGGAGGCACATATGCAAACTGTTGTAATTTCTACACCGTTCACCTGATTTGGATATAAATACCCTCAAATTAAAGCTGACAGTCTGCAAATAAAGCACATTTTGTTTGTTTCATTTCAAATCCATTGTGGTGGTGTATAGAGACAAAAATGTTAGAATTGTGTCGATGTCCCAATATTTATGGACCTGACTGTATATACCTGTTTCCACAAAATACTGATTGAGGGGTGCGATATACCTGCTTCCACCAAATATTGATTAAGGAGTTCTATATACCTTCTTCCGCAAAATACTGATTAAGGGGTTTGATATACCTTCTTCCACAAAATACAGATTGAGGAGTGTGATATACCTGCTTCCACAAAATATTGAGGCCTGCGATACACCGTTTTCCACAAAATACTGATTTAGGGGTGCGATATACCTGCTTCCACCAAATATTGATTGAGGTGTTGTATATACCTGTTTCCAAAAAATACTGATTGAGGGGTGCGATATACCTGCTTCTATAAAATACTGATTAAGGGGTTCTATATAACTGCTTCCACCAAATATTGATTGAGGCCTGCGATATACCTGCTTCCACAAATACTGCTAGTCTCTAGGGACTTTGGCACAGGGTCCTTTGGAAAATGACAGCCAGATGAAGAGGCAGGCCATTCCGCAGGGGTAGTAGGGGTCGGGAAGCTGCACCAGGCCGGAGCTTAAGTTGGAAGTTGGAGAAGGACGATTTGCCGAACATGCAAAAATATGGCGATGTCCACCGGCGCCATACTCTTTTGCATTGTGCCGAACTTTGACCCATGACACATTCATCAGGTGGGACAGGACAGCCAATTGAGACGTTTCAGCACATTGACACACCCCCACCCTATCACAGAACCCAATCTGGCAGCCATTTTGCATTCTGTGTTTTGCCAGTTTAGAGTGAAGTTGCCTTGTGTAGCAGGGACAGGCTGTTAGGGACACTAAACGCTAGCTAATAGGGCCACAAAAGTCCTTTTACGGACTGGTATAGGTGTGCTATTGATAGGTGTGATATACTGAGGAGTGTGATATACTTATAATATACTTTCTAACATAGAAAGTATAGTATAGTGCATTTGTATTGTGCAGCAGTTGTGTGCGGTTCTGCTGCGACACTGCAGCTTCCACAAAATACTGATTAACCCCTTAAGGACACAGGGCGTACAGGTACGCCCTGAGGTCCCGGTACGTAAGGACACAGGTTTCAAGTAAAAATAAACCAAAACTTCATTTTCCCCAAATGAAGTAAAAAAAAAAAAGGTAAAAAATAGGGCATATTGGGTATCACTACGTCCGTATCGACCGGCTCTATAAAAATATCACATGACCTAACCCCTAAGATAAACACCGTAAAAAATAAAAAATAAAAACTGTGCTAAATAAACCATTTTTTGTCATCTTACATCACAAAAAGTGTAATAGCAAGCGATCAAAAAGTAATATGCACCCCAAAATAGTGCCAATAAAACCATCATTTCATCCCGCAAAAATTGAGACCCTACCTAAGATAATCGCCCAAAAACTGAAAAAACTATGGCTCTCAGACTATGGAGACACTAAAATCTGCCTTCCAAAAACCGTATGGCATTCCTTTCCTTCTGCGCCCTGCCGTGTGCCCGTACAGCAGTTTACGACCACATATGGGGTGTTTCTGTAAACTACAGAATCAGGGCCATAAATATTGAGTTTTTTTGGCTGTTAAACCTTGCTTTGTACCTGGAAAAAAAATATTAAAATGGAAAATCTGCCAAAAAAGTGAAATTTTGAAATTGTATCTCTTTTTTCCATGAATTATTTGTGGAACACCTAAAGGGTTAACAACGTTTGTAAAATCAGTTTTGAATACCTTGAGGGGTGTAGTTTCTAGAATGGGGTCATTTTTGGGTGGTTTCTATTATGTAAGCCTCACAAAGTGACTTCAGACCTGAACTGGTTCTTTAAAAAGTCGGTTTTTGGAAAATTTCAAGATTTACTTCTAAACTTCTAAGCCTTGTAACGTCCGCCAAAAATAAAATGAGATGAATGATTTGTGTGCGAACACACGATAAGGTACCTCTTTGGCGCACAGGGACAACCACAGTTCCAAGGTTTTTTTGGTATAAATACTATTTATTGTTCAGTTGACAACGCGTTTCGGAGTTTATAACTCCTTTCTCAAGTCTTAGGGGCGCCAACAGCAAAAGAAAAAAGCAACAAACAAAGGGTGGCCGGATGACTGGGGACTCCCTCTGGTGCGTGCCGCTGTGTCTGGCAAAAAAAACTTGGAGCTGTGGTCGTCCCTGTGCGCCAAATAGGTACCTTATCGTGTGTTCGCACACAAATCATTCATCTCGCCCTCAACAATCCCTAGGAGTTTTGGCAACTCCATCCTAAAGGATTGAACGGGTACCGGCAGCACCGACCCCCCCCCCCCTACCTATTGTGTGTCTACCTTCACGGACGTTGCACTTACACACGCACAACACCCAAAGGTGAGCACATTCCATCCATTACGCTTATCTCATTATCATTGCATACCACCCTATGAGCGCCTCTCCCTCTTCTCTCTTGCCATAATTGCTGCCCCAAAAATAAAATGTCATGCCAAAATGATCCAAACATTAAGTAGACATATGGGGAATGTAAAGTAATAACTATTTTTGTAGGTACTACTATGTATTATAGAAGTAGAGAAGTTGAAACTTGGAAATTTTCAAACTTTTCCAAATTTCTGGCAAATTTGGTATTTTTTTTTATAAATAAAAATGATTTTTTTGACTCCATTTTACCAGTGTCATGAATTACAATATGTGACGGAAACAAAAACTATTAACTATCATTTACACCTGACCCAGTCATTGCATATTATAGCCTCAGTGTGCATAACCCCAATCCGGCTTACTGCACTTGATAGGCTGCTCCATCAGCAATGTGCTGTTAACAACTACCTGTACGAACTCTGCAGCAGGACAGGTTCTGGGGAGCTTGGTTTCTTTTCACCGCACCAGTGGCTGCTCATGCGCGACGCATGCAGATTTCTGCGGCCATTTGATCAGATCACCAAACTGGTCAGTCGCAGCCAGGGTGCCATCAGTGACATTGTACCTTACGCCTTCTTTCTGGAGCGTGCATTGCGTTGTGTCATTGATCAAGCCGTCGAGGAGCAGGAGCTGGAAGAGGAGGAAGTTGCAATGCTGAATGAATTCCCAAGGGGGCTACTCCATCTGAGACAAGTCAGCAGGAGTCTAAAGAGGAGTCAGAGGAGGATAGTGTCTGGGGGGAGGAGGAGCAAGAAGAGCAGGGTTTGAGGGGGACTTTAAACTTTTCGGGGATCCCTGGTGTTGTCCGTGGCTGGGGGGAGGAGACCGAGGACGACATTCTCCTGGGCGATGAGCAGGAGCCAGGGCACTCCACCGCTTCCAATTTAGTGCAAATAGCGGCCTTCATGCCCCAGTGTTTGAAGAGGGTCCCCCGTATAAAAGCATAAAGGGCAGGGACCAGTACTGGGTGGAAACGTACTTAGACCCCCTGTACAAACAGAAAATGGTGGACATGTTACCAGCATCACAGAGGGCTGTCAGAATGCAGCATTTCCAAGTCTTGCTGCGAAAGATGCTGCATTCTGCTGTTGGGGGCGCTGGCAGAGGAATTTCCACCCACAGCAAAACAAGTGCGGGTAACAATCCTACAGCACTTGCAAGAAGAGGCTGGTTTGAAGATGTGTTGGTCACTTCGGATATGAGATCATTCTTGCAGCCAACCCATCGACAGTTACCCAGCCTCAGGGAACGCCTAGACCAACAGGTGTCCGACTACATCGGGTTAATGGCCGATGTGGACGCTCTGAGAAGCGAGGAACCCCTGGACTACTGGGTGTGCAGGCTTGACCTGTGGCCAGAGCTGGCACAATTTGCCATGGAACTCTTGGCTTGCCCCTCGTCGGGTGTCCTGTCCGAAAGGAAGTTCAGCGCATCAGGGGGGATCGTGACCGATAAGCGCACTCACCTAGCTCACGACAGTGTGGACTACCTCACATTTCTAAAAATGAATGAGGCATGGATCTCAGAGTATTTCAACACCTGTGACTACCACGTTTAATTGAATTTCCTCATGCCAGCCCACACATATCCGCCAACACTCAGAACAAAGAATGGTCCTTGTCTTATGTATATACAGCAGCATAAAAGGCCTTTTCTGTGAATGCCTAATTTTTGGGGCCTGTACTCCAGTGGCCTACAGTAATATTTTTATCCAGTGACCGCCTAATGTACCTCCAGCCACAGAATCACAAGTTCTTTTCTGTCCGGAGAATGCCTAATTTCTGGGGCCTGTACTCCACTGGCCTACAGTAAAATTGTTATTCAGTGACCACCTAATGTACCTTCAGCCACATAATCATTTGTTCTTTTCAGTCCAGTGAATGCCAAATTTTTGGGGCCTATACTCCAGTGGCCTACAGTAATATTTTTATCCAGTGCCCGCCTAATGTACCTCCAGCCACAGAATCACAAGTTCTTTTCTGTCCGGAGAATGCCTAATTTCTGGGGCCTGTACTCCACTGGCCTACAGTAAAAATTTTATTCAGTGACCGCCTAATGTACCTCCAGTCACATAATCACTTGTTCTTTTCTGTCAGTTAAATGCCTAATGTTTGGGGCCTGTACTGGCCTACAGTAAAATTGTTATCCAGTGCCCGCCTAATGTACCTCCAACCCCATAATCACTTGTTCTTTTCAGTCCAGTGAATGCCAAATTTTTGGGGCCTAGGCTCCACTGGTCTACAGTAAAATTGTTATTCAGTGACCGCCTAATGTACCTCCAGTCACATAATCACTTGTTCTTTTCTGTCAGTTGAATGCCTAATGTTTGGGGCCTGTACTGGCCTACAGTAAAATAGTTATCCACTGACCGTCTAATATACCTCCAGACACAATATCACTTGTTCTTTTTTGTCCAGTGAATGCATAATTTTTGGGGCCTGTACTCCACTGGCCTACAGTAAAATAGTTGTGTATTGACCGTCTAATATACCTCCAGCCACATAATCACTTGTTCTTTTCTGTCAGGTGAATGCCTAATTTTTGGGGCCCGTACTCCCGTGGCCTAAAAAAAAATGTTTCTATGCTCCAGCAGGACATATTTAGAGAGTTTCCCCTGGCCCCTGATTAAAATACATATTTTTTGTGGGAATTTTTGCCATTGATCCCCCTCTGGTATGTCACTGTCCATGTTGTGGAACTATTTGTGCACTTCTAGTAAGTATTTGGTTGCTGCAAATATGACCTGAAGGTTTTTCAGGTTCTCCTGCCATTAAAGTGAATGGGGCCCGCTGCGAACGCGAGGTTCGCGAACATTTGATCGTGAACGCATGTTCGCAAAACGTTCTGGCCGATGGCAGTGATGGACGAACATCGGGCGCGATAGT
Source organism: Bufo bufo (assembly GCF_905171765.1). Lineage (NCBI taxonomy): Eukaryota > Metazoa > Chordata > Amphibia > Anura > Bufonidae > Bufo > Bufo bufo. Next base: position 568,885,500 of record NC_053391.1, on the reverse strand, counting down.
TCGCGAACGCCAACGGGTCCCATTGACTTTAATGGTAGGCAAACCTGAAAAACCTTCAGGTCATATTTGCAGCCACCAAATACTTACTAGAAGTGCACAAATAGTCCCACAACATGGACAGTGACATACCAGAGGGGCATCATTGGCAAAAATTCCCACATAAAATATGTATTTTAATCAGGGGCCATTTTTATGCGTCTTAAAGGGAAACTCTTAAAAATGTGCCCTGCTGGAGCCTAGAAATTTTTTATTTAGGCCACAGGTGTACAGGCCCCAAAAATTAGGCATTCTCCTGACAAGAAAATAACTTGTGATCATGTGGCTGAAGGTACATTAGGAGGTCACTGGATAAAAATTTTACAGTAGGCCAGTACAGGCCCCAAAAATTAGGCATTTACCTGACAGAAAAGAACTTGTGATGATGTGGCTGGAGGTACATTAGGCGGTCGCTGGATAAAAATTTTACTGTAGACCAGTACAGGCCCCAAAAATTAGGCATTCACCTGACAGAAAAGAACTTGTAATGATGTGGCTGGAGGTACATTAGGCGGTCGCTGGATAAAATTTTTACTGTAGACCAGTATAGGCCCCAAAAATTAGGCATTCACCTGACAGAAAAGGCCTTTTATGCCGCTGTATATACATAAGACAAGGACCATTCTTTGTTCTGGTTGGTGGAGGATATGTGTGGGCTGGCTTGAGGAAATTCAATTACACTTGGTCGTCACAGGTGTTGAATTCCTCCGAGATCCATGCCTCATTCATTTTTAGAAATGTGAGGTAGTCCACACTGTCGTGAGCTAGGCGAGTGCGCTTATCGGTCACGATCCCCAGGGCTGCGCTGAACGTCCTGCCGGACAGGACACTCAACGAGGGGCAAGCCGAGAATTCCATGGCAAATTGTGCCAGCTCTGGCCACAGGTCAAGCCTGCACACCCAGTAGTCCAGGGGTTTCTCGCTTCTCAGGGCGTCCACATCGACCGTTAACCCGGTGTAGTCGGACAACTGTTGGTCTAGGCGTTCCCTGAGGCTGAATCTGGAGGGATGCTGTTCATTGGTTTGGTTGCAAGAATGATCTCATATCCGAAGTGACCAACACATCTTCAAACCACCCTCTTCTTGCAGGCGCTGTAGGATTAGTACCCGCACCTGTTTTGCTGTGTGTGGAAATTCCTCTGCCAGTGCCCGCAACAGCATAATGCAGCATCTCTCGCAGCAAGGCCTGGAAATGCTGTATTCTGAAAGCCCTCTGTGATGCTGGTAACATGTCCACCATTTTCTGTTTGTACAGGGAGTCTAAGTATGTTGCCACCCAGTACTGGTCCTTGCCCTTTATGCTTTTTATACGGGGGTCCCTCTTCAAACACTGGAGAATGAAGGCCCTTATTTGTACTAAATTGGAAGCGGTGGAGTGCCCTGGCTCCTGCTCATCTCCCAGGAGAATGTCGTCCTCGGTCTCCTCCCCCCAGCCACGGACAACACCAGGGATCCCCGAAAAGTTTAAAGTCCCCCTAAAACCCTGCTCTTCTTGCTCCTCCTCCTCTTCCCAGCCACCATCCTCCTCTGACTCCTCTTCAGACCCCTGCTGACTTGTCTGGGAATTCATTAAGCATTGCAACTTCCTCATCTTCCAGCTCCTGCTCCTTGACGGCTTGATCAATGACACAATGCAATGCACACTCCAGAACGAAGGCGTAAGGTACGATGTCACTGATGGCGCCTTGGCTGCGACTGACCAGTTTGGTGATCAGATCAAATGGCCGCAGAAGTCTACATGCATCGCGCATGAGCAGCCACTGGCACGGTAAAAAGAAACCAAGCTCCCCAGAACCTGTCCTGCTGCAGAGTCCATACAGGTGGTTGTTAACGGCACGTTGCTGCTGGAGCAGTCTATCAAGCATATAAAGGGTGGAGTTCCAGCACGTCGGGCTGTCACAAATAAGACGTCTGATGGCAGTGGCGTAACTACCGGGGAAGCAGGGGAAGCGGCTGCTTCGGGCCCGGCGCCCCGGCAGCGTGTGTGACAGTTTATTTTCAAGTTAGTTAAATATGATCGATTCTTGTTGTTCAGGGCCCCTTCACAGCGGCGGCGGCGGACCAGGCCCCCTCGCTAATATGATCTTAATCTTACCTGTCTCCTGAAGTCTCCTGATGTGTCTGGGATTCGAACCCACAACCTTCATGTATCAGAGGCAAAGCATTTACCCACACAGCCATAAGGGCTGCATTGCAACTGATAAAATATGAGACTTCTACTGTTGTAGCTGGCTAAGTGTACATCTATACACATGACAGCTGCCCCAACACACCCAGCACTGCTATATCTCTATATATGATAGCTGCCCCAGCACACCCAGCTCTGCTACATCTAATACACATGACAGCTGCACCAGCACACTCAGCTCTACTATATCTCTATATATGACAGCTGCCCCAGCAAACCCAGCCTGCTACATCTATACACATGACAGCTGCCCAAACACACCCAGCTCTGCTACATCTATACACATGACAGCTACCCCAGCACACTCAGCTTTGCTATATCTCTATATATCTATCTACTGTATAGCAATACTTAGAGATATATAGATGTAGCAGACTGGGTGTGCTGGGGTAGCTGTCATATATAGAGATATAGTAGAGCTGAGTGTGCTGGTGCAGCTGTCATGTGTATTATATGTGGCAGAGCTGGGTGTACTGGGGCAGCTATCATATATAGAGATATAGCAGAGCTGAGTGTGCTGGGACAGCTGTCATATAGAGATATAGCAGTGCTGGGTGTGTTGGGGCAGCTGTCATGTGTATAGATGTACACTTAGCCAGCTATAACAGTAGAAGTCTCATATTTTTTCAGTCATTGGCAAGGCAGCTCTTATGGTTGTGTGGTTAAGTGCTTTGCCTTTGATGCAGAAGGTCGTGGGGTCAAATCCCAGCAGAAACTTTTCTGAAATACAAGCACTGACTCCATATATGGACATACAGGGTGGGACACAGGAAGAGGCTGCATCGCATCGCTAACATGGAGGTAAGTAGAAGTGTTTATTTATTTTTTTAATACCCGACTGTTACTGCCATGGGGGGAGCGGGAGGCACTTGATACTGGCACATGGGGGGAGGGGGGTTGGCACCTGATACTGGCACATGGGGGGAGGGGGGTTGGCACCTGATACTGGCACATGGGGGGAGGGGGGTTGGCACCTGATACTGGCACATGGGGAGGGGGAGAGGGGTTGGCACCTGATACTGGCACATGGGGGGGAGAGAGAGGCACTTGATACTGGCATCTGGGGGGGTTCGGCACTTGATTCTGGCACATGGGTGGGTTTGGCACTTGATTCTGGCACATGGGTGGGTTTGGCACTATGATACTGGCACATGGGGGGAAGAGGCACTTGATACTGCCACTTTTTTTGGGGGGGAGATGGCACTATGATACTGGGACATGGGGGGGAAGAGAGAGGCACTTGATACTGGCACATGGGGGGGGTTTGGCACTAAGATACTGGCACATGGGGGGTGGGAAGGAGAGAGGCACTTGATACTGGCACATTGGGGGGGGAGATGGCACTATGATACTGGGACATGTGGGGGGGAGGAGAGAGGCACTTGATACTGGCACATGATGGGGGGGCATCTATGGGGACACTTACTGGCACATTATTGGGGGGCATTATGGGGGACACTAGGCCGGCAGCCTATCAGAGGCCGGACACTGAGGGGCATCTACTGGGGCACTATATATGGGGCATTTTATACTGGTACATTATGGGGGGCACTAGCAGGAAGGGGGGAGAGGAGCACTATGGGGGAATTTACTGGGGGCACTATATAGGGGTATTTTATACTGGGACATTATGGGGGCACTATGGGGACATTAGCTCAACTGGGGGCATTACAAGAGGGTATTTTTGCACTGTCACATTATAAGGAGAATTATTTCTACTGGGGGGGCATTATGGTGGGCTTTATTACTCCCCCATTGTATGACCCCCCAGTAGCAGCACCAGCCTCTCCCTGCTCTGCTATCCCTCTGCCCCTCCAAATCCTTATTATGAAATCTTTCTCATTAGGATAAAGCACAACATCAGCTCCACCGAGCCCCCGGTCAAAGTGTTGAAGTGGCGTCCGAGATCCCCAAGGGCCAAGCCAAGTAACTGTAAGTTTTTATATTAAATATGTTTATGTTACACACATATAGCCTACACTGTGCCCCACAATATACAGTATACCGCTACACTGTGCCCCACAATATACAGTATACCGCTACACTGTGCCCCACAATATACAGTATACCGCTACACTGTGCCAAAGGAGTGGGGTTTACACAGGAGGAGGGAGGTGCGCTGGGGGGGCCTTACAAATATTTTCTGTGGGGCCCAGTCACTTCTAGTTACGCCCCTGTCTGGCGGGCAAGTGGTGTCGCCGCTGAACGTCAGCAAGGCGAGCCCTGGCCGTGTAAGATCTTCTAAGATAGCCAGAGATTTTCCTGGCCTGCCGCAAGACATCTTGGACCCCGGGGTATTTGGCAATGAATCGCTGCACGACTAAGTTCAGGACGTGTGCCATGCACGGCATGTGTGTCATTTTGCCCTGTTTTCAGCGCGCTCAGCAGATTGGCATTATTGTCGCACACCACTTTACCAACTGTCAAATTGAGCAGGGTTATCCACTGATCGGCCAGTGACCACAGAGCTGAAATCAGTGCAGGACCATTGTGGCTCTTGGCTTCCAGGCACAACAGCTGCAGCATAGCATGGCAATGTCTCACCTGGGACGTCCAATAGATTCTGGGGAGCTTGGGAGGTGCAGCGGAAGAGGCGGTAGCAGTGGAAAAGTAGGAGTCAGCCAAGGAGGAGACGGAGGATGGAGTCGGAAGAGGAGAAGAAGAGGCAGGCCTGCATGCAATCCTTGGTGGTAACAACAAATCCACACGGAAGCCACGGGTTACATGCTTGATGGCCGTCAGAAGGTTCACCCAGTGGGCAGTAAAAGTTATGTACCTTCCCTGCAGTGTTTGCTAGACCATATGTCTGTGGTCAGATGTATCTTGGCACCGACACTGTGTGCCAGAGAAATATTTACTTGCCGCTGAACGTAGCCATATAGCTCTGGGATGTCCTTCTGGGAGAAATATTTCCTTCCGGGGACCTTCCATTGCGGTGTTTCAATGGCCACAAATTTTCTAAAGACCACCAGTTTATAAGCCAGCGGTCAGCCGTTGGGCAAGAGGGTTATCCGGCGTCATCAACTTTTTACGCTCGGACAGTTGGCCACGGAAGCCTGCCTTATGCCAGATGAAAGTGACAACGGCACGGTGGAAGGTGTAGTGAAAGATAAATAGGAGGAGAGAGGAGAAGAAGAAGAGGCAGGACGTGGATCGCTGGGAGTATGGCTTTGTGGGTTCTGATGGCGTTGCTCCCACTGGGCTCGGTGATGGGAGGCCAGGTGCCTTCTTAAGGCGGTCGTCCCTAGGTGAGTGTTGGGCTTACCGCAACTTATGCGTTGACAGCACAGGCTGCAGATGGCAGCACTATTGTCAGCAGCTGACACGTTAAAAAAAAGTCCACACTGCGGAGCCATGTACCGGCATCCTGGGAGCGCCAGAAGTGACCGTGCATGGTGGATGGCTCGCTCCAGATACATTTGCAATCCACTTTTTGCCCATTGTGCCCTGCGAGCTCTGCTTGCTTCTCCTCCTCACTCTCTGCTGCTCCATATCTCCTTCTGAACTCCCCTCCTCTTCCTTTCTGGTGGGAACCCACGTGACGTCCATCGACACGTCATCATCGTCACCTTCACCACCACTGACATTTTAGATCTCGGCGTAGGCAGCAACAGCGGGGACCTCACTCCTTGGGTTGATCTGGGTATTGTCGTCAGACCGCTGGGTGGCAGCCGTTGCTACCTCCTCTTCCTCATCCGATGTCAAGAATGGCTGCGCATCGGTAAGGTCTGGGAATGGATGGGAAAATAATAATTTCTCTGACTCGAGTGTAGGGGCTATGGTGGTGGTGGTGGTGGTGTATTTTGGGGTGCACACAGCAGAGAGTGAGGAGGGTGCAGATACAGAGGATGAGGAGGGTGAAGATACAGAGGATGAGGAAGTTGCAGAAGCGTAAGGCTGAGTGAGCCACTCAACCAACTCTGGTGCGCCCTTTGAAGTAATCGCACGTGCCTTCTCCAACTTCCCACTTAGGCTCCGGCCTGGTGCACCTGCCTGACCCCTACCACCCCTGCAAAACGGCCTGCCTCTTCCTCTGCCTGTCATTTTCAAAATGACCCTGTGCCCAAGTCCCTAGAGAAGAGCAATATTTGTGAAAGCAGGTATATTGCAGGCCTCAATCAATATTTGGTGGAAGCAGGTATATCAAACCCCTTAATCTGTATTTTGTGGAAGCAGGTATATCGCAGGCCTCAATCAATATTTGGTGGAAACAGGTATATCGAACCCCTTAATCAGTATTTTGTGATTTTGTGGAAGCAGGTTTATCGCAGCCCTCAATCAGTATTTTGTGGAAGCAGATATATCAAACACCTTAATCAGTATTTTGTAGAAGCAGGTATATCGCAGCCTACAATCAGTATTTTGTGGAAGCAGGTATATCAAACCCCTTAATCAGTATTTTGTGGAAGCAGGTATATCGCAGGCCTCAATCAATATTTGGTGGAAACAGGTATATCGAACCCCTTAATCAGTATTTTGTGAAAGCAGGTATATCGCAGCCCACAATCAGTATTTTGTGGAAGCAGGTATATCAAACCCCTTAATCAGTATTTTATGGAAGCAGGTATATCGCAGGCCTCAATCAATATTTGGTGGAAACAGGTATATCGAACCCCTTAATCAGTATTTTGTGAAAGGAGGTATATCGCAGGCCTCAATCAATATTTGGAGAAAGCAGGTATATCAAACCCCTTAATCTGTATTTTGTGGAAGCAGGTATATCGCACTCTCAATCACTATTTCGTGGAAGCAGGTATATCGAACCCCTTAATCAGTATTTTGTGGAAGCAGGTATATCACACCTCTCAATTATTTTTTTTGCCACAACAGTTATATCACACCACCCTGTTTTTTGGGGGCAACAGATATATCGCAGCCCTCAATCAGTATTTTGTGGAAGCAGGTATATCAAACCCCTGAATCATTTTTTTTTTGGCAACAGGTATTTCACACCCGTTGCAATTAGTTGTTACAATAGCGTCTGTCCCTCTATATAGCTGCGCTATCACAGCAGAACCGCACACAACCGCTGCACAATACAATTGCACTATAATATACTTTCTATGTTAGAAAGTATATTATAAGTATATCACACCCCTCAGTATATCACACCTATCGATAGCACACCTATACCAGTCCTTAAAAGGACTTTTGTGGCCCTATTAGCTAGCGTTTGGTGTCCCTAACAGCCTTTCCCTGCTCCACAAAGCAACCTCTCTCTACACTGGCAAAACACAGAATGTAAAATGGCTGCCAGATCGGGTTCTTTTATAGGGTGGGGGTGTGTCCATGTGCTGAAACATCTCAATTGGCTGTCCTGTGCCACCTGATGGATGTGTCATGGGTCAAAGTTAGGCGCAATGCAAAATAATATGGCGCCAGTGGACATCGCCATATGTTCTTATGTTCGGCGAACGCACAAAGTTCACCGCAAAACGACCACCGGGCGAACCGCAAGGCCATCTCTAGTCATACATCCACTCTGTGGACTTCTAATGCTGTTCCCACCCTCCCCACTTCATGACTGGTCCACTATTTTGGCTTTCGGCCTGGCTGACATCATCATTTATTTGACCTTTCTTCTGATCTGTCAGAAGGAAGGAAAAATGAGACGCACAACGGATCCTGTTTATGTAGCAGCTGTAAGGCCTGTATGGTCCCATCAGAATTGGCTTATGATTTGGTAGCCAAAAGCAGGAGTGGGTACAAAACACAGAAGACATGCAAATATTCCATTCACGTGTCATCTCTTTTTTAGATCCACTCCTGTTTTTTTTGGGCATTAGCAATACTAATAGATTATTGAGCAAATGCTGACCGAGTGAAGGCATATGTTCCACAGACAGGATCCATCTTTTGTGGGTTATTGTTCTGACGGATCAGAAGAAGGACTAATTAATCAGTGACGTCAACAAAAAATTACTACTGACACCCTCTCCACTCTGTCAGGGGGGTTCTACTTGTATACGCGTTTAATAGAACAGGTTCTGTAGACATCTATGTGGAATCAGCTGGCGACAGTGTAAAAGGAGTGCGCTTCTTCTTGGCACTAACATCGACCTGTAAGGCTGAGTTCATACTTGAGTTATTTAGTCAGTTTTGGCCCCATGACTGCCCAAATAAGTGAAGTGTGCAGTGATTAAAAGAATGACGCCTGTCATCTGCATGTCATATGGACTCACAGTATTATTTCACTACCAAAGCAGACTCCTTATGCGTGTTACTGCAAGGCACAGTGTTCTACACCAATATAAAGACTCTCAGCAGCCAGGAAATAGACGTTTTTTAGCTTAATTCGCCGCGAATATATTCGGATCGAATTAAATGTTTCACGAAAAATTTGGCGAACCGACGACTCTAATTTTTGAAAAATTCACTCATCTCTACTGCTCACATTCTTTCATACATATGCAAATCCGTTAATCCCTAAATGTGTAATTGGCGTGAAATTTCGGCCTGATGCTACAGATTTTAGGGTGCTCACGTTTTTTTTCACATGATTCAATCCTTTAATCCTTAATTGTGTAATTGGGGTGATACTACAGATTTTGAGGTGTTCACATTCTTTTATACATAAGTACATCCATTCATCCTTGTTTCGTGGGTGAAATTGCTCCCTGACACTACAGCTATTTTACTCCTACAGTTGCTGTTACAGTACAGTATGTCCGACAGGCAGGTGACACTTCCAAGGGAACAGTAGCAGCAGTCGCAGCGACAGCATCATCCAGCATCATCCAGCAGTCATGTTTTAACAAGCAACCCAGCTGTCCTTATTGGAGATCAAGTCAATCATTTATCATCTCAAGTGACATCAGACACCCCCAGCCAGGAGTCGGTGGGTGCAACCACGCTTAGTTGGCATGGCCCGGGAACAAGCTCTGTGCCGCTCCTGTCCTGAACCTGCCTCTTTCATTTTCTGTTCCTTCTGCTGGGGAAGTATTGTATGCCGTCGGCTCTGCTCTGCTTTTCAGTAAGGACAAGCTTATTGAGGACAGTCAGCAGCTACTGCCAAGATGTGGAGGAGAAATTTGCTGCTTCATCCAGTAGGTTGTCAAGTAGCGATGATGAGAGTCGCATGGGAGCAGTTGTTGCGAGCGGTCAGGCACACGGCTCTGAGACTAGTGTGGGTAAAATCATTGAGAAGCAAATAGTAGTGGATGATGACGTAGCTGATTGGACAAGAGCAAGGTGAAGAGGGGGCTTCAACATCATTAGGGGATGAGGGTGGTGGCGTGCGTGTGAGGCAGCGGCTGAGCCCGCAGGGTGGTAGCCTGGCCGTGAATCAGCAGGGTGGCAGCAGTGTGAGGTCTGGAGCCAAATGTGCCCAAGTTAGACCGTCTGCTGCTCAGGAGCTGACCTGTCCGGAAAGAACTACCGGTCCACGGGCTCACGGAGGCAGCAGGCAGTCAACAGAGTGGTGGGGGTAAAATGCCAAACTCGCCGGTGTGGGAATTTTTCATCAAGTCACAGGAGGACGTCAGCATGGCAGTTTATAAAATCTGTAGGCAGAAGGTGAAGCATACCCAGGGTGCCAATATTAGCACAACGGGCCTGCGTCAACACATGTAGTGTCACCATAAAGTGGCTTAAACCGTGGCGCTAATGTAGTGGTACAGTCTGACACAACAGCCGCTGCATCTCCCAGTGACCCACACCTCTTCTCCAGCAGTCAAGGCTCCACCACCTCAGCAGATGCGAGCTCTGTTTCCTTCCCATCATCTACTGGTCTTGATGCCCCTTGCTCCTACTCCTTGTCACACGTTTCGCTAGCAATCAATCACTAACGCGATTACAAAAGACAACAGTATGCGTGCACGCATCCAATGGCGCAGAAGCTTAATGTGCTCCTGGCCACACACCTGCTGCCATCTTCTCCTACTGCCACCCACCATCTTGTGCTGTTACTGCCACTGCTGTTGCCCTCCACCCCTCCACTCTGTGACTGGGCCACTATGATGACTCCTAATGCAGTAGCCACCCTCACCACTTTGTGACCGGGCCACTGTGTAGACTCCTGATGCAGTTACCATCCTCACCACTCTGTGACTTGGCCATTGTGTTGACTCCTCATGTGATTGCCACCCTCACCACTCTGTGACTGGGCCACTGTGTTGACTTCTCCTGCGGTTGCCACCCTCACCACTCTGTGACTGGCTTACTATGTTAACTCTTCATGCGGTTACCATCCTCACCACTCTGTAACTGGGCCACTATGTTGACTACTCATGCGGTTACCAACCTCACTACTTTGTAACTGGGCCACTGTGTTGACACTTCATTCTGTTTCCACCCTCACCACTCTGTGGCTGAGCCACTATGTAGACTTCTCACACAGTTGCCACCCTCACCACTCTGTGACTGGGCCATTATGTTGATTCCTCATGCGGTTGACACGCTCACCACTCTGTGACTGGGCCACTAGGTTGACTTTTCGTGCACTTGCCACCCTTCCCCACTGTGTGACTGGGCCACTATGTTCACTCCTCATGCAGTAACCATCCTCAACACTCTGTGACTGGGCCATTGTGTTGACTCCTCATGCAGTTGCCACCCTCCCCACTCTGAGACTGGGCCACTAGTGTCCCTGTTTGACTTTGTTGATCACCATTTACTTTGAGAAACACAACGGATCCTGTCTTTGGAGTATCCGTAAGGCCTCTTTGACATGGTTCCTATTTTGCATCAGGATATGCTCATGATTTGGAAGCCAAAAGCAGGAGTGGGTGAAAAACGCAAAAGACATGCAAATATTCCAATCATGTGTCATCTCTGTTTTGGATCCACTCCTGTTTTTTTGGAAAATATAGGTTTAACATTCTGTCCCAATGCCCTGGGTGTGATGTCCTCTGGCAGAGTTAAGCTGATTGCTCGAGAAAGAACTAATGTTCTATGTGTGCAGTTGCAGGGTATAGATTAGGCTGGGGTCACATCATGTTTTTGTGTTATGTGTAATGTACTGTACACATTAAACTTATTAAACTTATGTCATAAAGTGGCAACCATCACCCAAGGGTTCCATTATAATAAAAAAAAAACGGATACACTAGCTTATACTTTTTTGCTCGATTCTGCAGGATGGAAAAGTGTAGTGTACTGCACAATTGTATTATTTCTTTTTCCAAACGTGTATGTTAAACTTGGTGCAAAAAAGGATGTAAACCTTGCCTTATACAGATGATGTGCAAATTACAGGAAGTGTTTTCTAATGATGTCTATGGTGCACATCATATCATATCATAATAGCTAAAAATGAAGTGTCTTGATTTATTCCAAAATATCATGGGTAGCAGTGTGCCACTTGTTAAAGCAGTTGTCGCGATTTTGATATAAATGTCTAAAGAGGCCTCAGCACTGCGGTCAGCCTCTTTCTAGGCCACAGAATTCACACTTATAGGTCACATTACCTATGTGCAGCTCAGTCTCATCTAGTGTATCAGACCCTGCCCATCTGATATTGATGACCTATCCAGAGGATAATTCAGCATCATTATGTCAGAAAAGCCCTTTAACCACTTAAGGACCTATGACGCACATGTACGTCATATCTGACCAGTACTTAAAGACCAGTGACGTACATGTACGTCATGCTGAATGGTCGGGTGCAGGAGCTGCGCCCACCCGATCAGCGGCAGGGGACCGGCAGTCACTGATAGCTGGACCCCTGTTGTATGCGCCAGCATTGGTGAAAACACAGATTCTGGTGCATTAACCCTCGCACTGCTGCGGTCAGTGCGGACCGCAGCACGTGCGGGATCATGCCGGGTGCGGGGTGGCCATCGGTCCCCGCGCTGCTGTGATGAGGACCCAATGGCAGGGAAGGCAGCCCGATACCTTCCTTAGGCATTGTGGCTGCCTTCCGTGCCATCCTGTGAGATCCAGCCCCCTGTCATGAAGTACAATATGTGTACAATATGTGACGAGAAAACAATCTCAGAATGGCTTGGATAAGTAAAAGCTTTTTAAAGTTATCACCACATAAAGTGACACATGTCAGATTTGCAAAAAATGGCCTGGCCCTTAAGGTGACAAATGGCAGGGTCCTTAAGGGGTTAATGTGTTTTTCAGGCTTCTTGAGTGTTTATGACATTCACTTTATTACTCACTGGTGGCCAGTTTGGTTGGAAACTTCCATAAATGAATGATGTTACTGCAGATTACGTAAATGGTTTTCATGGGGAACATAATACAAAGTGAACAAAGTGAATTAGATTTGACAAATCTGATGTTCATTTTGTGTGTGGAAATTTACCTGCCATGAGGATTTTAACCCCTTAGGCTGGGTTCACACGGGCGTTGCGGGAAAATATGCGGGTGCGTTGCGGGAACACCCGCGATTTTTCCGCGAGAGTGCAAAACATTGTAATGCGTTTTGCACTCGCGTGAGAAAAATCGCGCATGTTTGGTACCCAAACCCGAACTTCTTCACAGAAGTTCGGGCTTGGGTTAGGTGTTCTGTAGATTGTATTATTTCCCCTTATAACATGGTTATAAGGGAAAATAATAGCATTCTGAATACAGAATGCATAGTAAACTAGCGCTGGAGGGGTTAAAAAAAACCAAACAAAAGTAACTCTCCTTAGTCCACTTGATCGCGTAGCCCGGCATATCCTTCTGTCTCCTTTGCTGAACAGGACCTGTGGTGAGCATTAATTACAGGTAAAGGACCTTTGGTGACGTCACTCCGGTCATCACATGATCCATCACCATGGAAAAAGGTCATGTGATGGATCATGTGATGACCGGAGTGACGTCACCAAAGGTCCTTTACCTGTAATTAATGCTCACCACAGGTCCTGTTCAGCAAAGGAGACAGAAGGAGATGCCAGGCTACGCGATCAAGTGGACTAAGGTGAGTTAAATTTTTATTTTTATTTTTTTAACCCCTCCAGCGCTAGTTTACTATGCATTCTGTATTCAGAATGCTATTATTTTCCCTTATAACCATGTTATAAGGGAAAATAATAATGATCGGGTCTCCATCCCGATCGTCTCCTAGCAACCGTGCGTGAAAATCGCACCGCAACCGCACTTGCTTGCGGATGCTTGCGATTTTCACGCAACCCCATTCACTTCTATGGGGCTTGCGTTGCGTGAAAAACGCAGAATATAGAGCATGCTGCGATTTTCACGCAACGCACAAGTGATGCGTGAAAATCACCGCTCATATGAACAGCCCCATTGAAATTAATGGGTCGGGATTCAGTGCGGGTGCAATACGTTCACCTACCGCATTGCACCCGCGCGGAAATCTCGCCCGTGTGAACGCAGCCTTAGTGACCAAGCCTGTTTGGGCCTTAATGACCGAGTTAGATTTTGGAAATCTGACATGTGTCACTTTAGCAGAGAATAACTTCGTAAAGGTTTTACACATCAAAGTAATTCTGACATTGTTTTCTCGTCACACATTGTACTTTACTTAGGTGGTAAAATTTTACCCATGCAATATGCGTATCTTTAAGGGCTCTTTCACACTTGCGTTATTGTCTTCCGGCATAGAGTTCCGTCGTCGGGACTCTATGCCGGAAGAATACTGATCAGGATTATCCTAATGCATTCTGAATGGAGAGTAATCCGTTCAGGATGCATCAGGATGTCTTCAGTTCCGGTACGGAACGTTTTTTGGCCGGAGAAAATACCGCAGCATGCTGCGCTTTTTGCTCCGGCCAAAAATCCTGAAGACTTGCCGCAAGGCCGGATCCGGGATCAATGCCCATTGAAAGGCATTGATCCGGATCCGGCCTTAAGCTAAACGTCGTTTCGGCGCATTGCCGCATCCGACATTTAGCTTTTTCTGAATAGTTACCATGGCTGCCGGGACGCTAAAGTCCTGACAGCCATGGTAAGTGTAGCGGGGAGCAGGGGAGCAGCATACTTACCGTCCGTGCGGCTCCCCGGGCGCTCCAGAGTGACGTCAGGGCGCCCCAAGCGCATGGATCACGTGATCACATGGATCACGTCATCCATGCGCATGGGGCGCTCTGACGTCATTCTGGAGCGCCCGGGGAGCCGCACGGACTGTAAGTATACCGCTCCCCCGCTCCCCACTACTACTATGGCAACCAGGACTTTAATAGCGTCCTGGGTGCCATAGTAACACTGAAAGCATTTGGAAGACGGTTCCGTCTTCAAATGCTTTCAGTACACTTGCGTTGTTACGGATCCGGCAGGCACCTCCGGCAACGGAAGTGCATGCCGGATCCCAACAACGCAAGTGTGAAAGAGGCCTTATAAAAAACTTGAAAATTTGTAAATGTTGGTATATTTTCCTATTTTTAACTTCAAATATATTTTCACATCTTAGCTTTAGTTTGGCTGCTTTTTTTTTTATTTAAAATGTTTGAAGTACATATTTTTCCCCATTTTGAAAACTAGACCCCTTAATGTATTCCTCTAGGGGTGTAATGAGTTTTTTTACCCCCTAGTTTTTTTTTAAAGAAATGAATGCTAGGAAGGTGATTTTTTTACACAAAAGTGTCAATTTAAAGACAGTTTTTTTCTACAGAGCACATAAAAATGAAGAAGTACACCACAAAATGTATCACCCCATTTCTTCTGTCTTCCGAAATATTCTGATTGTGGCCCTAATCTTATGTCTTGACACACGGCACGGCCCAAACATAAAGGAGCACCTGGGGCCTTTCAGATAATAAACTGAAAATGGTTCAGGCCCCATTGCACACATGTAATGGTGTTCAGCTGCCAAAAAGATAGAAACCCCCATAATGGACCCTATTTTAAAAACTAGACCCCCTAAAGTAGGGAGTCTAGGGGTATAGTGAGTTTTTTGACCCCTCAGTTTTTTAAGAAATAAATGTAGGTGAAAAAAAAACAAAAAATGTAAATTTAAAGACAATTTTTTTGTACTTCGTAAAATGAAGAAGTACACCCCAAAATGTATCAACCAATTTCTCTTGTCTTCGGAGATATCCCCATTGTGGCCCTAATCTTGTGTCTTGACACACGGCAGGGCCCAAACATTTTAAAAATTAGATCCCTTAAAGCATGCATCTAGTGGTGTAGTGAGCATGCTGAGTGCAAAATTATTATAGGATAAAATAATAAGTATATATGGTTTTATTCAAATTGCTAATAAAAATGTTCACAGGAAATTGGACAAAAATTTTTTTTAGATGGGTTACTGTCTTAGAAATATGCCACATTCTAATCCATGTGGCGCGTACAGATGAGAAGTGAAGCTGTAAACTTATAAGGGAGACAGATTTCTAAAAAGGCATTTGCCTGTACCAATGACTATCTCGCCAGTAAAGCAGTTGTCCCGCATGTCTGTCATTCTGATGCTGTTGTGAGCAGCGTTCTGTTCTGACATATAAATGAATTACTTATTGCAGAAAAAAACCTGAACTATAGTGAGAAAGAAAATGGAGCAAAATGTCTCCAACTATGTTGTAAAATTCCAGTTTGTTCACAAGATACAAGAAAACCGATAGGGCTGTAATGACAAGCGGGCATTCATGGAAAGTGACTGGTCATACAACGTCTCTTTAGCCCCATCAATCCCTATATGAGAGATGAACGTGCTAAGTGACGCGGTGCACCATAACAGGCTCCTGCCCGGCAAGGTAGAAACCTCTATGCACACAATCAACCAGTCACCTACAGAATATATAAAAGGAAAGTGTCCAGAACCGTCTGTAGGAACAGTAATGGATCACTTATTCCCAAAATGATGTCAGGCTTTCTAGACGTATTGTGGGATGTAAGAGGTCCACAAAAAAAAAAACATTCTTAATAAAGCCCTTAGTGTACTGGTGAGGAACAACTCAATCATTAGAGATCCTCCAAGTAAAAAAATATCATGCCAATATCATGATACAGTAATGTGAATGGAATTAACAGCTTCGTGTGGCAGGACAAAAATGAAATGATGAAAACTAAGAAAACAAATGAAAAATTTGTTCCAATGTCTGAAAAAAAAATTTGTTCCACAACCCATCCCAAAAGGATCCCTACCACTCTGGAAAGCCCACAAACTAAACAGAAAATGAGAATAAATCGACTTCCTGAAATAGACCCACCCACCCACCCTTTTTGGTATTAAATAAAATTAATAATTAGCAACCGTATGATATGTCTCAAAACAGGGGTAATTACAGAGGCCTGGTTGTGATGGACGACTGGGGCAGTAAAATCGGGTGTCCCTCCTCCTTCCATGTTTGCTACACATCCGGCATCATTTCTAAGGATATGTCTGACTGGCAGTGGCAGGGACGGGGTGAGGGAAGTAGCATTCTAAAAGCCTTCGAATGCTTGCCCAGGTGCTGGGAGTTCAAACAGGAGATTTTCAACCACCTTCTCCTGGAACTCGAGGAAGCTGAGGTTTCCTTGGGCCTTTTTAAATAAAACAAAACTATTATAGGTAGCAATCTAAATGAGGTAGATTACTACCTTTGCATACCAGTCCCTGTTTTTTCGCTTCACCAGGTAGGGTTGAAGTGCCTGGTCCGAGAGGTCTACACCTCCCGTAAATTTATTATAGTCTGTCACCAGGGCCCCCTAAACTCCACCCACTACCCACCCCTGGCCCATCCCTGTGCCCATCCCTGTGCGCCACGTTCAGCACGCCCCCGCAGGCCACAGGGGGTACAAGCTTACACACAGCCCCAGAGAATAAAGAGTTAAAGCAGTGACATCACCTCCTTCTGCAAAACAAGAACTTATCTAAAGACTCGAATCACAGGACGGGGGAAGACGACGACAGCGCCCCCTGCCGGCCACAAGCGGAACAGCACCCCCCGGATGATAAAAGTCAGCAGTGAGACGCCCCCTAAGAATACTCACCTGTGAAAAATAGAGGTTGAGGAGACACAGGGTGAAGAACTGCAGGCAGATGGGGGCTCAATAGAGCAGCCAGTGCGGGAAAGGCTGCAGTGCATTGGCCTGGGCACAGTTCATAAGGTAGAAAGAGAAGAGGATGATCCTGCAGCGGGCCCAGAGCAGGCACAGGAACAGGAGCAGGTTCTGGTAACTCAGCCGCTTCTGCTTGTAGTGGTGGAGCAGCCAGAGCTGCATGTAGACTGCCAGGAAGAGCAGGGAGCACAGCACCGTGCACATCACCGTCAGCCCCAGCTCCATTGCTCCATTGCCTAGGGGATGGCAGTGGTCATGGTGAGTCAGGCAGAATGGAGCATGTCACCGCGCCCCCACTCTCCTCTGCAGTTCTCCCTCTCTTTAAAACAACTTCGCTGGAAGACATCAGCTGCGCCCGACCACTTGAGGTACTCTGCGACCAGCTGATTGCCGACTCGTAGCCATGCCCCCCAGCATTTCTGCTCTCTTATAGGAAGCGATGTCTCAAGGGTCATGACATCAGCTGCGCGTGCTCCCTTTGTGTACACAATGGGGGGATGGGGGAGGTTCGGAGGGGGGCCCTGACTGAGCATAGGTGAAGCAAGCAGAGCCCGGCCAGGACTGAACAGAGGACAAGTGGGCGGGCTGCCTCAATGCCTGATAAACTGACCGAGTTTGCAGATGTCCTTCTTCAGGCCCCCCGAGCCACAGGCCCCATAGCAGCTGCGTTGTCTGCCTATATTGGCGTTACGCCACTGTCTGTCACACAGACTGGTTTGTATTTGTCAGCGGTAGCCCCCCTCTCCCTAACTGTCACTGTAGTGTCTGCATCACGGTGGTGAGAATATATTTCATTACATGAACATTACATATATATCAGTAAACAAATTGTAGTACCCATAGGTCTGGGGCAGTGGTCGGCAAGCCGCGGCTCGCGAGCCACATGCGGCTCTTTACACACTTTAATGCGGCTCTTCTGCAGGGCTCCAGATGCCATTTGCGACTAGACCCGCCGCCGCAGCTCTGCTCAATACAGAGGCGGGCACAGGAGATCGTTCTCAGCAGCGCAGGAGGAGTCTCTCCCTCCCCCCTGTGCTGCTGCTGTCCCCGCCGCTGCCAATAAGAAGAGACAGGAGGAGGAGGGGAGGGGCTGTGGCCACTGCGCCACCAATGAAGAAAACTGACCTGTTAATACAAATACAGGAGGCGGGTGCCGGAATCAAATAGCCGGCACCCGACCTCTGTGACAGGGAGCTGCGATCCGCTGCAGTTGAGTTAACCCTTCAGGTGCGGTACCTGAGGGGTTAACTGCCGCTGATCGCAGCTCCCTGTCACAAAGGTCGGGTGCCGGCTATTTGATTCCGGCACCCGCCTCCTGTATTTGTATAAGAAACGTTGGTGGCACAGTGCCCCCCCCCAGTATAATAAACGTTGGTGGCACAGTGCGCACCCCCCCCCCCCAGTATAATAAACGTTTGTGGCACAGTGCGCCCCCCCCCCCAGTATAATAAACGTTGGTGGCACAGTGGGAAGTGCCAATGAGGGTTAAAAATAATAAAAGAAAATTAACTCACCTCCTCCAGTTGATCAGGTAGCTGCCGGTCTCCTGTTCTTACTTCTTTCTAGTTTCTTCAGGACCTGTGGTGACGTCACTGAGCTCATCACATGGCCCATTACCATGGTGATGGATCATGTGATGAGCACAGTGATGTCACCACAGGTCCTGCGTCCTGAAGAAACTAGAAAGAAGTAAGAACAGGAGACGATCAATTGGAGGAGGTGAGTTAATTATTTTTTTATTTTTTAACCCTCATTGGCACTGCCCACTGCGCCACCAATGTTTATTATATTGAGGGGGGGCGCACTGCGCCACCAATGTTTATTATATTGGGGTGATGGGGGGGGCGCACTGCGCCACCAATGTTTATTATACTGGGGTGTTGGGGGGGCGCACTGCGCCACCAATGTTTATTATATTGGGGTGATGGGGGGGGGGGCGCACTGCGCCACCAATGTTTATTATATTGGGGTGATGGGGGGGGGGCGCACTGCGCCACCAATGTTTATTATATTGAGGGGGGGCGCACTGCACCACCAATGTTTATTATATTGGGGTGATGGGGGGGCGCACTGCGCCGCCAATGTTTATTATATTGACCTTGTACTAAGCATTCTGTAGTCAGAATGCTATTATTTTCCCTTATAACCATGTTATAAGGGAAAATAATACAGTGAATAGACTTTCATCCTAGGAACCATGCGTGAAAATCGCACTTGCTTGCGATTTTCACACAGCCCCATTAACTTCTATAGGGCCTGCGTTGCGCGAAAAACGCACAACAGAGCATGCTGCGATTTTTCACGCAACGCACAAGTGATGTGTGAAAATCACTGCTCATGTGCACAGCCCCATAGAAGTGAATGGGTCCGGATTTAGTGCGGGTGCATTCCAGTATTTTGAATGCCGGATCCAGCACTAATACATTCCTATGGGGAAAAATGCCGGAGCCGGCTTTTAGGCAAATCTTCATTTTTTTTCGCCGGAGATAAAACCGTAGCATGCTACGGTTTTATCTTTTGCCTAATCAGTCAAAATGACTGAACTGAAGACATCCTGATGCATCCTGAACGGATTACTCTCCATTCAGAATGCATGGGGATAAAACTGATCAGTTATTTTCCGGTATAGAGCCCCTGTGACGGAACTCAGTGATGGAAATGAAAAACGCTAATGTGAAAGTACTTTAAAATATTAAGTTTAAATCCCCCCTTTCCCAATTTTACATATAAAATATATAAACAATAAATAAATAAACATATTACATAGCCTTTTTAGTCACCTTGTCACCCCAAAAAATAGCATAGGACTGTTCTATTATGGGCCGAATGTTTCATAAAATGCGAAATGCACGCGGCTTTTTTTGGTGTTTTTTTTTTTTTTGCACGGTATTGAGTATCACAATACTTTTTTATGGTGACGAAAGCGAATCAAAATTTTGGTTTCAAAACAACCCTACGCCGATCTGATCGGCGTAGCGTTGTCACGATACCAAAATTTTGATTCAGTTTCGATTTGGCGACTAAAAATTTGATTTGGCTCCTAAATTTTTCAGTTCAGGAGCCAATGGCTACTAGGAATTTTTTTTTAGTCTGGAGCACTGTTCTGTGTGTCGGGCGCCCGCTCCCCTCCCTCCTCTCGGGGGTGGCAGCCTGCGGCTGTCCTGCCTACATGTGTGCCGTGCGGCGCTCAGGCCAAAGGAGGCGTCACTGACTGTCAGTGGGACCGCGGCGGAGGGAGGCGAGGAGGCGGAGCTGCTCTGTCTGCTATGACCTGTAAAAGCTGCCCCTCCAGGCTGGCAGCAGAAGAACACAGTCACAGAGTAACACTGAGGCACGACTTGTTGGAACTTGGCCGACCCTGCTGGACTCTAGTCTGGACTCTGGAGAAGACACCTTAAGGCAGAGCCAGCTGAGATTGGAGCCAGGACCAGACCGACCCCACTCCAGCCAGACCCCAGTGATATATCAGGTACCGACTCCAACATTGTCCCTCATCATGTCACCCCCCCGATGGTGCAGACTCCAACATTGTCCCCCATTAGGGAGCATAATGGATGGGGGCTGACGGCTGTCATGGGGGGCATGATGGCTGACATGGGAGTAATGAAGGATGGGTGCTGACGGCTGACATGGGCATGATGGATGGGGTGCTGACGGCTGACATGGGCATGATGGATGGGGTGCTGACATGGGTGGCTGACGGCTGACATAAGGTCATGATGGCTGACATGGGGGGCATGATGGATGGGGGCTGACGGCTGACATGGACATGATGGATGGAGTGCTGACATGGGGGGCTGATGGCTGACGGCTGACATAGGGGCATGACGGCTGACATGGGGGGCATGATGGATGGGGGCTGACAGCTGACATGGGCATGATGGATGGGGTGCTGACGGCTGACATGGGGGGCATGATGGCTGACATGGGGGGCTGATGGCTGACATGGGTGGTAATGATGGATGGGGGCTGACATGGGCATGATAGATGGGGTGCTGACGGCTGACATGGGCATGATGGATGGGGTGCTGACATGGGGGTCTGACGGCTGACATAAGGTCATGATGGCTGACATGGGGGGCATGATGGATGGGGGCTGACGGCTGACATGGACATGATGGATGGAGTGCTGACATGGGGGGCTGATGGCTGACGGCTGACATGGGGTGCTGACGGCTGACATAGGGGCATGACGGCTGACATGGGGGGCATGATGGATGGGGGCTGACAGCTGACATGGGCATGATGGATGGGGTGCTGACGGCTGACATGGGGGGCATAATGGCTGACATGGGGGGCTGATGGCTGACATGGGGGGTAATGATGGATGGGGGCTGACATGGGCATGATGGGGTGCTGACGGCTGACATGGGCATGATGGATGGGGTGCTGACGGCTGACATGGGCATGATGGATGGGGTGCTGACGGCTGATATGGGGGGCTGATCTGAGGTATGATTAACATTGGGGGTCTGATTGGTGGTCTGACCTGAGGTATAATGGAAAATATTGTTTCTGATTATACTCCTCTAAAACCTATGTGCATCTTATAGGGCGAAAAGTACAGTCCTCAAACCAGATTGAAGCCGAGCGAAGATATCAGGACCACACAGAGGAGAAGCCAGCTGCTGCAGACAGAACCAGGACCAGGTGAGCTGCGGGCGGGGCGGGGGGAGAAGGGGGTCACCGAGATGTAGCTTCGCTTGTGTTGCCAAAAAATCCTTGCACAGGCTCTGGTCACGTCCACGTGACAGGGCCGGTGCAAAGAGTCCCACAGTACCCGACCTATGTGGATACTTGCATGCACAATATTCTCAATAAAAACTTATTGAAACTAAAAACAGTGTACCATCCTATGTATTTTCGGTTTTAAAAATGTGGCTCTCAAAATAAATTTCAATCGTGGTTTTGGCGAGATTTGGCTCAGTTGAAAAAAAAGGTTGCCCACCACTGGTCTGGGGTATTACACATCCGATTGGTGAAAGGCAAGCTATCCTCGGGTTGTGCTTGTGGTCTCCTCCAGGTAGTCTTGCATCAGATGTCCAAGGCCATAGTTCTCGCTAACGCCCTTCTATTGCTATAAAGAGATAAGGATAAGGACATAAGTGCTTATACAACAAAACAATGCCTAGGCAAGCGATTCTAATTACAAGGGGGACTTAAAAGGCTAGAGTCCAAAGGAGCAGTCCATGAAGGAGGGCTGCTAGCTATCGTAGACTAAAATGGATTAAAGTACATCTAAAGTGCAAACACAAGTAAATCCCGGACTTCTGGCTCTTAAAAATAGAAAAAAACAAGAGTGCTTGGTTTAACTCAGCGATGTACAGCGATTTTGTTTTGTGGGTGCAGTGCACAATTTTTTTTACCCTGCCCTGAGCCCAGTGACCAGAACAGCATATGTGCATTTGTGACAGTCAAATACAAGCTTGAAATACTGCAATTATATTCTGGGTTTAAAAAAATCACCCATTTTTTGCAATACCCTACATCTGGGGCCTTTGCTGCATTTGTCACAGTGAAATACAAGCTTGAAATACTGCAATAATATTCTGGGTTTAATAAAACACCAATTTTTGGCGAGACCCTACATCTGGGGCCTTTGCTGCATTTGTCACAGTGAAATACAAGCTTGAAATACTGCAATTATATTCTGGGTTTAAAAAAACACCCATTTTTGGCAATACCCTACATCTGGGGCCTTTGCTGCATTTGTCACAGTGAAATACAAGCGATAGATACTGCTATTATATTCTGTTATTTAAAAAAAAACACCCATTTGGGGCAAGATACTAAATTTGCGGCCTTTGCTGCATTTGTCACAGTGAAATACAAGCGGTAGATACTGCTGTTATATTCTGTTATTAAACAAACACCCATTTTGGGCATGATAATAAATTTGCGGCCTTTGCTGCATTTCTGACAGTCCAATACAAGCGTTATATACCGCTGTTCTATTCTGGTATTAAAAAAACACCCATTTTTGGCAAGACCCTACATCTGGGGCCTTTGCTGCATTTGTCACAGTGAAATATAAGCGTTAGATACTGCTGTTATAGTCTGTTATTAAAAAAACACCTATTTTGGGCAAGATACTAATTTTGCGGCCTTTGCTGCATTTGTCACAGTGAAATACAAGAATTAGATACTGCTGTTTTTTTCTGTTATTAAAAAAACACCCATTTTGGGCAAGATACTATATTTGAGGCCTTTGCTGCATTTGCCACAGTGAAATACAAGCGTTAGATACTGCTGTTATATTCTGTTATTAAAAAAACACCCATTTTGGGCAAGATACTACATTTGCTGCATTTGCTGCATTTGTCACAGTGAAATACAAGCGTTAGATACTGCTGTTATTTTATATTCTGTTATTAAAAAAAACACTCATTTTGGGCAAGATAATAAATTTGCGGCCTTTGCTGCATTTCTGACAGTCCAATACAAGCGTTATATACCGCTGCTATATTCTGGTATTAAACACCATTTTTTGGCAAGACCCTACATCTGGGGCCTTTGCTGCATTTGTCACAGTGAAATACAAGCGTTAGATACTGCTGTTATATTCTGTTATTAAAAAAACACCTATTTTGGGCAAGATACTAATTTTGCGGCCTTTGCTGCATTTGTCACAGTGAAATACAAGAATTAGATACTGCTGTTTTTTTCTGTTATTAAAAAAAACACCCATTTTGGGCAAGATACTATATTTGAGGCCTTTGCTGCATTTGCCACAGTGAAATACAAGCGTTAGATACTGCTGTTATATTCTGTTATTAAAAAAACACCCATTTTGGGCAAGATACTACATTTGCTGCATTTAAAAACACGAAACACAACCGTGGGTGTCAATAGCCACATGCGTATGCACACAATGGTGCGGCTTATATGAATAGACTTCCCAACATTCTATATAACTAGACAAGATTTTTAATACATAGAAAAAACAAAAGAACTAAAGCTCATAGGCGTCCAGTAGTGAGAAATAATGTACTTTATTAATTACAAAAATCAGTGGATAATAAAATACCATAAAACAAGGGGGATAGGGAGCACAAACACCATCCCAGCATTACAGTGTCGACATAGATCACGGGGGCAATAATAAGCATGGAAATAATGAACGTGAGTCCTCATATAAAAACACCACGGCAATTACCAGATAGTATAAATGTGGCAGATAGTAACCAGGGGGTAGTTCACACACAGGAACCCGCAAAAAAAAACGGTTGTGTGAGCCCGCTGGAACTATGTTCTGCCTATGTAAAGAAAGCCATGAGTGAAGATGTAAATAACATGGACTCACCAAACGATGACAGCGACCTGAATGCCTGGGATGGCGTTACCCTGATGCGCGTTTCGGCGTACCTTCGTCAGGGGGTAACGCCATCACTGTGGGGACAGCCATTTAAACCGCCCCTGGCCAATCCATATTCTGCTGATAATTACCCCCAGCTGAACATTCGCGGGCGCACAGAGCACGGCAGCCAGAGCTCCGTAGTCCCGCCCATGGGCGTCACACCATGACGCGGCGGGCCACGTGACCTGGTCACGTGCCGCACCAAGCCGGCGTAGAGACGCCCAGGGGCAGGACACAGAGCGCGGCGCCGCAGCCCTGCGCGCACCATGTCAGTCGGGGGAATCCATCACACACATAGAAACAGTGTAAGCGTCATTAAAAAAGATCCAAAACCAGAAACCGCTATTGCTGCATATATAACTATATTGTATGAAGACAGTATGCGACGATTCCTGACAGTCCACATAGAATACGTCACGCACTGTCCCCATCATGCCCATATTTAACATAAGACCGATCTTTCAAGTATTTATAATGTAATACAAATGCATCAAGCTCAGGCATCCACATAAAGCCGCATAATATTATACATGTACAGTCGTGGCCAAAAGTTTTGAGAATGACACAAATATTAGTTTTCACAAAGTTTGCTGCTAAACTGCTTTTAGATCTTTGTTTCAGTTGTTTCTGTGATGTAGTGAAATATAATTACACGCACTTCATACGTTTCAAAGGCTTTTATTGACAATTACATGACATTTATGCAAAGAGTCAGTATTTGCAGTGTTGGCCCTTCTTTTTCAGGACCTCTGCAATTCGACTGGGCATGCTCTCAATCAACTTCTGGGCCAATTCCTGACTGATAGCAACCCATTCTTTCATAATCACTTCTTGGAGTTTGTCAGAATTAGTGGGTTTTTGTTTGTCCATCCGCCTCTTGAGGATTGACGACAAGTTCTCAATGGGATTAAGATCTGGGGAGTTTCCAGGCCATGGACCCAAAATGTCAACGTTTTGGTCCCCGAGCCACTTAGTTATCACTTTTGACTTATGGCACGGTGCTCCATCGTGCTGGAAAATGCATTGTTCTTCACCAAACTGTTGTTGGATTGTTGGAAGAAGTTGCTGTTGGAGGGTTTTTTGGTACCATTCTTTATTCATGGCTGTGTTTTTGGGCAAAATTGTGAGTGAGCCTACTCGCTTGGATGAGAAGTAACCCCACACATGAATGGTCTCAGGATGCTTTACTGTTGGCATGACACAGGACTGATGGTAGCGCTCACCTTTTCTTCTCTGGACAAGCCTTTTTCCAGATGCCCCAAACAATCGGAAAGAGGCTTCATCTGAGAATATGACTTTGCCCCAGTCCTCAGAAGTCCATTCACCATACTTACTGCAGAAGATCAATCTGTCCCTGATTTTTTTTTTGGAGAGAAGTGGCTTCATTGCTGCCCTTCTTGACACCAGGCCATCTTCCAAAAGTCTTCGCCTCACTGTGCGTGCAGATGCGCTCACACCTGCATGCTGCCATTCCTGAGCAAGCTCTGCACTAGTGGCACTCCGATCCCGCAGCTGAATCCTCTTTAGGAGACGATCCTGGTGCTTGCTGGACTTTCTTGGACGCCCTGAAGCCTTCTTAACAAGAATTGAACCTTTCCTTGAAGTTCTTGATGATCCTATAAATTGTTGATTGAGGTGCAATCTTAGTAGCCACAATATCCTTGCCTGTGAAGCCATTTTTATGCAACGCAATGATGGCTGCATGCGTTTCTTTGCAGGTCACCATGGTTAACAATGGAAGAACAATGATTTCAAGCATCACCCTCCTTTTAACATGTCAAGTCTGCCATTTTAACCCAATCAGCCTGACATAATGATCTCCAGCCTTGTGCTCGTCAACATTCTCACCTGAGTTAACAAGACGATTACTGAAATTATCTCAGCAGGTCCTTTAATGACAGCAATGAAATGCAGTGGAAAGGTTTTTTTTGGGATTAAGTTAATTTTCATGGCAAAGAAGGACTATGCAATCCATCTGATCACTCTTCATAACATTCTGGAGTATATGCAAATTGCTATTATAAAAACTTAAGCAGCAACTTTTCCAATTTCCAATATTTATGTAATTCTCAAAACTTTTGGCCACGACTGTATATATATATATATATAACGTATCTCACTATATGATGTGGTGCTGAGTATATGTCCCGCAGGGCCGTGCCGCCATGGATCATATATAGGTAACATTTCATAAGTATCTCAGCTACCACATAGATAAATAAAACCATTCTTAAAAAAAAAGTTAATAATGAACTTCACTAAACAAATCTACACCTAAATATATATAAAGATCACAATGAAGTGATGTTAATGGGGAATAGTATGTGATATAAAATGAAGGGAGTAAAGAAAGAGGGGAGTGAAAGTGTCCAGTGTAAATAATACCATAGTAGAAGGACACAAAATATGTGTACACAAGGTGAGAAAATACTGGGAGGGTGAGAGTGTGTGTACCGTGTGTATGAGGTGTGGGGAAAAAGGGGGATAAGAATGTAGTTGGAATGTCTGTTGTAGATAGAGTATAATAAGAGGACGTCAATATATTAAGTGTGAAAAAGCTGAGGCTGAGAAGGGGTGGGAGTGTTGGTGAAGTGTGCCTTTGTAGGTGAGACATGATAAGGGGGCAACAAATTATTGAGTGTGAAGGAGGCTGGAACTAAGAAAGTGCCAACACAATGTGGTCGTTGTCCAAAGGGGGCACAAAGGTCCAGGAAGAATAAGAAATGTGAAGGGATGGGATAATGATGGTGTGAGTTACAATATATACATTAAAAATACTACAGTAGTGTGTAGACACCCATGTGGGTCGGTGGAGATCATTATGCAATACATTAGAAACATTTCATATCAATGGTGTATAATATATTATAAATAGACCTATATACATAAAAAAATATATATATATAAATAAAAGACGAAAAGACGTGTCATAAAATTTGTGAAAACAGCATTAGATGGAACCCAATGCATATGTACGGATATGGCGGAGCTATATATATACGACCGCATGCATGAAAATTCATAAATATATAGACAAAAAATCATAGGAAGAATTCCCAAAAGACAATATTGAGCAGAGCACAATGTATATATTCAGATGTGGTGAGACGATGTGACGTCAAACGTAGAGCCAATGGTATGCTTCTAAGACTCCACCACGCAGAACACTTATGGTAGAAAGGAATGACACCAAATAGCAGCTTCCCTGATATATGGCCTGGGGCTGGAAAGGCAAAGAGATGTTATTAAAACATGTTAAAATCAAAGCAATAAGACATTAAAAAGGGTGTATAGGAATACCCCACAGTGATGGTCCTGGTGATCAAAGAAATGACGAGAAACCCAAATTCTCATTAAGGCCCCTTGGACGCAAGGTTCCAAGATGTTACCTGCTCTTAGATTGGGTCTAATACAGTCGATCCCTTTTACTTTGAGCAGGCTGGAGTTGCATGCCCCTCTTGAATTCCTTTATTGTACTCACCATCACTACCTCCTCAGGCAGAGAGTTCCATAGTCTCACTGCTCTTACCGTAAAGAATCCTTTTCTATGTTTGTGTACAAACCTTCTTTCCTCCAGACGCAGAGGATGTCCCCTCATCACAGTTACAGTCCTGGGGATAAATAGATGATGGGAGAGATCTCTGTACTGACCCCTGATATATTTATACATAGTAATTAGATCTCCCCTCAGTCGTCTTTTTTCTAAAGTGAATAACCCTAATTTTGATAATCTTTCAGGGTACTGTATTTGTATTACTTTAGTTGCCCTCCTCTGGACCTTCTCCAGCTCTGCTATGTCTGCCTTGTTCACAGGAGCCCAGAACTGTACACAGTACTCCATGTGTGGTCTGACTAATGATTTGTAAAGTGGTAGGACTATGTTCTCATCACGGGCATCTATGCCCCTTCTGATGCAACCCATTATCTTATTGGCCTTGGCAGCAGCTGCCTGACACTGGTTTTTGCAGCTTAGTTTGCTGTTTATTAAAATTCCTAGATCCTTTTCCATGTCAGTGTTACCGAGTGTTTTATCATTTAGTATGTACGGGTGACTTGCATTATTCCTTTTTATGTGCATAACTTTACATTTGTCAGTGTTAAACCTCATCTGCCACTTATCTGCCCAAGCCTCCAATCTATCCAGATCCCTCTGTAGCAGTATACTGTCCTCTTCAGTGTTAATTACTTTACACAGTTTAGTGTCATCTGCGAAAATTGATACTTTACTATGCAAACCTTCTACGAGATTATTAATAAATATATTGAAGAGAATAGGGCCCAATACTGACCCCTGAGGTACCCCACTAGTGACCCAATCTGAGTGTGTACCGTTAATAACCACCCTCTGTTTTCTATCATTGAGCCAGTTACTTACCCACATACAGACGTTTTCTCCCAGTCCGAGCATTCTCATTTTATATACTAACCTTTTATGTGGTACAGTGTCAAATGCTTTGGAGAAGTCCAGATATACAACATCCATTGATTCGCCGCTGTCAAGTCTAGAACTTACCTCCTCATAGAAACTGATTAAATTAGTTTGGCATAACCTATCCCTCACGAAGCCATGCTGATATAGCGTTATTTGCTTATTTCCGTTGAGATGCTCTAAGATAGCATCTCTCAGAAAACCTTCAAACAGTTTACCCACAACAGATGTTAAACTTACCGGCCTATAGTTTCCAGACTCTGTTTTTGGACCCTTTTTGAATATTGGCACCACATTTGCCATGCGCCAATCCTGTGGGACATTCCCTGTCAGTATAGAGTCCGCAAATATCAGAAATAAGGGTCTGGCTATGACATTACTTAATTCCCTTAGGATACGGGGGTGTATGCCATCCGGTCCTGGCGATTTGTCTATTTTAATCTTTTTAAGTCGCTGATGTACTTCTTCCTGGGTCAGACAGGACACTTTTAATGGGGAATTTATTTTTACATTCTGCATGTCATCTGACAGTTTATTTTCCTCAGTGAATACACTGGAGAAAAAAATATTTAACAGTTTTGCTTTCTCCTCGTCGCTCTCTGCGACTCCCCCCTCATTACTCTTTAAAGGGCCGACACCTTCAGATTTATACTTTTTAACATTTATATAATTGAAGAACATTTTAGGGTTAGTTTTACTCTCTTTGGCAATTAATCTCTCGGTCCCTAGTTTGGCCGCTTTTATTTGTTTTTTACATGTTCTATTTTTTTCCTTATAGTTTTTCAGTGCATCCGTGCAACCCTCCTGTTTTAGTGATTTATATGCTTTCTTTTTGTCATTTATTGCTTTCTTTACAGTTCTATTTATCCACATTGGTTTCTTTTTGTTCCTTAACCTTTTATTCCCATACGGTATGTACCTCTCACAATGAGATTTTAGGATGTTTTTAAAGATATCCCATTTTGTGGCTGTATTTTTATTTTTGAGGACTTTGTCCCAGTTAGTTGGGCCTATGGCCTCTCTTAGTTAGCTAAATTTAGCTTTTTTGAAGTTTGGTATTTTTGTTCCTCCCTGTAGAAACGCTCTTTTGAATGATAATTGGAAGGTTATTACTTTATGGTCACTATTTCCCAGGTGTCCACCAACCTGCACGTCTGTTGTTCTGTCAGGCCTATTGGTTAATACTAAGTCCAGTATGGCCGTCCCTCTAGTCGGGTCCTGAACCAGTTGGGAGAGGTAATTGTCTTTGGTTATTGCCAAGAACCTGTTTCCCTTATGAGATATACAATATTCAGTTTCCCAGTCTATATCTGGGTAGTTGAAGTACCCCATAATAACCACCTCATTATGATTTGCCGCCTTGTCTATATCGTTTAGTAGTAGATTTTCTGTGGACTCTGGTATATTAGGTGGTTTATAGTAAACTTCTATTAGTAATTTATTGTTGTTTTTAGCTCCATGTATCTCTACCCACAGTGACTCCACATGTTCATGTCCCTCACTTATATCTTCTCGGACGGTGGGCTTTAGACAAGACTTTACATAAAGGCAAACCCCTCCCCCTCTCCGGTTTTGACGATCCTTTCTAAACAGACTGTAACCTTGTACATTAACTGCCCAGTCATAGCTATCATCCAGTCATGTCTCAGTTATTCCCACTATGTCATAGTCCTCCTCACACATCACTAATTCCTGCTCCCCAGTTTTATTAGTCAGGCTTCTGGCATTAATATACATACATTTGAGAGGATTATGTATATTTTTTACCCTACACCTTTCCTTCTGAACTGTTCTAGTCCCTCCTTCCATTCCTCCCCCAGTCCCATTACCTTGCCCCCGGTCTCTGTCTTCACTATCTTCCCCTCCTATAGTGTAATTACCCTCCCCCAGTCCCTAGTTTAAACACTCCTTCAACCTTCTAGCCATCTTTCTCCCCAGCACAGCTGCCCCTTCCCCATTGAGGTGCAGCCCATCCCTACGATAGAGCCTTTAGCAGACAGAGAAGTCAGCCCAGTTCTCCAGGAACCCAAACCCCTCCTTCCTACACCAGTTCTTGAGCCACTTGTTAATCTCCCTAATCTCCCACTGCCTTTCTTGTGTGGCTCGTGGTAAAGGCAGTATTTCGGAAAATACTACCTTTGAGGTCCTTGCCCTAAGCTTTTGACCTAAATCCCTGAAATCATTTTTAAGGACTCTCCACCTACAACTAACTTTGTCATTGGTTCCGATATGGACCATGACCGCTGGATCTTCTCCAGCCCCTCCCAGTAATCTGTCAACCCGATCCGCGATGTGTCGAACTCTAGCGCCAGGAAGACAGCCCACTGTTCGGCGATCACGGTCTTTGTCTAAATCAAGTCGTTTTTATTGAAACAATAAATACAGAGTGTTACAACAAACAATTCGTTGTTTTTTCTTTCTTGCTTTATCCACCATGTGGATTCAGAGTACAACAGTAACCGTACCAATAACGACACACAGTTTATCCAATATCAGTACATAATGTGTATACATGTTAAAACAAATATTTGAAACAAAGGATTATACATATCAAATCCCCCCCCAAATCCCTCCCCCCCCCAACCTTGCCTAACGCCCCCCTCCCTTATAACTAGTCTTGATTTTGACGAGCCTATATAACCACATGAGTGTGAGATAACCAATCACACCACAATTTATCAAACTTTTGCGGACATCCTCTCTTCACATACACCCCTTTTTCAAGTATCATCATGTCATTCACCTTCCGTTCAAACTCACTCAGTGTAGGCGGACTTCCCTGGATCCACCTCATAGCAATCAATTTCCTGGCCACATATAGCAACCTCCCCACAGCTACCTTAACCGATTGATTCCCTCCAATCTCAGACACATATCCCAGTACACACACCTTTGGGTCCTTTTGGATTTTCAATGACATTCTGCTATTAATCATATTTCTTACCTCCTCCCAATAATTACCAATTACTGGGCAAGACCACAGCATATGTAACAAATCCGCCCCCTCTTCCATACATTTTGGACACCTGTCATCAATTCTTACTTCAACCTTTTTTAGAAACACCGGTGTTTTGTACACTCTATGTATAATAAATAGCTGGGATAGTTTGCCCTGTTCGCTCAAGGACACCTTGGGGACCCCTTCCAATATATCTTCCCACTTGTCTTTAGACATAACCCCCACGTCAGCCTCCAATTTTTTCCATTCTTGAGAGCGGAAACCCCTCCAGGAATTTTCCCAATAAAAGAGCATACACCTGTGATATTAACCCTCTTTTCCCTCCTCCTGACGGGAGAACAAGCTTATGAACCACCTCCATTTGAGCTATCACACATCCTTTCCGCAGTGTGACCTCAAGGGCATGACTCATTTGGAGATATTTATAAAACCATCCCCTAGGAACATTAAATTCCTGCTGCAGGTTTTGAAATGACTTACATATCTTGTCCTTGATTAATTGGCCAATTCTCGTCACTCCATAAGTTTCCCAATTCCTAAGTCCTGGTATGGCAAAAAATTCGGGCAACAGATGATTCTTTCCAATAGGGGAAAGTTCACTAATTCCACCTACACCTCTTAGCTGCTTCACCTTTGCCCAAACTTTTTTCATAAGTTCAATAAGAGGGAGTTTTTCTCTCCCAGCATGCATTCCTGAGCCTTCCAGAATGCCCATGAGGTCCCTACTGCCCAACCAATGTTGCAATATCTGCCCTGTCATATCTGGAGCTTGCAAATCAATCCATCCCTTGAAGTGTTGACATTGGGAAGCCAGAAAGTAAATCCATGCATTAGGGACAGCCAGGCCCCCTTCCGACTTAGTATATTGCAATGTCTCCAGTTTAATCCTAGCCTGCCCATATTTCCAAGTAAGATCCCTAAATATAGAATGAATTTTCTTGAATCTATCCTGGGGGATCCATACGGGAGCATTATTCAGTACATACAGTAACTGGGGCATCATAACCATTTTTAAAAGGTTAACTCTACCTACCACCGAAAGAAAGAGTCTACACCATGACCTTACTTTAAGCCTGAAAATAGCTAGCAATGGGGATAGATTAAGGTCTTCAAAATCCGATAGTCTCGGTGTTATATATAGTCCCAGATATTTGAATTTATCCACCCATGGCACCAGGCTATCTGCTTGTCTGCCTGACAAGGCCTGCCCATCTATTGGCATCAAAGAGGATTTTTGCCAATTTATCTGAAGTCCAGAGAAGCTACCAAATCTGTCAATCAATGCCATGGCCGCATCCAGGGACGCACCAGTATCGCCCATAAAAAGCAGAGTATCATCAGCGTACATAGCCACTTTATTGTGCAGCCCACCATATCTAAACCCCACTATATTTGTTGATAAGCGAATATGCGCCGCAAGCGGTTCTATTGCGAGAGCAAACAATAAGGGCGACAATGGGCATCCCTGTCTGGTGCCCCTGGCAAGAGCGAAACAATCTGACAACCCTCCATTAGCTCTAATTCTCGCCTTAGGACTAGAGAATAGGACCTTTACCCACTGAATGAACCGTGCTCCAAAACCCATATTTTTCAAGACCCCCCACAAGTAACTCCACTCCACACTATCGAACGCCTTAGCGGCGTCAAGAGCAAGCAAGGCCCTGTCTCCACAGTTATCCGCCGGAATATTTAAGCTAGCATACAGCCTACGGAGATTAATAGCCGTCGATTTCCCAGGCATAAAACCCGTCTGATCCGGGTGCACTATGGTCAGAATTACTTTGGGCAGCCTGTTCGCCAACACCTTCGCCAGGAGCTTAACATCAGCTGTGAGAAGCGAAATTGGTCTGTAGGAATCCGGTATTTTAGGATCCTTCCCAGGTTTAGGTATAACCACTATTATAGCTTCCCGCACCGAATGTGGTAACGAACCTGCCTCCAATGAGTGCTCAAGCACCTTAAGTAATTCAGGAAGTAATATCCCTTGCAGCTTTTTATACACCTCCACTGGGAGGCCATCAGCTCCAGGCGCCTTACCATTCGCCATACCCCCAAGCGCAGCCTCCAGTTCCTCCAGTGAAATCGGCTCTTCCAGCCTTACTCTATCCTCCTCTGACAGCCTCGATAACTGTGCCTCCCCTAGAAATTCATTAAGAGCCTCCTCAGAACTAGAGCCAGTGGAAGCATATAGAGATACATAAAAGCTTTTTAGAATATCTAATATTCCTTTCGTATCCTGGCTACTATTCCCTCTGCCATCTCTCAGTTCCTGAATACAAGAGGAGCCTCTCTGAGCCTGTGATACCACCGACAACAGATGACCCACCTTCTCACCTTCTTCAAAGGATCTCTGACAGTAAAAACTTCTCTTTCTCTCTGCAGCCTGCACTAAATGACACCTCAGCTGTTCCTGAGCAACCGCCAACGCCTCGCTATTAATCAGGGTGGGGGATCTACCAAACTCTCTCTCCGCCTCAGCCACCAGTACATGCGCCTTAACATCTGCCTCCCTAGACCTAGATTTATGCTTATTCATTTCTTTCATTAAGACTCCCCTCAGGAATGCTTTCATGGCGTCCCAAACACCCGGTATCGAAGCCGTCCCTGTATTAATAGCAAAAAACTCCTTAATTTCAAGAGATATCCTGGACAGATCACCCAGCACATTTAGCCAATGTGAGTTACACTTCCACAGCCTCGGTCCCTGTCTGAGCACCCCCAGGCACAAGTCTATCTGCACCAAAGAATGGTCAGACAACGACCGAGGATGATAGACAACATCCCCAACCAGTGGCAGCATTATATCATTAACAAGGGCCAAATCAATACGCTATAACGAATGATGCGCGGCAGATCTGCACGAGAATTCACGCTTATCAGGGTTACGCAATCTCCATACATCATGCACACCTATTTCACCCATAATATTTCTAAGAGCCACACTCCCCGGTAAACCCCCTGCTCCTTCCACCCGGCATCTATCTAAGGAGTCATTTAGCGTGCAATTAAAGTCCCCAACCAGTAGCCACGGCAGCCCAGGGAAGTCCGCCAAAGTCCATAATCTCTCTTATCAATGGGGATGCAAACGGTGGAGGCACATACACAGACACCAGCACCACCTGTATTCCGTCCACCTTACACACAACACACACATATCTACCATCCGCATCCACACATTCCTGCATATGTTCATACCTAATGCTACTATGCACAATCATACTAACCCCTCTAGAGTGAGAGGAATGAGTTGAATGTAACGCATATGTCACCCAATTTTTACTCATCCAGTGTAGATTTTCACCAATCAGATGCGTTTCCTGAAGACAACATATAGCCGGCTGAAACCGCCCCAAGTATTGAAAAACACACTGTCTCTTTCGTGCATCTGCCATTCCTCTCACATTCCAGCTTAAAACTCTAATCACCTGTGACATGATAGAACTTCAGACCATACTTGGATCTCACATCCCACTCCAACTTCCTCAGCTCATATTTCAAGACCTTATCTCTTCCCCCCAACTCCCTACCCAACCTCCCGCCCCCCTCCCCCCCTTTCCCAATCAAATTCCTATACCTGGGGAACATTGTCCCTTTGATATCAACCTCACACATTAAAACTGGGCCATCTGAGAGCAACTTACCCCCCAACATATAATAATCATAACAGATTATAACAACATCTCTCAGGTAGAGAATCCTCTCCACATCTGAGAAATCCATTTTACTCTCAGCAACCTACTCCCTCCACAGGATCTACCTCGTGGTAGCATTACATAATACACTTCTTAACTGGTGCAACCTTTATAGCAACCTTAGAGTGCAAATGCAAATAAAAATTGAACATAAGAAACTATATCTTAGCCTCCTTCAAGTGCTCAGGGCCCCACTTCTCAATTGTCGCTCGTGGACGTCCAGCCACTGCGCCGCCTCCTCCGGATCTTCAAAAAATCTGGTGGATCCCAATGCCACCACTCGCAGTTTAGCAGGAAACAACATAGCATATTGAACTTGTAGACTTCTCAGTCTTTTCTTTATGTCCATAAATCTGCTTCTCCTCCGCTGCACTTCATTGGAATAATCCGGAAATATGGACACTTTCACCCCATTCATGACCATCTCCTCATTGTCCCTCGATTGCCGCAGGATAGTGTCCCGGTCTTTAAAGTGCAGGATCTTCGCCAGTATAGGACGAGGAGGTCTGCCTGGCGGAAGCGGCCGCATGGGGACTCTGTGCGCCCGCTCCACCGCATACAGGGAAGATAGACCTTTCTCATTAAATAGCTGATGCAACCATTTCTCCACAAATTCTGTAGCGTTATCTCCCTCCGTCTTTTCTGGCATTCCCACAATCCGCAGGTTGTTCCTTCTGGACCTGTTCTCCAGATCGTCAGTTTTAGCATATAAAGCAGCTATGTCCTTAGCAGTTGTTTTTGCCGCCATTTGCAGAGGCCGAACCTCATCTTCTATAGTAGACACCCTCTTCTCCAATTCAGAGGTGCGTTCAGATATCTTGTGTAGGTCGTGCCTAATTATAGACACATCTGACCTCAGGCTACCAACTTGTACAGAGAGCACCTTCAGGGTACTGTTACAGCTAGCCACAGCAGCCATAATATCTTTTAACGTGGGCTCTTCATTAGCCGCATCTTTGGGGCCTACCGTGCTTTTGGCTGGACATGCAGGGGTTAATGGCGGCCACTCCGCCGCATCCAGGGTCTCCCCCTCCAGGGATCCGTCCTCTTGTTCAGAGGAATTATGCACGTCTGTCTCCTTCTCCTCTGCCCAGTCTCCCACACCGCTATCAGCGCGGGCAAACTTGCTTAACTTTGCGGCCGCACTCTGGCTCAGTTTGGACTGGGAGGCCGGCCCCTCTTCCTCCTCGGCGCCATGCTGGCTCACCTCCGGCCTATCGTATCGCGGCCCTTTGCTGGATTTTCGCGGCATGTCGGAGCTTTCAAAATCACCCCCGCACTCTCCGGTCTTCACTCACCCACCAGGTAAGAAAGATTACTCGAAATAGACGTTGCTACCACACTTATAATCAGGATGCCGGCAGGAGCTGTGAGCGGTGCGTCCTACTCCATGCGCTCTCAGGCCACGCCCCCCGCGATCACGGTCTTTGTGACAGATTTCCCTATCTGTTCCCCTAATAATGTAGTCTCCCACTACCAGCACCTGTCTGGCCTGCCCTGCTCTCCTGGTTCCCTGCTTACCAGAGCTGACATTCCCCTGACTGGCAGAGGAAGTGTCCGGCTGCAGCAGTGCTATCCCTGGACTGACATCCCCCTCATCTGCCAAACGTACAAACTTGTTGGGGTGTGTCAGATCAGGGCTAGTCTCCCTGGCACTCTTCCCTCTACCCCGCTTTCTAACTGTTACCCAGCTAGCTACCTCACTTTCCTCAGCCTCCTCTCTGTCACCCTCCCCCTCATCTACCCCAAAGAGTGCTTGCTCGGTGAGAAGCAAACTCTTTTGCAAATTGTCAATGCCTCTCAGTGTTGCAACTTGCCCATTTCCAGCGGGCTCACACAACCACTTTTGTTTGCGGGTTCCTGTGTGTGAACTACCCCCTGGTTACTATCTGCCACATTTATACTATCTGGTAATTGCCGTGGTGTTTTTATATGAGGACTCACGTTCATTATTTCCATGCTTATTATTGCTACCGTGATCTATGTCGACACTGTAATGCTGGGATGGTGTTTGTGCTCCCTATCCCCCTTGTTTTATGGTATTTTATTATCCACTGATTTTTGTAATTAATAAAGTACATTATTTCTCACTACTGGACGCCTATGAGCTTTAGTTCTTTTGTTTTTTTTATTTGCTGCATTTATCACAGTGAAATACAACCAGTCAATTCTGCAGTTACATTGTTGGTTGACAAATTAACATTTTTTGTGACAGTGAAAAATTGTATAAAATTTGCCTGTCACACTGTTCTGTGACCTCAAGAAATTTTTCCTCTTTATGACACCGGCACTGCCTTACGCTCAGTGAACTTAATTGTTGACTATTGGTGGTTAAATTTTTTTGCCTGACAAACCATCTGTTAGTTTGGTGGGTGAACGCAAAGAATGAGGAGAGCGTCAAATAAGGGACATGGCCCCGGTCGTGGTGCTGCTGGTGGAGCTCCTGTTGCAGGAAAAGGACGTGGTCGATCTGTGCCAGCTCCACACACAAGTGAAACACCTTCCTCAGGTGCGAGTAAGTGACAGAACCTTCAGCGTTATTTGGTAGGGCCGAATGCGGCTCTATGAATGGTGAGGCCAGAACAAGTACAGGCGATAGTAGATTGGGTGGCTGACAGTACCTCCAGTTCCTTCACATTGTCTCCCACCCAGTCTCCTGCTGAAAGATCAGATTTGGCACCTGCAGCCCATGTCCATCAGTCCTTCACCTCACCCCTTGCAAATCAGCCAAGCAGTCTGAGCCCCAAGTCATGGAGCAGTCTCTTCTGCTTTTTGATGACTCTGCTAGCAGGGTTTTCCAGGGCCATCCACATAGCCCTGCCCCAGAACTGGAAGAGATTGAGTGCACCGATGCCCAACCACTAATGTTTCAGGATGAGTACATGGGAGGACCACCGCAGCACGTCTCGGATGATGACGAAACACAGGTGCCAACTGCTGTGGCTTTCTGCAGTGTGCAGGGGTGAAGACTGGGTGGAAGATGATGTGGAGGACGATGAGGTCCTCGACACCTCATGGAATTAAGGTCATGCAAGTGACCTGTGTAGTTTGGAGGAAGAGGCGGCAGTCGCACAGAGCCACCAGCACAACAGAAGAGGGAGCAGGGTGCAAAAGCGGAGCGACCGTCCCCTAGACAGTACGCCTACTACTGCCCACTGCAGCAAGGGACCGAGCACACCAAAGCCAGCTCCAAGGAGTTCCCTGCCGTGGCAGTTCTTCAGACAATGTGCTGATAACAAGACACGAGTGGTTTGCACGCTGTGCAATCAGAGCCTGAAGCGAGGCATAAACGTTCTCAACCTGAGCATAACCTGCATGACTAGGCATCTAAGTGCAAAGCACGAGCTGCAGTGGAGTAGACACCTCAAAAACAAAGGTCTCTGGCTCCTCCTGCTTCCTCTTCTGCTGCAGTCTCGGCCTCTTCATCCACCTCTGGAGTGACAGTGGCACCTGCTACCCCGCAAACAGAGGATCTGCCAGCAACACCACCACCTGGGTCACCAAGCATCTCCACAATGTCCCATGGAAGCATTCAGCTGTCTATCTCCCAAACGCTGGAACGGAAGAGGAAGTACCCCCCTACCCACCGGCGATCCCTGGCCCTGAATGGCAGCATTTCAAAATTACTGGCCTTTGAAATGCTGTCATTCTGTCTGGTGGAGATGGAGAGTTTTAAAAGCCTTATGGCGGTGGCTGTCCGACAGTACGTCGTGCCCAGCAGCCACTACTTTTCCAAGCGAGCCATCTCTTCCCTGCACAACCAATTGGGGGACAAAATCAGGTGTGCACTGCGCAACGCCATCTGTGGCAAGGTCCACCTAACTACGGATACGTGGATCAGTAAGCACGGTCAGGGACGTTATATCTCCCTAACAG
Source organism: Bufo bufo (assembly GCF_905171765.1). NCBI lineage: Eukaryota > Metazoa > Chordata > Amphibia > Anura > Bufonidae > Bufo > Bufo bufo. The sequence continues at coordinate 568,846,092 of NC_053391.1, read as the reverse complement.
CACACTGGGTAAATGCAGTGGCGGCTGGGCCTGAGGCGGATAGCAGTTTGGCGCATGTCCTTCCACCACCGGATTGCAGGGCACTTCAATTTGCCTCCTGTTGCTTCCTCCTCCTACTCCGCTTCTTCATACTCTACCGCCTCCTCATCCGATCAACGTAACCCCTTCACTACCAACTTCAGCACAGCCAGGGGCAAACGACAGCAGGCAGTTTTAAAGCGTATCTATTTGGGGGACAAATCCCACACCGCGCAGGAGTTGTGGACGGGCATGAAACAACAGACCGATGAGTGGTTGGTGCCAGTGAGCCTGAAGCCCGGCCTGGTGGTGTGTGAAAATGGGCGAAATCTCGTAGCAGCTCTGGGACTAGCCGGTTTGACGCACATCCCTTGCTTGGCGCATGTGCTGAATTTGGTGGTGCAGAGGTTCCTTAAAAATTACCCCGATATGTCAGAGCTGCTGCAGAAAGTGCGGGCCGTCTGTGCGCGCTTTCGGTGTTCTTACCCTGCTGCTGCTCGCCTGTCAGCACTGCAGCGTAACTTCAGCCTTCCCGCTCACCACCTCATATGCGACGTGCCCACAAGGTGGAACTCCAAATTGCACATGCTTAAACAAAAATAAAATTAATTAATTAAAAAATTTTAAAATTAAAAAAACTGTGTTGGCTACCTCGTCCTCCTCCACCGCCGCTTCCACCTACACCGATACGTCCACCACCTCCTCAACCTCCTACTCCATATGGACCTCCACCTCTTAGATCAAGATTATTATTTTTTTATTTTACGTATTTTATTTTATTTTAAGTCATTTCACTAATTTGTCTGATACATTGTTGGGTTACATATCCCAAAATTTTGGCTGTGATATACCCCTGCTCTACCTTATAGACAGGTTAATGCATTTCACTAATATGTCTGTTACATTTTCGGGTGAAATTCACAAATTTTTGGCTGTGATATACACCTGCTCTACCTAGTGGACAGGTTAATAAATTTCACTAATTTGTCTGTTACATTGTCGGGTGAAATTCATCAATTTTTGGCTGTGATATACCCCTGCTCTACCTAATAGACAGGTAAATAAATTTCACTAATTTCTCTGTTACATAGTTGGGTGACATTCACCAATTTTTGGCTGTGATATACCCTTGCTCTACCTTGTAGACAGGTTAATAAATTTCACTAATTTGTCTGTTACATTGTCGGGTGAAATTCACAAATTTTTGGCTGTGATATACCCCTGCTCTACCTAGTGGACAGGGTAATAAATTTCACTAATTTGTCTGTTACATTGTCGGGTGAAATTCACCAATTTTTGGCTGTGATATACCCCTGCTCTACCTAATAGATAGGTAAATAAATTTCACTAATTTCTCTGTTAGATAGTTGGGTCACATTCACCAATTTTTGGCTGTGATATACCCCTGCTCTACCTAGTGGACAAGGAAATACATTTCACTAATTCGTCTGTTACATTCTTGGGTGACATTTTACCATTTTTGCCGTGAATAAATCTCTGCTCTGCATAGGTGACAGGGACCTAAATTTCTAAAAATCGCCTGTTACATTGTCAGGTGACATTTTACCAATTTTGCCATATACAAACTCCTGCTCTGCATAGGTGACTGGGACCTTATTTTTTGTAAAATCGTCTGTATAATTGGTGGGTGACATGAACACAGTTTTGCCGTGAATAAACCCCTGCTCTACATAGTTGACAGGGCCCGAAATTTTTAAAAATCGTCTGTTCCATTGGTGGGTGACATTAACCAATTTTTGCCAATGAAAAACCCCTGCTCTGCATAGGTGACAGGGACTTAAATTTGTAAAATTCATCTTTAATTGGCCCTTTCATTCGATCCTTCCGCTTTAATAACTTGTCCCACATTTCAGCTCGATCACATTGCAGCCATTGACCTCCCTTAGATGTGGTGTCCCTTTCTCACGATCCCTCTCCGGCGTGGAACCCTGATTCGCCAATTACCATGATCAACATGGTAGGCGCAGAAAAGAACATCGAAAGTTGATAGAGAAGATATCCAATTGGATCGTGGACGTCACGGGACGTGCGATCAGGCAGAAGTTATCTAGAGTCAACAAAGCGTCAGCAGGGCCTCTCCTGTCTAACGTTTCCAAATCCAAAATACCCCAGTGGCATTCCCTATAATTTTTTATTAATCATTCCAATAACAGGACATCTTAAGAGTCCTGTATTGTTATTTATCGTCACTACCTCCCCGAGTTGGGAGTAGGTAATTGCCGCGCACCCCCTCCTTTACTCGGAAGCTTCGGCTTCAATAATTTGCCCCCACATTTCCGCTCGATCACATTTAATTTCATACATTGACCTCCCTTGGATGTGGTATCCCTTTCTCACGCTCGCTCTCCGGCATGGAACCCTGATTCGCCGCTAACCGTGATCAACATGGTAGGCACAGAAAAGAACATCGAAAGTTGATAGAGCAGATATCCAATTGGATCGTGGACATCACGGGGACGTACGACATGGTGGAGCAGTATGTGTGTACATGCCTACACGTGCTGACTGATGGGTCTGCCCCCTTCAACTTCTGGGTCTCCAAATTGGGCACATAGCTTTAGCTTGCCCTTTACACCTTGGAGGTGCTGGCCTGCCCTGCAGCCAGTGTATTGTCTGAATGTTTGTTTAGCATGGCTGGAGGGGGTTATCACAGGTTATATTTCCCAATGTTTTGGGGTGTACCCTAATTTAAGCAAAAAAATAAATAAATAAAAGATTAAAACCAAAAAACAGTGTTGGCTACCTCCTCCTCCTCCACCGCCGCTTCCACCGCCCCCTCAACCTCCTACTCCATATGGACCTCGTCCTCCTAGATCAAGATTATTATTTTAAATTTTTACGTATTTTAAGTCATTTCCCTATCCATATTTGTTTGCAGAGCACTTGCCATGCTCTTAACCACATTTGGATGCCATTTGCAGCCCTCTAGTCCTTTCCATGACTTTTTAAGAGCCATTTTAGTGCTCCAAAGTTCGGGTTCCTCTTGACTTCAATGGGGTTCGGGTTCGGGGTCAAGTTCCGGTCCCGAACTCAAACTTTTTTGTGAAGTTCGGCCGAACCCGTCGAACCCGAACATCCAGGTGTCCGCTCAACTCCAATAGTGAGTATGGCACTATAGTACTTACTTTATTATTTGTGTTTGCAGAGTGCTGTTGCATTGTGTTTATTTTTGCTTTTGTGCTTTCAGCCATAGCGACATGCACTTTGGGATGTGCTGACTAACCCCTATTTTTTCCTTTGTAGGTATCTTGCTTAACCTGAGAAGGGAAAAGTGCAACATGTACAATCAAGATACTTTTGCTGAATAATGAAGTCTTACTTGTAGCAGGGCATTATAGGGTGTACTGACTAGGGGCAACAAAACATAGCGACTTAACAAGGGCCTCAGCCATTTCAAAAATGTCCATGAAGATGGCTCCAATGTCTCTTTATATGAGGGAGTAGTCCTTTTCTTCCTCATACTCTCAGGAGGACCTCTGTAGCTCTGGCAGTGGCAGCAATTCAAAATCCTGCAGTGGTGGAGCTGGGGCGCCCTCTTGTGGCTCTTAGTGAAACTGCCGGTGCTGGAGATGCTGACAATGAAGAGTCCCTCTGACCAGAGGACCCTACTGGAGTGAAGGATCTCTGGCTCCAGTGGCAGAGGAAGCGGGACTTTAAGAGGCTGCCTGGTACTGTGAATGCTGCTCTATTGTCCCTGCTGCTCCACTAGGAGTTTCTGTCACCGCCTGTTCTGTGAGAAGGTCTGGCAGACGTTCTTCTCTACCTCTTGCATGACGTTCTTTGTTTTAGTTTCACTTGTCATCTCCTTTCCTTTTCCCAGGTGTCACCTATTTAGACTAATTGTCTCCCTTTATATTCCCTCCCATACTGCCTCACTTTGCGGTTTATACTACTTCCTGGATGAGGTGTTCATTGCTGGAGGCTGCTGCTTGCTGTTTGCTAAGATAAGTCTTTTTCTTTATTTGTGTTTCCTTGCTGGCTTGATTCTAGGTGACCCTGACTCCGTCCGTATTAAGTGCAGGGAGCCGGTGGTCGTGTCCCCTCACTATTAAAGGGCCTTCAGGTGTCACACAGTCTCAGGTACGTGGGCATGCAATCGTCTACCATTGAGACCCTTGCATGGGCATAGCAGTCAGGGAGAGCTCTTAGGGTTTTATAGGGCTCACCCATATGCTCCTTAGTTTGGGATCAAGCCAGTTGGATGTTAATTTATAAGTTCCAGCTATCTGCAACATCATCCGTGACATTATAAACCGCCATAACCGTCTTAAGCATGGATCCGGTTTCAGCCTTGATTGACCGCATGCAAGGTCTTTCGCTGGAGGTAGCAGATCTCCGTAAAACTGTGTCTCAGTTTCAGGTGACCGGTTCTGCTGGCGTTCATGGAGTTTGCTCCGAGCCTAAGATCTCGCTCCCGGATACGTTCTCCGGGGGTAGTGAGAATTTTGTTCACTTTAGAGAGGCTTGCAAACTCTATTTTCGCCTACTTCCCCATTCCTCTGGTGATGAGGAGCAGAGGGTGGGGATCATCATCTCGCTGCTCAGGGATAACGCTCAGTCTTGGGCCTTTTTCGCTGCCGGTGGGGGCACGGCCCCTCCGATCGGTGGAAGAATTTTCTGTAGTCCTGGGGCAGATATATGATGACCCGGATCGTATTGCTCTGGCTGAATCTAAACTGCGTCTTTTATGCCAGGGTAAACAATCCGCAGAGATATATTGTTCTGAATTTTGGAGATGGGCAGCTGATACTGGTTGGAATGATGCTGCACTCCGAAGTTAATTTTGCCATGGTCTTTCGGAAAGATTGAAAGATGCATTTGCTTTTCATGAGAGACCAGCCTCTTTAGAGTCTGCCATGTCTCTAGCTGTTCGTATTGACAGGCGTCTTAGAGAGAGAGAGGAGACTACTCCTTCCTGTCATATTCAGTCCAAGGACAGTCGGGCTGGCTCATTCAGTGTGCAGGGGTCTCAGTCTCTCTCAATCCCCTCTGAGGAGGAGGCCATGCAGCTGGGTTTGCTTGCCTCTGATAGTAGAGGATTCAGCTCTCAGAGGAGGGTTTGTTTCTGTTGTGGGGGTATAAATCATTTGGCTAATGTTTTCCCCTCTAGGAGATTCATGGAGTTTTCTGAGGGTAATTAAAGAAAAACAAAAATAAAAGAAAACTCTAAAAACTTTCCATTTGCTACTATTGGCAGGGTTGATGCGGAAATTGAAGGTTTGCCGTTTGCTTGTAGTTCCCGTTTTCTCCTACCTGCCAGGGTGGCGCTAGACAGCAAGAACATTGTTTGTGAGATTTTTGTAGATAGTGGAGCAGCTGTCAATCTCATTGATAATCAATTTGCAATAACGCATGGTTTGCAGGTATGCACTTTGGAAAAGGATATACCTGTTTTTGCTATCGATTCCGCTCCACTTTCTCAAAGATCGTTAAAGGGCATAGTTCACAATATCCGTTTGACTGTGGGTGACGCTCATGTTGAGGATATGTCGTGTTTCATCCTAAGCGGATTACCTACTCCTCTAGTGTTGGGGCTACCCTGGCTCACTAAACATAACCCCACCATTGATTGGCAAGCAAGGCAAATAAATGGTTGGAGTGAGTTTTGCAGAGAGAATTGCCTCACGGCGTCTTTTTCAGAGGTTTCTACCAAGACTGTACCATCTTTTCTCTCTGAATTTTCGGATGTGTTTTCCGAGAGTGGCGCCCAGAAGTTGCCCCCTCACCGGGAGTACAACTGCCCTATTAATCTCATCCCAGGCGCCAAGCTGCCAAAATCACGTTTATACAATCTCTCCCAACCTGAAAGAGTCGCTATGCGTACTTATATCTCTGAGAGCCTGAGAAAGGGACACATCCGACCCTCGAAGTCACCTGTTGCCGCTGGGGTTTTTTTTGTTAAGAAAAAAGATGCTTCTTTAAGACCTTGTCTGGATTTCAGGGAGCTGAACCGTATCACAATTCGTGACCCATATCCGCTTCCTCTGACCCCTTTTTTTTTTTTTGCGATTTCATTATTTCTTTTTTTAATTGACAATTTTAATTGTTTTCTGTTTTTCATATCAAAGTACATGCTTTAGGTCAAAATTTGAAAACAGTACAAGTGACATAAAAGAAGGCAGCATTTACATTCGAAAAAATAATCACATGTTCAAGTAACTAACGGGCGTTTAAGCCCAACTCTAACAGGTATCAGCTGTTATCAGACATAAGTACTATCAGTACAATTAGAACAATTCAGGGTAAACAAGATGTCAGGGCTCCTAGAATATGTTTCCTGTAGTGTAAGGAAGGGGCCTAGCGGGGTATGAGGATCCATATAGCAGGACATTAACAGGCGGTCAACTTCGGAATAAGTACACGCTGAAAAAGCTTGTTATACAAATTTTCTATATTTTTTCCATGGCGACCAAACCCCTAGGAAGGAGGATCTATAATGTGATTCCCAATGGGAGATTTCCTCCATCCTATAAATTTGGTCTACTTTATTGATCCAGTGATCAATACAGGGGATATCAGAAGACAGTCAGTGCATAGGTAGGAGTAGTCTGGCAGCTGCCAGCATGAGCGCAAAGAGAGATGATTTATGTATACCTATATTACCCATCCCCAGGGATATCAGGGATAGCTCAGGAGTGCATGGGAGGGATGTTTGGCATATCTGATTGCACAGTTGAATGATCCTATGCCACCAAGGATTAATTAGGTCACAAGACCACCAGATGTGCATAAAAGTACCTTTGGAGACGCGACACCTCCAGCAAATATCAGAGGCTGTTGAGCTATACAAGCATGTTTTATCTGGGGTCTTGTACCATCTCGTAAGAATTTTGTAGTTGTTCTCTTGGATGCGTATACACCTGGATATCTTGTGGGGGGAGATTAAGAATTTGGTGATCTCCTGGGATGACAGATTTCGCTGTAAGTCCCTTTCCCAAAGGCCCACAATAGCAGGTTTAGGAAGGGAAGAAGGTGACTTTAGGTGTCTGTATATTTTAGAAATAGTTTTGGATGGGTATAGCTTACTACACAGCATTTCCTCAAACCAGCTTGGTTCCCTTGTTTGGGAGGCATTTTTTGCCCAGCGAAGTGCTTCTGTCCTGAGGAAATGCAATAGGGTGGGGTTGCGGATCTGAGACTCAAATAACTTGCAAGTTTCAGGATCAGAGAGAACACAGCCCTCATGATCAAGTAGTTGCGAGGCGGAAATCTCTGATGTTCTTATGGCAGTTGGGCAGCTCTCCTTCAGTTCTTTGGGCGCCAAATCAATAATATCTTTTATGAGTAAAAGAGGAGAAGGGAGTGTAGGACCTTCAGAGCTGGAAGTGAACCTCCTCCAGACCTTTAGGGTGTTGCGAGTGAGAGGGTTGGTTGCTAAACCATGTGGTGGGAGCGGCTTATTAGTCAGCAGAAGAGCCCGAGTGGAGGAGAGGAGTAAGGCGTTCTCTAACTTGAGCCAGAACTTATGAGACGGTTCTCTGATCAAGTCTAAGGCCCTGGAAAGTTGTATAGCATCCATGTAGGCTTCAGGGTCTGGGAGACCAATACCACCTTTGGATCTAGGTTTGGTCAGAGTGTCAAAGGAGATACGGGGGCTTTTACCTTGCCAAATAAACTTGTGAATAGTTTTATTCAGAGAGGCAAAAAATGGCCTAGGTATTTCGATAGGGAGAACCTGCATCAGATAGGTGAGTTTCGGCATAATCAGGGACATAAAGATATTTTTCCTGCCAAACCATGAGAGATATTGAGAGTCCAGGGTATCCATCTGGGCCTGCATGGATGCAAGGAGGGGTTTGTAATTTAGTCGGAATAGGTCAGGCAGATGAGGGGATAACTTTACCCCCAAATAGGTCAATTGCTGAGTTTGCCTATTAAATGGGGAATTTGTTTGAAGAGAGGAAAGGTTAGCAGGGGAGAGGCCTATATGAAGCACTTGGGACTTGGAGGGATTAATCTTGAAATTAGAAAGGGAGCCGAAAAGTCTAAGCGTTGTTAATATCTTTGGCATGGATTTATGTGGATTGGTGGTGATAATTAACAAGTCGTCAGCAAATGCAGCTAAGGCTACTTTCACACTAGCGTTTAGGTCGGATCCGTCTGGTATGTGCCCAGACGGATCCGCGCCTATAATGCAAACGCTTAGATCCATTCAGAACGGATCCGTTTGCATTACCTCATTTTTTTTGTTCATGATAATGCAAACGGATCCGTTTTGACTTTACATTGAAAGTCAATGGGAGACGGATCCGTTTGAAAATTGAGCCATACTGTGTCAACTTCAAACGGATCCGTCCCCATTGACTAAGGCTACTTTCACACTTGCGCTTGATCGGATCCGTTCTGAACGGATCCGATCATATTAATGCAGACGGAGGCTCCATTCAGTACGGATCCGTCTGCATTAATAATTAGTGCGAAAGTAGCCTGAGCGGATCCGTTCAGACTTTCAATGTAAAGTCAATGGGGGACGGATCCGCTTGAAGATTGAGCCATATGGTGTCATCTTCAAGCGGATCCGTTCCCATTGACTTACATTGTAAGTCTGGATGGATCCGCACGCCTCCGCACGGCCAGGCGGACACCCGAACGCTGCAAGCAGCGTTCAGCTGTCCGCCTGGCCGTGCGGAGGCGAGCGGAGCGGAGGCTGAACGCCGCCAGACTGATGCAGTCTGAGCGGATCCGCATCCATTCAGACTGCATCAGGGCTGGACGGAAGCGTTCTGCTCCGCTCGTGAGCCCCTTCAAACGGAGCTCACGAGCGGACAGCAGAACGCTAGTGTGAAAGTAGCCTTACATTGTAAGTCTGGACGGATCCGTTTGCCTCCGCACGGCCAGGCGGACACCCGAACGCTGCAAGCTGCGTTCAGGGGTCCGCCTGCTGAGCGGAGCGGAGGACAAACGGAGCCAGACTGATGCATTCTGAGCGGATCCGCATCCATTCAGAATGCATTAGGGCTGGACGGATCCGTTCGGGGCCGCTTGTGAGCCCCTTCAAACGGAACTCACAAGCGGAGCCCCGAACGCTAGTGTGAAAGTAGCCTAACTTAAATTCTTGCGCCCCAACCTTCAGACCTCTAATTTCTCCATTTTGTCTAAGGGCTTGCAGGAGGGATTCCATCACCAGGACGAATAGTAGGGGTGAGAGGGGGCATCCCTGCCTCGTGCCATTTCTAATAGAGAAACTGGAGGAGAGTATTCCATTAACTGACACGGACACCGAGGAGCAGGTGTACATAGCAAACACTGCATTTATATATTGATCAGGTACTTGGAATTTTGAGTCAATCTGATATACGTCCAGTCCACTCTGTCAAATGCTTTCTCGGCGTCCGTGCCAATCAGGACCAAGGGGGTGTGTTTTTTCGTGGCATAGTACAGGGCATCTAATATTTTGGTGGTATTATCTTTCCCCTCCCTCCCTTTTACAAATCCTACTTGGTCAGGGTGGATTAGTGCAGGTAGGAAACCCTGCAACCTAGTGGCTAACATCTTGGCTTTGAGTTTAAGGTCTACATTAAGTAGGGAAATTGGGCGATAATTGGAGCATAATGTAGGATCTTTGCCATCTTTGGATATTATTGTTATAGTGGCCTTAGTCATATGCGGGAAAGAGGAAGATTGGACATTGCAAGATTACATACAGGGAGCAGATGAGGTAACAAGATGTTTTTGAAGGTAGAGAAGTAAGATATAGGGAGACCGTCTGGTCCAGGGCATTTACCCCTGGGGGTAGATTTAATAGCCATAATTAGTTCCGAAATAGTGAATGGTTCGGCTAGGGACTCCCGTTGCGATACAGTTAAGACTGGGAGGTCGAGAGTGTCAAGGAAGGAGTTAATGTTGGATTCCCTGCATAGAGAAGGATTAGGGGGGTCAGGGACTGGGAGATTATAAAGGGATTTATAAAACAGCCTTAACTGCTCAGCAATCTCCTCAGCCTTAAATAGTTGGGTACCCTGCAAAGATCTAAGGGATTGAACATAGCGGGAGTTCCTTCTCTGTTTAATCCGATTCATCACATACTTAGAGGCTTTGTTGCCATGAGCAAAAATGTTCTGTTGAGCTGATAAGAAAAATTTGGCTGAGCGCTAATTTAAGAGGTTTTTTAACTGAGCCCTGAGGGAAGAAAGTTCCGCTAATTGTTGGACTGTCAGGGATTTCTTATGTGCTTTTTCAGCTATGTGTATTTTTGATAACAGGTCGCAGAGTTTTTTCTCTGATTCTCTCTTCAAGAAGGAGCAGAGACAAATCAGTCTACCTCTGATATAGGCCTTATGAGCGTCCCAGAGGACTTGGGGGGATATCTCAGAGGTATTATTTGTTAGGAAATATTCCTCAAGATAAGAGAATATGAGGGCAATATGTTTGCTATTGTTTAATAGAGATTCATTAAATCTCCAGTTGGGTAGTCTATTGGTTTTTTGGTTTGTGCTTACTTCGCAAAAAATCGGGGCATGGTCAGATAGGGTAATATTACCAATTTTTGGGAATGAACAGAATTGCATTTTATCTTTCGGAACTAAAATGTAATCAATTCTGCTATATGAATTATTAGCAGGGGAATAAAAGGAGTAATCAATTGCGTCAGGATTGTAGCAGCGCCAAACATCCAAAACTCCCAGGTTATGCATATTCGTATGTAATAACCTAAGAGTTTTCCCTGAGGCTGGGGATTTTTTGGAGGAGGTATCAATTGAAGGGTTCAAGGCTATATTGAAGTACCCTGCCACAATCAAAAAGCCTTCTCTATGTTTTTCTATCAGAGAAAAGACTAGGGAGAGCCAGCTGGATTGATCTACATTTGGGGCGTATATGTTCGCAAAAGTAAACATGGATTGTCCCACTTGGCCTATTAGGATTAGGTATCGACCATTCGGGTCCTGAACATGGGATTTATATTGAAAAGGGAGTCCCCTACCAAAGCCAATGCTGACTCCCCTCGAGGCCGCATCCCCAGCACCACAATGATACCAGGCAGGAAATTTAGAATGGGAAAGGTTGGGATAATTCCCATGTTTGAAATGGGTCTCCTGCAAAAAGACTACTGTACATTTCTCTCTATGTAGGAGAGAAAAAAATCTGATATCTCTTAGAGGGGGATCTCAGTCCCTTAACATTGTATGAAGCTAACTTAAAGTCTGCCATAGTTTTTTAAGGAGAAGGGAAGTTGGAGAAAATCGAAGTGATATAGCAAAGGAAAATTGACCAACCCGCGACAAGGTGGAGGAGAGAGCGCAGCCACGAGGGAAGTCGAGAAGTCTCCAGTCACGCGGAGGAGCCCCAACCAACGTGTTCTGAATATGTGAGGACACCCGATTACCCGTTCGAGAGAGTATTGAAATAGAAACAGAGTACCTGTTAAAATAAAAAAATATAAAACACCAAATAAAACAGTAAATAAAGACAAAGGATGAGTGAGTATCATCCAAACAAGATGGGGTATATTAATTGCGCCTAACTGATTAGGCATCCTGTAGGGGGGGAAAGGGTATAATACCCAGAAGCATTTCCCTCTACAATGACATTTTTACTGGAATAAAATGACTCATGTGTTAGTAATGGAATAACCGGGGAGTCAGCAGGGTGATAAGAAGAACCTTCATAATCTTTCCCACTATAAAACAGGTAGGAGGCAGATGATGAGGGGAGATCTCATTTAAATCCACTGGTAGAGAGGATAATGCAGAGTGCTAAAATATATGGGTGAGCGAGTGGGAGCAACACATATGGCACCCAAGGTATATAAAGGCATAATTGTACGGGAGGCAACATGAGCGTCACATGAATTATTAATTTGCAACATGACTAGCCTAACCTTAAGACAGATGGGAAAACTCAGATGAGAAATCCCTACTGTATCAACGTCTAATACTGGGTGAAGAGTAAAGCATGGGCAAAGAGAGCGAGAAAATACAAGCTAGGCTCTCCACCCAGTATATAGGATTTAGCCACTCGGAAAGCAGCATAATAGTAACTTAGAATAATTAAGTCCCATATGTTGATTTTCTTGGACCCCTAAGCCTTGGGGGGAGAAAGCAGAGCAGACTACTTATCCACCATAGACAGACGTTTGGGGGTGGAGAAGGAATTTCCCCTTCTGCTTCTTTGGGGCTTTGGGGTGCATGGAGGCTCCCAGGGGGTCACCGTCGGAAGTTCAGGTAAGGAGCTCAAATTCTGGACCAAGTCCCAGTTTTCGATGGGAAATGGGGAAAGCTGGAGGATGTCATATGCTTTATCCATATCTGTAAAGGAGGAAATGTGGATGCGTCGTCCCTCATGCAGGAAAGATAGACCGAAAGGGAATGTCCACCTGTAAATAATTATTCGCTGTCGTAGCCAATCTGTGAGAGGCTTCAAGGCTTTACGCTTTTTGAGAGTTGATTGCGCCAAATCCTGGAAAATAGTAATACTGTTTTCCTCCCAATCCACTGAGTTGGAGTTTCTGGCGCTTGCCAGTATGGCTTCTTTTACAGGGAAGTGTAGGAATTTGCAAATTACGTCCCTGGGGGGCTCATTCGCCTGTGGTTTAGGTCTAAGGGCTCTATGGGCCCGTTCAAGTAGGACTTCATGGGCAGAGTCAGGACCTAGAAGTTTGAGGCAAATCTGAATTACCGTTACAGGAATGTCCACGGTTGAGACAGTTTCAGGAATCCCTCTAAAACGTAAATTGTTGCGTCTGCCTCTATTTTCTTGGTCCTCCATAGATGTGTATAAGGAATTAATGTGGGCTTGAGCTAGCGACAGGCTAGATGACACCTCGTTCTGATGTTGCAGGATTGCGGCCTGGGTTTCCTCTAAAGCCTCCACCCTCCGGCCTATGTGCTTAACATCCTCTTTTATAGAGGAGATATCCAGACTAAGGGGGCCCAGGGTCTCTGCCAAAGCCTCCTTCAGGAAAGCTCTAGATATGGGCAGACAGTCCGCATCGCTGGGATCATCCCCTACCTTATCGCCGCCGATAGCTGCTGGCAGCTTGTGTCCTGAGCGTGGTGTGTCGGGCGCCATCTTGGATTCGTGGTTCACTGCCGCAGCGGCTGCTTTTTTAATACATTTTTCCATCTCACCGGCTTGGTTCTGGGAGCGATTGTTTCCCAGCTGTTCTGTGGGCTCTTCTTAACCATAGCAGAGTCCAGTAAGCCTATGATAAGGTGCTGTGAGGGTTATGCAGGCAGGAGAGCAGCTCTTCACACGTCCATCCGGCTCAAGCGCAGGCTCTGCCCCCCCGATCCCTGACCTGTTTAACCAGATTGTTGGGGCTAAAGTTTTTTCTAAGTTGGATTTAAGAGGGGCATACAACCTAGTCAGGGTCAGGGAAGGGGACGAATGGAAGACGGCCTGCAATACCCCTGAGGGTCATTTCGAGAATTTGGTTATGCCCTTTGGTTTGATGAATGCTCCGGCCGTCTTCCAACATTTTGTGAACAGCATTTTTTATTATTTAATGGGGAAATTTGTACTGGTGTATCTAGATGACATTTTGATTTTTTTCTCCTGATTTCAAGACTCATCGGGACCACCTACGTCTGGTCTTGCTGATTCTGCGGGAGAATAAATTGTACGCTAAACTGGAAAAATGTGTGATTGCGGTTCCGGAGATTCAATTTCTTGGTTTTCTTCTCTCCGCTTCTGGTTTTCGCATGGACCCTGAGAAGGTCAGCGCTGTGCTTGATTGGGAGCTTCCTGAGAATCAGAAGGCGCTGATGCGGTTTTTGGGTTTTGCCAATTATTGCAGAAAGTTCATTTTGAATTATTCCTCTGTTGTTAAGCCACTCACTGATATGACTAAAAAGGGGGTAGATTTTTCCTCGTGGTCGATAGATGCGCTTAAAGCCTTTTCTAGTATCAAAGAGAGTTTTGCTTCTGCTCCCATTTTGGTACAACCTGATGTCTCTGTACCTTTTATTGTTGAGGTGGATGCTTCTGAGGTGGGTGTGGGTGCGGTCTTATCTCAGGGTCCCTTTCCTGCCAAATGGCAACCGTGTGCCTTTTTCTCAAGGAAACTCTCCTCTGCAGAGAGAAATTACAATGTGGGAGATAGGGAGTTGTTGGCCATCAATTTAGCTTTTGAGGAATGGCGCCATTGGTTAGAGGGAGCCAGACACCCTATTACCGTGTTTATCGACCATAAGAATCTGGCCTACTTGGAATCGGCCAAGCGTCTGAACCCGAGACAGGCCAGATGGTCTTTGTTCTTTTCTAGGTTTAATTTTGTTGTCACGTTCCGCCCTGGGGTTAAAAATGTGAAGGCGGATGCCCTGTCACGTTGTTTTCCGGGAGGGGGGAACTTTGAAGACCCGGGTCCCATTTTGGCTGAAGAGGTGGTCGTCTCTGCTCTTTATCCTGATTTGGAGGCAGAGGTTCAGGCAGCCCAGGCAGAGGCTCCTGATCTTTGTCCTCCTGGGAGGTTGTTTGTGCCTCTCGCTTTACGACACAAGGTTTTTAAGGAGCACCACGATACTGTCCTTGCTGGGCACCCGGGGAGTAGAGCCACAGTGGATCTCATTGCTCGGAGATTCTGGTGGCCGGCTCTTTGTAAGACGGTTGAGGGTTTTGTGGCAGCCTGCGAGACCTGCGCTCGTGCCAAGGTCCCTCATTCACGACCATCGGGTTCTCTCCTCCCGTTACCCATTCCTTCCCGTCCTTGGGCGCATCTGTCTATGGACTTCATTACGGACCTGCCTCGTTCCTCGGGGAAGACTGTGATTCTGGTGGTAGTGGACCGTTTTAGCAAAATGGCGCATTTAATTCCCTTTCCTGGGTTACCCAATGCTAAGACCTTGGCGCAAGCGTTTGTTGATCACATTGTTAAATTGCATGGCATTCCTTCAGACATCGTTTCGGATAGGGGCACACAATTTGTTTCCAGATTCTGGAAGGCCTTCTGTTCTCGCTTGGGGATTCGGTTGTCAGTCTCTTCTGCTTCTCACCCGCAGTCGAATGGTCAGACCGAACGCATCAATCAGAATCTGGAGA
Organism: Bufo bufo; assembly: GCF_905171765.1. Taxonomy (NCBI): domain Eukaryota; kingdom Metazoa; phylum Chordata; class Amphibia; order Anura; family Bufonidae; genus Bufo; species Bufo bufo. The sequence goes on along the minus strand of NC_053391.1, from coordinate 568,831,077 downwards.
CATATCTGCGCTGTTTTGTGGCGGAGAATCAGGAGGATTGGTATTCTTTTTTGTCCCTTGCTGAGTTTGCTTTAAATAACCGTCGCCAGGAGTCCTCTGATAATTCACCATTTTTTGGTGCATATGGGTTTCATCCGCAGTTTGGGACATTCTCTGGAGAGGGGTCTTCTGGTTTACCTGATGAGGAGAGATTTTCCTCGTCTTTGTCATTTATTTGGCAAAAGATTCAGGGTAATCTGAAGAGGATGAGTGAGAGATATAAGCGTGTGGCGGATAAGAGACGTGTGCCTGGTCCAGACCTGAATGTGGGTGATCTGGTGTGGTTGTCTACAAAGAATATCAAACTGAAGGTTCCCTCCTGGAAGTTGGGTCCTAGGTTTATTGGGCCTTACAAGATCTTGTCCGTCATCAATCCCGTTGCCTTCCGTCTTGATCTTCCTCAGACTTGGAAGATCCATAATGTTTTTCACAGGTCCCTATTAAAACCTTATGTCCAACCCACTGTACCCTCCTCTTTGCCTCCTCCTCCGATTGTTGTTGATGGTAATCTTGAATTTCAGGTCTCTAGGATTGTGGATTCTCGCATTATCCGTGGTTCTCTCCAGTACCTCGTTCATTGGGAGGGTTATGGTCCTGAGGAGAGGATGTGGGTCCCAGTGGCGGACATTAAGGCCACTCGTCTCATCAGGGCTTTCCATAGGTCTCATCCTGAGAAGGTGGGCTCTGAGTGTCCGGAGTCCACCCATAGAGGGAGGGGTACTGTCACCGCCTGTTCTGTGAGAAGGTCTGGCAGACGGCGCATGAGGAGGGAGCTGCGTCAGGCGGGGCAGGCGGCGCATGACCAATGGAGCTGCCGGTCTGCGCCGTCTTAATGTTATACATACGGTACTACAGTAAGTACAGAACAGTGTGGTATACACTAAGATATGGATCGGATTGAATGTACTTAACTGTTGCGGGGCCAGGTGTATTATAGTAGAGTCACTGCACCGGGCCCCGCCATGAGTGTCCCCGCCTCCTCCCTCCACACTGATACTTCGCTGGCATAGCGGCCAGCGAAGTATCCGCTTTATAAGACGCACGGCCATTTTTCCCCCACTTTTTTTGGGGGGGGGGGGGGAGTGCGTCTTATAAAGTGAAAAATACGGTATGTAATAATTTATTTATAAATTAGTCAAATCCAATATAAAACAGACATAAGATAAATGGATAGAGAAATTGACGCAGTACCAACAAACCACCACTAGATGGTGGTGTAACCCACTATTGCTTTCTCACCAGCATAAAATATTCCGAAGACCAATGAAATGTACAGTACAGACCAAAAGTTTGGACACACCTTCTCATTCAAAGAGTTTTCTTTATTTTCATGACTATGAAGGCATCAAAACTATGAATTAACACATGTGGAATTATATACATAACAAACAAGTGTGAAACAACTGAAAATATGTCATATTCTAGGTTCTTCAAAGTAGCCACCTTTTGCTTTGATTACTGCTTTGCACACTCTTGGCATTCTCTTGATGAGCTTCAAGAGGTAGTCCCCTGAAATGGTCTTCCAACAGTCTTGAAAGAGTTCCCAGAGATGCTTAGCACTTGTTGGCCCTTTTGCCTTCACACTGCGGTCCAGCTCACCCCAAACCATCTCGATTGGGTTCAGGTCCGGTGACTGTGGAGGCCAGGTCATCTGGCGCAGCACCCCATCACTCTCCTTCATGGTCAAATAGCCCTTACTTTCAAAGTTTTCCCAATTTTTCGGCTGACTGACTGACCTTCATTTCTTAAAGTAATGATGGCCACTCATTTTTCTTTATTTAGCTGCTTTTTTCTTGCCATAATACAAATTCTAACAGTCTATTCAGTAGGACTATCAGCTGTGTATCCACCTGACTTCTCCTCAACGCCACTGATGGTCCCAACCCCATTTATAAGGCAAGAAATCACACTTAATAAACCTGACAGGGCACACCAGTGAAGTGAAAAACATTTCAGAGGACTACCTCTTGAAGCTCATCAAGAGAATGCCAAGAGTGTGCAAAGCAGTAATCAAAGCAAAAGGTGGCTACTTTGAAGAACCTAGAATATGACATATTTTCAGTTGTTTCACACTTGTTTGTTATGTATATAATTCCACATGTGTTAATTCATAGTTTTGATGCCTTCAGTGTGAATCTACAATTTTCATAGTCATGAAAATAAAGAAAACTCTTTGAATAAGAAGGTGTGTCCAAACTTTTGGTCTGTACTGTATATATATATATATATAAGATCTTATATATACATATATATATATATATATATATATATATATATATACGTTGAAAGTTCAGGGCAGCACACCTGGTAGAGAAACTTGTAGGGATGGGTGCCAGCGGTGTTGCACTTTACCAAAGTGACGAACAATAAATAAGAATAAATACACTGCAGCACTTCCAATAGGTGAAAAGTAGTGGGATCCTTTATTCACCCATGCAACGTTTCGATCCACTTGCTGGGACCATTTTCAAGCTTGAAAATGGTCCCAGCAAGTGGATCGAAACGTTGCATGGGTGAATAAAGGATCCCACTACTTTTCACCTATTGGAAGTGCTGCGGTGTATTTATTCTTATATATATATATATATATATATATATATATACACATCAAAAGTAGGGCAGCACTCCTTTGCCAACTGTAAAGTGGGTGCCAGCGGTAACCCCTCGATTCTGGGTGGTAGACAAATTGCAAAAATCCACGGCACTCCTTAAAAGTGAAAAAATTTGCTATTTATTCACACATGTCATACAGCAACGTTTCGGTTCTCTCTCAGAAGCTTTTTCAAGCCAAGTCTATATATATATTAACAGTTTAAGTTTGAATGCTGCACAGGTGAACAAGATTGATGCGGCGATATATCAGACTGCCTGTTGAGACTGATTCTAACGTACAGTTAATATTTAAATATATATATATATATTAGAGATGAGCGATTCGAAGCTGACGAAGTGGAATTCGTTTAGAATTTCACAAAAAATCAATTCACAACTAATGCAAATTTCCTTGCGCTTCATGGTAACGAATCGCATTTTTCTTAAAATGGCGGCTACACGTGTGAGGACCGAGGACATGGGACAAGGAACTCTGGGAAGGCGGAATCACCCTGATTGACATGCCTGCATGCAGCCAATCAGCAGCCAGACAGCACTGTGATGTCACAGCCCTATAAATACGGCAGCCATTTTAGATTTTGCCATTTTCCAGTGTTCAGAGTGCAGGGACAGACGTGTGAAGGGATAGCTATTGGAAAAACGATTGTGGAAAAAGCAAGACAGAAAAAATGATTTATAAGTGCAGGGGAAGGGTAGGGAGGAATCATTTCAAAGCATCTTAGTGCAGGGAGAGACGTCAGAAGGCGCTAGGGACATTGATAGGAAAGTGATTTACAAGTGCAGGGAAAGATTATTTGAGGATCATTCAAGTTTTTTGTTATTGGGCTGCAAGTCTTATGTTGAAAAGCCTTTAGAGGCTTATATCTTAGTATCCTATTCAGTACTACAAGAAAAATATATACACATTTCACTTCTGCAGTTATTTCTGTTGAAAGCATATAGGGATATATTTCAGTAACAAAGAAAAATATACTGTATATACACACTGCACTGTTGCAGTTATTTCTGTTAAAAGCGTATAGGGGCGTATTTCAGTACTACCAGAAAAATATATACGCACTTCACTATTTAATTGTTTTCTGGTTAAAGCGTATAGTGGCCTATTTTATTTCCACAAGAAATATATATTCTCAGGTCACTTCTGCAGTTATTTCTGGTGAAAGCGTATAGGGGCGTATTTCATAAAAAAAAGAAAAATATATACGCACTGCACTGTTGCAGTTATTTCTGTTAAAAGCATATAGGGGTGTATTACAGTAAAAAAATAAATATATATGCACTGCATAGTTGCAGTTATTTCTGGTGAAAGCGTATAGGGGCGTATTTCAGTAAAATAAGAAAAATATATATGCACTGCACTATTTAATTGTTTTATTGTTAAAGCGTATAGTGGCCTATTTCATTCCAGCAAGAAATATATATTCTCAGGTCACTTCTGCAGTTATTTCTGGTGAAAACGTATAGGAGCGTATTTCATAAATAAAAAGAAAAATATATACACACTGCACTGTTGCAGTTATTTCTGGGGAAAGCGTGTAGGGGCGTATTTCAGTAAAATAAGAAAAATATATATTCTGCATTTCTGCAGTTAATTCTGGTGAAAGTGTCTAGTGGCCTATTTCAGTCCAACAAGAAAAATATATGCTCAGTACACTTCTGCAGTTACTTCTGTTGAAAACGTATAGGGGCGTATTACAGTGAAAAAATAAAAATATATACGCATTTCACTGGTGCACTTATTTATGGCAAAAGCATTCAGTGGCCTATTTCAGTACAGAAAGAAAAATATATACGCACTTCACTGGTGCATTTATTTCTGCTGAAATCAGTTACTGGCCTTTTTCAGTACAAAAAAATATATATATTCTCAATTCACATCAGCGGTTATATGTGTTAAAAGCATGGCTGGGAGTCAGCAGGGTGCCAGCAGTGGGAGGTCGGAAGCCAAACGTGCCTGGCGTAGAGCACCTGCTTCGCAGAAGCCTACCTGCCCGGGAAGTAGTGGTGCAGGGGTTCACAGAATTAGTGGCTGTAGCAGTCAGTCAGTGCGGCGGTTATATGTGCTATTTTGTATTTCAGTACAAAAAGAAAAATACATTCTTAGTTCACATCGGCGGCGGTTATATGTGTTGAAAGCGTTTAGTGGCCTATTCCATTACAAACAGAAAAATGCATTCTCAGTTCACGTCGGCGGCGGTTATATGTGTTATTTTGTATTTCAGTACAAAAATAAAAATACATTCTCAGTTCATGTCGGCGGCGGTTATATGTGTTGAAAGCGTTTAGTGGCCTATTTCAGTACAAACAGAAAAATGCATTCTCAGTTCATGTCGGCGGCGGTTATATGTGTTGAAAGCGTTTAGTGGCCTATTTCAGTACAAACAGAAAAATGCATTCTCAGTTCATGTCGGCGGCGGTTATATGTGTTCAAAGCGTTTAGTGGCCTATTTCAGTACAAACAGAAAAATACATTCTCAATTCACGTCGGCGACGGTTAGATGTGTTGAAACCGTTTAGTGGCATATTTCAGTACAAACAGAAAAATACATTCTCAGTTCACATTGGCGGTTATACAGGTGAAACTCAAAAAATTTGAATATTGTGCAAAGTTCATTTATTTCAGTAATGCAACTTAAAAGGTGAAACTAATATATGTGATAAACTCATTACATGCAAAGCGAGATATTTCAAGCCTTTATAATTTGGATGATTATGGCTTACAGCTTATGAAACCCCAAAGTCACAATTTTGAGATACCCTTTGCTCAGGCGGTATGGATTAATTAGCTGACTAGAGTGTGACACTTTGAGCTAGAATATTGAACCTTTTCACAAAATTCTAATTTTAAGCTGCATAAATGCAATTGCTTTTAATTTGCATTACTGAAATAAATGGACTTTAGCACAATATTCAAATTTTTCGAGTTTTACCTGTATTTATTGAAAGCATGGCTGGGATTCAGCAGGGTGGCAGTAGTGGGAGGTCAGGAGCCAAACGTGCCCGGGGTAGAGCACCTGCTTTGCAGCAGCCTACCTGCCAGGGAAGTAGCAGGGGTTCATGGAAGTAGTGGCGGTAGCAGTCAGTCAGTGCGGCAGTTATATGTGGTAAAATCGTTATTGAAGTATTTTGGTCGAAAAACTTAATTTATTCAGCTGTCAGCGCTGCGATTATATGCGGTTAAATCTCTATAATGTCTCCATGATAAATCTGCAGCATGAGGGCCCTGTGTGGCTTCTACACACTTTCAAAAGAATCCTTCAGCGGAGCGAATAGATGCCGGATGACCGTAGTGCTCCATGACCTTCCCAGGAGCTGTTGTCTGGAGCAGCGGTTCATTTCTGAGACGTCCGTATAGTGCAGGGGGAATCCGAAGACCCTTTCCATATCTGTGCTCCGTTATATGTAGTAAAATCTTTATTGAAGTATTTTGGTGGAAAAATACATTTTATTCAGCTTTCAGCGCTGCACTTATATGCGTTAAAATCTTTTGTGAATTATTTCGGCAAAAAAACTAATTTCATGCAGCGTTCACTACTGCAGTTATATGTGGTAAAATCTTTTGTGAATTATTTCGGCAAAAAAACTAATTTCATGCAGCGTTCACTACTGCAGTTATATGTGGTAAAATCTTTTGTGACTTAGTTTGGTGAAAAAAAATTCTATTTAGCGTTAAGCGCTGCACTTATATGCGGTAAAATCTTTTGTGAATTATTTCGGCGGAAAAACAAATTTCATGCAGCGTTCAGCGCTGCAGTTATACAGTGCTGCCCATAATTATTCTTACCCCTGGCAAAATTTGACTTAAAGGGTTTCTGTCACCCCATTAAACCGTTTTTTTTTTTTTTTCTTTAATAATAATCCCTATAGTGCGATCTCATGATACATAATCAAATTAATAATTTTGGTTCAGTAGATTTTGCTAAAAAACGATTTTTAAAATATGCTAATTACCTTGCTACCAGCAAGTAGGGCGGCTACTTGCTGGTAGCAGCCGCATCCTCCGATGGTAATGACGCCCCCTCGGCATGCTGATTGACAGGGCCAGGGAAGGTAATCCTTCTCTGCTGGCGCTGTTAGAATTTGAAATCTCGCGCCTGCGCCGTACCTGGCTTCAATCGGCGCAGGCGCACTGAGAGGCGGCCGCTCTGCTCGACCGCTCCATCCTCAATGCGCCTGCTTCGATGACGTCATCGCATACACCCGGAAGAGAAGACGCCGGCGTCTTCTCTTCCGGGTGTATGCGATGACGTCATCGACGCAGGCGCATTGAGGATGGAGCGGTCGAGCAGAGCGGCCGCCTCTCAGTGCGCCTGCGCCGATTGAAGCCAGGTACGGCTTCAATCAGCATGCCGAGGGGGCGTCATTACCATCGGAGGATGCGGCTGCTACCAGCAAGTAGCCGCCCTACTTGCTGGTAGCAAGGTAATTAGCATATTTTAAAAATCGTTTTTTAGCAAAATCTACTGAACCAAAATTATTAATTTGATTATGTATCATGAGATCGCACTATAGGGATTATTATTAAAGAAAAAAAAAAAAAACGGTTTAATGGGGTGACAGAAACTCTTTAAAGTTATTTTTATTCAACCAGCAAGTAATGTTTTGACAGGAAATGACAGGTGTCTCCCAAAAGATAATAAGACGATGTACAAGAGGCATTATTGTGGAAAAAAAAAACATTTCTCAGCTTTTATTTACATTTGAGCAAAAAGTGTCCAGTCCAAAATTATTCATACCCTTCTCAATAATCAATAGAAAAGCCTTATTGGCTATTACAGCAATCAAACGCTTTCTATAATTGCAGAGCAGCTTTTTGCGGGTCTCCACAGGTATTTTTGCCCATTCATCTTTAGCAACGAGCTCCAAATCTTTCAGGTTGGAGGGTCTTCTTGCCATCACCCTGATCTTTAGCTCCCTCCACAGATTCTCAATTGGATTCAAGTCTGGACTCTGGCTGGGCCATTCCAAAACGTTAATGTTGTTGTCTGCTAACCATTTCTTCACCACTTTTGCTGTGTGTTTTGGGTCATTGTCATGCTGAAATGTCCACTGGTGCCCAAGGCCAAGTTTCTCTACAGACTGCCTGATGTTGTCGTTGAGAATCCTTATGTATTGCTCTTTTTTCATGGTGCCGTTTACTGTGATTAGGTTCCCTGGTCCATTGGCTGAAAAACACCCCCAAAGCATTAGGTTTCCACCACCATGTTTGACAGTGGGGATGGTGTTCTTTGGGTTGAAGGCTTCTCCTTTTTTACGCCAAATGAAGGAAACATCATTGTGACCAAACAATAAAATTTTTGTTTCATCTGACCATAACACAGAAGACAAGAAGTCTTCTTCTTTGTCCAGATAAGCTTTTGCAAAGGCCAAGCGAGCTTGTGTGCCTTAGGCTACATGCACACGACCGTGCAGTTTTTTTGCGGTCCGCAAAAAACGGAAGCTGCCCGTGTGCCTTCCGCAATTTGTGGAACGGAACGGGCGGCCCATTGTAGACATGCCTATTCTTGTCCGCAAAACGGACAAGAATAGGACATGCTGTATTTTTTTTGCGGGGCCACGGAACGGTGCAACAAAATTTAGATCGAAGCTAATTTTTCCGAAAAATTCTGCGAACCACCCGAATCGAGTTTTTGAAAAATTCGCTCATCTCTAATATATATATTAACAGATTAAGTATGAATGGCGTAGCAAGTGAACAAGATAAAGGCGGCGATATATTAGACCGCCTGTTAAGACTGAGCCTGACACACAATAAATATATATACTGTACATATATTAACAGATTAAGTATGAGTGCTGCAGCAGGTGAACGAATTAAAGGTGGCAATACATTAGACCACCTTATGAGACTAAGGGTACTTTCACACTAGCGTTATTTTTTTCCGGTATTGAGTTCCGTCACAGGGGCTCAATACCGGGGGAAAAAAACGCTTCAGTTTTATCCTAATGCATTCTGAATGGAAAGCATTCCGTTCAGTATGCATCAGGATGTCTTCAGTTCAGTCCCTCTTACGGAACACTTGCCGGCATTAATTTCCATTGAAATGTATTAATGCCGGATCCGGTACCAAGTGTTCCGGAAAACCGGATCCGGTTTCCCGGTCTGCACATGGGCATTCCTTTAAAAAAGCAAAAAAAAATAATACCGGATCCGTTTTTCCAGATGACACTGGAGAGAAGGATCCGGAATTTCAATGCATTTGTCAGACGGATCCGCATCCGGATCTGTCTACAAATGTTATCCATTTGCATACAGATTTCTGGATCTGGCAGGCAGTACCGGCAATGGAACTGCCTGCCGGATCCTCACAACGCAAGTGTGAAAATACCCTAAGTCTGATGCACAGTAAGGCCTCGTGCACACGGCAGTGCCGATTTTTGCGGTCCGCAAAAAACGGAAGCCGCCCATGTTGCCTTCCGCAATTTGCGAAACGGAACGGGCGCCGGCAATATAAATGCCTATTCTTGTCCGGAAAGCGCGGACAAGAATAGGACATGTTATATTTTTTTAACGGGGCCGCAGAACGGAGCAACGGATGCGGACAGCACAAGGAGTGTTGTCCGCATCTTTTGTGGCCCCATTGAATTGAATGGGTCCGCATCCGAGCCGCCAAAACGGCGGCTCGGATGCGGACCCAAACAACGGTTGCGTGCATGAGGCCTAAGTCTATGTATAACAGAGCAGATTAAGTATGAATGGCACAGCAGGTGAACAAGATGCACAGGACAATTACACTCAGCCTGCAATATCTCCCTATGCTCTCCCTGTGCAAGGTTGGGCAACCTGGGGCACTCAAGCTGTTGCTCTCTTTACGATCTCTCTGCATTGTTCCTCTCCAATATTCTTTTTTAACTGTTTTCTGCAACACTGTGCCTAGTGCATGAGCACTTGTCACGTCTCTCCTTAAGCTCAGCTCAGTGAGGGATGAGGCTTTTAAAGAGATGTGACATCACAGACTGTTGGTAGTCACTCTCAGGAAAGGAGAAGGGGAATGGGAACCATCTACACCCTGGCCCCGCCATGTCAACACGCCACAAATGACACTGACAACCAAGTCAAGTTTATAACCTTTATTTAACGATTTTGTTGGGTGGTAGTCGGCCACAGCTAATTCTTTTAACGGCATAACACATAACTGAGCCCGTGCGATCCGCCAGCCGCTGGACTCCCAGCGGGCAGATTACGCCAGTTCACCTGCTCAGTATCCTATTTCTCTTTACCTGCCGCCAGCTGTGACTTAGTAGGATGCCACAATGAAAACCTGAGCCATCAGCCCAGAATTCACAAAAACCTCCATAACCAAAAAACCACACCAAAAATAACCTTCGTACCCAAACAACAGGGAGGGAGGGACACAGCGCTTCTGCCAAAGAGGAAGAAGGAGGGGACACAGGGCCTTATAAAGGGGCACCATGCAGCACGCCCCTTCCTGCATGGCAGGATGACATCATTAACCCCCAAAGCACCAAATCCTGACCAAAATCGAATGGGGCCCCAGAACAAGGATAGGGAACCTGGGAAAGGGTGAAGGGGGACCCCCAGTCCCTGTACACCCTCCCTATATGGTCAGGTGTCCTCCAGAGGATGGCTATCTGCTGATTGGCTAGCTGCAGAGCATTATGGGTCAAATCACACTCCCGGCTTCATACTTTCACTTTGTAAGGGTACTTTCACATTAGTGTTGTGAGGATCCGGCAGGCAGTTCCGTCAACGGAACTGCCTGCCGGATCCGGAAAACCCTATGTAAATGGATATAATTTTTTTCCAGATCCGTCTCATCCAGTATCATCCAAAATAACGGATCCGGTATTTAAAGTTTTTCGAAGATCAAAGGCGAAACTAGATCCTCCTTTGTCCTGGCGCATGCACAGACCGGAAAACCGGATCCGGCAATGCGGCAATTTCTGGAACACTTGGTACCGGATCCGGCATAAATACATCTCTATGGAAATGAATGCCGGATCTGGCAAATGCAGTAGTGTTCCGTGATTTTGGCCAGAAAAAATAGCGCAGCAAGCTGCGGTATTTTGTCCGGTCAAATACCATACAAGGGACAGAACGGAAGACATCCTGATGCATATGGAACGGATTGCCTTCCATTCAGAATGCATTAGGACAAAACTGATGCGTTTTTTTCCGGAATTGACACCACTGGATTTCAATACCGGAAAAGAATAACACTAGTGTGAAAGTACCATAACACTGGCAGGGGCCATTTAAAAAAAAAAAATGTGTTGCTGAAAACTGATTTTAAAGAAAAAATCTGATTCGTTACCACGAAGCGTGAGGAAATTCTGCTTCACGGCAAATTAAATTTTTCCTAAACTTCAGATCGAATTTCTCTTCGGATGCTTCGGTTCGCTCAACACTAGCTACTCCTTGTGTAAAGCCACTCATGACCCAGAGATGTCAGAAGTGTCTTACCTGGGCTAAGGAGAAAAGGGACTGGATTGTTGCTCAGTGCTTCTAAGTCCTATATGAAAGTAAATTTTGCATTTCATGCAGAAATCAAGGTCCTAGAGTCTGGAGGAAGAGTGGAGAGGCACACAATCCAAGTTGCTTGAGGTCCATTGTGAAGTTTCCACAGTCAGTGATGGTTGGGGAGCCATGTCATCTGCTGGTGTTGGTCCACTGTGTTATATCAAGTCCAAAATCAGCGTAGCCGTCTCCCAGGAAATTTTATAGCACTTCAAGCATCCCTCTGCTGACAAGCTTTGTGGAGATGCTAATTTCATTTTCCAGCAGGACTTGGTACCTGTCCACACTGCCAAAAGTACCAATACCTGGTTTAGCAACCAAGGTATCATTGTGCATTCTTGGTCAGCAAAGTCGCCACACCTAAACCCCATAGCGAATCTATAGCCGGGATCAGCAACCTTCGGCACTCCAGCTGTTGTGAAACTACAACTCCCAGCATGTACACTTACTCAGCTGTTCTTGTAACTTTCATGAATGTCAAAGGAGGATTCTGGGAGTTGTAGTTTCAGAACAGCTGGAGTGCCTGAGGTTGCTGATCCCTAATCTATAGGGTATTGACAAGAGGAAGATGAGAGACACCAGATTGAATAATGCAGACATGCTGAAGGCTGCTATCTAAGCAACCTCGGCTTCCATAACATCTTGGCAGTGCCACAGGCTGATCGCTTCCTTGCCACGCAGCATTGATGCAGTAATTTATGCAAAAAGAGCCCCAACCAAGTATTGATTGCATATACTGTGCATACTTTTCAGTTTATGCCAACATTTCTGTATTAAAAAATAATTTTTGTATTTGGCTTTATATAATATTGTAATTTTCTGATATACTGACTTTTGGGTTTTCATTAGCTATAAGCTATAATCATCAACATTAAAAGAAATAAATGTTTGAAATAGATCACTTTGTGTGTAATTAATCTACAAAATATATGATTTTTACTTTTTGAATTGAAATAGTGAAATAAATTAACTTTCTGATGATATTCTAATATACTGAGATGTACCTATACAGTACAGAACCGCCAGAGCAATAGACACTACATGTAACCATTCTTCACTCTCAGCAATAGATATTAACTTAGGATTCCCTAATAGTATAGGACGCATGAACATGGGTTCTCTACTCCAATACTCAGGGGTGCATCTAAAAGCTCATGGGCCCGGGATCAAAATTTCAGCTCGCTATCCCTTTAGATAGATGATACAGGATAACAATAGTTAAATATTATTGTTAACCATTCTAATAATTGGCTGTAAAGCAGCCAGATTTACAGGGCCCCACAGCATCCAGTTCTAGCACAGTGAAGGCTATTATCTTTATCGCTAGTGGCCTAGGGCAGTGAAGTGGTTAATTTCAGTAAAACTGGGACTCTAAGGAAAGGGAAGGGGTTAATATTAGTACACCTGGTGTTCTAGAGCATTAAAGTGGTGAATGTCAGTATATCTGGTGGTTTAGGGCTGTGAAAGGCTAAATTCCAGTTTTCCTGGAGGTCTAGGGTATTGATGGGATTAATGTCAGTGTCATTGGTGGTCGGGGGCAGTGGAGGGTTAATGCTACATACCTGGCAGTCACTTACCTCGCTTAGACTCCTTCATTGTCCTGGTTGTATTATTTTTTTCCCTCACCTATCATAGAGATTAGAGGAGGGATGGTTATCTCTATAGTTCAGGAGCACTCTCTCTGATTATTAAAGTAAGGGTCCATTCACACGTCCGCAAAATGGGTCCGCATCCGTTCCGCAATTTTGCAGAACGGGTGCAGACCCATACATTTTCAGCAGCTCCGCTGCTCTGCAAAAAAATAGTACATGTCCTATTCTTGTCCGCAGCCACGGACAAGAAAAGGCATTTCTATTATAGTGCCGGCCATGTGCGGTCCGCAAAACACTGAATGAACCCTAAGAGATAGCTAATGGTGGTGGGTCCAGTCATAATATAAAGTGATATGCTCTCTTCAGCTCCACCATTGTACACACAACTGATAATCTTTTATACCCAATCTACAGTATGTAATAGTGCAGGACACTGCTATATCAAACCCCAGCACTAGAGGGTGCCCCACCACAAGCAATAGTAGAATTCAACTTCTATCAATGTGCACACCATGTAACACAAAAACATCTGCCCTTCATTCACAGATCCAGGATGAGCTACAAACACCATGGGGTCTAACAAGAAACCCTTTAATAACAGGATAATGAGAGGACAGGTCATCGCCTCTGGCCGGCTCAATATTCCTGAAATACTCTGTGCTTCTTAGGGACCCTGCTACTTCCTCTATGTAACTCTCAGTCAATACCTCCCACAAATTCAAAAATCATCACTTGCCCTCCTGACATGCTCTGTGCTGCTAGGGCTCATTTCATGCCACTAAAAAACATTTGTGACCATTCATCATAACTCTTTCATCATCACACTGTCATGGATGTAATAGGGGAGAACACCAGAAGACAACAAGAAGGAGGGGTAAATACACTAGGCCTCACCGCTATATATAATATGCATACCTGTGACAATTATATAATGAAAAAGACAATACATAAAACCTTTTCACTATAAAATGTTCTATAATCATTTAAACTGAGAGATTATCACATTATTTTAAAAAATTAGCCTTTGTACAGCTCCATCCAAGTAAAATAATTTTAAAAAGTTATGGATTTCAGAATAAGGCGACTCAAACACAAATATATACATATATTTTTAAAAATAATAAGTAGAACATAAAATCAGAAAAAATGAGCGTGGAATTGTTCTTCCTGGAATATATCAGAGGACCTAAATAGTCTGTTCATGAAGGGGTTAAATAAAAGCTGTTTCTGCTGCCTGTGATGTCACAGAATATTGTGTTGTTAGCTCCTTCCCTGCACATTATGACATCACACACATTATATAAGAGGCTGCAGTGCCCACATTCCGTAGAGTTGTAGTTGGCGTTAGAGGTAAGTCCACCGTGTCCTCAGCTCCTGTTGTGTCCATCATCTTCTTCTATCATGTCTCCTCTTCAGTAATGGCAGCTTCTTTACCTTTCCTCTTCTGCAGGTTTTTTTGGAGAATTGTGTGAGTCGGGTAAGTGGGGTTTGAATCTGTAAAGATCTTCAGTGTCTGAAGGGGTGGGGGTTGGGGGTGTTCAAAGAATTTATAAGAACCCATATTAAAATCCATAATAAGTCCCTTCCCCCAAAGGAGCAAAAAGGTGAAAAACGTCTGTAGTAACTAAACATGTGTACTGTATGTAATAGAGTAATTTCCTATAATCTTCCATGCATAAGGATGCCAGAATATTGGACTATAGTGAGGACAGTATTTCTTCTGTCACCAAAATTCTGTTTTGTTTAATGTTATAAAATATATTTATAGGATGGGAGCCAATGAAATTCTGTCCTCTTGCGGCCAATACTAGGGGGAGCTTACTGTATTTAGATGTATAAATCCACCACTAGGGGGAGCTCACTGCATTTTGATGTATACAGCCACTACTAGGGGTAGTTCACTGTATTTGAATGTATACAGCCACCACTATGGGGAGCTCACTACATATGGATGTATACAGCCACTATTATGGGGAGATCACTGCATAAATATATATATATACAGCCACCACTATGGGGAGCTCACTGCATATGGATAAATATATAGCCACTACGAGGGGAGAGCTCACTGTATATAGGTATATACAGTCACCACTAGGGGAACCTCAATGCATTAAAGGGGTTATACTATGACTAATGTAAAAAATGAAAATCAGACATCATATAGAACATGACAGTCTCTTTCTAACAAATTTATAACCAGCCCTGTACCTCACATGGATCCATACATCTCCCCATTCACTGTTCCAATTCCTCTGCTAGATTTGTACCAAGCTGACAGCCCAGGGGGCGTGTCTTTTCTGCTGCAAGTCAGGGGGCGTTTCCATGATCTCCCTATTAAAACTCAGAAGGCAGTTGAAGGATGAAACTGAGCATGTGTGTCCTTCTCAGTGAGCAGGACAAAGAAATAAGAAAATAACAAACAGCAGGTGGCGCCATACAGATACATTTTATTGAATAACTCAGTGGCTATGCTTTTTGGTGGGACAACCCCTTTAAGATGTATACAACTAGTATTGAACTCAACAAGGGCTATATGAGTCTGTATGTAGATAGCTCCAACTAGTGATGGCTTCAGGAAAACAGAATTTTATAATGTAGGTTTAAAGGGGATGTCTGTTTCTTTTATACCGATGGCCTATTCTCAGAATAGATTATCAATATCTGTTCAGAGGGGTCCGACAACTCATACTGCCGTCAGTTAGCTGTTTGGGAGTAGCTCCTCCGCTGAAAGTACATAGTTCTTTCAGTTGTGTATTGGATGTTGCTGGTTATTGCAGTCTTTCCCATTGAAGTGAATGGGTGTAATGCTGCAGTAACCCCAAATTCCCAAACAGTTAAACAGCAGGGAGCTGGGTGTTGGATATCGGCTGATCAGATTTGAAGGTCTATCCTGAAGAATGTCCATCAATATAAAAGAATTAGATAACCATTTTAATTCTTAAGACTATATCTTTGGGTTGTGGGTACCAGTTAAATATATAATGTTTACAAATTATATTCTGTTCTCAAAAAGGATCCAGTAATGAGTTATGACAATTCTTTGTATAGCACCACCTGGTGTTTAAATTATATAGGAATATGCATAATCACCTAATGAGCTGGGTACTGGTGGACACACAAGTTTAGTCACTCTCCCCACAGACAGGTCTCTGCCTGGTTAGCATCTAGTTTTTTTTAACATCATATGAATTGCAGACATTACTCATTCTACATGATCTATATAAAGGGCTCATTCACACGACCATATGAATGGGTCGCATTAATTTTGTGGAACAGGTGTGGACCCATTCTTTTCCACTGTATGCTGTCCTCATCAGTAGTTCTGTTCCGTGGTCCCGCAAAGAAGATAGAGGGTGTCCTATTCTTGTCCGCAATAGTAAAACAGATTCCCTTTAGAATGAATCTGTTACCAAGAGACTCACTGTTACACCAGGCACAGTGCCTTGCAGTACTAGCTCACTTGAGTTTAATGATTCCTTTCCTTAGCAATCCGTTGTTTCATGCTTCTTTCTGGAGAAAAAGTACTTTTAATCCATGACAAAAATGTGTACTGTGTACTCTTGCTTCTTCTGCTACCTCTGCCAGCCTCTTCCTCGCCTTCTTCATTGAGGTGGTTACATTCCTTCATAGTCATCTAGAGTTGCTTGGACCCACCCTAGGTGCACTTAATGTTCATTTGCATATGGATTAAAAGCATTCTATCTCCAGACTGAAGCCACAGATCATTACATTCAGCTTCACCACAGTGAAGGGGTTTAAGCGTGCATGGGATAGGCATATGGCTATCCTTCATATAAGATAGGGCCAGGGGCTATCCATAGTATTCAGATATATTGGGCAGACTAGATGGGCCAAATGGTTCTTATCTGCCGACACATTCTATGTTTTTATGTTTCTATGAGCTAGCCCTACATGGCATTACGACTGGTTTAACTGTGAATTTCCTGGTGATTACTTTAAATTTGGGTCTGATAAATTGAGTTATTCATTACTAAAATCAAAATTGTAAAATAGGTTAAGTAGACATCGATATAACTGAGAGATAAATATGTAAGTGTCTTTGTTGCCCGACCAGCTATACCTTACAACATGGGGTAGTCGGCAGGATTGATGTAAGTATACTGACTGAACAGTAACACCATCCTTCATCCTCTAGGAATTACAGATCTGTAGAGTAGAAAGTTGATGTCCTGGATTCTTATTGTCTTCATTATTCTTTAACAGATTTGAGAAAAAAAAAGGAGGAGGAGGAGATAGAAGAGGCGGAGGAGGAGATGGAGGAGGAGGAGGAGAGGCAGGAGGAGGAGGCGGCAGTGGAGGAGGAGGCAAGAGAACATCTGGTGTATGTATCACTGTAAATGATGGTGTAATGATATACAAAAATGTGTAGACCATTGACTGTTACCCCCAATATATCGTCTTCATTGTCCTGGACATTACACCACATTCTCCCAATAAATAAAGCATCGAGACCTCATCTGTAATCTGCAGAAAATGTGCAAAACCCCTAAAAACATACATTTCTCAAAATCAAATAGTTGCAGCCATATAGTTGGTCACTATCAGACTATAGCACCTCTTCTCATAAATGAGGTAAATTGTATCATCTTTATGGACATGTAAATATAATATATATGTGCTGCCGAAAGGAAATATTTCTACGCCAGATGTTTTATGTCCAGCAGAGTGGGTAACATCATGGAGGAAGAGAACAATGTCTTGGAGGAGGAAGAGGATTTATTAGTTGAGGAGGATAACATCGCAGAGGAGGAAAATGATATATTGGAAGAGGAGGATAACATCGGGGAAGAGGAGATGAGGAGAGATGGGAGAGGAGATGAGTAAGTATACAGTCCACATATAATCAGCAGATTACATTCTAATATAATAGACCTCATTACATTATACAGCATGTACACAACATGGTGCCACATATACCTTGTTATAAACATAGCAACCACTGGAGGGTGCCAGTAATGTAGCAGATTGTACATTACAGAGGTGACATAAGTCTGGTGCAGTGATAACATTGCGAAGATCAATGAATGTTACCCCAATATGTTGTCTTCATTTTCTTGAACGTTACCCCAGACAAAGCACCAAGGCCTCATCTATATGGAAAATCTATGTGGAAAATCCCTAATAAACTAAATCTATAAATGAGGCCTATAATCTCATCTATATGGATGTGACATAACCTGTAGATACAATATTAAACGGCTGCTACAAGGAATTATTTCTATTCAAGATGTTTTTTATCCAACAGAGGTGGAGAGGAGAACATCGAGGAGGAGGAGGAGATAGCAATGGATGGGAGTGGAGATCAGTAAGTATAGAAGGTATAACACATGGCGACACATATACCCCCCTATAAACATAAATACCACTAGGGGGCACCAGTCATGCAGCAAATTATACATTACAGGGGTCACATAATGGGGTATGTGCGGTGCAGGTGATGAGGGGCTCCAGTCATTACACATGAGGGGCTGACTGATTTAGAAGTAGTCCCGTTGTATATGTCTGTGTGTAATAATAGGACAAGTGAAGAGTTGGTGATTATAACCAGAGCTGTGTCTTATATTACAGACGGAGGAGAAACATACTTGACATAGAGTTGGATAACATCAGGTAAGTTATAGAACAATCATGGCTGCAGGTGACTTGAGGAACCCGACCTACTGTGTCCTAAGAGCTGCACCTAAAGATATATGACATGTTCTGTGTCCAACAGGGAGGACGATGATGGAGAGGAGGAAGAGGAGGAGTTGGACGGGAGGATAAATGGGTGAGTATAGATGTAATGGGCTGATCATATAGACTTATTGAATCCAGAAAAATATGGTGGCACATATAACTTCTATAAACATACCCACCACTAGAGGGCACCAATAATGCAGCAAATTGTACATTACAGGGGTGACATGAGGGGGTGATTCTGCCCTTTTCTCTAAATATTTATCTGGTGTGGGGAGGGACATGTTATAAATCATATTTTATTGTCAGTGATGATAATTAGAACTTTATCTTATATTATAGAATGTGGAGGATGATGGACAACATCAGGTAAGAACAATCATGGCTGCCGGTGCCCGGAGGAACACGACTTACTGTGTCCTAAAAACTGTAACTAGAGATATATGACATGTTCTTTGTCCAACAGGGAGGACAATGATGGAGAGGAGGAGGAAGAGGAGGAGTTGGACGGGAGGATAAATGGGTGAGTATAGATATAATGGGCTGATCATATAGACTTATTGAATCCAGAAACATATGGTGGCACATATAACGGCTATAAACATACCCACCACTAGAGGGCACCAGTCATGCAGCAGATTGTACATTACAGGGGTGATATGAGGGGGTGACTCTGCCCTTTCTTCTAAATATTTATCTGGTGTGGGGAGGGACATGTTATAAATCATATTTTATTGTCGGTGATGATAACCAGAACTTTATCTTATATTATAGAATGCGGAGGATGATGGATAACATCAGGTAAGAACAATCATGGCTGCCGGTGCCCAGAGGAACACGACCTACTGTGTCCTAAAAACTGCACCTAGAGATATATGACATGTTCTTTATCCAACAGGGAGGACAATGATGTAGAGGAGGAGGAAGAGGAGGAGGTCGACAGGAGGATGAATGGGTGAGTATAGCTATAATGGGCTGATCACATAGATTTTAATGAATCCAGAAAAATATAAGGATAAAATATGGTGGCACATATACAGGCTATAAACATAACCACCACTAGAAGGCACCAATCATGCAGCAGATTGTTCATTACAGGGGTGACATGAGGGGGTATGTGGGGGATAGGTGATATTAGACTTAATATTGGACTTGTATTACACAGTTATATAGGTGGGGTCCTGGGGGCTGGCGCCTAACATCAGGTAAGTTGCTGCTGGGGCTCTGATATTCTGACCTATGTGGTGTGGTTTGTGGACAGATTAAAAAACAAACTTTTTTTCTTGTCATATTTAATATCAAATGGACACTAAAATGACGCTCCGGCCTCATGTGTGAGGAAATATCCCTCCCTCCACCTATTTCATTGCTGCCCCGAACCATGTGGCCCTATGCAGGACCCCAGTAAAACTAATAGAAGACAATGTTTTCTGCGCTTTGGAGTCCCTGCTCTGCTGACTCCATACACTTCTAGAAGTGCTATGACAATTAATGGGAGGGGGGTGGGGGGTACTGAAAGTAAACTTGGGGATACCTCTGTGTATTTAACCTTTTTCAGTCTCTATTTTTAGATTGAGTCTTGAACCCAGGACTTTCTGTATTATAGTCAAAGAATCTAACAATTGAATTATAGCCTTTTCCCTATTTGCATTTGCTAAATGTTTTAAAATCTTTTAAAGAAAAAAAAACTGTACACTTATATACTGGTAGTGGAGGTAGATAATAACATTGCTGAGAGAGTAAGGTAAGTGTAGACTTCATCTATAATGAGCTGATTATATACAGACAGTGTACATATACAGTATCTCACAAAAGTGAGTACACCCCTCACATTTCTGTAAATATTTTATTATATCTTTTCATGAGATAACGCTAAAGATATGACACTTTGATACAATGTAAAGTAGTCAGTGTACAGCTTGTATAACAGTGTAAATTTGGTGTGCTCTCAAAATAACTCAACACATAGCCATTTATGTCTAAACCACTGGCAACAAAAGTGAGTACACCCTTAAGTGAAAATGGCCAAATTGTGTCCAAAGTGTCAATATTTTGTGTGGCCACCATTATTTTCCAGCACTGCCTTTACTCTCTTGGGCATGGAGTTCACTAGAGCTTCACAGGTTGCTACTGGAATCCTCTACCACATCTCAATGACGACATCACGAAGCTGGTGGATGTTAGAGACCTATCACTCATCCACCTTCCATTTGAGGATGCCCCTCAGATGCTTAGTAGGGTTTAGGTCTGTAGATATGCTTGGCCAGTCCAGCGCCTTTACCCTCAGTTTCTTTAGCAAGGCACTGGTCGTCTTGGAGGTGTGATTGGGGTCGTTATCATGTTGGAATACTGCCCTGCAGCTCAGTTTCCAAAGGGAGGGGATCATGCTCTGCTTCAGTATGTCACAGTACATGTTGCCATTCATGGTTCTCTCAATGAACTGTAGCTCCCCACAGCCAGCAGAACCTATGAAGCCCCAAACCATGACACTCTCACCACCATGCTTGACTTTAGGCAAGGCACACTTGTCTTTGTACTCCTCACCTGCTTGCCGCCAAACACGCTTGACACCATCTGAACCAAATAAGTTTATCTTGGTCTCATCAGACCACAGGACATGGTGCCAGTAATCCATGTCCTTAGTCTGCTTGACTTCAGCAAACTGTTTGCAGGCTTTCTTGTGCATCATCTTTAGAAGAGGCTTCCTTCTGGGACGACAGCCATGCAGACCAGTTTGATGCAGAGTGCGGCATGTGGTCTGAGCACTGACAGGCTGACCCCCCCCCACCCCTTTAACCTCTGTAGCAATGCTGGCAGCACTCATACGTCTGGTTTGAAAAGACAACCTCTGGATATGACGATGAGAACATGCACTCAACTTTTTTGGTTGACCTTGCAAGGCCACTTCTAATTGGAACCTTTCTTGTTAAACCGCTGTATGGTCTTGGCCACCGTGCTCCAGCTCAGTTTCAGGGTATTGGCAATCTTCTCATAGCCTAGGCCATCTTTATGTAGAGCAACAATTCTTTTTTTCAGATCCTCAGAGAGTTCTTTGCCATGAAGTGCCATGTTGAACCTCCAGTGACCAGTATGAGAGAGTGTGAGAGCGATTACTCCAAATTTAATACACCTGATCCCCATTCACACATGAGACCTTATAACACTAATGAGTCACATGACACCGGCAAGGAAAAATGGCTAATTGGGCACAATTTGGCCATTTTCACTAAGGGATGTACTCACTTTTGTTGCCAGCGGTTTATTAATGGCTGTGTGTTGAGTTATTCTGAGGGCACACAAAATGTACACTGTTATACAAGCTGTACACTGACTACTTTACACTGTATCAAAGTGTCATATCTTCAGTGTTGTCCCATGAAAAGATATAATAAAATATTTATAGAAATGTGAGGGGTGTACTCACTTTTGTGAGATACTGTATATAGTGATGTCATTGGAGTTCATACATTGACCTCAGAGCTATGTTTTCTATTACAGACAATTACAAAATGAAGTGGCACAAGAACTGCCAAGTGAGGCGTCCACCCAGTAAGTACAGGGAGCCAAAAGGACTGAATTTGCACTGCTGGGGCTGGGTTTTATATCCGCGTGCATTATCTGTACCCTAAGATCACTGGATCTGTGAAATATTTCACCATTACTTCTTATCTTTCCCCAACATCAGTGGAAGCAGCGGAGGAGAGACGTGGCAGATATCAAGGTAAAAGTGTTATATCCACTCATACAGGGTCAAGGGCGTAAAATACTGGGCCCCATAGCAAACTGCTTAAATCCTCTAGTTGAGCTCTATGCTTTATGTCTGGAAAACATGCTTAGGCTACTGCATGTTATGTCCGGCAGGCTGTTCTGGCAAGGATTAGGTCGTCGGCTCTTTCTGTATCCGGCGTTGCTGGAAGCTATAGCGTTGCCATTTGGCCTCATTAACTATAAAGGGGACTGGTTGAGATCTGGCAGCAACCCAGCAGATATGCCGATTTAAATATATACCAGGTTGCGGCTGGATCTTTGCCGGTCCCCATTATAGTTAATAGGTACAGAAGGCAATGCTGTAGCTTCCGAAAATGCTGAATACAGAGAGCAGACAGGCTGTTTCCAGCCTGAACAGCCTGCTGTATGTAACAACCGCTAGTGTGAAATTAGTCTTATTCATTCTCATAGACTTGCACTGAAATTCTGTACAAGTCTATGATAGAAATTGTAACAATGTTTCTGTTTAGGCTGTGATTATCCACCCAACCCCTCCCAGTAGAAGGTTTGAGTTCAGCTAGAAATTGTAAATAGTCAGAGCCTGTAGTTGTCTGCAGATAAGGACCAATGTTTAGTAGAACAGACTCTGCCAGTCTGCAGATAGGGACCAGAAGAAGATGCTGAGTTGGGGATGCTGAGCCACAGACCCCTGACCAGAGAGTCAGCTGTATGACTCTGGGGCACTAGCCTTTGGCTAGGGTATCAGCCTTTTGAGAGAGGGACAGCTAGCTCAGTCCTTTCCTCTGCATTAAACCTTCTTCTACCTGGGAGATTACTGGAAAAGCCAGATAAGTGCCTTGCCTGCATTGTTTTACACTTGATTTGCTCCAGTAAAGAATCACACTGGTTTACTGCAGACGCTGACTCTCTGGACTTATTTCCCATTGGGGTGAACCACTCCTTATAATCCCTTCAGAACAGCTGCAACATGTAGTGACACCTCAGTGGTGTATAGGGACTCAGTGTAGCATTGGGGTTACCCCAAACCCGACCACTGCACATTCAGTCATTTATTTGCACTGTCCACCAGCCATGATGATAGAGGATCCTACAGCAGGACTCCACATGAACAGCAATTTTATTAGGACTCTACCTCAGAGAATGAAATTGTCCAAAATGGACAACCATTTTAATATCCCATCCCCACACCAGTCTGAACCCTCTTTAACAGTCACCTTTGTCAACACAAGACTCTTCTCCTCTCATGAAAACTTCACGTTTGTTATTTCTTTAGATTTTTCAGATGTCTCTTATTCTGCTGCTGCAGTGTGGACACGATGGATTGAAGAAAGGCCAGACATCAGACTCCAACGGCCCTAAGTCCCCATAGTCTTTTTTAATAAAAAGTAGTTTTTTTTCTGTCATGTTAAATAAAATAGTCTACTTACATATAGACAGACATGGACAGAGTGCCCTAAGGCTAGTATCCAGCCCGCTTTCCCTACCTACTTGCAGTTCAAGCCCTAGATAGCTTGACCACAACTGGTCAACGGCCCCTATGCTATGTAAGGGCAGAGATGGACTAACGAACAAAAACAGACAAACACAATACAGAGTGGTATGTAAATGGTTCAAAAGCAGTTGGGATACACAGTCCTAAATGAGAGACTAAGAGTGGTTTGAATACAATCCGAGATCAGAACCAGATGGACTATGCTGTACCAAATGAGATACAGTGAGCGGTCAGAAGACAAGCCGAGGTCAGAAGCAGGAGCAATCCAAGTAAGCACAGGAGCAAGATCCGGGAACACAGCTAGTGAGTCAAAACTATCACTGGCACTGGTGTATGGCCAGGAAGACATTTAAATACAGCGTCGAGGACCTAGATTGGTGCTCCATTAGTAGAAACCTTAGGACACACTATTAGAGCAGCTGAGCAATAAGCCCACTATTAATCTACCCTAGCACACGCCAGCTGCAGAGAGAAACAGAGCACTGCATCCTGTTGCTAAGGATGCGTTGGCGTCACCAGGGGGCGTGGCTCAGCAGCACGTCTCTCCCTGCGTGGCCATGCCAAGGCTGAGGAAGATCTTTACCTGACATCACAGCATCATATGACAATGCCACCCTCTGTCCTGGTTGAATCATGTGCTGTGCAGCGCCACCACACGAGAAGTCACACTAAGATAATAGACCGCTGAGGAAGGCCTTGATAGGCCTAAACGTTTGGTCGCCAAATCTATTGAATGTTACAACTTTTCTTCTGAAATGTAACTGGATCATAAATCCCATGTGATGTAACATTAATAAATGCCATAAATTGCATACAAAAGAAGCTGTGTGCCGCAATTCTCTATTATTTAACACAAACTTACTGCTGACACCCTCTCCCCTCTGTCGAGGGCTCTACTTGTATATAAGTTTAATAGAACAGGTTCTGTAGACATCTATGTGGAATCAGCTGACGATGGTGCAAAAAGAGTGCGCTTCTTCTTGACACTAACATCGACCTGTAAGGATGAGTTCATACTTGAGTTATTTGGTCAGTTTTGGCCCCGTGACTGCCCTAATAAGTGAAGTGTGCAGTGATTCTAAGAGCGACGCCTGTCATCTGCATGTCATACAGACTCACAGTATTATTTCACTACCAAAACAGACTCCCTATGTGTTACTACAAGGCACAGTGCTCTACACCACTATAAAGACTCTCAGCAGCCAGAAAATAGCTGTTTTTAACGCGATTCACCGCAAATAAATTCGAAGAATCAAGTTTTTGAAAAATTCACTCATCTCTAATATATATATATTAACAGATTAACTATGAATGGCGTAGCGATATTTAGACCGCCTGTTAAGACTGAGCCTGACACACAATAAATATACACTGCTCAAAAAAATAAAGGGAACACAAAAATAACACATCCTAGATCTGAATTAATTAAATATTCTTCTGAAATACTTTGTTCTTTACATAGTTGAATGTGCTGACAACAAAATCACACAAAAATAAAAAAATGGAAATCAAATTTTTCAACCCATGGAGGTCTGGATTTGGAGTCACCCTCAAAATTAAAGTGGAAAAACACACTACAGGCTGATCCAACTTTGATGTAATGTCCTTAAAACAAGTCAAAATGAGGCTCAGTAGTGTGTGTGGCCTCCACGTGCCTGTATTACCTCCCTACAACGCCTGTGCATGCTCCTGATGAGGTGGCGGACGGTCTCCTGAGGGATCTCCTCCCAGACCTGGACTAAAGCATCTGCCAACTCCTGGACAGTCTGTGGTGCAACGTGACATTGGTGGATAGAGCGAGACATGATGTCCCAGATGTGCTCAATTGGATTCAGGTCTGGGGAACGGGCGGGCCAGTCCATAGCATCAATGCCTTGGTCTTGCAGGAACTGCTGACACACTCCAGCCACATGAGGTCTAGCATTGTCTTGCATTAGGAGGAACCCAGGGCCAACCGCACCAGCATATGGTCTCACAAGGAGTCTGAGGATCTCATCTCGGTACCTAATGGCAGTCAGGCTACCTCTGGCGAGCACATGGAGGGCTGTGCGGCCCTCCAAAGAAATGCCACCCCACACCATTACTGACCCAATGCCAAACCGGTCATGCTGGAGGATGTTGCAGGCAGCAGAACGTTCTCCGCGGCATCTCAAGACTCTGTCACGTCTGTCACATGTGCTCAGCATAGGCGTGCGCAGCCTATTGCATTAGGGTGTGCACCCTAAAGCACAAACACAGACGCAGCGCACGCACCTGTGTATGTATGTATATATATATATATTATATACACATACACACACATATATATACACAAATACACTCTGTATACATACAGACCTGCACTATCAATATAATGAAGGGAGAAGAAATCATTTTTAAACTTACCATATTTTTCGCCCTATAAGACGCTCTAGTCGCCCTATAAGGTTTTAGAGAGGGACAATAAGAAAAAAAAAATCATTACACCTCAGGTCAGACCACCAATCAGACCCCCAATGTCAATAAGACCCCAATAAGACCTCAGATCAGACCCCAATGTGAATGACCCCCAATCAGACCTCAGATAAGAGCCCCAGTGCCTCATATCAGCCCCCAGTGCCTCATATCAATCCCCCGTGCCCCATATAAAATTTAAAAAAAAAAACACTTTCCTGCTCCGGACGTTGCCACTCCTCACCGCTCGTGCTCGCTAATCCTCTTGTACAGTATGCTGCGTGGGCACGCACAGTGTGAGGTCACAGAGCGGCCTCACACTGTGCGCAGCCTTCACAGTGGAGCGCATGAGGACCAGGAAGAGGTGAGTATAGCGCTTCCTGGCCCTCTGGTACTAATAACTTGATTAGTATTCGCCCCATAAGACGCAGGGGCATTTTCCCCCCACTTTTGGGGGAAAAAATGCATCTTATGGGGCGAAAAAGTGCAGCACGGGGGTGACAGAACCAGTGTTTTCTCTAAGCCTTGGCAGCTGCTGAGCGGGATCGGCTCAGAGCTGGGCACAGCTCCATCAAAGGTGGGCGATAGAAAAACCTAAGATAATTGTCACATCAAAGAGCATAAAAACCACTGCGCCATCCCGTACAATACAGTATAACCCCTGCACCATCCCGTACAATATACAGTATAACCCCTGCACCATCCCGTACAATATACAGTATAGTCCTCTCTGTTATCACTGGACATTGCTCTCCATATATAAACCATACGGGGGGAAAAATCTCATTGATCCAGAGAACTTACATAGAAAAACTAATAACCAAGAGGCTAAACAAAACCCTGTTTCTGACCCTTATGTTAAAACATAACTTTCATTTAATTGCTCTAATACCTAAAGGAAAAAAAATAATTTTTAAAAAGCTGCTGTTTCTCTAGATGACCTTATGTTGATAGTAGTCTCAAGGGTCTATAAAAGCAGCTACACTATTTTTGCAAACCTTTGAGACTCTATTAACACTACTATCAACATAAGGTCATCTAAAGAAACAGTAGGTTTTAAAAAAAAATTCCTTTAGGTGTTAAAACATAACTTTCATTAGATTGCTCTAACACCTAAACGGGAAAAAAAAAAAGAATAAAAAAAAAATGCTTTTTCTCTAGATGACCTTATGTTAATAGTAGTGTTAATAGAGTCTCAAAGGTCTGTAAAAATAGTGTAGCTGCTTTTATAGACCCCTGAGACTCTATTACCACTACTATAAGGTCATCTAGAGAAACAGCAGCTTTTTAAAATGATTTTTTCCCATTAGGTGTTAAAGCAATCAAATGAAAGTTATGTTTTAACATAAGGGTCAGAAGCAGGTGTTTTTTTAGCCTCTGTCTTGGCTATTAGTTTTTCAATTCATAAAGCTCCACATGGAGCTCCCACCCAGCAGTAGATAGAAGCCTGCAGGACACTTCACATGGGCACTTCACCTGGGCACATGGGCAGTTCACCTGGGCACATGGGGATGGCTCCCTTCCTATGCTGTCCCTGGCACTTCATCAGCAGCAGGGGCGGCGCGCTTCCTGTCTTCATAATAACTAAAAAAAGGAAGCTACTGCTGCTGTGTTCAGCTCCCGAGAGAAGGGGGTGTGAGAGGATCAGCCAATGGCAGGGCAGCCGCACATTGTAAACCTCAAGTCGGCTTGATTAGGGTGTGCCCAGGCACACCCGGCACACCCCGTGCGCACGCCTATGGTGCTCAGTGTGAACCTGCTTTCATCTGTGAAGAGCACAGGGCGCCAGTGGCGAATTTGCCAATCTTGGTGTTCTCTGGCAAATGCCAAACGTCCTGCACGGTGTTGGGCTGTAAGCACAACCCCCACCTGTGGACGTCGGGCCCTCATACCACCCTCATGGAGTCTGTTTCTGACCGTTTGAGCAGACACATGTACATTTTGCAGGGCTCTGGCAGTGCTCCTCCTGTTCCTCCTTGCACAAAGGCGGAGGTAGCGGTCCTGCTGCTGGGTTGTTGCCCTCCTACGGCCTCCTCCACGTCTCCTGATGTACTGGCCTGTCTCCTGGTAGCGCCTCCATGCTCTGGACACTACGCTGACAGACACAGCAAACCTTCTTGCCACAGCTCGCATTGATGTGCCATCCTGGATAAGCTGCACTACCTGAGCCACTTGTGTGGGTTGTAGACTCCGTCTCATGCTACCACTAGAGCGAAAGCACCGCCAGAATTCAAAAGTGACCAAAACATCAGCCAGGAAGCATAGGAACTGAGAATTGGTCTGTGGTCACCACCTGCAGAACCACTCCTTTATTGGGGGTGTCTTGCTAATTGCCTATAATTTCCACCTGTTGTCTATCCCATTTGCACAACAGCATGTAAAATTGATTGTCACTCAGTGTTGCTTCCTAAGTGGACAGTTTGATTTCACAGAAGTGTGATTGACTTGGAGTTACATTGTGTTGTTTAAGTGTTCCCTTTATTTTTTTTGAGCAGTGTATATACATATATTAACAGAGTAAGTATGAATGCTGCAGCAGGTGAACAAATTAAACGTGGCAATACATTAGACCACCTTTTGAGACTAAGGGTACTTTCACACTAGCGTTATTCTTTTCCGGTATTGAGTTCCATCACAGGGGCTCGATACCGGAAAAAAAAATTTCAGTTTTATCCTAATGCATTCTGAATGGAGTGCATTCCGTTCAGTATGCATCAGGATGTCTTCAGTTCAGTCCCTCCTATGGTATTTGGCCGGAGAAAATACCGCAGCATGCTGCGGTATTTTCTCTGGCTAAAATTCCGGAACACTTGCCGGAATTACGGATACGGCATAAATTTCCATTGAAATGTATTAGTGCCAGATCTGGTACCAATTGTTCTGGAAAACCGGATCCAGTTTCCTGGTCTGCACATGCACAGACCTTTAAAAATGTGTTCAAAATAAATATCGGATCCGTTTTTCTGGATGACACCGGAGAGACAGATCCGGAATTTCAATGCATTTGTCAGACGGATCCGCATCTGGATCCGGCTACAAATAATATTCGGCAACGGAACTGTCTGTCGCATCCTCACAACGCAACTGTTAAAGTATCCTAAGTCTGATGCACAACAGTATGGCAGGTGCAGCACTATGAAGTGCCTTTTGCGCTGTGGCATTAGAAGAATTTTGGTATCTCTGACTTTTAGTCTAACCATACTGTCCATTACTCTGTAATTCCTCTAGCACCATTCTATGGAAGCATTAGGTTTAACCGCTTAGTGACCAAGTCTGTTTGGGCCTTAATGACCAAGCCAAATTTTGGAAATCTGAAGTGTCATTTTAGCTTAGAATAACTTTGTAAAGGTTTTGCACATCAAAGTAATTCTGACATTGTTTTCTCTTCACATATTGTACTTTACTTAGGTGGTAAAATTCTACCGATAAAATATGCGTATCTTTATTAAAAAAGTGAAAATTTATGAAAATTTGTAAAAATTGGCACATTTTCCTATTTTCAACTGCAATATTTCATATACATACATAAATACTATTCAATATTTTTTTATCAGAAATATTTTTTCACATCTTTACTTTATTTTGGCTGCAAAATTTTTACTTTTTATCTTTTTATTTAGGAGACTTTACATTTTAACATAAATTTTTACATTTTTGAAGTACATATTTTTTTCATCAACAAGCCAAGTTTGCAGAGGCTTATAAGTGTCAGAATAATAGAACCCCCCCAAAAGTGAACCCATTTTAAAAACTAGGCCCCTTAACGTATTTATCTATGGGTGTAATTCACTTTTTGACCCACTAGTTTTTTAACCACCTGCCATCTGGGCCATTTGCCCCCTTCCTGACCAGGCCAAATTTTGCAAAACTGACATATCTCACTTTATGTGTTAATAACTTTGGAACGCCTTTATTTATCCAAGTCATTCAGAGATTGTTTTCTCGTGACACATTGTATTTCATGATAGTCATAAATTTGAGTCAAAATATTTCACCTTTATTTATGAAAAAATCCCAAATTTACCCAAAAATTAGAAAAATTCGCAATTTTCTAAATTTAAATTTCTCTGCTTTTAAAACAGAAAGTGATACCTCATAAAATATTTATTATTTAACATTCCCCATATGTCTACTTTATGTTGGCATCATTTTGGAAATGTCATTTTATTTTTTTAGGACGTTAGAAGGCTTAGAAGTTAAGAAGCAATTCTTCAAATTTTTAAGAAAATTGCCAAAACCCACTTTTTAAGGACCAGTTCAGGTCTGAAGTCACTTTGTGGGGCCTACATAGTGGATACCCCCATAAATGACCCCATTGTAGAAACTACACCCCTCAAGGTATTCAAAACCGATTTTACAAACTTTGTTAACCCTTTAGGCGTTCCACAAGAATTAAAGGAAAATGGAGATCAAATTTTTAAATTTCACTTTTTTGGCAGATTTTACATTTTAATCAATTTTTTTCTTTAACACATCGATGGTTAACAGCCAAACAAAACTCAATATTTATTACCCAGATTCTGCGGTTTACAGAAACACCCCACATGTGGTCATAAACTGCTGTATGGGCACACGGCAGGGCGCAGAAGAAAAGGAACTCCACATGGTTTTTAAATGCCATGTCCCATTTGAAGCCCCCTGATGCACCCTTACAGTAGAAACTCCCAAGAAGTGACCCCATTTTGGAAACTAGGGGATAAGGTGCCAGTTTTATTAGTACTATTTTTTGGTACATATGATTTTTTGATCATTCATTATAACACTTTATGGGACAAGGTGACCAAAAAATTGGTTGTTTTAGCACAGTTTCTATTTATTTATTTTTACAGCGTTCACCTGAGGGGTTCAGTCAAGTGACATTTTTATAGAGCAGATTGTTACGGACGTGGCGATACCTAATATGTAAACTTTTTCTCATTTCTTAAAGTTTTACACAATAATAGCATTTTTGAAACAAACAAATTATGTTTTAATGTGTCCATGTTCTAGTTTTTTTATTTTTTGAGAGATTTTCTTATGTAGGGGCTCATTTTTTGCGGGATGAGGTGACGGTTTCATTGGTACTAATTTGTGGGACATACGCGTTTTTGATCACTTGGTGTTGCACCTTTTGTGATGCAAGGTGACAAAAATTGCTTGTTTTGACACAGTTTTTTTTTTTTTTTTTTACGGTGTTCACCCGAGGGGTTAGGTCATGTGATATTTTTATAGAGCTGGTTTTACGGACGCGGCAATACCTAATATGTATACTTTTTTTTATTTGTTTCACTTTAACACAATAATAGCATTTTTGAAACCAAAAAAATGATGTTTTAGTGTCTCCATGTTCTAAGAGCTATATTTTTTTTAGTTTTTGAGAGATTTTCTTAAGTAGGGCCTCATTTTTTGCGGGATGAGGTGACGGTTTTATTGGTATCATTTTGTGGGACATACGCGTTTTTGATCACTTGGTGTTGCACCTTTTGTGATGCAAGGTGACAAAAATTGCTTGTTTTGACACAGTTTTTTTTTTTTTTTTTTACGGTGTTCACCCGAGGGGTTAGGTCATGTGATATTTTTGTAGAGCTGGTTTTTACGGACGCGGCAATACCAAATATGTCTATTTTATTTTATTTTTTCTATTTTTAACATTTTTTTTTCATTCCTTACTTGGGGACTTTTTTTTTTTACAGGTGAAACTTTTTTTTATTTTTTTATTTTCAACCTTTTATTTTTATTTTTTTTATTTTACACTTTTCGTCCCCCATAAGGTCATACAAGACCTCTGGGGGACATTTACTTCACTTTTTCTTTTTTTTTTCACTGTTGATTTCTCCAGTAACTGGGGCTGACATAGTAGCCCCAGTTACAGGACAAATACACCCCTAGAGAGGCTGTACAGCAGCAATCCAGCGCTGTACAGCCTCAGAGCAGGGCTGATCGAGGTCTCTGAGAGACCTCACACAGCCCCTGCACTCTCCGGTCCCGGCGGGCCCGACATGACCGCCGGTGAGCGCTGTGACTGCAGCGATCCAGAAGGCAGGGACACCTGGGAACTGTCCCTGCCTTGTCTTAGGGTTGCCCTGCTGTCACTGACAGCGGGCAACCCGATCAGCAGCTGCACGATTAGCGTGCAGCTGCTTTTTCTGAAAGGACATTTTAAAACGTGCTTTCAGAAATAGAGGTCCACCCATAGGACGTTTATATCCTATGGGCGGACGTAAAGCGGTTAAAGAAATTAATGCTAAGATGGTGCAAAAAAAATGTAATTTTCATTTTTTACACAAAAGTGTCAATTTAAAGACAGATTTTTTTCTAAAGAGCACATGGAAATGAAGATGTACACTCCAAAATGTATCACTCCGTTTCTCCTGTCTTCATATATACCCCCATTGTGGCCCTAATCTTATGTCTTGACAAACGGCAGGGCCCAAACATAAAGGAACACCCAGTTGTTTTCAGAACACAAAATTTGCTTGAAAATGGTTCAGGCCCCATTGCACACTTGTAATGGCGTTGAGCTGCCAAAACAATAGAAAACCCACATAATGGACCTAATTTGGAAAACTAGACCCCCTAAGGTATTCATCTAGGGGTGTAGTGAGCATTTAAACCCCCTAGTTTTTAGTAGAAATTAATGCAAAGGCTGCGGAAAAAAAATTTATTTTCATTTTTTACACAAAAGTGTCAATTTAAAGACAGATTTTTTTCTACAGAGCACGTGAAAATTAAGATGTACACTCCAAAATGTATCACCCCGTTTCTCCTGTCTTCAGAAATACCCCCATTGTGGCCCTAATCTTATGTCTTGACAAACGGCAGGGCCCAAACATAAAGGAACACCAAGTTGTTTTCAGAACACAAAATTTGCTTGAAAATGGTTCAGGCCCCATTGCACACTTGTAATGGCGTTGAGCTACCAAAACAATAGAAAACCCCCATAATGGACCCCATTTTGAAAACTAGACCCCCTAAGGTATTCATCTAGGGGTGTAGTGAGCATTTAGACCCCCTAGTTTTTTGTAGAAATTAATGCTAAGAAGGTGGAAAAAAATGCAACTTTCATTTTTTACACAAAAGTGTCAATTTAAAGACAGATTTTTTTCTACAGAGCACATGAAAATGAAGATGTACACTCCAAAATGTAAGGAAACAAATCAGAAAAGGTCAAATTAATTCCAATGTCTGGAAAAAAAATTGGCTCCACGACCCATCCCAAAGGGATCCCTCCCTCCCTGGAAAGCCCACAAACTAAACAGAAAATGAGAATAAATTGAATTCCTGAAACCCCCCCCCCCCCCCTCCCGTTCTTTTTGGTATTAAATAAAATTAATAATTTGCAACCGTATGGTACCTTTCAAAGCAGGGGGAATTACAGAGGCCTGGTTGTGATGGGCAACTGGAGCAGTAAATCCGGGTGTCCCTCCTCCTTCCATGTTTGCTACACACCCGGCATCTTTTCTGTGGATAAGTTTTGCTGGTAGTGGCAGGGAAGGGGTGAGGGAAATGGCGTTCTGAAAGCCTTCGAACGTCCTCTGATTCGAAGGCTTGCCTAGGTACGGGGAACTCAAACAGGAGACTCTCAATCACCTTCTCCTGGTACTCGAGGAAGTTGAGGTTTCCCTGGGACTTTTTAAATAAAATAAAACTATTGTAGGTAGAAATCTGGATGAGGTAGATTGCTACCTTTTTATACCAGGCCCTGTTTTTTTGCTTTACCAGGTAGGGGTGAAGCACCTGGTCCGAGAGGTCTACACCTCCCATAAATTTATTGTAGTCTGTCACACAGACTGGTTTGTGCTTATCCGCCGTAGCCCCCCTCTCTCTAACTGCCACTGTGGTGTCTGCATGCAAGGTGGTCAGCATGTAGACATCCTTCCTGTCCTTCCACTTCACAGCAAGCAGCTGGTCACTTGCGAGGGCGAAGGATGTTCCTTTCTCCAAACGTTTGGAGACCAGCGGTTGTGGGTATCCAACTCTATTTTTGCGGACTGTCCCACAAGCCCCTGTGTTTGCAGCATGGAGGGATTTATAAAGGGGTATACTGGTATAAAAATTATCTGTGTACACATGGTACCCTTTGTGCAGGAATGGCGCCAATAAATCCCACACAATTTTTCCTGATGTCCCAATATTTTCAGGGCAGCCTGGGGGGTTAAGTTGGGAGTCTCTGCCCTCATAAATAGACAGACCACCGGTGTAGCCGGTTGTGCTCTCACACACCTTATACAATTTTACCCCATATCTGGCACGCTTGGAGGGAATATATTAACAGAAGGAAAGGCGGCCTTTAAAACTAAAAAGGGACTCATCAACGGATAATTTTTTCTCAGGGGTATATCATTTCAAGAATAAATCTGTAAGGAGGGAAATAAGGGGTCTCAATTTATTTAGGCGGTTGAAGGCTGGGTCAGTTCTGGGGGGACTTGGGAATTGTCAGAAAAATGCATGAACCGCATTATGACTTTATATCGGTTACGGGACATAACTGCTGCAAACACAGGGGTTGAGTGGACAGTACTCGCAGCCCAATAGGATCGGACAGAGTTTTTCTTTACATTGCCCATGTCCAGGGTAAGCCCCCAATTTTTTTTTATTTCAGGGACACTTGTGGGGGTCCACCGTCTTACATAAATAGACGTGGGCTTTTGTACAGCAAACTGTGTGGCGTACAAATTAGTTTGCTGCACAATTAACTCAAGGACGTTATCATCCACAAATAAATGAAAAAAATCATAAGAGGTAAAATTGCCGACATCCACATTAATTTGGGGAGTGGATAAAAATTGGGGTACTTGGGGGCAGTGGCAGGAACCCACGTAGCAGAAGGGACGGGACCGCTGGGTGGAGAATGAGAGGAGGTGACGACTTCTACCACCATAGGGCTATGGGGTCTGGGGATGGAATCAGAGTCCCCGCTATCTGAAAATATTTCCGCCTCTGAAGCGGTGCCAGATTCAGAGTGGTCAGAGCAGAGAAATTTGTATGCCTCCTCCGCACTTAACAATCTCCGAGCCATTTATTTTTTTCTGTACAGCTCAGAAAGAAATTCAAATAACTGACCGTCCCTAAAAATGACTGACACCCACCGACTGACTGACACCCACTGACGGAGTGACACCCACCGACTGACGGAGTGACACCCAACAACTCACTGACACCCACCGACTGACTGACACCCACTGACTGCCAGTAACAGACGGACACAGGGTCCCTAATAAAGATAATTGACCGTAACTAATAGACGTCTAATGACGGACGCCTAATCACGGACACCCACTGACCGCCAGTTACTGACGGACAGTTTATAATTTGATTTTTTTTCTCTTTTTTTTCACAGTATGTATTCACAGAGCCAGGACAGAAGTCTGATCTCTCTCTCCTCACAGAACAACTGCGCTGAGGGGAGAGAGAAGCACAGCCCCTGTCCTGGCTCTGTTTTGTAAATATAATGGATGTGATCTCCATGATAGGTTTATCATGGAGACCACATGATCAGGGACCATTATTATTGGTCCCTGATGGTTACTGTGCTGAAGGCAGATCTTATATTGAAATATATCTGAGGACCATATTGCCCCGATCAGGGTGCTGGGGGACCCGATTGGGGCATAATTTGAACTTCTCTCTCATCTCCTGAGGAGAGAGACCTTACTGAGAGCAGCGGCGGCCGGCTTTAAATCTGCGCATGCGCCGGGCCGCTGCCACCATCTTCCTTGAGGGTAAGGGGGGGTGAGGATCGGGACCCAGCTTAGGACCTAAAGCGCTGGGGGACCCGATCCTAGCACCGGAGACTTTCTCCCTCCTCTCTTACATGAGAGGAGGGAGAAAGTTTAGTGCAGGTATCTCCGCTGCCAGCATTTTCGGTGATCACCGTGATAAAGTGTGTCACGGCGATCACGTGATCAGAGACCGCTTGTCTCTCTTGAGTATCTGTACTCTAACTTTAAGTTATTTAAGCACTTTATGATCTCTCTGAGAGGTATATCTGAGGTTAACAAATAGTTCCCTTGCTCTACTTGGTTTGTAGTTTGCTCTATACAATTGCTTATGATCTGGTATGAACAGTTCGCATTTGTATGCAATTTGTTTGGATTGTATGATTCTATGGCTCAATAGTTCGTTTGTATGCAATTTGCAATTTGTATGGTAGAACTGTAAGTAAACATACATATAACCAGTTCAGTATACAGTTCTAATCCCTATATTAGAATATGTTTTAAATACCTATGTTGGCCTCTTGGTTCCATAAAACACCGCTCTTAGTGGAGTGTGTGTCTGTTCAGCTCCTCTCTCTGGTGAATGGTAATGATTCCAGCAGCTCCTGCTAGGGGGATTTCCCACATAAGCTGTGTGTAAGGCTGGCTGTAATTGGTCAAAACTCAGCCACGGACAAGAAAAGGCTATTATAGTGCCAGCCATGTGCAGTCCGCAAAACACTAAATGGACCCTAAGAGATAGCTAATGGTGGTGGGTCCAGTCATAATATAAAGTGATATGCCCTCTTCAGCTCCACCATTGTACACACAACTGATAATCTTTTATACCCAATCTACAGTATGTAATAGTGCAGGACACTGCTATATCAAACCGCAGCACTAGAGGGTGCCCCACCACAAGCAATAGTAGAATTCAACTTCTATCAATGTGCACACCATGTAACAAAAAAACATCTGCCCTTTATTCACAGATCCAGGATGAGCTACAAACACCATGGAGTCTAACAAGAAACCCTTTAATAACAGGATAATGAGAGGACAGGTCATCGCCTCTGGCCGGCTCAATATTCCTGAAATACTCTGTGCTTCTTAGGGACCCTGCTACTTCCTCCATGTAACTCTCAGTCAATACCTCCCACAAATTCCAAAATCATCACTTGCCCTCCTGACATGCTCTGTGCTGCTAGGGCTCATTTCATGCCACTAAAAAACATTTGTGACCATTCATCATAACTCTTTCATCATCACACTGTCATGGATGTAATAGGGGAGAACACCAGAAGACAACAAGAAGGAGGGGTAAATACACTAGGCCACTACCATCATGAGATCAGCACTTTCCTATCCTGACAAACTTTGTGTTGTTGAGAAGTCACCCTGGTCTCCATTTCCTCCCTACATCCTGATACTGCTCCTGTCACAGCCCTGTCCTCACTAACATCCTTAAAGGGGTTTTCCGGGATTTGTTTTACTGATGACCTATCCTTAGGATAGTTCATAAGTATTTGATCGGTGAGGGTCCGACGCCCAGGACCCCCGCCGATCAGGTGTTCGAGAAGGTAGTGGCACTCTTTTGATTGCCACCACCTTCGCTCTGCTTTTCCTAGGCCAAGTGACATCATGTTTATCGTTTAAGTGGCCTAGGAGCAGCTCAGCCCCATTCAAGTGAATGGGGCTGAGCTACAATACAAATCATCAGCTATACAATGTACAGAGCTGTGCTTGGTAAGCTGTGAGAAGACATTCTCAAATAGCTGATCGGTCATCAGTAAAAAGAATCTCTGAATTTTTTTTTAAATCAGTGGACAGGTCTACCCCAAAAGATCTGCACACTCTTCTCCTTAAATCCTTTGTGCTGCAATGAAGCAACCTTTAAATAGCTGAATAACTGATTTATTAGCTTTTTCCTTTCCTGATACAGGCAAATATTAAGAAGTCCAGACCTGCTATCTGCTGAAGCCTATTAGGCCATGCCACAGTAAACCAGAAAAGTATAATACACTGCATTTTCTAGGGAGAGGGGAACAGGGTTAGGACGCGTTCATTAAGCCTCCGTGTTTACTCTGGTTCCATAGCCACCAGTACTAGGCACATTTATTCTCCACTAGGTTGACCATATTCCTTTCCTGTATCTATCAGATCACCTGCTCTGACCCTCTTTGTCAAGCACACATACAGGAGCTTGTCCTCGATCCGCCCGTTCCGCAAAAAAATAGGACATGTTCTATCTTTTTGCAGAACGGAAGTACGGGACAAAACTCCCCAGAAGCACTTTGTTCCGTTCCATGCTTACGTTCCCTATCTCCGGATTTGCGGACCCATTGAAGTGAAGCCCATGGAACGGCGCCCGTGTATTCTGTATTGATCATGTGCAGGAGGTCTTACCCTGATACCTGTTTGCAGGAATTCTCAGATAGGGATTATGGACACCAGGACTTCTATTAGCCAATGGTGATGTCACGGATGAAGTTAGCAGATAGCTGGAACATATAAATAAACAAGCGACTGGCTTGATCCCAAACTAAGGAGCTTATAGGTGAGCCCTATAAAACCCTAAGAGCTCTCCCTGACTGCTATGCACATGCAAGGGTCTATATGATAGACAATTGCATGCCCGCGTACCTAATCCTATGTGACACCTGAAACCCCTATAATAGTGAGGGGACACGACCACCGGCTCCCTGCACTTAATACGGACGGAGTCAGGGTCACCTAGAATCAAGCCAGCAAGGAAACACAATAAAGTAACAGACTTATCTGAACAAACAGCAGAAGCAGCCTCCAGCCATGAACACCTCATCCAGGAAGTAGTATAAACCGCAAAGTGAGGCAGTATGGGAGGGATTATAAAGGAAGACGATTAGTCAAAATAAGTGACACCTGGCAGAAGGAAAGGAGATGAGAAAGTGAAACCAAAAGAAAAAGAACATCATACAAGAGGTAGAGAAGAACGTCTGCCAGATCTTCTCACAGAACTGTCGGTGACAGGTGAATTAGGGAGACGATCAGTACAGGTTGCCCGTTATGGGTGCTTCTCCACTTTTAACTAGTATTTACTAATAAAGTTTATTATTTTCTTTTAGTGTCTCTATAGGCAGTTATTATAATAATAATTTTTTGAGAAGTACAAGCTTTTATCTGCATACCTGTGACAATTATATAATGAAAAAGACAATACATAAAACCTTTTCACTATAAAATGTTCTATAATTATTTAAACTGAGAGATTATCACATTATTTTAAAAAATAAGTCTTTGTACAGATCCATCCAAGTAAAATTATTATTATAATATATATAAGTATTTATTTTTATTTTAGAAACCACAATATAAATACGTGATCCAATAGTAATCAAATCAGTCTACATAATATGACAATTATCAACATCATTATACCTAGATTATACAGATCACTATAAGTTCACACTTAATATAGTGACAAATGTAATTATACCCTCCCCCCTTCCCCCCATTGGCTGCCGTCCACTGCATTCAATCGACTATAACATAATGACAACATTAAATATAGCTACGCAGTCATGCGTGCCACCCTCCGTTTCCTTTCAATATCCTCATATATTCTAATTTGTTGAAGGTATAGGCACCACTCACTTGTCGAGGGCTGGGAGACAGAGCCCCAATGCTTGATCAACATAGCTTTAGCCACCATCAGTCCCCTTATCCAGATCTGTATGACCCGGAGCGGGGTTTCCATTTCTGACACATAGTATCCCAAAATCACTGTCAACATCCCCGGGTTATAATTCGTCGAAGACTCCAATTGTAGAGTAGAAAAGACCTGCTCCCAATACTTTTTTATTTTACTACAACTCCAAAGCAAATGGACATAGTCCGCATTCACATATCTACATTTAGGGCAGCAACAATCCCGGCCTTTATTTTGGGGGAATTTTCCTTGGATTTTTGGCGTATAATACTGTGGAAAAACCAACCTCGCCACTGTGTTTTGGAGGGGGCTGTTTGCCAGCCTCCTGCCCCAGGATTATGGCCCATACTAACTTTGAAGGAGAAGACTGACCGGCCGCACAGCTTAAATCTGTGGAACTGTTTTGGGCAGGAAAACCATGCTTGTGGCCGGCCAAATGTGACTTCCATGGAATTCGGGAACCCCTGCTCGGATCTGGGTGATTTTTGGATATGTTGTTCACCCAGATCAGAGCTATCCATGGATGTATACATTATGGGGATGTGTGGGGTTTTGAGGTGTTTTCTGTGTGTTGGGAAAAATGAGTGATTTCTGTCTGGTAGTGATTAAGTTAGCCCATTACGTTTGGTAATTGTATTTTGTGGATTGCGTCTCAGACAATGCCAGTGTGTTTGTTAATTGCGTCTCAGACAATGCTCATTGTATTTTGTTTATTGCGTTACAGACAGAGGGAAGGGGATTTTGTGTACAATTGCTGGGAAGGTTTGAATACTGTAAATGCATGTGATTGGCTGTTTTTACAAAACCCTGTGGGTGGTAACCTTGTTGGAAGATGTGTATAAATCAATGCTTGTGTGTACAAATAAAGAGAGTTTCTGCTTTGCCCCTTTATGAAGTCTTGGCTCATGTTTGGGGGATGGGATAACTACACTCTTGGGGATTGCTATATCATAATACTCCCCTGAGTATAAGCTCTTGTAAGAGCTAGTTCCTTGTTCCTATCTCTGCATTTAGGAGAGGTTCACCCACTGGAGCCTGGAGCCTTGTCGTAGGTCCAGGGTGGGTAGGAGACGGCGAGACCTCCACCAAGCTTTGGCGCTTCGTGGGGTCTGCAGTGCTGACGGTGTCAAGTGGAGTGCTTGGAGTCCTCTGGAAGCACTAGGAGCCACTATCAACGGAGGTAGCCGGTCGGGGTGCTAGGCGTTCCGTTACAAATACAATCGATGCAGGATCTTAACCGCCTCACGTCCGCCCATAGGATATAAACGTCCTATGGGTGGACGTCTATTTCTGACAGCACGTTTTAGAACGTCCTGTCAGAAATAGCAGCTGCACGCTAATCGTGCAGCTGCTGATCGGGTTGCCCGCTGTCAGTGACAGCAGGGCAACCCTAAGACAAGGCAGGGACAGTGCCCAGGTGTCCCTGCCTTCTAGATCGCTGCAGACACAGCGCTCACCGAGCGCTGTGTCTGCAGAGCAGGAAGCGCTGTGCGCTTCCTGTTCCGGCCCGGCGGTCATGTGACCGCCGGGACCGGAGAGTGCAGGGGCTGTGTGAGGTCTCTCAGAGACCTCGATCAGCCCTGCTGTGAGGCTGTACAGCGCAGGATTGCTGCTGTACAGCCTCTATAGGGGTGCATTTGTCCTGTAACTGGGGCTACTATCTCAGCCCCAGTTACAGGAGAAATCAACTGTGAAAAAAAAAAGAAAAAGTGAAGCAAATGTCCCCCAGAGGTCTTGTATGACCTTATGGGGGACGAAAAGTGTAAAAAAATAAAAAATAAATAAAGGGTTGAAAAAATCAAATAAAATAAAGTTTCACATGTAAAAAAAAAAAAAGTTCCCAAGTTAGGAATAAAAAAAAAAAAAAAAAAATAGAAAAAATAAAGTAAAATAGACATATTTAGTATTGCCGCGTCCGTAAAAACCAGCTCTATAAAAATATCACATGACCTAACCCCTCGGATGAACACCGTAAAAAAGAAATAAAAAAAACTGTGTCAAAACAAGCAATTTTTGTCACCTTGCATCACAAAAGGTGCAACACCAAGTGATCAAAAACGCGTATGTCCCACAAAATGGTACCAATAAAACCGTCACCTCATCCCGCAAAAAATGAGCCCCTACATAAGAAAATCTCTCAAAAAATAAAAAAACAATAGCTCTTAGAACATGGAGACACTAAAACATCATTTTTTTGGTTTCAAAAATGCTATTATTGTGTTAAAGTGAAACAAATAAAAAAAAGTATACATATTAGGTATTGCCGCGTCCGTAAAAACCAGCTCTATAAAAATATCACATGAGCTAACCCCTCGGGTGAACACCGTAAAAAAAAAAAAAAAAAACCTGTGTCAAAACAAGCAATTTTTGTCACCTTGCATCACAAAAGGTGCAACACCAAGTGATCAAAAACGCGTATGTCCCACAAAATGGTACCAATAAAACCGTCACCTCATCCCGCAAAAAATGAGCCCCTACATAAGAAAATCTCTCAAAAAATAAAAAAACTATAGCTCTCAGAACATGGACACATTAAAACATAATTTTTTGGTTTCAAAAATGCTATTATTGTGTAAAACTTTAATAAATGAGAAAAAGTATACATATTAGGTATCGCAACGTCCGTAACAATCTGCTCTATAAAAATGTCACTTGACTGAACCCCTAAGGTGAACGCTGTAAAAATAAATAAATAGAAACTGTGCTAAAACAACCAATTTTTTGGTCACCTTGCCCCATAAAGTGTTATATTGAATGATCAAAAAATCATATGTACCCAAAAATAGTACTAATAAAACTGGCACCTTATCCCCTAGTTTCCAAAATGGGGTCACTTCTTGGGAGTTTCTACTGTAAGGGTGCATCAGGGGGCTTCAAATGGGACATGGCATCTAAAAACCATGTGGAGTTCCTTTCCTTCTGCGCCCTGCCGTGTGCCCATACAGCAGTTTACGACCACATGTGGGGTGTTTCTGTAAACCGCAGAATCTGGGTAATAAATATTGAGTTTTGTTTGGCTGTTAACCATCGATTGATTAAAATGGAAAATCTGCCAAAAAAGTGAAATGTAAAAATTTGATCTCCATTTTCCTTTAATTCTTGTGGAACGCCTAAAGGGTTAACAAAGTTTGTAAAATCGGTTTTGAATACCTTGAGGGGTGTAGTTTCTACAATGGGGTCATTTATGGGGGTATCCACTATGTAGGCCCCACAAAGTGACTTCAGACCTGAACTGGTCCTTATAAAGTGGGTTTTGGCAATTTTCTTAAAAATTTGAAGAATTGCTTCTAAACTTCTAAGCCTTCTAACGTCCTAAAAAAAATAAAATGACATTTCCAAAATGATGCTAACATAAAGTAGACATATGGGGAATGTTAAATAATAAATATTTTATGAGGTATCACTTTCTGTTTTAAAAGCAGAGAAATTGAAATTTAGAAAATTGCGATTTTTTAAAATTTTTGGGTAAATTTGGGATTTTTTCATAAATAAAGGTGAAATATTTTGACTCAAATTTATGACTATCATGAAGTACAATGTGTCACGAGAAAACAATCTCTGAATGACTTGGATAAATAAAGGCGTTCCAAAGTTATTACCACATAAAGTAAGATATGTCCGTTTTGCAAAATTTGGCCTGGTCAGGAAGGGGGCAAAGGGCCCAGATGGGAAGTGGTTAAATTGAATTAGTCTATGAGCATTGGAAACTGTAGCCTTTCTCACGTTCCTATAAATAGTAGACCACTGTAGTGGAGAGCAATTCAACACTTGCTCCCACTTACTTGGGCTTTTAAAAGGTGTTACAGTTGCCAGTGCCATTCGGAGTTTAGCGTATAATCTAGATATCTTCACCTTCTCATACTTCTGAGCATCACAATAATCAAAAAATAAATTCTCTCATGGAAAAATACAGCCCCTATTCCTAGAGGCTTCAAATGTATGTTTTAAGCGTGAATACATAAACAAATCTAATGGTGAGCTATGAGTGAAACCAAATTCCCAGAGCGATTTAAAATGACCCGAATAAAAAAGGTGAGACACCTTATTGATACCCTTACGTAACCAATAACCAAAATATGTAATTTTGAAGAATTCCACCAGCCCCCTGTTCTCCCACAGAGGGGTGAAAGCAAAAGGACTGGAAACTTTAAGAATCTCCTTTAGCTTGTTCCAAACCCTCTGTAGTGAGCACGGGTTCAGCAAAGACTTCCTCATTCCCATATACCCAGTCTCCAAACATGCAAAAATATTCTCCTTCAGCTTGTTCCAAACCCTCTGTAGTGAGCACGGGTTCAGCAAAGACTTCCTCATTCCCATATACCCAGTCTCCAAACATGCAAAAATATTCTCTATTGGTTTATCCATAACTTTAGTCAAATACCGTGAAAGTAAACTCTCTTTCAAGTGACAGCAATGCTGAATCTGTGCACATAAATAATAACCTTGAAAAAAAGGAAGTGACAACCCACCATCTGCCTCCGACAACCATAGGTATCTCTGCTTTATACGCACCCTCTTCCTTCCCCAGATTAGGTCGTTAATCAGAATCTCCAATCTATGAAAGAAGATATC
Source organism: Bufo bufo (assembly GCF_905171765.1). Classification (NCBI taxonomy): domain Eukaryota; kingdom Metazoa; phylum Chordata; class Amphibia; order Anura; family Bufonidae; genus Bufo; species Bufo bufo. The sequence goes on along the minus strand of NC_053391.1, from coordinate 568,787,063 downwards.
ATCGATCCAAATAGGGGAAGCACACATCGGGAACAACACAATAGGCAAGATAATCATCTTAATCAATGCTATTCGATCTGTCTGTGCCAATATCAATTTCTGCCAAGCACTTATCTTGGACTTAACTTTATTCAGAACAGGGGCCAGATTAAGCTCGTAAAACCTATTTATGGGAACCCCAATCTTAACCCCCAAATAATCCAAAGTATCATTAGGTGCCAGAACACGGACTCCCCTCCCTTCATCTACGGCCTTCCGGTTCAGCGGGAGGAGTGATGACTTTGTCCAGTTGATCATATAGCCTGATAATTTACCATAATCCTCTATTACCTCTATCACATAAGGAAGGATTTTCCATCCCTGATCCAGGAACAGAATCACATCATCGGCATATAGGCTTATTTTGTCACTCACTCCCGCCACCCCGAAGCCGTCTATACGATTATCTAAACGGATCTTACAAGCCAACGGTTCAATAAAAAGAGCAAAGAGGAGGGGAGACAAGGGGCATCCCTGTCTCATCCCTCTCCGCATCATAACAGGGGGAGAACTGATACCATTGATATTGATACATGCAACCGGCTGTTCATATAGAATTTGGGTCATTTCCATAAATAAATTCCCCAGGCCAAACTGAGACATAGTAGCCCACAAAAAAGGCCACTCCATCCTGTCAAACGCCTTTGCAGCATCTAAGGACAGGATGGAGTGGTCTATACTGCCCCCAACAGAAAGATTCAGATAAACCCTATATAGACTCATCTGTATTTGGCGGCCCGGGATAAAACCCGTTTGGTTGGGGTGTACCAGACAAGCTATAACCCCCTTCAGACGATTAGCCAAAATTTTAGCAAGAATCTTATAATCCGTATTTAGGAGCGATATAGGTCTATATGACCCCATATCGCATGGATCCTTCTCCTTTTTTAACACCAGGATAATCACTGCCTCTCTAAATGATGGAGGTAAAGAGCCAAATGCACAGGATTCATTCAAAACTAGAAGCAGGATCGGAAGGAGTGATTTAGCATGATACCTATACAATTCAAACGGCAATCCATCTGGGCCAGGGGATGAGTTATACTTTAGGAATGGAAGTATCGCTTGCAATTCCTCCAAAAGAATAGGGGAGTCCAGCATCTCTCTATCTTGTACAGATAACTGGGGGAGCTCCAATTGTTGAAGATATTGATCCATATCACTACGACTAAACATAGAGTCAGACTTATAGAGAGTAGAATAATATTTCACAAATTCCTCCCTAATCTCCTCTGCGGACCTCACCCTATTTCCTTGTGCATTCCTAATTTCCCTTATACTGGTAGCCTCTCTCTGATTGGCCACCAATCGTGCCAGGAACCTGCCCGTTTTACCAGATTCACAAAAGCTATTTTGGCCTTGGAATAGGAGCTTGTGTTGTGCTTTCCTATACAAGAGTGTCTTAAAGAGGACCTTTTACCGATTCTTACCCTATGAACTAACTATACAGATATGTAGAGCGGCGCCCGGGGATCTCACTGCACTTACTATTATCCCCGGGCGCCGCTCCGTTCTGCCGCTATGCCCTCCGGTATCTCCGCTCACTAAGTTATAGTAGGCGGAGATACCAGTTCCTAAGTTATGGTAGGCGGAGTCTGCCCTAGCGCTGGCCAATCGCAGCGCAGAGCTCACAGCCTGGGAGGTTATTTTCTCCCAGGCTGTGAGCTCTGCAATGCGATTGGCCAGCGCTAGGGCAGACTCCGCCTACCATAACTTAGGGAACGGAGATACCGGAGGGCATAGCAGGAGAACGGAGCGGCGCCCGGGGATAATAGTAAGTGCAGTGAGATCCCCAGGTGCCGCTCCACATGTCTGTATAGTTAGTTCATAGGGTAAGAATCGGTGAAAGGTCCTCTTTAAGCTGTAAATTAGCCTCCTTTAACTGATTAATATATTGCTCCTTATGGCAGGCAATTAATGCGGCGCGTAGACTCCTTATTGACTCTGTCAGTTGTTGTTCCCTTCCCCGCAATTCAAATCTAAACCTATTAATTTTATTAAAGTATAGGCCCCTTATATGGGCCTTCAAAGCATCCCACACATAATGAATATGTGTTGAGCCTACATTGAAGCCCCAAAATTCCTGTATATCCTGGTCTATTCGGCATTGCTCCCCTATCACATTAAACCAGTGCGAGTTCAGTTTAACGGTTCTGCCTGAGGCTGGAGCCTCCGCAAACATGATCAAGACTGGGGAGTGATCTGAGATTCCATGAGGTTCATACTTCATTTTCAGAACCCGACGGCTCAAATCCCGGCTTGCAAAAGCCAGGTCAATACGGGACATTGACCCATATGACTGGCTAAAACAGGAGAAAATTTTCTTATTGCCATAGAGGTGGCGCCAGATATCAACCAGCTCCAGCTCCTGGCAAATACTACTTAAAAGGGATCCAGTCCGACCGTGCCCAGAAAATGCAGAAAACCGATCCAACTCAGGGTCAGGTACTGCGTTGAAGTCACCTGCCACTAGTAATGCACATAGATTTTTTGTGGCTATATATTTAGCTAACTGTGAAAAAACCGTTGATTTAAATGGTGGAGGAATATAAATGAACGACAATATCATCTCCTGCCCTTTCCAAAACCCGTAGAGGAATACATATCTCCCTTCTTTATCAATCACACTATCTAGAGGTTGAAACTCCATCCCGCGATGGATATATACGCTGACACCTCTTGCATATGAAGAGTAGCAAGCGTGGTACTCAAGAGAAGCCCATTTCCTTTTCAGTGTATAAAGCCTGTCTAATGTTGCATGGGTCTCTAATAGGACCACAATAGCCGGCAAATGACGAACCACAAAATTAAAAACCACCGTCCTCTTCACTCTGTCTCCCAGCCCTCTCACATTCCAGAATAGAATATTACACGGCATGTCCTATAAATAAAAGTAGATCCCAGTCCCCCATCTAAAAGAGAGGCACGCATAACTAAGAAGCAAATGACGACAGCCAATCCCTCCCTTACCCCCACCCCGAAAAACCCCCCTACTTGGTTGACAATGCATTTCACAATACCCATCAACCTCTTTCCTTCCTCCAAACCTCCCCCCCACCATCACCCCTCATTAGCCCCCCCCTTGCCACCTTTCCATCCTCTTTCATAGACCCATCGATTCCAGCCATTGCACCACCTCCGCCTGTGCGGAAAAAAAACGAACGGAATCACTGTGAACCACCCTCAACTTGGCAGGATATAACATCGAATACTTAATCTTGGCTGCGATCAATCTTTTTTTCACGTCCACGAAAGATCTCCTTTTAATTTGGGTCTCTCGTGAGAAGTCAGGGAATATTGATATGAGATTGCCATCAAAGTAAATGTCTGTTACTTCTCTTTTACGTCTGAGAACCCAGTCTCGATCCTTTGAACAGACATATTTTGCCAAAATAGACCTAGGTGGAGCCCCTGGAGGTTTTTTTTAAAAAGGTATTCTGTGTGCCCTTTCCACACAGAAGGTAGATGGATCACAGACTGGCCCTAAGTTTTCAACCAACCATTTTTGGATGAAATTTGAAGGATTATCCTGTCCTACCCCTTCTGGGAACCCTACCAGCCGCAGATTATATATACGAGACCTATCCTCCAACTCTACCACTTTCTTTTTTAACCAGGAACGATCTTCATCTACTTCTTCTAGTCTCTTTTTTAATACACCATTCTCTAGAGTGACAGAGTTAACTACAGTTTCCAATTCCTTCACTTTTAGTCTCAGCTTTGTCATTTCATCTCTTATTATCGTGACATCTCCCTGTACTACTGCAATGGAAGAAGCCAATTCTGCAACTGAAGTACTAGTTGAGTTTACTACTCCCAATATATCCTCAAGTTTTTTATTTATATTCTCAAAACCTTCACTCTGGGGCGAACTGGTCTTTAATGAACCCTGTTCTAGCCGGTCCATATTATCCGAGCCCAACAGCCTGTGGGGCAGCCCTCTGTGCGCCTCCTCTGGTTTTGCGTGGTGGTGACTTCAGAAATTTGTCTAATCGGGCCTGTGGACTCCCCCCCGAACCACTTTTCGGCGAAGACAGTCCTCCTGATTTGCGGTACTTTGGCGGCATTTTTATAACAATTCGTAACTTACAACTATAAAAGGAAAAAAAAAAAAGTGCTCTCCAAAGCAGGCAATATAAGTTACAAGGCAGATTTCTAGTAGTAATTCCACTACTAATGCAGGTCTATCTAAATCAATAGCTCATTTAACTATAAGACCCAGGTTTTTTCATAGATCTATAAAGAAAATGCCCAGTAACCAATATTGCCGAATACCTAAGTATTCCACAGACCAAGAGAAAATACCCAGTAACCAATATTGCCAGATACATATAGGGGGAAAAACATAAATGCTAGGTAGATACAAAATAACAACACACAGGCTGAATACATATACATATAACCCCCCCCCCCCCCCCCCCCCCCCCCACTGATAGGCTGCCTCAGGTTGCCAGAAGACATAGAAAGGACCTAGATCCACAAGCAAGTAGGGCCACTATAAATCTATATTTTGTTGAGGCAGGAGTTTATCCACATGAAAGTCATGTACACTGAAATCGGATCAGTCATGCACACTAAGTATGCCAACAGGTCACTTGCTGGGCGCACCGTCCTGCATATCAAAATTAAGCCCCACAAGTATGGCCTTTCCAGCCACACCACTGAGTTTTCGGGGCCCCCAAAAAGCTACCCCCCTAGCACCTGATAATTCTCCAAATGCAAGCCGTCTCAAAACAGAAGAAAAAGAGCCGGGGTGCTTGTCAGGCAAGGCGTCATGGGGGATGCCTTAACGCAGCGAGGTTCATTCCTCCTACTTCACGGCGGCCACCTTTCAGCCCACTGGGATCTCCAATCAGCGCAGACCACCAAGATCTTCAAAAGGCTCCGCAGATGTCCCAAGAGAAACAGGAAAACAAAAAAGAAACCCTGCAGCACCACTCGCCTGGAGGTAAGTGCCGACTCTGACACCACCCGGAGGTAAGTACCCTTGGCACAGCCTCCTTTCACTCCAGCGCAGAGTACCTGCTTCACCAAAAAGTGCAGCGTCCCTTCATCTCAGGACGCATGACCACTCCGCCACCCGATCAACCCCTCTATACTCCACCAGCATCCGGCGGCAGGAATGAGGCAGCAGGGATCAGGCAGCAGGCAACAGGAATCAGGCAGCAGGCACCAGGAATCAGGGGACAGGCGGCAGGTCACTACTCAGCCGGTCACTTCACTTCAAACATCGGGCAGCAGGCGACAGGCGGCGGGTCACAGCCAGGAAGAGGAGCGCTACCTGAGCTTTTCCTTGTTTAGCTCAAGTAAAATTATTTTAAAAAGTTATGGATTTCAGAATAAGGCAACACAGACACAAATATATACATATATTTTAAAAAATAATAAGTAGAACATAAAAACAGAAAAAATGAGCGTGGAATTGTTCTTCTTGGAATATATCAGAGGACCTAAATAGTCTGTTCATGAAGGGGTTAAATAAAAGCTGTTTATGCTGCCTGTGATGTCACAGAATATTGTGTTGTTAGCTCCTTCCCTGCAAATTATGACATCACACACATTATATAAGAGGCTGCAGTGCCCACATTCCGTAGAGTTGTAGTTGGCGTTAGAGGTAAGTCCACCGTGTCCTCAGCTCCTGTTGTGTCCATCATCTTCTTCTATCATGTCTCCTCTTCAGTAATGGCAGCTTCTTTACCTTTCCTCTTCTGCAGGTTTTTTTGGAGAATTGTGCGAGTCGGGTAAGTGGGGTTTGAATCTGTAAAGATATTCAGTGTCTGAAGGGGTGGGGGTTGGGGGTGTTCAAAGAATTTATAAGAACCCATATTAAAATCCATAATAAGTCCCTTCCCCCAAAGGAGCAAAAAGGTGAAAAACATCTGTAGTAACTAAACCTGTGTACTGTATGTAATAGAGTAATTTCCTATAATCTTCCATGCATAAGGATGCCAGAATATTGGACTATAGTGAGGACAGTATTTCTTCTAGTATTAACTTCTGTCACCAAAATTCTGTTTTGTTTAATGTTATAAAATATATTTATAGGATGGGAGCCAATGAAATTCTGTCCTCTTGCAGCCAATACTAGGGGGAGCTTACTGTATTTAGATGTATAAATCCACCACTAGGGGGAGCTCACTGCATTTTGATGTATACAGCCACTACTAGGGGTAGTTCACTGTATTTGAATGTATACAGCCACCACTATGGGGAGCTCACTACATATGGATGTATACAGCCACTATTATGGGGAGATCACTGCATAAATGTATATATATACAGCCACCACTATGGGGAGCTCACTGCATATGGATAAATATATAGCCACTACGAGGGGAGAGCTCACTGTATATAGGTATATACAGTCACCACTAAGGAACCTCAATGCATTAAAGGGGTTATACTATGACTAATGTAAAAAATTAAAATCAGACATCATATAGAACATGACAGTCTCTTTCTAACAAATTTATAACCAGCCCTGTACCTCACATGGATCCATACATCTCCCCATTCACTGTTCCAATTCGTCTGCTAGATTTGTACCAAGCTGACAGCCCAGGGGGCGTGTCTTTTCTGCTGCAAATCAGGGGGCGTTTCCATGATCTCCCTATTACAACTCAGAAGGCAGTTGAAGGATGAAACTGAGCATGTGTGTCCTTCTCAGTGAGCAGGACAAAGAAATAAGAAAATAACAAACAGCAGGTGGCGCCATACAGATACATTTTATTGAATAACTCAGTGGCTATGCTTTTTGGTGGGACAACCCCTTTAAGATGTATACAACTAGTATTGAACTCAACAAGGGCTATATGAGTCTGTATGTAGATAGCTCCAACTAGTGATGGATTCAGGAAAACAGAATTTTATAATGTAGGTTTAAAGGGGATGTCTGTTTCTTTTATACCGATGGCCTATTCTCAGAATAAATTATCAATATCTGTTCAGAGGGGTCCGACAACTCATACTGCCGTCAGTTAGCTGTTTTGGAGTAGCTCCTCCGCTGAAAGTACATAGTTCTTTCAGTTGTGTATTGGATGTTGCTGGTTATTGCAGTCTTTCTCATTGAAGTGAATGGGTGTAATGCTGCAGTAACCCCAAATTCCCAAACAGTTAAACAGCAGGGAGCTGGGTGTTGGATATCGGCTGTGGCTGATCAGATTTGAAGGTCTATCCTGAAGAATGTCCATCAATATAAAAGAATTAGACAACCATTTTAATTCTTAAGACTATATCTTTGGGTTGTGGGTACTAGTTAAATATATAATGTTTACAAATTATATTCTGTTCTCAAAAAGGATCCAGTAATGAGTTATGACATTTCTTTGTATAGCACCACCTGGTGTTTAAATTATATAGGAATATGCATAATCACCTAATGAGTTGGGTACTGGTGGACACACAAGTTTAGTCACTCTCCCCACAGACAGGTCTCTGCCTGGATAGCGTCTAGTTTTTTAACATCATATGAACTGCAGACATTACTCATTCTACATGATCTATATAAAGGGCTCATTCACACTACCATATGAATGGGTCGCATGAATTTTTTGGAACAGGTGTGGACCCATTCTTTTCCACTGTATGCTGTCCTCATCAGTAGTTCTGTTCCGTGGTCCCGCAAAGAAGATAGAGGGTGTCCTATTCTTGTCCGCAATAGTAAAACAGATTCCCTTTAGAATAAATCTGTTACCAAGAGACTCACTGTTACACCAAGCACAGTGCCTTGCAGTACTAGCTCACTTGAGTTTAATGATTCCTTTCCTTAGCAATCCAGCAATCCGTTGATACATGCTTCTTTCTGGAGCAAAAGTACTTTTAATCCATGCGAAAATGTGTACTGTGTACTCTTGCGTCTTCTGCTACCTCTGCCAGCCTCTTCCTCGCCTTCTTCATTGAGGTGGTTACATTCCTTCATAGTCATCTAGAGTTGCTTGGACCCACCCTAGGTGCACTTAATGTTTATTTGCATATGGATTAAAAGCATTCTATCTCCAGACTGAAGCCACAGATCATTACATTCAGCTGAGCTAGCCCTTTCCTGGTGATTACTTTAAATTTCGGTCTGATAAATTGAGATGTTCATTACTAAAATCAAAATTGTAAAATAGGTAAAGTAGACATCGATATAACTGAGAGATAAATATATAAGTGTCTTTGTTGCCCGACCAGCTATACCTTACAACATGGGGTAGTCGGCAGGATTGATGTAAGTATACTGACTGAACAGTAACACCATCCTTCATCCTCTAGGAATTACAGATCTGTAGAGTAGAAAGTTGATGTCCTGGATTCTTATTGTCTTCATTATTCTTTAACAGATTTGAGAAAAAAAAAGGAGGAGGAGGAGATAGAAGAGGCGGAGGAGGAGATGGAGGAGGAGGAGGAGAGGCAGGAGGAGGAGGCGGCAGTGGAGGAGGAGGCAAGAGAACATCTGGTGTATGTATCACTGTAAATGATGGTGTAATGATATACAAAAATGTGTAGACCATTGACTGTTACCCCCAATATATCGTCTTCATTGTCCTGGACATTACCCCACATTCTCCCAATAAATAAAGCATCGAGACCTCATCTGTAATCTGCAGAAAATGTGTAAAACCCCTAAAAACATACATTTCTCAAAATCAAATAGTTGCAGCCATATAGTTGGTCACTATCAGACTATAGCACCTCTTCTCTTAAATGAGGTCAATTGTATCATCTCTATGGACATGTAAATATAATATACTGTATATGTGCTGCCGAAAGGAAATATTCCTACGCCAGATGTTTTATGTCCAGCAGAGTGGGTAACATCATGGAGGAAGAGAACAATGTCTTGGAGGAGGAAGAGGATTTATTAGTTGAGGAGGATAACATCGCAGAGGAGGAAAATGATATATTGGAAGAGGAGGATAACATCGGGGAAGAGGAGATGAGGAGAGATGGGAGAGGAGATGAGTAAGTATACAGTCCACATATAATCAGCAGATTACATTCTAATATAATAGACCTCATTACATTATACAGCATGTACACAACATGGTGCCACATATACCTTGTTATAAACATAGCTACCACTGGAGGGTGCCAGTAATGTAGCAGATTGTACATTACAGAGGTGACATAAGTCTGGTGCAGTGATAACATTGCGAAGATCAATGAATGTTACCCCAATATGTTGTCTTCATTTTCTTGAACGTTACCCCAGACAAAGCACCAAGGCCTCATCTATATGGAAAATCTATGTGGAAAATCCCTAAAAGCCTAGATCTATAAATGAGGCCTATAATCTCATCTATATGGATGTGACATAACCTGTAGATACAATATTAATCGACTGCTACAAGGAATTATTTCTATTCAAGATGTTTTTTATCCAACAGAGGTGGAGAGGAGAACATCGAGGAGGAGGAGATAGCAATGGATGGGAGTGGAGATCAGTAAGTATAGAAGGTATAACACATGGCGACACATATACCCCACTATAAACATAAATACCACTAGGGGCACCAGTCATGCAGCAGATTATACATTACAGGGGTCACATAATAGGGTATGTGCGGTGCAGGTGATGAGGGGCTCCAGTTATTACACATGAGGGGCTGACTGATTTAGGAGTAGTCCCGTTGTATATGTCTGTGTGTAATAATAGGACAAGTGAAGAGTTGGTGATTATGACCAGAGCTGTGTCTTATATTACAGACGGAGGAGAAACATACTTGACATAGAGTTGGATAACATCAGGTAAGTTATAGAACAATCATGGCTGCAGGTGACATGAGGAACCCGACCTACTGTGTCCTAAGAGCTGCACCTAGAGATATATGACATGTTCTGTGTCCAACAGGGAGGACGATGATGGAGAGGAGGAAGAGGAGGAGTTGGACGGGAGGATAAATGGGTGAGTATAGATGTAATGGGCTGATCATATAGACTTATTGAATCCAGAAAAATATGGTGGCACATATAACGACTATAAACATACCCACCACTAGAGGGCACCAATAATGCAGCAAATTGTACATTACAGGGGTGACATGAGGGGGTGATTCTGCCCTTTTCTCTAAATATTTATCTGGTGTCGGGAGGGACATGTTATAAATCATATTTTATTGTCGGTGATGATAACCAGAACTTTATCTTATATTATAGAATGTGGAGGATGATGGATAACATCAGGTAAGAACAATCATGGCTGCCGGTGCCCGGAGGAACACGACTTACTGTGTCCTAAAAACTGCACCTAGAGATATATGACATGTTCTTTGTCCAACAGGGAGGACAATGATGGAGAGGAGGAGGAAGAGGAGGAGTTGGACGGGAGGATAAATGGGTGAGTATAGATGTAATGGGCTGATCATATAGACTTATTGAATCCAGAAAAATATGGTGGCACATATAACTTCTATAAACATACCCACCACTAGAGGGCACCAATAATGCAGCAAATTGTACATTACAGGGGTGACATGAGGGGGTGATTCTGCCCTTTTCTCTAAATATTTATCTTGTGTGTGGAGGGACATGTTATAAATCATATTTTATTGTCAGTGATAATAACTAGAACTTTATCTTATATTATAGAATGTGGAGGATGATGGACAACATCAGGTAAGAACAATCATGGCTGCCGGTGCCCGGAGGAACCCGACCTACTGTGTCCTAAGAGCTGCACCTAGAGATATATGACATGTTCTTTGTCCAACAGGGAGGACAATGATGGAGAGGAGGAGGAAGAGGAGGAGTTGGACGGGAGGATAAATGGGTATAGATATAATGGGCTGATCATATAGACTTATTGAATCCAGAAACATATGGTGGCACATATAACGGCTATAAACATACCCACCACTAGAGGGCACCTGTCATGCAGCAGATTGTATATTACAGGGGTGATATGAGGGGGTGACTCTGCCCTTTCCTCTAAATATTTATCTGGTGTGGGGAGGGACATGTTATAAATCATATTTTATTGTCGGTGATGATAACCAGAACTTTATCTTATTTTATAGAATGCGGAGGATGATGGATAACATCAGGTAAGAACAATCATGGCTGCCGGTACCCGGAGGAACTCGACCTACTGTGTCCTAAGAACTGTAACTAGAGATATATGACATGTTCTTTATCCAACAGGGAGGAAAATGATGTAGAGGAGGAGGAAGAGGAGGAGGTCGACAGGAGGATGAATGGGTGAGTATAGCTATAATGGGCTGATCACATAGATTTAATGAATCCAGAAAAATATAAGGATAAAATATGGTGGCACATATACAGGCTATAAACATAACCACCACTAGAAGGCACCAATCATGCAGCAGATTGTTCATTACAGGGGTGACATGAGGGGGTATGTGGGGCATAGGTGATATTAGACTTAATATTGGACTTGTATTACACAGTTATATAGGTGGGGTCCTGGGGGCTGGCGCCTAACATCAGGTAAGTTGCTGCTGGGGCTCTGATATTCTGACCTATGTGGTGTGGTTTGTGGGCAGATTAAAAAACAAACTTTTTTTCTTGTCATATTTAATATCAAATGGACACTAAAATGACGCTCCGGCCTCATGTGTGAGGAAATATCCCTCCCTCCACCTATTTCATTGCTGCCCCGAACCATGTGGCCCTATGCAGGACCCCAGTAAAACTAATAGAAGACAATGTTTTCTGCGCTTTGGAGTCCCTGCTCTGCTGACTCCATACACTTCTAGAAGTGCTATGACAATTAATGGGAGGGGGGTGGGGGGTACTGAAAGTAAACTTGGGGATACCTCTGTGTATTTAACCTTTTTCAGTCTCTATTTTTAGATTGAGTCTTGAACCCAGGACTTTCTGTATTATAGTCAAAGAATCTAACAATTGAATTATAGCCTTTTCCCTATTTGCATTTGCTAAATGTTTTAAAATCTTTTAAAGAAAAAAAAACTGTACACTTATATACTGGTAGTGGAGGTAGATAATAACATTGCTGAGAGAGTAAGGTAAGTGTAGACTTCATCTATAATGAGCTGATTATATACAGACAGTGTACATATACAGTATCTCACAAAAGTGAGTACACCCCTCACATTTTTGTAAATATTTTATTATATCTTTTCATGGGATAACACTAAAGATATGACACTTTGATACAATGTAAAGTAGTCAGTGTACAGCTTGTATAACAGTGTAAATTTGGTGTGCTCTCAAAATAACTCAACACATAGCCATTCATGTCTAAACCACTGGCAACAAAAGTGAGTACACCCTTAAGTGAAAATGGCCAAATTGTGTCCAAAGTGTCAATATTTTGTGTGGCCACCATTATTTCCCAGCACTGCCTTTACTCTCTTGGGCATAGAGTTTACTAGAGCTTCACAGGTTGCCACTGGAATCCTCTACCACTTCTCAATGACGACATCACGAAGCTGGTGGATGTTAGAGACCTATCACTCATCCACCTTCCATTTGAGGATGCCCCTCAGATGCTCAGTAGGGTTTAGGTCTGTAGACATGCTTGGCCAGTCCAGCGCCTTTACCCTCAGTTTCTTTAGCAAGGCACTGGCCGTCTTGGAGGTGTGATTGGCGTCGTTATCATGTTGGAATACTGCCCTGCAGATCAGTTTCCAAAGGGAGGGGATCATGCTCTGCTTCAGTATGTCACAGTACATGTTGCCATTCATGGTTCTCTCAATGAACTGTAGCTCCCTACAGCCAGCAGAACCTATGAAGCCCCAAACCATGACACTCTCACCACCATACTTGTCTTTGTACTCCTCACCTGCTTGCCGCCAAACACGCTTGACACAATCAGAACCAAATAAGTTAATCTTGGTCTCATCAGACCACAGGACATGGTGCCAGTAATCCATGTCCTTAGTCTGCTTGACTTCAGCAAACAGTTTGCAGGCTTTATTGTGCATCATCTTTAGAAGAGGCTTCCTTCTGGGAAGTCAGCCATGCAGACCAGTTTGATGCAGAGTGCGGCATGTGGTCGGAAAAATGGCTAATTGGGCACAATTTGGCCATTTTCACTAAGGGCTGTATTCACTTTTGTTGCCAGCGGTTTATACATTAATGGCTGTGTGTTGAGTTATTCTGAGGGCACACAAAATGTACACTGTTATACAAGGTGTACACTGACTACTTTACACTGAATCAAAGTGTCATATCTTCAGTGTTGTCCCATGAAAAGATATAATAAAATATTTATAGAAATGTGAGGGGTGTACTCACTTTTGTGAGATACTGTATATATTGATGTCATTGAAGTTCATACATTGACCTCAGAGCTATGTTTTCTATTACAGACAATTACAAAATGAAGTGGCAGAAGAACCGCCAAGTGAGGAGTCCACCCAGTAAGTACAGGGAGCCAAAAGGACTGAATTTGCACTGCTGGGGCTGGGTTTTATATCCGCGTGCATTATCTGTACCCTAAGATTACTGGATCTGTGAAATATTTCACCATTACTTCTTATCTTTCCCCAACATCAGCGGAAGCAGCGAAGGAGAGACGAGGAAGATATCAAGGTAAAAGTGTTATATCCACTCATACAGGGTCAAGGGCGTAAAATACTGGGCCCAATAGCAAACTGCTTAAACCCTCTAGTTGAGCTCTATGCTTTATGTCTGGAAAACATGCTTAGGCTAGTGCATGTTATGTCCGGCAGGCTGTTCTGGCAAGGATTAGGTCGTCGGCTCTTTCTGTATCTGGCGTTGCTGGAAGCTATAGCGTTGCCATTTGGCCTCATTAACTATAAAGGGGACTGGTTGAGATCTGGCAGCAACCCAGCAGATATGCCGATTTAAATATATACCAGGTTGCGGCTGGATCTTTGACGGTCCCCATTATAGTTAATAGGTAGGCAATGCTGTAGTTTCTAAAAATGCTGAATACAAAGAGCTGACAGGCTGTTTCCAGCCTGAACAGCCTGCTGTATGTAACAACCGCTAGTGTGAAATTAGTCTTATTCATTCTCATAGACTTGGACTGAAATTCTGTACAAGTCTATGATAGAAATTGTAACAATGTTTCTGTTTAGGCTGTGATTATCCACCCAACCCCTCCCAGAAGAAGGTTTGAGTTCAGCTAGAAATTGTAAATAGTCAGAGCCTGCAGTTGTCTGCAGATAAGGACCAATGTTTAGTAGAACAGACTCTGCCAGTCTGCAGATAGGGACCAGAAGAAGATGCTGAGTTGGGGATGCTGAGCCACAGACCCCTGACCAGAGAGTCAGCTGTATGACTCTGGGGCACCAGCCTTTGGCTAGGGTATCAGCCTTTTGAGAGAGGGACAGCTAGCTCAGGCCTTTCCTCTGCATGAAACCTTCTCCTACCTGGGAGATTACTGGAAAAGCCAGATAAGTGCCTTGCCTGCATTGTTTTACACTTGATTTGCTCCAGTAAAGAATCACACTGGTTTACTGCAGACGCTGACTCTCTGGACTTATTTCCCATTGGGGTGAACCACTCCTTATAATCCCTTCAGAACAGCTGCAACATGTCGTGACACCTCAGTGGTGTATAGGGACTCAGTGTAGCATTGGGGTTACCCCAAACCCAGCCACTGCACATTCAGTCATTTATTTGCACTGTCCACCAGCCATGATGATAGAGGATCCTACAGCAGGACTCCACATGAACAGCAATTTTATTAGGACACTACCTCAGAGAATGAAATTGTCCAAAATGGACAACCATTTTAATATCCCATCCCCACACCAGTCTGCACCCTCTTTAACAGTCACCTTTGTCAACACAAGACTCTTCTCCTCTCATGAAAACCTCACGTTTGTTATTTCTTTAGATTTTTCAGATGTCTCTTATTCTGCTGCTGCAGTGTGGACACCATGGATTGAAGAAAGGCCAGACATCAGACTCCAACGGCCCTAAGTCCCCATAGTCTTTTTTAATAAAAAGTTGTTTTTTTTCTGTCATGTTAAATAAAATAGTCTACTTACATATAGACAGACATGGACAGAGTGCCCTAAGGCTAGTATCCAGCCCGCTTTCCCTACCTACTTGCAGTTCAAGCCCTAGATAGCTTGACCACAACTGGTCAACGGCCCCTATGCTATGTAAGGGCAGAGATGGACTAACGAACAAAAACAGACAAACACAATACAGAGTGGTATGTAAATGGTTAAAAAGCAGTTGGGATACACAGTCCTAAATGAGAGACAAAGAGTGGTTTGAATACAATCCGAGATCAGAACCAGATGGACTATGCAGTACCAAATGAGATACAGTGAGCGGTCAGAAGACAAGCCGAGGTCAGAAGCAGGAGCAATCCAAGTAACCACAGGAGCAAGATCCGGGAACACAGCTAGTGAGTCAAAACTATCACTGGCACTGGTGTATGGCCAGGAAGACATTTAAATACCGCGTCGAGGACCTAGATCGGTGCTCCATTAGTAGAAACCTTAGGACACACTATTAGAGCAGCTGAGCAATAAGCCCACTATTAATCTACCCTAGCACACGCCAGCTGCAGAGAGAAACAGAGCACTGCATCCTGTTGCTAAGGATGCGTTCGCGTCACCAGGGGGCGTGGCTCAGCAGCACATCTCTCCCTGCGTGGCCATGCCAAGGCTGAGGAAGATCTTTACCTGACATCACAGCATCATATGACAATGCCACCCTCTGTCCTGGTTGAATCATGTGCTGTGCAGCGCCACCACACGAGAAGTCACACTAAGATAATAGACCGCTGAGGAAGGCCTTGATAGGCCTAAACGTTTGGTCGCCAAATCTATTGAATGTTACAACTTTTCTTCTGAAATGTAACTGGATCATAAATCCCATGTGATGTAACATTAATAAATGCCATAAATTGCATACAAAAGAAGCTGTGTGCCGCAATTCTCTATTATTTAACACAAACTTACTGCTGACACCCTCTCCCCTCTGTCGGGGGCTCTACTTGTATACTGTATAAGTTTAATAGAACAGGTTCTGTAGACATCTATGTGGAATCAGCTGGCGACGGTGTAAAAGGAGTGCGCTTCTTCTTGACACTAACATCGACCTGTAAGGCTGACTTCATACTTGAGTTATTTAGTCAGTTTTGGCCCCGTGACTGCCCTAATAAGTGCAGTGTGCAGTGATTCTAAGAGCGACGCCTGTCATCTGCATGTCATACGGACTCACAGTATTATTTCACTACCAAAGCAGACTCCCTATGTGTTACTACAAGGCACAGTGTTCTATACCACTATAAAGACTCTCAGCAGCCAGAAAATAGCAGTTTTTAACGCAATTCGCCCCAAATGAATTCGGACCAAAGCAAATTTTTCTGAAGTATCAAGTTTTTGAAAAATTCACTCATCTCTAATATATATATATATATCAACAGATTAAGTATGAATGGCGCAGTAAGTGAACAAGATAAAGGCGGCGATATTTAGACCGCCTGTTAAGACTGAGCCAGACACACAATAAATATATATACATATATTAACAGAGTAAGTATGAATGCTGCAGCAGGTGAACGAATTAAATGTGGCAATACATTAGACCACCTTTTGAGACTAAGGGTACTTTCACACTAGCGTTATTCTTTTCCGGTATTGAGTTCCATCACAGGGGCTCAATACCGGAAAAAAACACTTCAGTTTTATCCTAATGCATTCTGAATGGAGTGCATTCCGTTCAGTATGCATCAGGATGTCTTCAGTTCAGTCCCTATTATAGTATTTGGCCAGAGAAAATAACGCAGCATGCTGCTGTATTTTCTCTGGCTAAAATTCTGAAACACTTGCCGGAATTACGGATACGGCATAATTTTCCATTGAAATGTATTAGTGCCGGATCTGGTACCAAGTGTTCTGGAAAACCGGATCCAGTTTCCTGGTCTGCACATGCACAGACCTTTAAAAATGTGAACAAAATAAATACCGGATCCGTTTTTCTGGATGACACCGGATCCAGGAATTTCAATGCATTTGTCAGACGGATCCGCATCTGGATCCGTCTACAAATAATATCCGGCAACGGAACTGCCTGCTGCATCCTCACAACGGAACTGTTAAAGTATCCTAAGTCTGATGCACAACAGTATGGCAGGCGCAGCACTATGAAGTGCCTTTTGCGCTGTGGCATTAGAAGAATTTTGGTATCTCTGACTTTTAGTCTAACCATACTGTCCATTACTCTGTAATTCCTCTAGCACCATTCTATGGAAGCAGTAGGTTTAACCCCTTAGTGACCAAGCCTGTTTGGGCCTTAATGACCAAGCCAAATTTTGGAAATCTGACATGTGTCATTTTAGCTTAGAATAACTTTGTAACGGTTTTGCACATCAAAGTAATTCTGACATTGTTTTCTCGTCACATATTGTACTTTACTTAGGTGGTAAAATTCTACCGATAAAATATGCGTATCTTTATTAACCTCTTAAGGACATAGGGCGTACAGGTACGCCCTTGTGCCCTGGTACTTAAGGACACAGGGCGTACATGTACGCCCTGTGTATTTTCGATCACTGCCGTGCGGCTGGCAGTGATCGGAACCCGGTGCCTGATCTTCAAGAACCAAGTGGGTCTGGGTCAAAAAAAGTGAATAAAAGTGAAAAAAAAAGTAAAAATCAAAAAACACATTTATCACTGATAAAAAATGAAAAAAATAAAATTCCCTACACATGTTTGGTATCGCCGCGTCCGTAACGACCTGATCTATAAAACGGTCATGTTACTTTACTCGAACGGTGAACACCATAAAAATAAAAAATAAAAAACTATGATGAAATTGAAATTTTGCCCACCTTACTTCCCAAAAAAGGTAATAAAAGTGATCAAAAAAGTCGCATGTACGCCAAAATTGTAACAATCAAACCGTCATCTCATCCCGCAAAAATCATACCCTACCCAAGATAATCGCCCAAAAACTGAAAAAACTATGGCTCTTAGACTATGGAAACACTAAAACATGATTTTTTTTGTTTCAAAAATGAAATCATTGTGTAAAACTTACATAAATAAAAAAAAAGTATACATATTAGGTATCGCCGCGTCCGTATCGCCCGGCTCTATAAAAATATCACATGATCTAACCCCTCAGATGACCACCGTAAAAAAATAAAAATAAAAACGGTGTAAAAAAAGCCATTTTTTGTCATCTTACGTCACAAAAAGTGTAATAGCAACCAATCAAAAAGTCATATGCACCCCAAAATAGATGCCAATCAAACCGTAATCTCATCCCGCAAAAAATGAGACCCTACTTAAGATAATCGCCTAAAAACTGAAAAAACTATGGCTCTTAGACTATGGAGACACTAAAACATTTTTTTTGTTTTAAAAATGAAATCATTGTGTAAAACTTACATAAATAAAAAAAATTGTATACATATTAGGTATCGCCTCGTCCGTGACAACCTGCTCTATAAAATTACCACATGATCTAACCTGTCAGATGAATGTTGTAAATAACAAAAAAAAAAACGGTGCCAAAAAAGCTATTTCTTGTTACCTTGCCGCACAAAAAGTGTAATATAGAGCAACCAAAAATCATATGTACCCTAAACTAGTGCCAACAAAACTGCCAACCTATCCCGTAGTTTCTAAAATGGGGTCACTTTTTTGGAGTTTCTACTCTAGGGTTGCATCAGGGGGGCTTCAAATGGGACATGGTGTAAAAAAAAACTGTCCAGCAAAACCTGCCTTCCAAAAACCATATGGCATTCCTTTCCTTCTGCGCCCTGCCGTGTGCCCGTACAGTAGTTTACGGCCACATATGGGGTGTTTCTGTAAACTACAGAATTAGGGCCATAAATAATGAGTTTTGTTTGGCTGTTAACCCTTGCTTTGTAACTGGAAAAAAATATTAAAATGGAAAATCTGCCAAAAAAGTGAAATTTTGAAATTGTATCTCTATTTTCCATTAAATCTTGTGCAACACCTAAAGGGTTAACAAAGTTTGTAAAATCAGTTTTGAATACCTTGAGGGGTGTAGTTTCTTAGATGGGGTCACTTTTATGGAGTTTATAATCTAGGGGTGCATCAGGGGGGCTTCAAATGGGACATGGTGTCAAAAAACCAGTCCAGCAAAATCTGGCTTCCAAAAACCGTATGGCATTCCTTTCCTTCTGCGCCCTGCCGTGTGCCCGTACAGTAGTTTACGGCCACATATGGGGTGTTACTGTAAACTACAGAATTAGGGCCATAAATAATGAGTTTTGTTTGGCTATTAACCCTTGCTTTGTAACTGGAAAAAAATATTAAAATGGAAAATCTGCCAAAAAAGTGAAATTTTGAAATTGTATCTCTATTTTCCATTAAATCTTGTGCAACACCTAAAGGGTTAACAAAGTTTGTAAAATCAGTTTTGAATACCTTGAGGGGTGTAGTTTCTTAGATGGGGTCACTTTTATGGAGTTTATAATCTAGGGGTGCATCAGGGGGGCTTCAAATGGGACATGGTGCCAAAAAAACAGTCCAGCAAAATCAGCCCTCCAAAAACCAAACGGCGCACCTTTCACTCTACGCCCCGCTGTGTGCCCGTACAGTAGTTTACGGCCACATATGGGGTGTTTCTGTAAACAGCAGAGTCAGGGCAATAAAGATACAGTCTTGTTTGGCTGTTAACCCTTGCTTTGTTAGTGGAAAAAATGGGTTAAAATGAAAAATTAGGCAAAAAAATGAAATTCTCAAATTTCATCGCCATTTGCCAATAACTCTTGTGCAACACCTAAAGGGTTAACGACGTATGTAAAATCAGTTTTGAATACCTTGAGGGGTGTAGTTTCTTAGATGGGGTCACTTTTAGGGAGTTTCTCCTCTAGGGGTGCATCAGGGGGCTTCAAATGGGACATGGTGTAAATAAACCAGTCCATAAAAATCAGCCTTCCAAAAACCAAACGGCGCACCTTTCACTCTACGCCCCGCTGTATGGCCGTACAGTAGTTTACGGCCACATATTGGGTGTTTCTGTAAATGGCAGAGTCAGGGCAATAAAGATACAGTCTTGTTTGGCTGTTAACCCTTGGTTTGTTAGTGAAAAAAATGGGTTAAAATGAAAAATTAGACCAAAAAATGAAATTCTCAAATTTCATCGCCATTTGCCAATAACTCTTGTGCAACACCTAAAGGGTTAACGACGTATGTAAAATCAGTTTTGAATACCTTGAGGGGTGTAGTTTCTTAGATGGGGTCATTTTTGGGTGGTTTCTATAATGTAAGCCTCGCAAAGTGACTTGAAACCTGAATTGGTCCCTAGAAATTGAGTTTTTGTAAATTTCGGAAAAATTTCAAGATTTGCTTCTAAACTTCTAAGCCTTATAACATCCCCAAAAAATAAAATATCATTCCGAAAACAATTCAAACATGAAGTAGACATATGGGGAATGTAAAGTCATCACAATTTTTGGGGGTATTACTATGTATTACAGAAGTAGAGAAACTGAAACTTAGAAATTTCTAAGAACGGCCTGGATAAGTCAAAGCGTTTTAAAGTTATCAGCACTTAAAGGGACTCTGGTCAGATTTTCAAAAAATGGCCTGGTCCTAAGGTGTAAAAAGGCTGTGTCCTTAAGGGGTTAAAAAAGTGAAAATTTATTAAAATTTGTAAAAATTGGCACATTTTCCTATTTTCAACTGCAATATTTCATATACATACATAAATACTATTCAATATTTTTTTATCAGAAATATATTTCCACATCTTTACTTTATTTTGGCTGCACTCACAAAATTTTTTTACTTTTTTTATTTTTTTTATTTTGGAGACTTTACATTTTAACATAAATTTAAAATTTTTTGAAGTACATATTTTTTCCTGCAGAGGCTTATAAGTGTCAGAATAATAGAACTCCCCCAAAAGTGAACCCATTTTAAAAACTAGGCCCCTTAACGTATTTATCTATGGGTGTAATGAGTTTTTTGACCCACTAGTTTTTTAAAGAAATTAATGCTAAGAAGGTGAAAAAAAATTTAAAGTGTCAATTTAAAGACAGATTTTTTTCTACAGAGCACATGAAAATGAAGATGTACACTCCAAAATGTATCACCCCGTTTCTCCTGTTTTCAGAAATACCCCCATTGTGGCCCTAATCCTCTGTCTTGACAAACGGCAGGGCCCAAACATAAAGGAACACCCAGTTGTTTTCAGAACACAAAATTTGCTTGAAAATGGTTCAGGCCCCATTGCACACTTGTAATGGCGTTGAGCTGCCAAAACAATAGAAAACCCCCAAAATGGACCCCATTTTGAAAACAAGACCCCCTAAGGTATTCATCTAGGGGTGTAGTGAGCATTTAGACCCCCTAGTTTTTTGTAGAAATTAATGCAAAGCAGGCGGAAAAAATATATTTTTCATTTTTTACACAAAAGTGTCAATTTAAAGACAGATTTTTTTCTACAGAGCACATGAAAATGAAGATGTACACTCCAAAATGTATCACCCCGTTTCTCCTGTCTTCAGAATTACCCCCATTGTGGCCCTAATCTTATGTCTTGACAAACGGCAGGGCCCAAACATAAAGGAACACCCAGTTGTTTTCAGAACACAAAATTTGCTTGAAAATGGTTCAGGCCCCATTGCACACTTGTAATGGCGTTGAGCTGCCAAAACAATAGAAAACCCACATAATGGACCTAATTTGGAAAACTAGACCCCCTAAGGTATTCATCTAGGGGTGTAGTGAGCATTTAAACCCCCTAGTTTTTTGTAGAAATTAATGCAAAGCAGGCGGAAAAAAAAAAAATTTCATTTTTTACACAAAAGTGTCAATTTAAAAACAGATTTTTTTCTACAGAGCACATGAAAATTAAGATGTACAATCCAAAATGTATCACCCCATTTCTCCTGTCTACAGAAATACCCCCATTGTGGCCCTAATCTTATGTCTTGACAAACGGCAGGGCCCAAACCTAAAGGAACACCCAGTTGTTTTCAGAACACAAAATTTGCTTGAAAATGGTTCAGGCCCCATTGCACACTTGTAATGGCGTTGAGCTACCAAAACAATAGAAAACCCCCATAATGGACCCCATTTTGAAAACTAAACCCCCTAAGGTATTCATCTAGGGGTGTAGTGAGCATTTAGACCCCCTAGTTTTCTGTAGAAATTAATGCTAAGAAGGTGGAAATAAATGCAATTTTCATTTTTTACACAAAAGTGTCAATTTAAAGACAGATTTTTTTCTACAGAGCACATGAAAATGAAGATGTACACTCCAAAATGTAAGGAAACAAATCAGAAAAGGTAAAATTAATTCCAATGTCTGGAAAAAAAATTGGCTCCACGACCCATCCCAAAGGGATCCCTCCCTCCCTCCCTGGAAAGCCCACAAACTAAACAGAAAATGAGAATAAATAGAATTCCTGAACCCCCCCCCCCCCGTTCTTTTTGGTATTAAATAAAATTAATAATTCGCAACCGTATGGTACGTTTCAAAGCAGGGGTAATTACAGAGGCCTGGTTGTGATGTGCAACTGGAGCAGTAAATCCGGGTGTCCCTCCTCCTTCCATGTTTGCTACACACCCGGCATCTTTTCTGTGGATAAGTTTTGCTGGTAGTGGCAGGGAAGGGGTGAGGGAAATGGCGTTCTGAAAGCCTTCGAACGTCCTCTGATTCGAAGGCTTGCCTAGGTACGGGGAACTCAAACAGGAGACTCTCAATCACCTTCTCCTGGTACTCGAGGAAGTTGAGGTTTCCCTGGGACTTTTTAAATAAAATAAAACTATTGTAGGTATCAATCTGGATGAGGTAGATTGCTACCTTTTTATACCAGGCCCTGTTTTTTTGCTTCACCAGGTAGGGGTGAAGCACCTGGTCCGAGGGGTCTACACCTCCCATAAATTTATTGTAGTCTGTCACACAGACTGGTTTGTGCTTATCCGCCGTAGCCCCCCTCTCTCTAACTGCCACTGTGGTGTCTGCATGCAAGGTGGTCAGCATGTAGACATCCCTCCTGTCCTTCCACTTCACAGCAAGCAGCTGGTCACTTGCGAGGGCGAAGGATGTTCCTTTCTCCAAACGTTTGGAGACCAGCGGTTGTGGGTATCCAACTCTATTTTTGCAGACTGTCCCACAAGCCCCTGTGTTTGCAGCATGGGTGGATTTATAAAGGGGTATACTGGTATAAAAATTATCTGTGTACACATGGTACCCTTTGTGCAGGAATGGCGCCAATAAATCCCACACAATTTTTCCTGATGTCCCAATATTTTCAGGGCAGCCTGGGGGGTTAAGTTGGGAGTCTCTGCCCTCATAAATAGACAGACCACAGGTGTAGCCGGTTGTGCTCTCACACACCTTATACAATTTTACCCCATATCTGGCACGCTTGGAGGGAATATATTGACAGAAGGAAAGGCGGCCTTTAAAGCTAAAAAGGGACTCATCAACGGATAATTTTTTCTCAGGGGTATATCATTTCAAGAATAAATCTGTAAGGAGGGAAATAAGGGGTCTCAATTTATTTAGGCGGTTGAAGGCTGGGTCAGTTCTGGGGAGGACTTGGGAATTGTCAGAAAAATGCATGAACCGCATTAGGACTTTATATCGGTTACGGGACATAACTGCTGCAAACACAGGGGTTGAGTGGACAGTACTTGCAGCCCAATAGGATCGGACAGAGTTTTTCTTTACAATGCCCATGTCCAGGGTAAGCCCCCAAATTTTTTTTATTTCAGGGACACTTGTGGGGGTCCACCGTCTTACATAAATAGACGTGGGCTTTTGTACAGCAAACTGTGTGGCGTACAAATTAGTTTGCTGCACAATTAACTCAAGGACGTTATCATCCACAAATAAATGAAAAAAATCATAAGAGGTAAAATTGCCGACATCCACATTAATTTGGGGAGTGGATAAAAATTGGGGTACTTGGGGGGAAAATTAAGTGTCAGGAACCCATGTAGCAGAAGGGACGGGACCGCTGGGTGGAGAATGAGAGGAGGTGGCGACTTCTACCACCATAGGGCTATGGGGTCTGGGGATGAATCGGAGTCCCCGCTATCTGAAAATATTTCCGCCTCTGAAGCGGTGCCAGATTCAGAGTGGTCAGAGCAGAGAAATTCGTATGCCTGCTCCGCACTTAACAATCTCCGAGCCATTTATTTTTTTCTGTACAGCTCAGAAAGAAATTAAAATAACTGACCGTCCCTAAAAATGACTGACACCCACCGACTGACTGACACCCACTGACGGAGTGACACCCACCGACTGACGGAGTGACACCCAACAACTCACTGACACCCACCGACTGACTGACACCCACTGCCCGCCAGTAACAGACGGACACAGGGTCCCTAATAAAGATAATTGACCGTAACTAATAGACGTCTAATGACGGACACCTAATCACGGACACCCACTGACCGCCAGTTACTGACGGACAGTTTATAATTAGCTTTTTATTCTTTTTTTTTTCACAGTATGTATTCACAGAGCCAGGACAGAAGTCTGATCTCTCTCTCTCCTCACAGAACAACTGCGCTGAGGGGAGAGAGAAGCACAGCCCCTGTCCTGGCTCTGTTTTGTAAATATAATGGATGTGATCTCCATGATAGGTTTATCATGGAGACCACATGATCAGGGACCATTATTATTGGTCCCTGATGGTTACTGTGCTGAAGGCAGATCTTCAGCACAGTAACCAGTGCGCATGTCTGCGCCATTATTTTTTTTATTAGATAGGGGGGAACCCCTAATAACTTTATTGAAATATATCTGAGGGCCATATTGCCCCGATCAGGGTGCTGGGGGACCCGATTGGGGCATAATTTGAACTTCTCTCTCATCTCCTGAGGAGAGAGACCTTACAGAGAGCGGCGGCAGCCGGCTTTAAATCTGCGCATGCGCCGGGCCGCTGCCGCCATCTTCCTTGAGGGTAAGGGGGGGTGAGGATCGGGACCCAGCTTAGGACCTGAAGCGCTGGGGGACCCGATCCTAGCACCGGAGACTTTCTCCCTCCTCTCTTACATGAGAGGAGGGAGAAAGTTTAGTGCAGGTATCTCCGCTGCCGGCATTTTCGGTGATCACCGTGATAAAGTGTGTCACAAAGATCACGTGATCAGAGACCGCTTGTCTCTCTTGAGTATCTGTACTCTAACTTTAAGTTATTTAAGCACTTTATGATCTCTCTGAGAGGTATATCTGAGGTTAACAAATAGTTCCCTTGCTCTACTTGGTTTGTAGTTTGCTCTATACAATTGCTTATGATCTGGTATGAACAGTTCGCATTTGTATGCAATTTGTTTGGATTGTATGATTCTATGGCTCAATAGTTCGTTTGTATGCAATTTGCAATTTGTATGGTGGA
Organism: Bufo bufo; assembly: GCF_905171765.1. NCBI lineage: Eukaryota > Metazoa > Chordata > Amphibia > Anura > Bufonidae > Bufo > Bufo bufo. The sequence goes on along the minus strand of NC_053391.1, from coordinate 568,761,790 downwards.
ACTGTAAGTAAACATACATATAACCAGTTCAGTATACAGTTCTAATCCCTATATTAGAATATGTTTTAAATACCTATGTTGGCCTCTTGGTTCCATAAAACACCGCTCTTAGTGGAGTGTGTGTCTGTTCAGCTCCTCTCTCTGGTGAATAATGATTCCAGCAGCTCCTTCTAGGGGGATTTCCCACATAAGCTGTGTGTAAGGCTGGCTGTAATTGGTCAAAACTCAGCCACGGACAAGAAAAGGCTATTATAGTGCCAGCCATGTGCAGTCCGCAAAACACTAAATGGACCCTAAGAGATAGCTAATGGTGGTGGGTCCAGTCATAATATAAAGTGATATGCCCTCTTCAGCTCCACCATTGTACACACAACTGATAATCTTTTATACCCAATCTACAGTATGTAATAGTGCAGGACACTGCTATATCAAACCCCAGCACTAGAGGGTGCCCCACCACAAGCAATAGTACAATTCAACTTCTATCAATGTGCACACCATGTAACACAAAAACATCTGCCCTTCATTCACAGATCCAGGATGAGCTACAAACACCATGGGGTCTAACAAGAAACCCTTTAATAACAGGATAATGAGAGGACAGGTCATCGCCTCTGGCCGGCTCAATATTCCTGAAATACTCTGTGCATCTTAGGGACCCTGCTACTTCCTCTATGTAACTCTCAGTCAATACCTCCCACAAATTCCAAAATCATCACTTGCCCTCCTGACATGCTCTGTGCTGCTAGGGCTCATTTCATGCCACTACAAAACATTTGTGACCATTCATCATAACTCTTTCATCATCACACTGTCATGGATGTAATAGGGGAGAACACCAGAAGACAACAAGAAGGAGGGGTAAATACACTAGGCCACTACCATCATGAGATCAGCACTTTCCTATCCTGACAAACTTTGTGTTGTTGAGAAGTCACCCTGGTCTCCATTTCCTCCCCACATCCTGATACTGCTCCTGTCACAGCCCTGTCCTCACTAACATCCTTAAAGGGGTTTTCCGGGATTTTTTTTACAGATGACCTATCCTTAGGATAGTTCATTTGTATTTGATCGGTGAGTATCCGACGCCCAGGACCCCCACCGATCAGGTGTTCGAGAAGGTAGTGGCTCTCTTTTGATTGCCACAACCTTCGCTCTGCTTTTCCTAGGCCAAGTGACATCATGTTTATCGTTTAAGTGGCCTAGGAGCAGCTCAGCCCCATTCAAGTGAATGGAGCTGAGCTACAATACAAATCATCAGCTATACAATGTACAGAGCTGTGCTTGGTAAGCTGTGAGAAGACATTCTCAAATAGCTGACCGGTCATCAGTAAAAAGAATCTCAGAATTTTTTTTAAAATCAGTGGACAGGTCTACCCCAAAAGATCTGCACACTCTTCTCCTTAAATCCTTTGTGCTGCAATGAAGCAACCTTTAAATAGCTGAATAACTGATTTATTAGCTTTTTCCTTTCCTGATACAGGCAAATATTAAGAAGTCCAGACCTGCTATCTTCTGAAGCCTATTAGGCCATGCCACAGTAAACCAGAAAAGTATAATACACTGCATTTTCTAGGGAGAGGGGAACAGGGTTAGGACGCGTTCATTAAGCCTCCGTGTTTACTCTGGTTCCATAGCCACCAGTACTAGGCACATTTATTCTCCACTAGGTTGACCGTATTCCTTTCCTGTATCTAGCAGATCACCTGCTCTGATCCTCTTTGTCAAGCACACATACAGGAGCTTGTCCTCGATCCGCCCGTTCCGCAAAAAAATAGGACATGTTCTATCTTTTTGCAGAACGGAAGTACGGGACAAAACTCCCCAGAAGCACTCTGTTCCGTTCCATGCTTCCGTTCCCTATCTCCGGATTTGCGGACCCATTGAAGTGAAGCCCATGGAACGGCGCCTGTGTATTCTGTATTGATCATGTGCAGGAGGTCTTACCCTGATACCTGTTTGCAGGAATTCTCAGATAGGGATTATGGACACCAGGACTTCTATTAGCCAATGGTGATGTCACGGATGAAGTTAGCAGATAGCTGGAACATATAAATAAACAAGCGACTGGCTTGATCCCAAACTAAGGAGCTTATAGGTGAGCCCTATAAAACCCTAAGAGCTCGCCCTGACTGCTATGCACATGCAAGGGTCTGTATGATAGACAATTGCATGCCCGCGTACCTAATCCTATGTGACACCTGAAACCCCTATAATAGTGAGGGGACACGACCACCGGCTCCCTGCACTTAATACGGACGGAGTCAGGGTCACCTAGAATCAAGCCAGCAAGGAAACTCAATAAAGTAACAGACTTATCTGAACAAACAGCAGAACACCTCATCCAGGAAGTAGTATAAACCGCAAAGTGAGGCAGTATGGGAGGGATTATAAAGGAAGACGATTAGTCAAAATAAGTGACACCTGGCAGAAGGAAAGGAGATGAGAAAGTGAAACCAAAAGAAAAAGAACATCATACAAGAGGTAGAGAAGAACGTCTGCTAGATCTTCTCACAGAACTGGCGGTGACAGTACCATGATCGCTCCATCATATATCCTGAGTACAGCGGCTAGATGGATGTCTTTACCTATCAAATTTAGACATCCGTTCTATTGGTCATTTGACCTCTCTTTCCCCCTTTCTTTCTTTTTTGTGCCTTCTGTTTCCCCTTCTCTTTATAGTTGTGACTGCATTGCCCTTTTTGTCTGGCTGGTATTCGCTTTGCCTGCGGTGTGCGGCCGGCTGTTGCTGGGGCAACGACGCCAGTATTACTGGTGTTGTTGGCCTGTGTGCGCTTGTCCCTCCCCGCTGGCGTGGCGAATCCAAGCGCTGGTGAATTAGGGAGACGATCAGTACAGGTTGCCCGTTATGGGTGCTTCTCCACTTTTAACTAGTATTTACCAATAACGTTTATTATTTTCTTTTAGTGTCTCTACAGGCAGTGATCATAATAATAATTTTTTGAGAAGTACAACCTTTTATCTGCATACCTGTGACAATTATATAATGAAAAAGACAATACATAAAACCTTTTCACTATAAAATGTTCTATAATTATTTAAACTGAGAGATTATCACATTATTTTAAAAAATAAGCCTTTGTACAGATCCATCCAAGTAAAATTATTATTATAATATATATAAGTATTTATTTTTATTTTAGAAACCACAATATAAATACGTGATCCAATAGTAATCTAATCAGTCTACATAATATGACAATTATCGACATCATTATACCTAGATTATACAGATCACTATAAGTTCACACTTAATATAGTAACAAATGTAATTATACCCTCCCCCCTTCCCCCCATTGGCTGCCGTCCACTGCATTCAATCGACTATAACATAATGACAACATTAAATATAGCTACGCAGTCATGCGTGCCACCCTCCGTTTCCTTTCAATATCCTCATATATTCTAATTTGTTGAAGGTATAGGCACCACTCACTTGTCGAGGGCTGGGAGACAGAGCCCCAATGCTTGATCAACATAGCTTTAGCCACCATCAGTCCCCTCATCCAGATCTGTATGACCCGGAGCGGGGTTTCCATTTCTGACACATAGTATCCCAAAATCACTGTCAACATCCCCGGGTTATAATTCGTCGAAGACTCCTATTGTAGGGTAGAAAAGACCTGCTCCCAATACTTTTTTATTTTACTACAACTCCAAAGCAAATGGACATAGTCCGCATTCACATATCTACATTTAGGGCAGCAACAATCCCGGCCTTTATTTTGGGGGAATTTTCCTTGGATTTTTGGCGTATAATACTGTGGCGAAACCAACCTCGCCACGGTGTTTTGGAGGGGGCTGTTTGCCAGCCTCCTGCCCCAGGATTATGGCCCATTCTAACTTTGAAGGAGAAGACAGACCGGCCACACAGCTTAAATCTGTGGAACTGTTTTGGGCAGGAAAACCATGCTTGTGGCCGGCCAAATGTGACTTCCATGGAATTCGGGAACCCCTGCTCGGATCTGGGTGATTTTTGGATATGTTGTTCACCCAGATCAGAGCTATCCATGGATGTATACATTATGGGGATGTGTGGGGTTTTGAGGTGTTTTCTGTGTGTTGGGAAAAATGTGTGTTTTCTGTCTGGTAGTGATTAAGTTAGCCCATTACGTTTGGTAATTGTATTTTGTGGATTGCGTCTCAGACAATGCCAGTGTGTTTGTTAATTGTGTCTCAGACAATGCTCATTGTATTTTGTTTATTGCGTTACAGACAAAGGGAAGGGGATTTTGTGTACAATTGCTGGGAAGGTTTGAATACTGTAAATGCATGTGATTGGCTGTTTTTACAAAACCCTGTGGGTGGTAACCTTGTTGGAAGATGTGTATGAATTAATGCTTGTGTGTTCAAATAAAGAGAGTTACTGCTTTGCCCCTTTTTGAAGTCTTGGCTCATGTTTGGGGGATGGGATAACTACACTCTTGGGATTGCTATATCATAATACTCCCCTGAGTATAAGCTCTTGTAAGAGCTTGTTCCTGGTTCCTGTCTCTGCATTTAGGAGAGGTTCACCCACTGGAGCCTGGAGCCTTGTCGTAGGTCCAGGGTGGGTAGGAGACGGCGAGACCTCCACCAAGCTTCGGCGGTTCGTGGGGTCTGCAGTGCTGACGGTGTCAAGTGGAGTGCTTGGAGTCCTCTGGAAGCACTAGGAGCCACTATCAACGGAGGTACCCGGTCGGGGTGTTAGGTGTTTCGTTACATTGGTGGCAAGCAGTGGGATGGCTTCCTAGTGTGAGGAGAAGCAGCTCGGAGACACCGTTCGTGGATTTACAAAATTGAGGGCAACGCTAGTATCGGTACAGCACCCCTGGCTACAGCAATATGGATGCAGTTGGTTCCTGCACAGCATTCCATGAGGAAGATCACCCGGATTACAGGTATGCCGAGCGGAAAGGCGTATGGCACCAGGCCCTGGAGGACGTGCAGCGTCGGAGGGGTGAGAGTCTTCCCAGTGAGGAGCAGAGATTATGAATGCGATTGGCGCTGCGACTACCTCTACTGGGAGAACAACCATTGACGGAGTGGGTGTCAGAGCTTGAGACACTGGTATGGCAGGAAACCTGGCTGGATGACGCTTACCAAGCTCTATGGTGGGACACAGTACGACAGTCTCCATGGAGGAGTATGCCAAGCCTGAAGGTGAGGAATATAATTGCCCTGGGTTATTGTGGGAGTCTTTTGAAGACATTGACTTTGGGAGCACAGAAGAATCTAGATTTTGGGACATTACTGACTACAGGGGGGACTTGCACAATTGGCCTACAACTAGTGGGGTGAGGGCAGATCTGACCTTTCTGGTCCAAAGGGAGTGGGAGCTGGAGCAAGATTATCAACAGTTGTTTCGCTCCATTCAAGCCCAGCGCAAGATACAAGACAGTTGGATACCAGGCCCAGACCTGCAGCCCTACCCCTGGCAAGTCACAGCTGAGGTATCCCCTACTTCCTCACCAACTGTGGAGGTAGGGGACTTCATAGACTGGTACTGGAAGGAACCCCAGTCGGCAGGTGGAGATGGGACCATAGTCACTCCACCGGCCCAACAGGGTGGCTGGGGAGGCGGCCCAGATCCCCAACTGCCACTGGGAGTCCAGGGGGAGGAGATGGTCGGTCCCTCACCCCTGCAACAACCAGCATCACAGGTAGTGGAGACAGTCGGTCTCACTCCACAGCGGCAGTGTACTTTGAAGGGAGAGGAGACAACCAGTCTCTCTCCCCAACCACAGGGGGACAGCACCCCTAACTCCGATGGTGCAGATGGGACCGCAGACTTTGCACCAAGCCTACCGGGATGCTGGACGGCCGGTACGGATCCCCCACCAACCCTTCAGGAATGCCAGGAGGAGGAGGAAAACGATCCCTCCTCTCCACAGCTGATCCGCAACAAGGTCCTGGGGGCAGGATTCCCTGACCCCATCCCAGCGGAAGAGCTGGCATCTGGGCAGAGCGCAGTCGGCCTCTGCCCTCCCCTATCTTCTTCTCCAGAGCCGGACTTCCCACAGGCTACCCCAGCGGAAGAGCTGGCATCTGGGCAGAGCGCAGTCGGCCTCTGCCCTCCCCTATCCTCTTGTCCAGAGGCTGACTCCCCACTGGCTACCCCAGCGGATGAGCTGGCATCTGGGCAGAGCGCAGTCGGCCTCTGCCCACCAAGTACCTACAGCTCCAAGCTAGCGAACCACAAGGAAGCAAGGAGTAGCAGATGCCCACTCAACAGCTGGGGACATACAGAACAGAGTCAGGCCCCAAAATTCAACAGGTCCAGTATTGGGTTGTGGGTGGACTGCCAGACTAACTGAGGTACTGAGTAAGGTCAAGTATCTGTCAAGTAAGGTCAAGGACTGCCAGACTAACTCGGGTACGGTGTGAGGTCAGGTATCTGGTTAGTCTTCCCTGGGAGGGGGAGATGTGTGGCGAAATCAACCTCGCCACGGTGTTTTGGAGGGGGCTGTTTGCCAGCATCCTGCCCCAGGATTATGGTCCATACTACCTTTAAAGGAGAAGACAGACCGGCCGCACAGCTTAAATCTGTTGAAATGTTTTGGGCAGGAAAGCCATGCTTGCGGCCGGCCAAATGTGACTTCCATGGAATTCGGGAACCCCTGCTCGGATCTGGGTAATTTTTGGATATGTTGTTCACCCAGATCAGAGCTATCCATGGATGTATACATTATGGGGATATGTGGGGTTTTGAGGTATTTTCCGTGTGTTGGGAAAAATGTGTGTTTTCTGTCTGGTAGTGATTAAGTTAGCCCATTACGTTTGGTAATTGTATTTTGTGGATTGCGTCTCAGACAATGCCAGTGTGTTAGTTAATTGCATCTCAGACAATGCTCATTGTATTTTGTTTATTGCGTTACAGACAGAGGGAAGGGGATTTTGTGTACAATTGCTGGGAAGGTTTGAATACTGTAAATGCATGTGATTGGCTGTTTTTACAAAACCCTGTGGGTGGTAACCTTGTTGGAAGATGTGTATAAATCAATGCTTGTGTGTTCAAATAAAGAGAGTTCCTGCTTTGCCCCTTTATGAAGTCTTGGCTCATGTTTGGGGGATGGGATAACTACACTCTTGGGGATTGCTATATCATAATACTCCCCTGAGTATAAGCTCTTGTAAGAGCTTGTTCCTGGTTCCTGTCTCTGCATTTAGGAGAGGTTCACCCACTGGAGCTTCGTGGGGTCTGCAGTGCTGACGGTGTCAAGTGGAGTGCTTGGAGTCCTCTGGAAGCACTAGGAGCCACTATCAACGGAGGTACCCGGTCGGGGTGCTAGGCGTTCCGTTACAAATACAATCGATGCAGGATCTTAAATTGAATTAGTCTATGAGCATTGGAAACTGTAGCCTTTCTCACGTTCCTATAAATAGTAGACCACTGTAGTGGAGAGCAATTCAACTCTTGCTCCCACTTACTTGGGCTTTTAAAAGGTGTTACAGTTGCCAGTGCCATTCGGAGTTTAGCGTATAATCTAGATATCTTTACCTTCTCATACTTCTGAGCATCACAATAATCAAAAAATAAATTCTCTCATGGAAAAATACAGCCCCTATTCCTAGAGGCTTCAAATGTATGTTTTAAGCGTGAATACATAAACAAATCTAATGGTGAGCTATGAGTGAAACCAAATTCCCAGAGCGATTTAAAATGACCCGAATAAAAAAGGTGAGACACCTTATTGATACCCTTACGTAACCAATAACCAAAATCTGTAATTTTGAAGAATTCCACCAGCCCCTTGTTCTCCCACAGAGGGGTGAAAGCAAAAGGACTGGAAACTTTAAGAATCTCCTTCAGCTTGTTCCAAACCCTCTGTAGTGAGCAAGGGATCAGCAAAGACTTCCTCATTCCCATATACCCAGTCTCCAAACATGCAAAAATATTCTCTATTGGTTTATCCATAACTTTAGTCAAATACCGTGAAAGTAAACTCTCTTTCAAGTGACAGCAATGCTGAATCTGTGCACATAAATAATAACCTTGAAAAAAAGGAAGTGACAACCCACCATCTGCCTCCGACAACCATAGGTATCTCTGCTTTATACGCACCCTCTTCCTTCCCCAGATTAGGTCGTTAATCAGAATCTCCAATCTATGAAAGAAGATATCATCGATCCAAATAGGGGAAGCACACTGTCACGGAACCATGAACCAGACGTACAACAAGGGATAAGTGAAAATAAGAAGGCTTTATTGAAAATAAAGCTGTAAAGCAAAAGTCCAAACGGATGGCGAAACCGAAGCAGAGTCTTTGCGAAGCCAGAGGTCAGGAACCAGAAGGGTAGTCAGACGAAGCCAGGATCAGGAACCAGCAGGGTAGTCAGACGAAGCCAGGATCAGGAACCAGCAGGGTAGTCGGACGAAACCAGGATCAGGAACCAGCAGGGTAGTCGGACGAAACCAGGATCAGGAACCAGAAGCAGCAGCAGTCTAGAAGCATGTGAACACAGGAGGACCAAGCAAGGAACTGAAGCCACAGACCTCCTATATATATGAGCTGGGCATCCAGCTCCTCCCAGTGGGAAGGAGGAGCCGCAGGGTGGGAGGCTACAAGAAACCCAGAAACCAAGATGGCCGCCAGCACATGTCAAATGAAGGAGAACAGCAAGAAGGTAAGACCATGACAGTACCTCCCCCTCAAGGGCCCCTCCTCCGCGGAGTAAAGAACGGTTTCTGAGGGAAGCGTGCGTGGAAGGCTCGGAGCAAGGCAGGAGCATGGACATCTGCGGAGGGAACCCAGGAACGCTCCTCTGGACCATAACCACGCCAATGGACCAAAAACTGCACCCGACCGCGGACCAGGCGTGAGTCCAGGATATTGCTCACCTCATACTCCTCACGATTACCCACTTGGACCGGACGAGGCCGAGGAACCGAGGAAGTGAAACGATTACACAACAGTGGCTTCAACAGGGAGACATGAAACACGTTGGAGATCCGCATGCCAGGAGGAAGCGCAAGGGCATAGGCTACCGGGTTTACCCTGCGAAGCACTCGGAAGGGACCAACAAAGCGAGGCGCCAGCTTGGGGGTGGGCACTCGAAGGTTGAGGTTGCGGGTGGACAACCATACACGGTCTCCGACCTGGTAGGAAGGAGCAGGCACTCGTCTGCGATCAGCCTGGAGTCTCTGGCGCTGCGCAGAGACCTCAAGGGACTTCTGGATCAGTACCCAAGAAGCACGTAGGACGGAAAGGTGATCCTCCACAGCCGGAATATCTTGGGGAGAGAATACCTCCGGTAACACGGCAGGTTGGAACCCATAATTGGCCATGAAGGGAGACGTCCCAGAGGAAGAGTTCACCGCCGTGTTCCTGGCAAGCTCAGCCCAAGGCAGGAGGTCAACCCAATTGTCTTGGTGATCGGAGACATAGCAACGAAGGAATTGCTCCAAGGCCTGATTGGATCGTTCTGCGGCCCCATTGGACTGAGGGTGGTAGGCCGAGGAGAAGGAGAGATGAATCCCCAACTGGGAGCAAAAGGCGCACCAGAACCTGGACACAAACTGACTCCCCCGATCCGACACAATCTCCTTGGGCAAACCGTGCAACCGGAAGACCTCCCTGGCAAAAATCGTGGCCAACTCTTGTGCAGAGGGTAACTTCTTGAGAGGAACACAGTGGCACATTTTGGAAAACTGATCCACAATCATGAGAATGACCGTATGGCCTCAGGATGCAGGGAGGTCCACAATGAAATCCATCCCCAGGTGTGACCATGGGCGCTCCCCGGTGGCTATGGGTTGCAGAAGGCCCAACGGAAGGTGCCGAGGGGACTTACTCTGGGCACAAACGGAGCATGCCGCTACATATGCGGCGATGTCGGAACGTAGGGAAGGCCACCAGAACAGACGTGAAACAGCCCAGGACAGCTGATTCTTTCCAGGATGCCCCGCGGTCTTGGAGTTATGGTAGGTTCGCAACAACCGAGTGCGCAACTCCTCAGGCACAAAACATCTGCCGTTGGGTCTCCCAGAGGGAGCACCAGATTGAGCCGCCAAAATCTGCTCACCCAGGGGAGAGGTCAGGCTGGTGCGAATGGCGGCCAAGATCTGATTCGGAGGTATGACCGAAGTCGGAATCGACTCCTCCCTGGACAGCTCGGAGTACTGCCGTGATAAGGCATCCGCCCTGATGTTCTTGGAACCGGGTAGGTAGGAGACCACGTAATTAAAACGTGACAAGAACAGAGCCCATCTGGCCTGACGTGGTGTCAATCTCTTGGCCTCAGAAAGGTAGGTCAGATTCTTGTTGTCCGTCAGGATGAGGACCGGAACCACCGAACCCTCGAGCAAGTGCCTCCATTCTTTAAGGGCCTGCACGATGGCCAATAACTCCCTGTCACCAATCTGATAGTTGCACTCCGCGGAAGACAGTTTCCGGGAGTAAAACCCACAAGGAAGCAGAGGACCCTCTGGTGTTCTACGCTGAGACAGAAGGGCGCCTACTCCCGTCTCAGACGCGTCCACCTCGAGGACAAAGGGCAACCCAGGGTTGGGATGCGACAGAATCGGAGCCGACACAAAGGCGGACTTTAGAGCCTCAAAAGCTCGGATGGCCTCGAGCGGCCAGACCTGGGAATTACTGCCCTTCCTGGTCAGATCCGTGAGAGGCTTGGCTAGCATGGAAAAGTCCCTGATGAACTTCCGATAATAATTGGCGAAGCCCAAAAAGCGCTGCAGGGAACGAAGACCACTGGGCTGGGGCCACTGTAAGACAGCCGAAACCTTCTCAGGATCCATGGAGAACCCCTCAGCGGAAATGATGTAACCTAAGAAGGTTACCTGGGATCGGTGAAATTCGCATTTCTCAAGCTTACCGAACAGCTTGTTCTCTCGTAACCGTTGCAACACTCGTCTGACATCCAGAATGTGGGCCTCCATGGATTCAGAATATACCAAGATGTCATCCAAATAGACCACCACACACTGCTGCAACAGGTCACGGAAAACATCGTTGATGAATTCCTGAAAGACTGCGGGCGCATTGCACAACCCAAAGGGCATAACCAAGGATTCATAATGACCGGTCCTGGTGTTAAACGCGGTCTTCCACTCATCGCCCGCCTTGATCCTTACCAGGTTATATGCCGCCCTCAGGTCGAGTTTGGTAAAGACCGTGGCCCCTTTAAGGCGATCGAACAGCTCGGAAATCAAGGGTATCGGGTAAGCGTTCTTGATCGTGATGCGATTGAGACCCCTGTAATCGATGCAAGGCCTCAACTCACCGCCCTTCTTTTTCACAAAGAAAAATCCAGCCCCTGCCGGGGACGAGGATTTGCGAATGTGTCCGCGTGAAAGCGCCTCCCTCACGTACTCCTCCATGGCCTCATTCTCCGCTACCGACAGTGGATAGACTTTGCCACGAGGAGGAACGGCACCAGATTGTAACTCTATGGCACAATCGTATGGGCGGTGCGGAGGTAAGGCAACCGCGCGCACCTTATCGAATACATCCCGGTACTCCTCGTATTCAGGAGGCAACAGAGAGTCCGAGGAAGTACACAGCAACTTGACAGACCCATGGATGCAACTAGCCCCACACTGCGGTGACCACGAGAGGATCTCGGCCGATCTCCAATCGAAAGGTACCCCAAGACCACCGAGTAGTGTGGAGACGAAATAACCTGGAGGCAGACCGACTCTCTGTGAACGGCACCAATGGCTATCCCCACTGGAAGGGTCTCATGAGTCACGTGTGGCGGCAGAAGGGGTCTGACGTCTATCGCCTCAAGAGCCAGTGGGGAACCTCGAGCCTGCAGAGGAATGGAATTGGCTGCAGCGAACACCTTATCAATGAACAAACCACCAGCACCAGAGTCCACCAACGCCTGGGTCGTCACCGAGCCCCCGACCCAGGAGAGGACAACAGTGATCAGTGGTTTGTCAACACGGGAAGCCGGGGACGAGGAGACTCCACCCAAGATCTGCCCTCGACAGGATCTCAGGTGCGAGCGTTTCCCGGACGGTTCGGACATGCCAACCGAAAATGCCCACCGAGACCACAGTACATGCATCGGCCCTCGCGTCTCCGGAGTACCCTCTCCCCCTCGGACAGGCGAGCAAACCCCAGCTGCATGGGTTCACCCGCAGACAAGTCATCCGCAGGAGGCGTGGGAGGAGAGGGAGGCACGGGTGGGACAGCAAACGTAGGCGCCAATCTGTTAGAAAACCTCCGCAGGCTCTCCTTAAAGGAAGGTCTCTCCCTGAGTCTGGTGTCAATCAAAATCAGGAAAGAAATAAGAGACTCGAGCTCCACTGGTAGGTCCTTAGCTGCAACCTCATCCTTCAAGGCATCCGAGAGACCATGAGAGAAAGCAGCGACCAGAGCCTCATTATTCCAGCCCACCTCTGCTGCCAGGGTACGAAACTCAATGGCGTATTCAGCTACGGATCGTGAACCCTGTCTGATGGACATAAGGAGCTTCGCAGCAGAGGCAGCACGAGCCGGCACATCGAATACCTTCCGAAGAGAAGCAACAAAACCGGAAAACTCGGCAACCACCGGATTGTTGTTCTCCCATAAAGGGCTGGCCCAGGCCAAGGCCTTGTCCGAGAGCAGCGAGATCAAGAAGCCCACCTTTGATCTCTCAGTGGGAAAGGCATGTGGCAGCAACTCGAAATAAATGCCCACCTGGTTAAGGAAACCTCGGCACTGAGTTGGCTCTCCCCCAAAGCGCTGTGGAAGAGGGGCAGAACCGGTCATACCCCGAAACACCGCAGGTGCAACAACAGGTGTCGGGGTAGACTCTGGCGCAACAACCGGAGCGGCAGTAGGAGCGGGCCCAGGAGCGACAACCGACCCATCGGCAACGGGAGCGAAATGAGCCGTGCGTTCAAACAGGGTTTGCAACGCCACAGCGAACCGACCCAACAGGTGATCCTGCTGATCAAGTCTGGCAACCAGCGTGGGTAGCGAGGATGGCCCTGTACCGTCAGAATTCATGGCTTGGTCCTAATGTCACGGAACCATGAACCAGACGTACAACAAGGGATAAGTGAAAATAAGAAGGCTTTATTGAAAATAAAGCTGTAAAGCAAAAGTCCAAACGGATGGCGAAACCGAAGCAGAGTCTTTGCGAAGCCAGAGGTCAGGAACCAGAAGGGTAGTCAGACGAAGCCAGGATCAGGAACCAGCAGGGTAGTCAGACGAAGCCAGGATCAGGAACCAGCAGGGTAGTCGGACGAAACCAGGATCAGGAACCAACAGGGTAGTCGGACGAAACCAGGATCAGGAACCAGAAGCAGCAGCAGTCTAGAAGCATGTGAACACAGGAGGACCAAGCAAGGAACTGAAGCCACAGACCTCCTATATATATGAGCTGGGCATCCAGCTCCTCCCAGTGGGAAGGAGGAGCCGCAGGGTGGGAGGCTACAAGAAACCCAGAAACCAAGATGGCCGCCAGCACATGTCAAATGAAGGAGAACAGCAAGAAGGTAAGACCATGACACACACATCGGGAACAACACAATAGGCAAGATAATCATCTTAATCAATGCTATTCGATCTGTCTGTGCCAATATCAATTTCTGCCAAGCACTTATCTTGGACTTAACTTTATTCAGAACAGGGGCCAGATTAAGCTAGTAAAACCTATTTATGGGAACCCCAATCTTAACCCCCAAATAATCCAAAGTATCATTAGGTGCCAGAACACGGACTCCCCTCCCTTCATCTACGGCCTTCCGGTTCAGCGGGAGGAGCGATGACTTTGTCCAGTTGATCATATAGCCTGATAATTTACCATAATCCTCTATTACCTCTATCACATAAGGAAGGATTTTCCATCCCTGATCCAGGAACAGAATCACATCATCGGCATATAGGCTTATTTTGTCACTCACTCCCGCCACCCGAAGCCGTCTATACGATTATCTAAACGGATCTTACAAGCCAACGGTTCAATAAAAAGAGCGAAGAGGAGGGGAGACAAGGGGCATCCCTGTCTCATCCCTCTCCGCATCATAACAGGGGGAGAACTGATACCATTGATATTGATACATGCAACCGGCTGTTCATATAGCATTTGGGTAATTTCCATAAATAAATTCCCCAGGCCAAACTGAGACATAGTAGCCCACAAAAAAGGCCACTCCATCCTGTCAAACACCTTTGCGGCATCTAAGGACAGGATGGAGTGGTCTATACTGCCCCCAACAGATAAACCCTATATAGACTCATCTGTATTTGGCGGCCCGGGGTGAAACCCGTTTGGTTGGGGTGTACCAGACAAGCTATAACCCTCTTCAGACGATTAGCCAAAATTTTAGCAAGAATCTTATAATCCGTATTTAGGAGCGATATAGGTCTATATGACCCCATATCGCATGGATCCTTCTCCTTTTTTAACACCAGGATAATCACTGCCATTCTAAATAATGGAGGTAAAGAGCCAAATGCACAGGATTCATTCAAAACTAGAAGCAGGATCGGAAAGAGTGATTTAGAATGATACCTATACAATTCAAACGGCAATCCATCTGGGCCAGGGGATGAGTTATACTTTAGGAATGGAAGTATCGCTTGCAATTCCTCCAAAAGAATAGGGGAGTCCAGCATCTCTCTATCTTGTACAGATAACTGGGTGAGCTCCAATTATTGAAGATATTGATTCATATCACTACGACTAAACATAGAGTCAGACTTATAGAGAGTAGAATAATATTTCACAAATTCCTCCCTAATCTCCTCTGCGGACCTCACCCTATTTCCTTGTGCATTCCTAATTTCCCTTATACTGGTAGCCTCTCTCTGATTGGCCACCAATCGTGCCAGGAACCTGCCCGTTTTACCAGATTCACAAAAGCAATTTTGGCCTTGGAATAGGAGCTTGTGTTGTGCTTTCCTATACAAGAGTGTCTTAAGCTGTAAATTAGCCTCCTTTAACTGATTAATATATTGCTCCTTATGGCAGGCAATTAATACGGCGCGTAGACTCCTTATTGACTCTGTCAGTTGTTGTTCCCTTCGCCGCAATTCAAATCTAAACCTATTAATTTTATTAAAGTATAGGCCCCTTATATGGGCCTTCAAAGCATCCCACACATAATGAATATGTGTTGAGCCTACATTGAAGCCCCAAAATTCCTGTATATCCTGGTCTATTCGGCATTGCTCCCCTATCACATCAAACCAGTGCGAGTTCAGTTTAAAGGTTCTGCCTGAGGCTGGAGCCTCCGCAAACACGATCAAGACTGGAGAGTGATCTGAGATTCCATGAGGTTCATACTTCATTTTCAGAACCCGACGGCTCAAATCCCGGTTTGCAAAAGCCAGGTCAATACGGGACATTGACCCATATAACTGGCTAAAACAGGAGAAAATTTTCTTATTGCCATAGAGGTGGCGCCAGATATCAACCAGCGCCAGCTCCTGGCAAATAGTACTTAAAGGGGATCCAGTCCGACCGTGCCCAGAAAATGCGGAAAACCGATCCAACTCAGGGTCAGGTACTCCGTTGAAGTCACCTGCCACTAGTAATGCACATTGGTTTTTTGTGGCTATATATTTAGCTAACTGTGAGAAAACCGTTGATTTAAATGGTGGAGGAATATAAATGAACGACAATATCATCTCCTGCCCTTTCCAAAACCCGTAGCGGAATACATATCTCCCTTCTTTATCAATCACACTATCTAGAGGCTGAAACTCCATCCCGCGATGGATATATACGCTGACACCTCTTGCATATGAAGAGTAGCAAGCGTGGTACTCAAGAGAAGCCCATTTCCTTTTCAGTGTATAAAGCCTGTCTAATGTTGCATGGGTCTCTAATAGGACCACAATAGCCGGCAAATGACAAACCACAAGATCAAACACCACCGTCCTCTTCACTCTGTCTCCCAGCCCTCTCACATTCCAGAATAGAATATTACACGGCATGTCCTATAAATAAAAGTAGATCCCAGTCCCCCATCTAAAAGAGAGGCACGCATAAGTACGAAGCAAATTACGACAGCCAATCCCTCCCTTACCCCCACCCCGAAAAACCCCCCTACTTGGTTAACAATGCATTTCACAATACCCATCAACCTCTTTCCTTCCTCCAAACCTCCCCCCAGCCATCACCCCTCATTAGCCTCCCCCTCGCCACCTTTCCATCCTCTTTCATAGACCCATCGAATCCAGCCATTGCACCACCTCCGCCTGTGCGGAAAAAAAGCGAACGGAATCACTGTGAACCACCCTCAACTTGGCAGGATATAACATTGAATACTTAATCTTGGCTGCGATCAATCTTTTTTTCACGTCCACGAAAGATCTCCTTTTAATTTGGGTCTCTCATGAGAAGTCGGGGAATATTGATATGAGATTGCCATCAAAGTAAATGTCTGTTACTTCTCTTTTACGTCTGAGAACCCAGTCTCGATCCTTTGAACAGACATATTTTGCCAAAATAGACCTAGGTGGAGCCCCTGGAGGGGGTTTTTTAAAAGGTATTCTGTGTGCCCTTTCCACACAGAAGGTAGATGGATTACAGACTGGCCCTAAGTTTTCAACCAACTATTTTTGGATGAAATTTGAAGGATTATCCTGTTCTACCCCTTCTGGGAACCCTACCAGCCGCAGATTATATCTATGAGACCTATCCTCCAACTCTACCACTTTCTTTTTTAACCAGGAACGATCTTCATCTACTTCTTCTAGTCTCTTTTTTAATACACCATTCTCTAGAGTGACAGAGTTAACTACAGTTTCCAATTCCTTCACTTTTAGTCTCAGCTTTGTCATTTCATCTCTTATTATCGTGACATCTCCCTGTACTACTGCAAGGGAAGAAGCCAATTCTGCAACTGAAGTACTAGTTGAGTTTACTACTCCCAATATATCCTCAAGTTTTTTATTTATATTCTCAAAACCTTCACTCTGGGGCGAACTGGTCTTTAATGAACCCTGTTCTAGCCGGTACATATTATCCGAGCCCAACTTAGCCTGTGGGGCAGCCCTCTGTGTGCCTCCTCTGGTTTTGGGTGGTGGTGACTTCAGAAATTTGTCTAATCGGGCCTGTGGATTCCCCCCCGAACCACTTTTCGGCGAAGACAGTCCTCCTGATTTGCGGTAATTTGGCGGCATTTTTATAACAATTCGTAACTTACAGCTATAAAAGGAAAAAAGAGAAAGTGCTCTCCAAAGCAGGCAATATAAGTTACAGATTTCCAGTAGCAATTCCACTACTAATGCAGGTCTATCTAAATCAATAGCTCATTTAACTATAAGACCCAGGTTTTTTCATACATCTATAAAGAAAATGCCCAGTGACCAATATTGCCGAATACCTAAGTATTCCACAGACCAAGAGAAAAAAAACATTAACCAATATTGTCAGATACATATAGGGGGAAAAACATAAATGCTGGGTAGATACAAAATAACAACACACAGGCTGAATACATATACATATAACCCCCCCCCCCCCCCCCCCCCCACACACACACACACACACACACACACTGATAGGCTGCCTCAGGTTGCCAGAGGACACAGAAAGACCAAGATCCAAAAGCAAGTAGGGCCACTATAAATCTAAATATCTTGTTGAGGTAGGAGTTTATCCACATGACAGTCATGCACACTGAAATCGGATCAGTCATGCACACTAAGTATGCCAACAGGTCACTTGCTGGGCGCACCGTCCTGCATATCAAAATTAAGCCCCACAAGTATGGCCTTTCCAGCCACACCACTGAGTTTTCGGAGCCCCCAAAAAGCTACCTCGCTAGCACCTGATAATTCCCCAAATGCAAGCCGTCTCAAAACAGAAGAAAAAGAGCCGGGGTGCTTGTCAGGCAAGACGTCATGCAGGGGGGGGGCCTTAACGCAGCGAGGTTCATTCCTCCTACTTCACGGCGGCCACCTTTCAGCCCACCGGGATCTCCAATCAGCGCAGACCACCAAGATCTCCAAAAGGCTCCGCAGATGTCCCAAGAGAAACAGGAAAACAAAAAAGAAACCCTGCAGCACCACTCGCCTGGAGGTAAGTGCCGACTCTGACACCACCCGGAGGTAAGTACCCTTGGCACAGCCTCCTTTCACTCCAGCCCAGAGTACCTGCTTCACCAAAAAGTGCAGCGTCCCTTCATCTCAGGACGCATGACCACTCCGCCACCCGATCAACCCCTCTATACTCCACCAGCATCCGGCGGCATGAATCAGGCAGCAGGGATCCGGCAGCAGGCAACAGGAGTCAGGCAGCAGGCACCAGGAATCAGGAAGCAGGGGACAGGCGGCAGGTCACTACTCAGCCGGTCACTTCACAGGCAGCAGGGTGCAGACAGCAGGCAACAAACATCAGGCAGCAGGCGACAGGCGGCGGGTCACAGCCAGGAAGAGGAGCGTCCCAGCATCTCAGGACGCATGCCCGCTCCAAGACAGCTGGGCTCGGCTGATCAAGTCTGGTCAGAGCTCGGCGTTCCACCACATCAAGGCGCGAGGCAAGGAGAGAGAGTAGAGGATGGCCGGAGGAGGATCGCGGCACACATACGTCATGCCGCTACCTGAGCTTTTCCTTGTTTAGCTCAAGTAAAATTATTTTAAAAAGTTATGGATTTCAGAATAAGGCGACTCAAACACAAATATATACATATATTTTTTAAAATAATAAATAGAACATAAAAACAGAAAAAATGAGTGTGGAATTGTTCTTCCTGGAATATATCAGATGAGATGTCACAGAATATTGTGTTGTTAGCTCCTTCCCTGCACATTATGACATCACACACATTATATAAGAGGCTGCAGTGCCCACATTCCGTAGAGTTGTAGTTGGCGTTAGAGGTAAGTCCACCGTGTCCTCAGCTCCTGTTGTGTCCATCATCTTCTTCTATCATGTCTTCTCTTCAGTAATGGCAGCTTCTTTACCTTTCCTCTTCTGCAGGTTTTTTTGGAGAATTGTGTGAGTCGGGTAAGTGGGGTTTGAATCTGTAAAGATCTTCAGTGTCTGAAGGGGTGGGGGTTGGGGGTGTTCAAAGAATTTATAAGAACCCATATTAAAATCCATAATAAGTCCCTTCCCCCAAAGGAGCAAAAAGGTGAAAAACGTCTGTAGTAACTAAACATGTGTACTGTATGTAATAGAGTAATTTCCTATAATCTTCCATGCATAAGGATGCCAGAATATTGGACTATAGTGAGGACAGTATTTCTTCTAGTATTAACTTCTGTCACCAAAATTCTGTTTTGTTTAATGTTATAAAATATATTTATAGGATGGGAGCCAATGAAATGCTGTCCTCTTGCAGCCAATACTAGGGGGAGCTTACCATATTTAGATGTATAAATCCACCACTAGGGGGAGCTCACTGCATTTTGATGTATACAGCCACTACTAGGGGTAGTTCACTGTATTTGAATGTATACAGCCACCACTATGGGGAGCTCACTACATATTGATGTATACAGCCACTATTATGGGGAGATCACTGCATAAATATATATATATACAGCCACCACTATGGGGAGCTCACTGCATATGGATAAATATATAGCCACTACGAGGGGAGAGCTCACTGTATATAGGTATATACAGTCACCACTAGGGGAACCTCAATGCATTAAAGGGGTTATCCTATGACTAATGTAAAAAATGAAAATCAGACATCATATAGAACATGACAGTCTCTTTCTAACAAATTTATAACCAGCCCTGTACCTCACATGGATCCATACATCTCCCCATTCACTGTTCCAATTCCTCTGCTAGATTTGTACCAAGCTGACAGCCCAGGGGGCGGCGTGTCTTTTCTGCTGCAAATCAGAGGGCGTTTCCATGATCTCCCTATTACAACTCAGAAGGCAGTTGAAGGATGAAACTGAGCATGTGTGTCCTTCTCAGTGAGCAGGACAAAGAAATAAGAAAATAACAAACAGCAGGTGGCGCCATACAGATACATTTTATTGAATAACTCAGTGGCTATGCTTTTTGGTGGGACAACCCCTTTAAGATGTATACAACTAGTATTGAATTCAACAAGGGCTATATGAGTCTGTATGTAGATAGCTCCAACTAGTGATGGATTCAGGAAAACAGAATTTTATAATGTAGGTTTAAAGGGGATGTCTGTTTCTTTTATACCGATGGCCTATTCTCAGAATAAATTATCAATATCTGTTCAGAGGGGTCCGACAACTCATACTGCCGTCAGTTAGCTGTTTGGGAGTAGCTCCTCCGCTGAAAGTACATAGTTCTTTCAGTTGTGTATTGGATGTTGCTGGTTATTGCAGTCTTTCCCATTGAAGTGAATGGGTCTAATGCTGCAGTAACCCCAAATTCCCAAACAGTTAAACAGCAGGGAGCTGGGTGTTGGATATCGGCTGATCAGATTTGAAGGTCTATCCTGAAGAATGTCCATCAATATAAAAGAATTAGACAACCATTTTAATTCTTAAGACTATATCTTTGGGTTGTGGGTACTAGTTAAATATATAATGTTTACAAATTATATTCTGTTCTCAAAAAGGATCCAGTAATGAGTTATGACAATTCTTTGTATAGCACCACCTGGTGTTTAAATTATATAGGAATATGCATAATCACCTAATGAGCTGGGTACTGGTGGACAAGTTTAGTCACTCTCCCCACAGACAAGTCTCTGCCTGGTTAGCATCTAGTTTTTTAACATCATATGAACTGCAGACATTACTCATTCTACATGATCTATATAAAGGGCTCATTCACACGACCATATGAATGGGTTGCATGAATTTTGTGGAACAGGTGTGGACCCATTCTTTTCCACTGTATGCTGTCCTCATCAGTAGTTCTGTTCCGTGGTCCCGCAAAAAAGATAGAGGGTGTCCTATTCTTGTCCGCAATAGTAAAACAGATTCCCTTTAGAATGAATCTGTTACCAAGAGACTCACTGTTACACCAAGCACAGTGCCTTGCAGTACTAGCTCACTTGAGTTTAATGATTCCTTTCCTTAGCAATCCAGCAATCCGTTGATACATGCTTCTTTCTGGAGCAAAAGTACTTTTAATCCATGCGAAAATGTGTACTGTGTACTCTTGCTTCTTCTGCTACCTCTGCCAGCCTCTTCCTCGCCTTCTTTATTGAGGTGGTTACATTCCTTCATAGTCATCTAGAGTTGCTTGGACCCACCCTAGGTGCACTTAATGTTTATTTGCATATGGATTAAAAGCATTCTATCTCCAGACTGAAGCCACAGATCATTACATTCAGCTGAGCTAGCCCTTTCCTGGTGATTACTTTAAATTTGGGTCTGATAAATTGAGATGTTCATTACTAAAATCAAAATTGTAAAATAGGTAAAGTAGACATCGATATAACTGAGAGATAAATATGTAAGTGTCTTTGTTGCCCGACCAGCTATACCTTACAACATGGGGTAGTCGGCAGGATTGATGTAAGTATACTGACTGAACAGTAACATCATCCTTCATCCTCTAGGAATTACAGATCTGTAGAGTAGAAAGTTGATGTCCTGGATTCTTATTGTCTTCATTATTCTTTAACAGATTTGAGAAAAAAAAAGGAGGAGGAGGAGATAGAAGAGGCGGAGGAGGAGATGGAGGAGGAGGAGGAGAGGCAGGAGGAGGAGGCGGCAGTGGACGAGGAGGCAAGAGAACATCTGGTGTATGTATCACTGTAAATGATGGTGTAATGATATACAAAAATGTGTAGACCATTGACTGTTACCCCCAATATATCGTCTTTATTGTCCTGGACATTACCTCACATTCTCCCAATAAATAAAGCATCGAGACCTCATCTGTAATCTGCAGAAAATGTGTAAAACCCCTAAAAACATACATTTCTCAAAATCAAATAGTTGCAGCCATATAGTTGGTCACTATCAGACTATAGCACCTCTTCTCATAAATGAGGTAAATTGTATCATCTCTATGGACATGTAAATATAATATATATGTGCTGCCGAAAGGAAATATTTCTACGCCAGATGTTTTATGTCCAGCAGAGTGGGTAACATCATGGAAGAAGAGAACAATGTCTTGGAGGAGGAAGAGGATTTATTAGTTGAGGAGGATAACATCGCAGAGGAGGAAAATGATATATTGGAAGAGGAGGATAACATCGAGGAAGAGGAGATGAGGAGAGATGGGAGAGGAGATGAGTAAGTATACAGTCCACATATAATCAGCAGATTACATTCTAATATAATAGACCTCATTACAATATACAGCATGTACACAACATGGTGCCACATATACCTTGTTATAAACATAGCAACCACTGGAGGGTGCCAGTAATGTAGCAGATTGTACATTACAGAGGTGACATAAGTCTGGTGCAGTGATAACATTGCGAAGATCAATTAATGTTACCCCAATATGTTGTCTTCATTTTCTTGAACATTACCCCAGACAAAGCACCAAGGTCTCATCTATATGGAAAATCTATGTGGAAAATCCCTAAAAGCCTAAATCTATAAATGAGGCCTATAATCTCATCTATATGGATGTGACATAACCTGTAGATACAATATTAATCGACTGCTACAAGGAATTATTTCTATTCAAGAAGTTTTTTATCCAACAGAGGTGGAGAGGAGAACATCGAGGAGGAGGAGATAGCAATGGATGGGAGTGGAGATCAGTAAGTATAGAAGGTATAACACATGGCGACACATATACCCCACTATAAACATAAATACCACTAGGGGGCACCAGTCATGCAGCAGATTATACATTACAGGGGTCACATAATGGGGTATGTGCGGTGCAGGTGATGAGGGGCTCCAGTTATTACACATAAGGGGCTGACTGATTTAGGAGTAGTCCCGTTGTATATGTCTGTGTGTAATAATAGGACAAAAGAAGAGTTGGTGATTATGACCAGAGCTGTGTCTTATATTACAGACGGAGGAGAAACATACTTGACATAGAGTTGGATAACATCAGGTAAGTTATAGAACAATCATGGCTGCAGGTGACATGAGGAACCCGACCTACTGTGTCCTAAGAGCTGCACCTAGAGATATATGACATGTTCTGTGTCCAACAGGGAGGACGATGATGGAGAGGAGGAAGAGGAGGAGTTGGACGGGAGGATAAATGGGTGAGTATAGATGTAATGGGCTGATCATATAGACTTATTGAATCCAGAAAAATATGGTGGCACATATAACGGCTATAAACATACCCACCACTAGAGGGCACTAATAATGCAGCAAATTGTACATTACAGGGGTGACATGAGGGGGTGATTCTGCCCTTTTCTCTAAATATTTATCTGGTGTCGGGAGGGACATGTTATAAATCATATTTTATTGTCGGTGATGATAACCAGAACTTTATCTTATATTATAGAATGTGGAGGATGATGGATAACATCAGGTAAGAACAATCATGGCTGCCGGTGCCCGGAGGAACACGACTTACTGTGTCCTAAAAACTGCACCTAGAGATATATGACATGTTCTTTGTCCAACAGGGAGGACAATGATGGAGAGGAGGAGGAAGAGGAGGAGTTGGACGGGAGGATAAATGGGTGAGTATAGATGTAATGGGCTGATCATATAGACTTATTGAATCCAGAAAAATATGGTGGCACATATAACTTCTATAAACATACCCACCACTAGAGGGCACCAATAATGCAGCAAATTGTACATTACAGGGGTGACATGAGGGGGTGATTCTGCCCTTTTCTCTAAATATTTATCTTGTGTGTGGAGGGACATGTTAAAAATCATATTTTATTGTCAGTGATTATAACCAGAACTTTATCTTATATTATAGAATGTGGAGGATGATGGACAACATCAGGTAAGAACAATCATGGCTGCCGGTGCCCGGAGGAACCCGACCTACTGTGTCCTAAGAGCTGCACCTAGAGATATATGACATGTTCTTTGTCCAACAGGGAGGACAATGATGGAGAGGAGGAGGAAGAGGAGGAGTTGGACGGGAGGATAAATGGGTATAGATATAATGGGCTGATCATATAGACTTATTGAATCCAGAAACATATGGTGGCACATATAACGGCTATAAACATACCCACCACTAGAGGGCACCAGTCATGCAGCAGATTGTACCTTACAGGGGTGATATGAGGGGGTGACTCTGCCCTTTCCTCTAAATATTTATCTGGTGTGGGGAGGGACATGTTATAAATCATATTTTATTGTCGGTGATGATAACCAGAACTTTATCTTATATTATAGAATGCGGAGGATGATGGATAACATCAGGTAAGAACAATCATGGCTGCCGGTACCCGGAGGAACTCGACCTACTGTGTCCTAAGAACTGTAACTAGAGATATATGACATGTTCTTTATCCAACAGGGAGGAAAATGATGTAGAGGAGGAGGAAGAGGAGGAGGTCGACAGGAGGATGAATGGGTGAGTATAGCTATAATGGGCTGATCACATAGATTTAATGAATCCAGAAAAATATAAGGATAAAATATGGTGGCACATATACAGGCTATAAACATAACCACCACTAGAAGGCCCCAATCATGCAGCAGATTGTTCATTACAGGGGTGACATGAGGGGGTATGTGGGGCATAGGTGATATTAGACTTAATATTGGACTTGTATTACACAGTTATATAGGTGGGGTCCTGGGGGCTGGCGCCTAACATCAGGTAAGTTGCTGCTGGGGCTCTGATATTCTGACCTATGTGGTGTGGTTTGTGGGCAGATTAAAAAACAAACTTTTTTTCTTGTCATATTTAATATCAAATGGACACTAAAATGACGCTCCGGCCTCATGTGTGAGGAAATATCCCTCCCTCCACCTATTTCATTGCTGCCCCGAACTATGTGGCCCTATGCAGGACCCCAGTAAAACTAATAGAAGACAATGTTTTCTGCGCTTTGGAGTCCCTGCTCTGCTGACTCCATACACTTCTAGAAGTGCTATGACAATTAATGGGAGGGGGGGGGGGGGGGGTACTGAAAGTAAACTTGGGGATACCTCTGTGTATTTAACCTTTTTCAGTCTCTATTTTTAGATTGAGTCTTGAACCCAGGACTTTCTGTATTATAGTCAAAGAATCTAACAATTGAATTATAGCCTTTTCCCTATTTGCATTTGCTAAATGTTTTAAAATCTTTTAAAGAAAAAAAACCTGTATCCTTATATACTGGTAGTGGAGGTAGATAATAACATTGCTGAGAGAGTAAGGTAAGTGTAGACTTCATCTATAATGAGCTGATTATATACAGACAGTGTACATATACAGTATCTCACAAAAGTGAGTACACCCCTCACATTTTTGTAAATATTTTATTATATCTTTTCATGAGATAACGCTAAAGATATGACACTTTGATACAGTGTAAAGTAGTCAGTGTACAGCTTGTATAACAGTGTAAATTTGGTGTGCTCTCAAAATAACTCAACACATAGCCATTCATGTCTAAACCACTGGCAACAAAAGTGAGTACACCCTTAAGTGAAAATGGCCAAATTGTGTCCAAAGTGTCAATATTTTGTGTGGCCACCATTATTTTCCAGCACTGCCTTTACTCTCTTGGGCATAGAGTTTACTAGAGCTTCACAGGTTGCCACTGGAATCCTCTACCACTTCTCAATGACGACATCACGAAGCTGGTGGATGTTAGAGACCTATCACTCATCCACCTTCCATTTGAGGATGCCCCTCAGATGCTCAGTAGGGTTTAGGTCTGTAGACATGCTTGGCCAGTCCAGCGCCTTTACCCTCAGTTTCTTTAGCAAGGCACTGGCCGTCTTGGAGGTGTGATTGGCGTCGTTATCATGTTGGAATACTGCCCTGCAGATCAGTTTCCAAAGGGAGGGGGTCATGCTCTGCTTCAGTATGTCACAGTACATGTTGCCATTCATGGTTCTCTCAATGAACTGTAGCTCCCTACAGCCAGCAGAACCTATGAAGCCCCAAACCATGACACTCTCACCACCATACTTGTCTTTGTACTCCTCACCTGCTTGCCGCCAAACACGCTTGACACAATCTGAACCAAATAAGTTAATCTTGGTCTCATCAGACCACAGGACATGGTGCCAGTAATCCATGTCCTTAGTCTGCTTGACTTCAGCAAACAGTTTGCAGGCTTTCTTGTGCATCATCTTTAGAAGAGGCTTCCTTCTGGGAAGACAGCCATGCAGACCAGTTTGATGCAGAGTGCGGCATGTGGTCTGAGCACTGACAGGCTGACCCCCCCCCACCCCTTTAACCTCTGTAGCAATGCTGGCAGCACTCATACGTCTGGTTTGGAAAGACAACCTCTGAATATGACGATGAGAACGTGCAGTCAACTTCTTTGGTTGACCTTGCAAGGCCACTTCTAATTGGAACCTGTCTTGATAAACCGCTGTATGGTCTTGGCCACCGTGCTCCAGCCAGTTTCAGGGTATTGGCAATCTTCTCATAGCCTAGGCCATCTTTATGTAGATCAACAATTCTTTTTTTCAGATCCTCAGAGAGTTCTTTGCCATGAAGTGCCATGTTGAACCTCCAGTGACCAGTATGAGAGAGTGTGAGAGCGATTACTCCAAATTTAATACACCTGATCCCCATTCACACATGAGACCTTATAACACTAAAGAGTCACATGACACCGGGAAGGAAAAATGGCTAATTGGGCACAATTTGGCCATTTTCACTAAGGGCTGTATTCACTTTTGTTGCCAGCGGTTTATACATTAATGGCTGTGTGTTGAGTTATTCCGAGGGCACACAAAATGTACACTGTTATACAAGCTGTACACTGACTACTTTACACTGTATCAAAGTGTCATATCTTCAGTGTTGTCCCATGAAAAGATATAATAAAATATTTATAGAAATGTGAGGGGTGTACTCACTTTTGTGAGATACTGTATATAGTGATGTCATTGAAGTTCATACATTGACCTCAGAGCTATGTTTTCTATTACAGACAATTACAAAATGAAGTGGCACAAGAACCGCCAAGTGAGGAGTCCACCCAGTAAGTACAGGGAGCCAAAAGGACTGAATTTGCACTGCTGGGGCTGGGTTTTATATCCGCGTGCATTATCTGTACCCTAAGATCACTGGATCTGTGAAATATTTCACCATTACTTCTTATCTTTCCCCAACATCAGCGGAAGCAGCGAAGGAGAGACGAGGAAGATATCAAGGTAAAAGTGTTATATCCACTCATACAGGGTCAAGGGCGTAAAATACTGGGCCCAATAGCAAACTGCTTAAACCCTCTAGTTGAGCTCTATGCTTTATGTCTGGAAAACATGCTTAGGCTAGTGCATGTTATGTCCGGCAGGCTGTTCTGGCAAGGATTAGGTCGTCGGCTCTTTCTGTATCCGGCGTTGCTGGAAGCTATAGCGTTGCCATTTGGCCTCATTAACTATAAAGGGGACTGGTTGAGATCTGGCAGCAACCCAGCAGATATGCCGATTTAAATATATACCAGGTTGCGGCTGGATCTTTGCCGGTCCCCATTATAGTTAATAGGTAGGCAATGCTGTAGTTTCTGAAAATGCTGAATACAAAGAGCTGACAGGCTGTTTCCAGCCTGAACAGCCTGCTGTATGTAACAACCGCTAGTGTGAAATTAGTCTTATTCATTATCATAGACTTGGACTGAAATTCTGTACAAGTCTATGATAGAAATTGTAACAATGTTTCTGTTTAGGCTGTGATTATCCACCCAACCCCTCCCAGAAGAAGGTTTGAGTTCAGCTAGAAATTGTAAATAGTCAGAGCCTGTAGTTGTCTGCAGATAAGGACCAATGTTTAGTAGAACAGACTCTGCCAGTCTGCAGATAGGGACCAGAAGAAGATGCTGAGTTGGGGATGCTGAGCCACAGACCCCTGACCAGAGAGTCAGCTGTATGACTCTGGGGCACCAGCCTTTGGCTAGGGTATCAGCCTTTTGAGAGAGGGACAGCTAGCTCAGGCCTTTCCTCTGCATGAAACCTTCTCCTACCTGGGAGATTACTGGAAAAGCCAGATAAGTGCCTTGCCTGCATTGTTTTACACTTGATTTGCTCCAGTAAAGAATCACACTGGTTTACTGCAGACGCTGACTCTCTGGACTTATTTCCCATTGGGGTGAACTACTCCTTATAATCCCTTCAGAACAGCTGCAACATGTCGTGACACCTCAGTGGTGTATAGGGACTCAGTGTAGCATTGGGGTTACCCCAAACCCGGCCACTGCACATTCAGTCATTTATTTGCACTGTCCACCAGCCATGATGATAGAGGATCCTACAGCAGGACTCCACATGAACAGCAATTTTATTAGGACACTACCTCAGAGAATGAAATTGTCCAAAATGGACAACCATTTTAATATCCCATCCCCACACCAGTCTGAACCCTCTTTAACAGTCACCTTTGTCAACACAAGACTCTTCTCCTCTCATGAAAACTTCACGTTTGTTATTTCTTTAGATTTTTCAGATGTCTCTTATTCTGCTGCTGCAGTGTGGACACCATGGATTGAAGAAAGGCCAGACATCAGACTCCAACGGCCCTAAGTCCCCATAGTCTTTTTTAATAAAAAGTTGTTTTTTTTCTGTCATGTTAAATAAAATAGTCTACTTACATATAGACAGACATGGACAGAGTGCCCTAAGGCTAGTATCCAGCCCGCTTTCCCTACCTACTTGCAGTTCAAGCCCTAGATAGCTTGACCACAACTGGTCAACGGCCCCTATGCTATGTAAGGGCAGAGATGGACTAACGAACAAAAACAGACAAACACAATACAGAGTGGTATGTAAATGGTTAAAAAGCAGTTGGGATACACAGTCCTAAATGAGAGACAAAGAGTGGTTTGAATACAATCCGAGATCAGAACCAGATGGACTATGCAGTACCAAATGAGATACAGTGAGCGGTCAGAAGACAAGCCGAGGTCAGAAGCAGGAGCAATCCAAGTAACCACAGGAGCAAGATCCGGGAACACAGCTAGTGAGTCAAAAACTATCACTGGCACTGGTGTATGGCCAGGAAGACATTTAAATACCGCGTCGAGGACCTAGATCGGTGCTCCATTAGTAGAAACCTTAGGACACACTATTAGAGCAGCTGAGCAATAAGCCCACTATTAATCTACCCTAGCACACGCCAGCTGCAGAGAGAAACAGAGCACTGCATCCTGTTGCTAAGGATGCGTTGGCGTCACCAGGGGGCGTGGCTCAGCAGCACGTCTCTCCCTGCGTGGCCATGCCAAGGCTGAGGAAGATCTTTACCTGACATCACAGCATCATATGACAATGCCACCCTCTGTCCTGGTTGAATCATGTGCTGTGCAGCGCCACCACACGAGAAGTCACACTAAGATAATAGACCGCTGAGGAAGGCCTTGATAGGCCTAAACGTTTGGTCGCCAAATCTATTGAATGTTACAACTTTTCTTCTGAAATGTAACTGGATCATAAATCCCATGTGATGTAACATTAATAAATGCCATAAATTGCATACAAAAGAAGCTGTGTGCCGCAATTCTCTATTATTTAACACAAACTTACTGCTGACACCCTCTCCCCTCTGTCGGGGGCTCTACTTGTATATAAGTTTAATAGAACAGGTTCTGTAGACATCTATGTGGAATCAGCTGGCGACGGTGTAAAAGGAGTGCGCTTCTTCTTGACACTAACATCGACCTGTAAGGATGAGTTCATACTTGAGTTATTTAGTCAGTTTTGGCCCCGTGACTGCCCTAATAAGTGAAGTGTGCAGTGATTCTAAGGCTACTTTCACACTAGCGTTCGGAGCGGATCCGTCTGATGTTTCATCAGACGGATCCGCTCCGATAATGCAGACGTTCGCATCCGTTCAGAACGTAGAAAATTTTCTAAGTGTGAAAGTTGTCTGAGCGGATCCGTTCAGACTTTACATTGAAAATCAATGGGGAACGGATCCGCTTGAAGATTGAGCCATATTGTGTCATCTTCAAGCGGATCCGTCCCCATTGACTTCCATTATAAGTCTGGACGGATCCGCTCGCCTCCGCACGACCAGGCGGACACCCGAACGCTGCAAGCAGCGTTCAGGTGTCCGCTCACTGAGCGGAGCGGAGGCTGAACGCTGGCAGGCGGATGCATTCTCAGTGGATCCGCCTCCACTGAGAATGCATTGGGGCCAGACGGATACGTTCGGGGCCGCTCGTGAGCCCCTTCAAACGGTGCGCACGAGCGGACACCCGAACGCTAGTGTGAAAGTAGCCTAAGAGCGACGCCTGTCATCTGCATGTCATACGGACTCACAGTATTATTTCACTACCAAAACAGACTCCCTATGTGTTACTACAAGGCACAGTGTTCTACATCACTATAAAGACTCTCAGCAGCCAGAAAATAGCTGTTTTTAACGCGATTCGCCGCAAATAAATTCGAAGAATCAAGTTATTGAAAAATTCACTCATCTCTAATATATATATATATATTAACAGATTAAGTATGAATGGCGTAGTAAGTGAACAAGATAAAGGCGGCGATATTTAGACCGCCTGTTAAGACTGAGCCAGACACACAATAAATATATATACATATATTAACAGAGTAAGTATTAATGCTGCAGCAGGTGAGCGAATTAAACGTGGCAATACATTAGACCACCTTTTGAGACTAAGGGTACTTTCACACTAGCGTTATTCTTTTCCGGTATTGAGTTCCATCACAGGGGCTCGATACCGGAAAAAAACACTTCAGTTTTATCCTAATGCATTCTGAATGGAGTGCATTCCGTTCAGTATGCATCAGGATGTCTTCAGTTCAGTCCCTATTATAGTATTTGGCCAGAGAAAATAACGCAGCATGCTGCTGTATTTTCTCTGGCTAAAATTCCGGAACACTTGCCGGAATTACGGATACGGCATAAATTTCCATTGAAATGTATTAGTGCCGGATCTGGTACCAAGTGTTCTGGAAAACCGGATCCAGTTTCCTGGTCTGCACATGCACAGACCTTTAAAAATGTGAACAAAATAAATACCGGATCCGTTTTTCTGGATGACACCGGATCCAGGAATTTCAATGCATTTGTCAGACGGATCCGCATCTGGATCCGTCTACAAATAATATCCGGCAACGGAACTGCCTGCCGCATCCTCACAACGGAACTGTTAAAGTATCCTAAGTCTGATGCACAACAGTATGGCAGGCGCAGCACTATGAAGTGCCTTTTGCGCTGTGGCATTAGAAGAATTTTGGTATCTCTGACTTTTAGTCTAACCATACTGTCCATTACTCTGTAATTCCTCTAGCACCATTCTATGGAAGCAGTAGGTTTAACCCCTTAGTGACCAAGCCTGTTTGGGCCTTAATGACCAAGCCAAATTTTGGAAATCTGACATGTGTCATTTTAGCTTAGAATAACTTTGTAACGGTTTTGCACATCAAAGTAATTCTGACATTGTTTTCTCGTCACATATTGTACTTTACTTAGGTGGTAAAATTCTACCGATAAAATATGCGTATCTTTATTAAAAAAGGGAAAATTTATTAAAATTTGTAAAAATTGGCACATTTTCCTATTTTCAACTGCAATATTTCATATACATACATAAATACTATTCAATATTTTTTTATCAGAAATATATTTCCACATCTTTACTTTATTTTGGCTGCACTCACAAAATTTTTTTACTTTTTTTATTTTTTTTATTTTGGAGACTTTACATTTTAACATAAATTTTAAATTTTTTGAAGTACATATTTTTTCCTGCAGAGGCTTATAAGTGTCAGAATAATAGAACCCCCCCAAAAGTGAACCCATTTTAAAAACTAGGCCCCTTAACGTATTTATCTATGGGTGTAATGAGTTTTTTGACCCACTAGTTTTTTAAAGAAATTAATGCTAAGAAGGTGAAAAAAAATTTAAAGTGTCAATTTAAAGACAGATTTTTTTCTACAGAGCACATGAAAATGAAGATGTACACTCCAAAATGTATCACCCCGTTTCTCCTGTTTTCAGAAATACCCCCATTGTGGCCCTAATCCTCTGTCTTGAAAAACGGCAGGGCCCAAACATAAAGGAACACCCAGTTGTTTCCAGAACACAAAATTTGCTTGAAAATGGTTCAGGCCCCATTGCACACTTGTAATGGCGTTGAGCTGCCAAAACAATAGAAAACCCCCATAATGGACCCCATTTTGAAAACAAGACCCCCTAAGGTATTTATCTAGGGGTGTAGTGAGCATTTAGACCCCCTAGTTTTTTGTAGAAATTAATGCAAAGCAGGCGGAAAAAAATATATTTTTCTTTTTTTACACAAAAGTGTCAATTTAAAGACAGATTTTTTTCTACAGAGCACATGAAAATGAAGATGTACACTCCATAATGTATCACCCCGTTTCTCCTGTCTTCAGAATTACCCCCATTGTGGCCCTAATCTTATGTCTTGACAAACGGCAGGGCCCAAACATAAAGGAACACCCAGTTGTTTTCAGAACACAAAATTTGCTTGAAAATGGTTCAGGCCCCATTGCACACTTGTAATGGCGTTGAGCTGCCAAAACAATAGAAAACCCACATAATGGACCTAATTTGGAAAACTAGACCCCCTAAGGTATTCATCTAGGGGTGTAGTGAGCATTTAAACCCCCTAGTTTTTTGTAGAAATTAATGCAAAGCAGGCGGGAAAAAAAATAATTTTCATTTTTTACACAAAAGTGTCAATTTAAAGACAGATTTTTTTCTACAGAGCACATGAAAATGAAGATGTACACTCCAAAATGTAAGGAAACTTATCAGAAAAGGTAAAATTAATTCCAATGTCTGGAAAAAAAATTGGCTCCACGACCCATCCCAAAGGGATCCCTCCCTCCCTCCCTGGAAAGCCCACAAACTAAACAGAAAATAAGAATAAATTGAATTCCTGAACCCCCCCCCCCCCCCTCCCGTTCTTTTTGGTATTAAATAAAATTAATAATTCGCAACCGTATGGTACGTTTCAAAGCAGGGGTAATTACAGAGGCCTGGTTGTGATGTGCAACTGGAGCAGTAAATCCGGGTGTCCCTCCTCCTTCCATGTTTGCTACACACCCGGCATCTTTTCTGTGGATAAGTTTTGCTGGTAGTGGCAGGGAAGGGGTGAGGGAAATGGCGTTCTGAAAGCCTTCGAACGTCCTCTGATTCGAAGGCTTGCCTAGGTACGGGGAACTCAAACAG
Source organism: Bufo bufo (assembly GCF_905171765.1). Classification (NCBI taxonomy): domain Eukaryota; kingdom Metazoa; phylum Chordata; class Amphibia; order Anura; family Bufonidae; genus Bufo; species Bufo bufo. The sequence goes on along the minus strand of NC_053391.1, from coordinate 568,728,697 downwards.
GAGACTCTCAATCACCTTCTCCTGGTACTCGAGGAAGTTGAGGTTTCCCTGGGACTTTTTAAATAAAATAAAACTATTGTAGGTATCAATCTGGATGAGGTAGATTGCTACCTTTTTATACCAGGCCCTGTTTTTTTGCTTCACCAGGTAAGGGTGAAGCACCTGGTCCGAGGGGTCTACACCTCCCATAAATTTATTGTAGTCTGTCACACAGACTGGTTTGTGCTTATCCGCCGTAGCCCCCCCTCTCTCTAACTGCCACTGTGGTGTCTGCATGCAAGGTGGTCAGCATGTAGACATCCCTCCTGTCCTTCCATTTCACAGCAAGCAGCTGGTCACTTGCGAGGGCGAAGGATGTTCCTTTCTCCAAACGTTTCGAGACCAGCGTTTGTGGGTATCCAACTCTATTTTTGCAGACTGTCCCACAAGCCCCTGTGTTTGCAGCATGGGTGGATTTATAAAGGGGTATACTGGTATAAAAATTATCTGTGTACACATGGTACCCTTTGTGCAGGAATGGCGCCAATAAATCCCACACAATTTTTCCTGATGTCCCAATATTTTCAGGGCAGCCTGGGGGGTTAAGTTGGGAGTCTCTGCCCTCATAAATAGACAGACCACAGGTGTAGCCGGTTGTGCTCTCGCACACCTTATACAATTTTACCCTATATCTGGCACGCTTGGAAGGAATATATTGACAGAAGGAAAGGCGGCCTTAAAAACTAAAAAGGGACTCATCAACGGATAATTTTTTCTCAGGGGTATATAATTTCAAGAATAAATCTGTAAGGAGGGAAATAAGGGGTCTCAATTTATTTAGGCGGTCGAAGGCTGGGTCAGTTCTGGGGAGGACTTGGGAATTGTCAGAAAAATGCATGAACCGCATTAGGACTTTATATCGGTTACGGGACATAACTGCTGCAAACACAGGGGTTGAGTGGACAGTACTTGCAGCCCAATAGGATCGGACAGAGTTTTTCTTTACAATGCCCATGTCCAGGGTAAGCCCCCAAATTTTTTTTATTTCAGGGACACTTGTGGGGGTCCACCGTCTTACATAAATAGACGTGGGCTTTTGTACAGCAAACTGTGTGGCGTACAAATTAGTTTGCTGCACAATTAACTCAAGGACGTTATCATCCACAAATAAATGAAAAAAATCATAAGGGGTAAAATTGCCGACATCCACATTAATTTGGGGAGCGGATAAAAATTGGGGTACTTGGGGGAAAATGAAGTGGCAGGAACCCACGTAGCAGAAGGGACGGGACCGCTGGGTGGAGAATGAGAGGAGGTGGCGACTTCTACCACCATAGGGCTATGGGGTCTGGGGATGAATCGGAGTCCCCGCTATCTGAAAATATTTCCGCCTCTGAAGCGGTGCCAGATTCAGAGTGTTTAGAGCAGAGAAATTCGTATGCCTGCTCCGCACTTAACAATCTCCGAGCCATTTATTTTTTTCTGTACAGCTCAGAAAGAAATTAAAATAACTGACCGTCCCTAAAAATGACTGACACCCACCGACTGACTGACACCCACCGACTGACGGAGTGACACCCACCGACTGACGGAGTGACACCCAACAACTCACTGACACCCACCGACACCCAACAACTCACTGACACCCACCGCCAGTAACAGACGGACACAGGGTCCCTAATAAAGATAATTGACCGTAACTAATAGACGTCTAATGACGGACACCTAATCACGGACACCCACTGACCGCCAGTTACTGACGGACAGTTTATAATTAGCTTTTTATTCTTTTTTTTTTCACAGTATGTATTCACAGAGCCAGGACAGAAGTCTGATCTCTCTCTCTCCTCACAGAACAACTGCGCTGAGGGGAGAGAGAAGCACAGCCCCTGTCCTGGCTCTGTTTTGTAAATATAATGGATGTGATCTCCATGATAGGTTTATCATGGAGACCACATGATCAGGGACCATTATTATTGGTCCCTGATGGTTACTGTGCTGAAGGCAGATCTTCAGCACAGTAACCAGTGCGCATGTCTGCGCCATTATTTTATTTATTAGATAGGGGGGAACCCCCAATAACTTTATTGAAATATATCTGAGGGCCATATTGCCCCGATCAGGGTGCTGGGGGACCCGATTGGGGCATAATTTGAACTTCTCTCTCATCTCCTGAGGAGAGAGACCCTACAGAGAGCGGCGGCAGCCGGCTTTAAATCTGCGCATGCGCCGGGCCGCTGCTGCCATCTTCCTTGAGGGTAAGGGGGGGTGAGGATCGGGACCCAGCTTAGGACCTGAAGCGCTGGGGGACCCGATCCTAGCACCGGAGACTTTCTCCCTCCTCTCTTACATGAGAGGAGGGAGAAAGTTTAGTGCAGGTATCTCCGCTGCCGGCATTTTCGGTGATCACCGTGATAAAGTGTGTCACAAAGATCACGTGATCAGAGACCGCTTGTCTCTCTTGAGTATCTGTACTCTAACTTTAAGTTATTTAAGCACTTTATGATCTCTCTGAGAGGTATATCTGAGGTTAACAAATAGTTCCCTTGCTCTACTTGGTTTGTAGTTTGCTCTATACAATTGCTTATGATCTGGTATGAACAGTTCGCATTTGTATGCAATTTGTTTGGATTGTATGATTCTATGGCTCAATAGTTCGTTTGTATGCAATTTGCAATTTGTATGGTGGAACTGTAAGTAAACATACATATAACCAGTTCAGTATACAGTTCTAATCCCTATATTAGAATATGTTTTAAATACCTATGTTGGCCTCTTGGTTCCATAAAACACCGCTCTTAGTGGAGTGTGTGTCTGTTCAGCTCCTCTCTCTGGTGAATGGTAATGATTCCAGCAGCTCCTGCTAGGGGGATTTCCCACATAAGCTGTGTGTAAGGCTGGCTGTAATTGGTCAAAACTCAGCCACGGACAAGAAAAGGCTATTATAGTGCCAGCCATGTGCAGTCCGCAAAACACTGAATGAACCCTAAGAGATAGCTAATGGTGGTGGGTCCAGTCATAATATAAAGTGATATGCCCTCTTCAGCTCCACCATTGTACACACAACTGATAATCTTTTATACCCAATCTACAGTATGTAATAGTGCAGGACACTGCTATATCAAACCCCAGCACTAGAGGGTGCCCCACCACAAGCAATAGTAGAATTCAACTTCTATCAATGTGCACACCATGTAACACAAAAACATCTGCCCTTCATTCACAGATCCAGGATGAGCTACAAACACCATGGGGTCTAACAAGAAACCCTTTAATAACAGGATAATGAGAGGACAGGTCATCGCCTCTGGCCGGCTCAATATTCCTGAAATACTCTGTGCTTCTTAGGGACCCTGCTACTTCCTCTATGTAACTCTCAGTCAATACCTCCCACAAATTCCAAAATCATCACTTGCCCTCCTGACATGCTCTGTGCTGCTAGGGCTCATTTCATGCCACTACAAACATTTGTGACCATTCATCATAACTCTTTCATCATCACACTGTCATGGATGTAATAGGGGAGAACACCAGAAGACAACAAGAAGGAGGGTAAATACACTAGGCCACTACCATCATGAGATCAGCACTTTCCTATCCTGACAAACTTTGTGTTGTTGAGAAGTCACCCTGGTCTCCATTTCCTCCCCACATCCTGATACTGCTCCTGTCACAGCCCTGTCCTCACTAACATCCTTAAAGGGGTTTTCCGGGATTTTTTTTACTGATGACCTATCCTTAGGATAGTTCATAAGTATTTGATCGGTGAGGGTCCGACGACCAGGACCCCCGCCGATCAGGTGTTCAAGAAGGTAGTGGCTCTCTTTTGATTGCCACAACCTTCGCTCTGCTTTTCCTAGGCCAAGTGACATCATGTTTATCGTTTAAGTGGCCTAGGAGCAGCTCAGCCCCATTCAAGTGAATGGAGCTGAGCTACAATACAAATCATCAGCTATACAATGTACAGAGCTGTGCTTGGTAAGCTGTGAGAAGACATTCTCAAATAGCTGACCGGTCGTCAGTAAAAAGAATCTCAGAATTTTTTTTAAAATCAGTGGATAGGTCTACCCCAAAAGATCTGCACACTCTTCTCCTTCAATCCTTTGTGCTGCAATGAAGCAACCTTTAAATAGCTGAATAACTGATTTATTAGCTTTTTCCTTTCCTGATACAGGCAAATATTAAGAAGTCCAGACCTGCTATCTGCTGAAGCCTATTAGGCCATGCCACAGTAAACCAGAAAAGTATAATACACTGCATTTTCTATGGAGAGGGGAACAGGGTTAGGACGCGTTCATTAAGCCTCCGTGTTTACTCTGGTTCCATAGCCACCAGTACTAGGCACATTTATTCTCCACTAGGTTGACCGTATTCCTTTCCTGTATCTAGCAGATCACCTGCTCTGATCCTCTTTGTCAAGCACACATACAGGAGCTTGTCCTCGATCCGCCCGTTCCGCAAAAAAATAGGACATGTTCTATCTTTTTGCAGAACGGAAGTACGGGACAAAACTCCCCAGAAGCACTCTGTTCCGTTCCATGCTTCCGTTCCCTATCTCCGGATTTGCGGACCCCTTGAAGTGAAGCCCATGGAACGGCGCCCGTGTATTCTGTATTGATCATGTGCAGGAGGTCTTACCCTGATACCTGTTTGCAGGAATTCTCAGATAGGGATTATGGACACCAGGACTTCTATTAGCCAATGGTGATGTCACGGATGAAGTTAGCAGATAGCTGGAACATATAAATAAACAAGCGACTGGCTTGATCCCAAACTAAGGAGCTTATAGGTGAGCCCTATAAAACCCTAAGAGCTCGCCCTGACTGCTATGCACATGCAAGGGTCTGTATGATAGACAATTGCATGCCCGCGTACCTAATCCTATGTGACACCTGAAACCCCTATAATAGTGAGGGGACACGACCACCGGCTCCCTGCACTTAATACGGACGGAGTCAGGGTCACCTAGAATCAAGCCAGCAAGGAAACACAATAAAGTAACAGACTTATCTGAACAAACAGCAGAAGCAGCCTCCAGCCATGAACACCTCATCCAGGAAGTAGTATAAACCGCAAAGTGAGGCAGTATGGGAGGGATTATAAAGGAAGACGATTAGTCAAAATAAGTGACACCTGGCAGAAGGAAAGGAGATGAGAAAGTGAAACCAAAAGAAAAAGAACATCATACAAGAGGTAGAGAAGAACGTCTGCCAGATCATCTCACAGAACTGTCGGTGACAGGTGAATTAGGGAGACGATCAGTACAGGTTGCCCGTTATGGGTGCTTCTCCACTTTTAACTAGTATTTACCAATAAAGTTTATTATTTTCTTTTAGTGTCTCTACAGGCAGTGATCATAATAATAATTTTTTGAGAAGTACAACCTTTTATCTGCATACCTGTGACAATTATATAATGAAAAAGACAATACATAAAACCTTTTCACTATAAAATGTTCTATAATTATTTAAACTGAGAGATTATCACATTATTTTAAAAAATAAGCCTTTGTACAGATCCATCCAAGTAAAATTATTATTATAATATATATAAGTATTTATTTTTATTTTAGAAACCACAATATAAATACGTGATCCAATAGTAATCAAATCAGTCTACATAATATGACAATTATCGACATCATTATACCTAGATTATACAGATCACTATAAGTTCACACTTAATATAGTAACAAATGTAATTATACCCTCCCCCCTTCCCCCCCATTGGCTGCCGTCCACTGCATTCAATCGACTATAACATAATGACAACATTAATATAGCTACGCAGTCATGCGTGCCACCCTCCGTTTCCTTTCAATATCCTCATATATTCTAATTTGTTGAAGGTATAGGCACCACTCACTTGTCGAGGGCTGGGAGACAGAGCCCCAATGCTTGATCAACATAGCTTTAGCCACCATCAGTCCCCTCATCCAGATCTGTATGACCCGGAGCGGGGTTTCCATTTCTGACACATAGTATCCCAAAATCACTGTCAACATCCCCGGGTTATAATTCATCGAAGACTCCTATTGTAGGGTAGAAAAGACCTGCTCCCAATACTTTTTTATTTTACTACAACTCCAAAGCAAATGGACATAGTCCGCATTCACATATCTACATTTAGGGCAGCAACAATCCCGGCCTTTATTTTGGGGGAATTTTCCTTGGATTTTTGGCGTATAATACTGTGGCGAAACCAACCTCGCCACGGTGTTTTGGAGGGGGCTGTTTGCCAGCCTCCTGCCCCAGGATTATGGCCCATTCTAACTTTGAAGGAGAAGACAGACCGGCCACACAGCTTAAATCTGTGGAACTGTTTTGGGCAGGAAAACCATGCTTGTGGCCGGCAAATGTGACTTCCATGGAATTCGGGAACCCCTGCTCGGATCTGGGTGATTTTTGGATATGTTGTTCACCCAGATCAGAGCTATCCATGGATGTATACATTATGGGGATGTGTGGGGTTTTGAGGTGTTTTCTGTGTGTTGGGAAAAATGTGTGTTTTCTGTCTGGTAGTGATTAAGTTAGCCCATTACGTTTGGTAATTGTATTTTGTGGATTGCGTCTCAGACAATGCCAGTGTGTTTGTTAATTGTGTACAATTGCTGGGAAGGTTTGAATACTGTAAATGCATGTGATTGGCTGTTTTTACAAAACCCTGTGGGTGGTAACCTTGTTGGAAGATGTGTATAAATCAATGCTTGTGTGTTCAAATAAAGAGAGTTACTGCTTTGCCCCTTTTTGAAGTCTTGGCTCATGTTTGGGGGATGGGATAACTACACTCTTGGGGATTGCTATATCATAATACTCCCCTGAGTATAAGCTCTTGTAAGAGCTAGTTCCTTGTTCCTATCTCTGCATTTAGGAGAGGTTCACCCACTGGAGCCTGGAGCCTTGTCGTAGGTCCAGGGTGGGTAGGAGACGGCGAGACCTCCACCAAGCTTCGGCGCTTCGTGGGGTCTGCAGTGCTGACGGTGTCAAGTGGAGTGCTTGGAGTCCTCTGGAAGCACTAGGAGCCACTATCAACGGAGGTACCCGGTCGGGGTGCTAGGCGTTCCGTTACAAATACAATCGATGCAGGATCTTAAATTGAATTAGTCTATGAGCATTGGAAACTGTAGCCTTTCTCACGTTCCTATAAATAGTAGACCACTGTAGTGGAGAGCAATTTAACTCTTGCTTTCACTTACTTGGGCTTTTAAAAGGTGTTACAGTTGCCAGTGCCATTCAGAGTTTAGCGTATAATCTAGATATCTTTACCTTCTCATACTTCTGAGCATCACAATAATCAAAAAATAAATTCTCTCATGGAAAAATACAGCCCCTATTCCTAGAGGCTTCAAATGTATGTTTTAAGCGTGAATACATAAACAAATCTAATGGTGAGCTATGAGTGAAACCAAATTCCCAGAGCGATTTAAAATGACCCGAATAAAAAAGGTGAGACACCTTATTGATACCCTTACGTAACCAATAACCAAAATCTGTAATTTTGAAGAATTCCACCAGCCCCTTGTTCTCCCACAGAGGGGTGAAAGCAAAAGGACTGGAAACTTTAAGAATCTCCTTCAGCTTGTTCCAAACCCTCTGTAGTGAGCAAGGGATCAGCAAAGACTTCCTCATTCCCATATACCCAGTCTCCAAACATGCAAAAATATTCTCTATTGGTTTATCCATAACTTTAGTCAAATACCGTGAAAGTAAACTCTCTTTCAAGTGACAGCAATGCTGAATCTGTGCACATAAATAATAACCTTGAAAAAAGGAAGTGACAACCACCCATCTGCCTCCGACAACCATAGGTATCTCTGCTTTATACGCACCCTCTTCCTTCCCCAGATTAGGTCGTTAATCAGAATCTCCAATCTATGAAAGAAGATATCATCGATCCAAATAGGGGAAGCACACATCGGGAACAACACAATAGGCAAGATAATCGTCTTAATCAATGCTATTCGATCTGTCTGTGCCAATATCAATTTCTGCCAAGCACTTATCTTGGACTTAACTTTATTCAGAACAGGGGCCAGATTAATCTAGTAAAACCTATTTATGGGAACCCCAATCTTAACCCCCAAATAATCCAAAGTATCATTAGGTGCCAGAACACGGACTCCCCTCCCTTCATCTACAGCTTTCCGGTTCAGCGGGAGGAGCGATGACTTTGTCCAGTTGATCATATAGCCTGATAATTTACCATAATCCTCTATTACCTCTATCACATAAGGAAGGATTTTCCATCCCTGATCCAGGAACAGAATCACATCATCGGCATATAGGCTTATTTTGTCACTCACTCCCGCCACCCGAAGCCGTCTATACGATTATCTAAACGGATCTTACAAGCCAACGGTTCAATAAAAAGAGCGAAGAGGAGGGGAGACAAGGGGCATCCCTGTCTCATCCCTCTCCGCATCATAACAGGGGGAGAACTGATACCATTGATATTGATACATGCAACCGGCTGTTCATATAGCATTTGGGTAATTTCCATAAATAAATTCCCCAGGCCAAACTGAGACATAGTAGCCCACAAAAAAGGCCACTCCATCCTGTCAAACACCTTTGCGGCATCTAGGGACAGGATGGAGTGGTCTATACTGCCCCCAACAGAAAGATTCAGATAAACCCTATATAGACTCATCTGTATTTGGCGGCCCGGGATAAAACCCGTTTGGTTGGGGTGTACCAGACAAGCTATAACCCTCTTCAGACGATTAGCCAAAATTTTAGCAAGAATCTTAGAATCCGTATTTAGGAGCGATATAGGTCTATCCATATCGCATGGATCCTTCTCCTTTTTTAACACCAGGATAATCACTGCCATTCTAAATGATGGAGGTAAAGAGCCAAATGCACAGGATTCATTACAAAACTAGAAGCAGGATCGGAAGGAGTGATTTAGAATGATACCTATACAATTCAAACGGCAATCCATCTGGGCCAGGGGATGAGTTATACTTTAGGAATGGAAGTATCGCTTGCAATTCCTCCAAAAGAATAGGGGAGTCCAGCATCTCTCTATCTTGTACAGATAACTGGGTGAGCTCCAATTATTGAAGATATTGATTCATATCACTACGACTAAACATAGAGTCAGACTTATAGAGAGTAGAATAATATTTCACAAATTCCTCCCTAATCTCCTCTGCGGACCTCACCCTATTTCCTTGTGCATTCTAATTTCCCTTATACTGGTAGCCTCTCTCTGATTGGCCACCAATCGTGCCAGGAACCTGCCCGTTTTACCAGATTCACAAAAGCAATTTTGGCCTTGGAATAGGAGCTTGTGTTGTGCTTTCCTATACAAGAGTGTCTTAAGCTGTAAATAGCTTCTTTAACTGATTAATATATTGCTCCTTATGGCAGGCAATTAATACGGCGCGTAGACTCCTTATTGACTCTGTCAGTTGTTGTTCCCTTCGCCGCAATTCAAATCTAAACCTATTAATTTTATTAAAGTATAGGCCCCTTATATGGGCCTTCAAAGCATCCCACACATAATGAATATGTGTTGAGCCTACATTGAAGCCCAAAATTCCTGTATATCCTGGTCTATTCGGCATTGCTCCCCTATCACATCAAACCAGTGCGAGTTCAGTTTAAAGGTTCTGCCTGAGGCTGGAGCCTCGCAAACACGATCAAGACTGGGGAGTGATCTGAGATTCCATGAGGTTCATACTTCATTTCAGAACCCGACGGCTCAAATCCCGGCTTGCAAAAGCCAGGTCAATACGGGACATTGACCCATATAATGGCTAAAACAGGAGAAAATTTTATTATTGCCATAGAGGTGGCGCCAGATATCAACCAGCGCCAGCTCCTGGCAAATAGTACTTAAAGGGGATCCAGTCCGACCGTGCCCAGAAAATGCGGAAAACCCGATCCAACTCAGGGTCAGGTACTCCGTTGAAGTCACCTGCCACTAGTAATGCACATTGGTTTTTTGTGGCTATATATTTAGCTAACTGTGAGAAAACCATTGATTTAAATGGTGGAGGAATATAAATGAACGACAATATCATCTCCTGCCCTTTCCCAACACCCGTAGCGAATACATATCTCCCTTCTTTATCAATCACACTATCTAGAGGCTGAAACTCCATCCCGCGATGGATATATACGCTGACACCTCTTGCATATGAAGAGTAGCAAGCGTGGTACTCAAGAGAAGCCCATTTCCTTTTCAGTGTATAAAGCCTGTCTAATGTTGCATGGGTCTCTAATAGGACCACAATAGCCGGCAAATGACAAACCACAAGATCAAACACCACCGTCCTCTTCACTCTGTCTCCCAGACCTCTCACATTCCAGAATAGAATATTACACGGCATGTCCTATAAATAAAAGTAGATCCCAGTCCCCCATCTAAAAGAGAGGCACGCATAACTACGAAGCAAATGACGACAGCCAATCCCTCCCTTACCCCCACCCCGAAAAACCCCCCTACTTGGTTAACAATGCATTTCACAATACCCATCAACTTCTTTCCTTCCTCCAAACCTCCCCCCCCCGCCATCACCCCTCATTAGCCTCCCCCTCGCCACCTTTCCATCCTCTTTCATAGACCCATCGAATCCAGCCATTGCACCACCTCCGCCTGTGCGGAAAAAAAGCGAACGGAATCACTGTGAACCACCTTCAACTTGGCAGGATATAACATCGAATACTTAATCTTGGCTGCGATCAATCTTTTTTTCACGTCCACGAAAGATCTCCTTTTAATTTGGGTCTCTCATGAGAAGTCGGGGAATATTGATATGAGATTGCCATCAAAGTAAATGTCTGTTACTTCTCTTTTACGTCTGAGAACCCAGTCTCGATCCTTTGAACAGACATATTTTGCCAAAATAGACCTAGGTGGAGCCCCTGGAGGGTTTTTTTTTAAAAGGTATTCTGTGTGCCCTTTCCACACAGAAGGTGGATGGATTACAGACTGGCCCTAAATTTTCAACCAACTATTTTTGGATGAAATTGAAGGATTATCCTGTTCTACCCCTTCTGGGAACCCTACAGCCGCAGATTATATCTATGAGACCTATCCTCCAACTCTACCACTTTCTTTTTTAACCAGGAACGATCTTAATCTACTTCTTCTAGTCTCTTTTTTAATACACCATTCTCTAGAGTGACAGAGTTAACTACAGTTTCCAATTCCTTCACTTTTAGTCTCAGCTTTGTCATTTCATCTCTTATTATCGTGACATCTCCCTGTACTACTGCAAGGGAAGAAGCCAATTCTGCAACTGAATGTACTAGTTGAGTTTACTACTCCCAATATATCCTCACTGTTTTTGATTTATATTCTCAAAACCTTCACTTCTGGGGCGAACTGGTCTTTAATTGTACCCTGTTTCATAGCCGGTCCATATTATACAAACCCAACTCAGCCTGTGGGCAGCCCTCTGTGTGCCTCCTCTAGGTTTAGGGGTGGTGGTGACTTCAGAAATTTGTCTAATCGGGCCTGTGGAATCCCCCCCGATACCACTTTTCGGCTGAAGACAGTCCTCACCAGATTTGCGGTACTTAGGCGGCATTTTTATTAACAATTTCCGTATCTTACAACCTATAAAAGGAAAAAAGTAGGAAAGTGTCCTCCAAAGCAGGCAATATAGTTACAAGCTGATTTCCCAGTAGTAAATTCCACTACTAATGCAGGTCTATCTAATATCAATAGCTCATTTTAACTATAAGACCAAGGTTTTTTTCATACATCCTATAAAGAAAATGCCCAGTGACCCATATTGCCTGAATACCTAAGTTATTCCACAGACCAAGAGAAAAAAAACAGTAACAAATAATTGCCAGATACATATAGGGGGGAAAAACATAAATGCTGGGTAGATACAAAATAAACAACACACAGGCTGAATAAATAACATATAACCCCCCCCCCCCCACACACACACACACACACACTGATAGGCTTGCCTCAGGTTGCCAGAGGACACAGAAATACCAAGATCCAAAAGCAAGTAGGGCCACTATAAATCTAATATCTTGTTGAGGTAGGAGGTTATATCCACATGACAGTCATGCACACTGAAATCGGATCAGTCATGCACACTAAGTATGCCAACAGGTCACTTGCTGGGCGCACCGTCCTGCATATCAAAATTAAGCCCCCAAAGTATGGCCTTTCCAGCCACACCACTGAGTTTTCGGAGCCCCCAAAAAGCTACCTCGCTAGCACCTGATAATTCCCCAAATGCAAGCCGTCTCAAAACAGAAGAAAAAGAGCCGGGGTGCTTGTCAGGCAAGACGTCATGCAGGGGGGGGGGCCTTAACGCAGCGAGGTTCATTCCTCCTACTTCACGGCGGCCACCTTTCAGCCCACCGGGATCTCCAATCAGCGCAGACCACCAAAATCTCCAAAAGGCTCCGCAGATGTCCCAAGAGAAACAGGAAAACAAAAAAGAAACCCTGCAGCACCACTCGCCTGGAGGTAAGTGCCGACTCTGACACCACCCGGAGGTAAGTACCCTTGGCACAGCCTCCTTTCACTCCAGCCCAGAGTACCTGCTTCACCAAAAAGTGCAGCGTCCCTTCATCTCAGGACGCATGACCACTCCGCCACCCGATCAACCCCTCTATACTCCACCAGCATCCGGCGGCATGAATCAGGCAGCAGGGATCCGGCAGCAGGCAACAGGAGTCAGGCAGCAGGCACCAGGAATCAGGAAGCAGGGGACAGGCGGCATGTCACTACTCAGCCGGTCACTTCACAGGCAGCAGGGTGCAGACAGCAGGCAACAAACATCAGGCAGCAGGCGACAGGCGGCGGGTCACAGCCAGGAAGAGGAGCATCCCAGCATCTCAGGATGTATGCCCGCTCCAAGACAGCTGGGCTCGGCTGATCAAGTCTGGTCAGAGCTCGGCGTTCCACCACATCAAGGCGCGAGGCAAGGAGAGAGAGTAGAGGACGGCCGGAGGAGGATCGCGGCACACCTACGTCATGCCGCTACCTGAGCTTTTCCTTGTTTAGCTCAAGTAAAATTATTTTAAAAAGTTATGGATTTCAGAATAAGGCGACTCAAACACAAATATATACATGCACACTAAGTAATAAATAGAACATAAAAACAGAAAAAATGAGCGTGGAATTGTTCTTCCTGGAATATATCAGATGAGATGTCACAGAATATTGTGTTGTTAGCTCCTTCCCTGCACATTATGACATCACACACATTATATAAGAGGCTGCAGTGCCCACATTCCGTAGAGTTGTAGTTGGCGTTAGAGGTAAGTCCACCGTGTCCTCAGCTCCTGTTGTGTCCATCATCTTCTTCTATCATGTCTCCTCTTCAGTAATGGCAGCTTCTTTACCTTTCCTCTTCTGCAGGTTTTTTTGGAGAATTGTGTGAGTCGGGTAAGTGGGGTTTGAATCTGTAAAGATATTCAGTGTCTGAAGGGGTGGGGGTTGGGGGTGTTCAAAGAATTTATAAGAACCCATATTAAAATCCATAATAAGTCCCTTCCCCCAAAGGAGCAAAAAGGTGAAAAACGTCTGTAGTAACTAAACCTGTGTACTGTATGTAATAGAGTAATTTCCTATAATCTTCCATGCATAAGGATGCCAGAATATTGGACTATAGTGAGGACAGTATTTCTTCTAGTATTAACGTCTGTCACCAAAATTCTGTTTTGTTTAATGTTATAAAATATATTTATAGGATGGGAGCCAATGAAATGCTGTCCTCTTGCAGCCATACTAGGGTGAGCTTACATATTAGATGTATAAATCCACCACTAGGGGGAGCTCAAGCAATTTGATGAATACAGCCACTACTAGTGGTAGTTCACGGTATTGAATGTATCAGCCCAACTATGGGGAGCTCACTACCTATGGATGTATACAGCCACTATTATGGGAGATCCTGCATAAATATATATATATACAGCCACCACTATGGGGAGCTCACTGCATATGGATAAATATATAGCCACTACGAGGGGAGAGCTCACTGTATATAGGTATATACAGTCACCACTAGGGGAACCTCAATGCATTAAAGGGGTTATCCTATGACTAATGTAAAAAATGAAAATCAGACATCATATAGAACATGACAGTCTCTTTCTAACAAATTTATAACCAGCCCTGTACCTCACATGGATCCATACATCTCCCCATTCACTGTTCCAATTCCTCTGCTAGATTTGTACCAAGCTGACAGCCCAGGGGGCGTGTCTTTTCTGCTGCAAATCAGAGGGCGTTTCCATGATCTCCCTATTACAACTCAGAAGGCAGTTGAAGGATGAAACTGAGCATGTGTGTCCTTCTCAGTGAGCAGGACAAAGAAATAAGAAAATAACAAACAGCAGGTGGCGCCATACAGATACATTTTATTGAATAACTCAGTGGCTATGCTTTTTGGTGGGACAACCCCTTAAGATGTATACAACTAGTATTGAATTCAACAAGGGCTATATGAGTCTGTATGTAGATAGCTCCAACTAGTGATGGATTCAGGAAAACAGAATTTTATAATGTAGGTTTAAAGGGGATGTCTGTTTCTTTTATACCGATGGCCTATTCTCAGAATAGATTATCAATATCTGTTCAGAGGGGTCCGACAACTCATACTGCCGTCAGTTAGCTGTTTGGGAGTAGCTCCTCCGCTGAAAGTACATAGTTCTTTCAGTTGTGTATTGGATGTTGCTGGTTATTGCAGTCTTTCCATTGAAGTGAATGGGTGTAATGCTGCAGTAACCCCAAATTCCCAAACAGTTAAACAGCAGGGAGCTGGGTGTTGGATATCGGCTGATCAGATTTGAAGGTCTATCCTGAAGAATGTCCATCAATATAAAAGAATTAGACAACCATTTTAATTCTTAAGACTATATCTTTGGGTTGTGGGTACTAGTTAAATATATAATGTTTACAAATTATATTCTGTTCTCAAAAAGGATCCAGTAATGAGTTATGACAATTCTTTGTATAGCACCACCTGGTGTTTAAATTATATAGGAATATGCATAATCACCTAATGAGCTGGGTACTGGTGGACAAGTTTAGTCACTCTCCCCCACAGACAAGTCTCTGCCTGGTTAGCATCTAGTTTTTTAACATCATATGAACTGCAGACATTACTCATTCTACATGATCTATATAAAGGGCTCATTCACACGACCATATGAATGGGTTGCATGAATTTTGTGGAACAGGTGTGGACCCATTCTTTTCCACTATATGCTGTCCTCATCAGTAGTTCTGTTCCGTGGTCCCGCAAAAAAGATAGAGGGTGTCCTATTCTTGTCCGCAATAGTAAAACAGATTCCCTTTAGAATGAATCTGTTACCAAGAGACTCACTGTTACACCAAGCACAGTGCCTTGCAGTACTAGCTCACTTGAGTTTAATGATTCCTTTCCTTAGCAATCCAGCAATCCGTTGATACATGCTTCTTTCTGGAGCAAAAGTACTTTTAATCCATGCGAAAATGTGTACTGTGTACTCTTGCTTCTTCTGCTACCTCTGCCAGCCTCTTCCTCGCCTTCTTCATTGAGGTGGTTACATTCCTTCATAGTCATCTAGAGTTGCTTGGACCCACCCTAGGTGCACTTAATGTTTATTTGCATATGGATTAAAAGCATTCTATCTCCAGACTGAAGCCACAGATCATTACATTCAGCTGAGCTAGCCCTTTCCTGGTGATTACTTTAAATTTGGGTCTGATAAATTGAGATGTTCATTACTAAAATCAAAATTGTAAAATAGGTAAAGTAGACATCGATATAACTGAGAGATAAATATGTAAGTGTCTTTGTTGCCCGACCAGCTATACCTTACAACATGGGGTAGTCGGCAGGATTGATGTAAGTATACTGACTGAACAGTAACACCATCCTTCATCCTCTAGGAATTACAGATCTGTAGAGTAGAAAGTTGATGTCCTGGATTCTTATTGTCTTCATTATTCTTTAACAGATTTGAGAAAAAAAAAAAGGAGGAGGAGGAATAGAAGAGGCGGAGGAGGAGATGGAGGAGGAGGAGGAGAGGCAGGAGGAGGAGGCGGCAGTGGAGGAGGAGGCAAGAGAACATCTGGTGTATGTATCACTGTAAATGATGGTGTAATGATACACAAAAATGTGTAGACCATTGACTGTTACCCCCAATATATCGTCTTTATTGTCCTGGATATTACCCCACATTCTCCCAATAAATAAAGCATCGAGACCTCATCTGTAATCTGCAGAAAATGTGTAAAACCCCTAAAAACATACATTTCTCAAAATCAAATAGTTGCAGCCATATAGTTGGTCACTATCAGACTATAGCACCTCTTCTCATAAATGAGGTAAATTGTATCATCTCTATGGACATGTAAATATAATATATATGTGCTGCCGAAAGGAAATATTTCTACGCCAGATGTTTTATGTCCAGCAGAGTGGGTAACATCATGGAAGAAGAGAACAATGTCTTGGAGGAGGAAGAGGATTTATTAGTTGAGGAGGATAACATCGCAGAGGAGGAAAATGATATATTGGAAGAGGAGGATAACATCGGGGAAGAGGAGATGAGGAGAGATGGGAGAGGAGATGAGTAAGTATACAGTCTACATATAATCAGCAGATTACATTCTAATATAATAGACCTCATTTCATTATACAGCATGTACACAACATGGTGCCACATATACCTTGTTATACATAGCAACCACTGGAGGGTGCCAGTAATGTAGCAGATTGTACATTACAGAGGTGACATAAGTTGGTGCAGTGATAACATTGCGAAGATCAATGAATGTTACCCCAAATGTTGTCTTC